>NW_014013667.1:0-600000 GCF_000170995.1 Trichoderma virens Gv29-8
ATAGTAATAATTAAAATATAAGTCTAAGGTTTTACTATTTATATATTTTTTTAATAAAGTAAAATAAAGTTTAAAAATAATAATCCTTAAGTTTTAATTTTTATAAATAACTCTTTATTTCTAATATTAATAAAATTAATATATTTTACTAACTAAATAATTATAAATTTTTTAAAAATAATTATTATATTTTATTTTTTACTTAAAGTATTATATATATTAATTATTTATATAGTTAATTTAATATACTTTTTTATAAAGTTAATAATTAAAATTAACCTAAAAATAGTTTTTTTAAATATATTAATATACTTTATATACTTTAAAAATTTCATTAATATTATAAATATAAATAATTCTACATTTATTATTATATAAATATTATTCTTTAAATTATTTAAAGAAGTTTTTTTTAAAGTCTTTTCTTTTAAAATACAGTTTTAATTATATTTAACTTTTAATATATATATTTAATTATATTTAGAATTTATTAATTTTTTTAATTTTTAATAGTTTATATTTAAGGTTAATAATATTTACAGTATATTAAAAGGCTAAAGATATTTTATAGTTTTATAAATCCCTTCTATAATTATTTTTTTAAATATTAATTTCTTTAGGTATTTTTATATTTAAGATAATACCTTTTAATTTAAAGTTAAAGTTTTTATAAATAAAGCTATTTATTTATTATAAAAGTATTATTATTTAGCTTCCTTTTTTTATAAAATAAACTTTTTTCTTAGGTTTAAAGATTTTATTTTTTCCTTTATTTTTCTTTAAAGCTCTACAGTTTTTAACTATATAACCCAGTTTACTATAGTTATAGTATTTAAAGTCTTTCTTTTTTTATATAATATTAAAGTTTATTTTTCTTAATTTACTACTATTATTTTTAATAATATAATCTTATTACTTTTTACTTTAGTTTACTTAATATTTATCTTTTTTATATACTTTTTTAAAAATATCTATCTTTAATTCATAAAGTAGGTTATTAACTTTAATATATTTATCTATAAATAACGTAAAATTATACTTAAATTAATTAAAGTTGTATACTTTTTTTTTAAGTTTAGGTTTAAATCTATCGTAGAATTATTTAATAAAAGCTAATTCTCCCTATTTAACTTTTATAAAAACATCTCTAAAGCTCACTATATAATCTAAGTATTTTCTTTTTTAATATATATTAATAAAATAATTTTCAATTATATAAATTTCTTTAATATTTTTAAAAACTTTTTTAAGTTTTTTTATATATTTTTTATAATTATTAAAGATTTTTTAAATCTTTTTATTAACTATTTTAGCTTTAACTTTTAGGTAATTATTTAAGATAAGTTTAAATTACTATAGGGCTTATTTTTTAAAACATAAAGCAGTAAAATAAACCTTTTTCTTAAAGGTATTAAAGGTATTCTTAAAGTCTTTAAAATAAACTTTAAATTAAATTAAATATTCCTTAAGTTTTTTAATATTTCTATTATATATAAATAATAATTAACATTTAATAAAAATATTAATATTTTTTTTTTTTAGTTTTTTATTAACTTTATTAACCTTAATAATAAATACTTTTAAAAAAGCTATAATTTATTTCTATAATATTTTACTAATATTTCTTATATTTTTTATAATAATATTTCTTTTATTATTTATTTAAAATTTATTAAAGCTGTTAATTAAAATATTAATATTAAATAATTTAAATATAATAGTTTTTTTTATTTAAAAAATAGTTAATATTTTTTTAAATAAAAGTTATTAATATATAATATTTTAATTTTTATTTTTAATATAAGGTAAAAGTTTTTAAAGTAATAAACCTAAGTTATAAGTTTATATTAATAAAAAGAATAAAAAGTAGCTTTTAAATAATTATAATTATAAATATATAAAAGTAAAGTAAAAAATATAATTTATATTTAGTTTTAATATTTTATTAATAACTGGCTATTTAAACTATTTAAATAATTATAATAAAATAAATTTATATATTTAATTATTCTTTTAGGCTTATATTATAATATCCCTTTATATTAAGTAAGCTTATAACTTTAATATTAAGGCTTATTTCCTAAGTTATATATACTAAAGTAAACATTAAAATCCCTAATCCTAATTAATTATTCTTTTTATATTTTACCCAGGGGGTATATACTTCTGTTTAGGTCGTAACACCCATTATCATTAAAATAAACACATCAGAATACATAATAGGAGGAGTAATAAACTAACTTAGCAACAACAGAAAACTCCACCCTATAGCCTTCTATTCTAAAAAACTAACTAACACTAAAATACACTACCTTATCTACAATAAGAAATTTCTAAAAATAAAAAACTATATAAATAAATAAAACTATTACTATTAAAAAAATAAATATAAAATTAAAATCTACACTAACTATAAAAATATTATATTTTTTACTACTATTTAGAAATTATTATAATAATAATTAAAATACTTTAAATTCTTTTTAAACTATAAATATAAATTAATATACTATAAAAAAGAAAAAAATAAATATACTAACACTTTAAGCCAAAGACTTAACTACTTTTAGGAAATATTAAACTATTAAGTATAAATTTTTTAAAAAAATATAAAAAGTAATTATAAATAAAAAAAATTATATATAATATATTAAGTTAAAAAATATAATGAAATACTTAAAGAAATTAAAAAATATATTAAAAATTAAGTAAAAAATAAGTTTTTTTTATAGGTTATATTTAAAAAAGGATAATTAATAGTTAAAATTAAATACTGGGTACCCTTAAACCTATAGAAGAAAGTTATAAAATATATTTATAAATATCCTTAGTTTAAACACTAAGGAATTATAACTATAAACTAATAAATATATACTGTTTACTTATTTTAAGAAATAAAAAAAATAATAGTTAATATTATATTAATATATAATAAATATTAATAAATAAAATATAAATAATATAAACTATATAAAATACTATAATTTTTACTAATTTTAAAATTACTTTAAAAAATTATTATATTTAACTATATTATAAACCTATTATTATTATAAAAACCCTTTATAAAAGTTATTTATAATAATATTTTTATAATAATAAATAAATTTATAAAATAAATATACTTTCTATTATATAAAAAGTTATATAATATAGAAAATCTTATATATACCTATATTAAGATAATAGTAATTAATTATAGCCTACTAAAAGAAATTATCTTAAATAAAAAATAAATATTTACCTTTAAGTTCTAATAAAAACTAATAGTAAGACTTAAAGTTAATTATAAACTTAATACTATTTACTACTTATAAATAAATAAATAAATAAAAAAAATAAACTAAATTATTAAATAATATTTATAATACTATATTAATTTTAAATAAAATAATTAAATTAAAAAATTACCTTTCGCTTAACTTTATTATAATAATATAAAATCTAAATTTATTAAATTAATATTATTCTATATACTTTATAAATATATACTTTTAATATATAAACCCCCTTTTAAAAAACTAAATACTAATAAAGTATAAATATAAGCAAAACTTATAATTAATTTATATAAAGAATTATATATTTAATTTAAACTTATATAAAACTATATAAAATACTATATAAATTAAAATAAAATTAAAAGATTAACCCTTTAAAAAGAAAATATAGTTTATTTAATTTAATACTTATAAAACTATAAAATACTAAATATTAAAATAAACTAATTAAATAATAAATTAAACTTTAAGAAAATTAAATTATTTAAAATTTTAAAAAAAATTAAAAAAATTAACTATAAACTTAAAATATTTAAAAATATAAAACTAAAATACTTAATATTTTATATATTATTACTAAAAAAAGTATAAATTAATAAAAAAACTAAAAAACTAATTTTAAATAAAATTATAATATTAAAAAAAAAAGAAAACTAAAATATAAAAAAAATATTTATTATATACTAAAACCTAAAATATAATAATAAAATTAAATACTTAGTTTAATAAAAAAAGTATAAACCTACCTATAACACTTAAGAACTTATTAAAAGCTTTAACTTTTAGAAATTAATAAAACAGTTTTATTAAAACCTTAGATTATATTACTAAAAACCATATTTTAATTAATTATATTAACCCCGCTAAAAAACTATATATTAATAACTACCTTTAACTTAGCTTATTTTATCTTATTTAACTTATTTAAAAAATAAACACCTTTATAAAGTATCTACTCTTTATAAATATTAATTTATTTATACTACTTTTACAGCCTAATTAACTATATAAACTTTTTATTTATTTATTAAATTAATAATATTACTTACTACTATTATTATAATAGTTTTTATTTTATTTAATACTTTTTAATATTTATATACTCTTTTTCAGTAATTAAACATTATATTATAAAATTAATATAAAAAACATTAATAAAAATAAAAGATTATTTACTATTAACTAATAAAATCCTATTTTTATTATAAATATAACTATAATATATATACTCTTTATACCTTTTATACCTAGGCACTATTTTATAAAATAATTTATTAATTTTATAATATAAATAAAATATAATAAAAAATCTAATAATCTTAATTATAAATACTATTACTTTATAATTTTTTAAAGATTTTTTAATAATAAGAGACTATTAACTTTATTTAATAATATTATAAAGCATTATTAAAAATAAAAAAAAAGATTTACCTAAGAATTAATATAAAGGCTTAATATATTATATATAAGCCTTAAAGGTAAGATTAATAAAAAAAGGATATTATATTATAACCTAAACAGAAGTATATACCCCCTTTAAATAAAATATAAAAAAAACAATTAATTAAGATTAAAGATTCTAATGCTTACTTTAATATATATAATTTAAAAAGTAAGCCTTAATATTAAAGTTATAGGCTTACCTAATATAAAGGGATATTATAATATAAGCCTAAAAAAATAACTAAATATATAAGTTTACTTTATTATAATTATTTAAATAGTTTAAATAGCTAGTTATTAATAAAAATTAAAACTAAATATAAATTATACCTTTTATTTTACTTTTACGTATTTATAATTATAACTGTTTAAAAGCTACTCTTTATCCTCTTTACTAATATAAACCTATAACTTAGGTTTATTACCTTAGGAACCCTTACCCTATACTAGGAATAGGGATTAGGACGTTATACGTAAGTTTACCAGCTGTTTATAAACTAAGCCTTAGTATATATTAATATATATTTTATATTTTACTATTATAATTAAGTTTTTTAAAAATTTTAAAGGCTTACTTTACTGTTTTCTACACTGTTAGTGTATAATAGTGGACTGCTTTAGGGCTAAAGGCAGAAGGCAGAAATTTATATACTACCCTCTACTTAAGAGTATTTATATTACTTAAGAAAATACTAGCCGCTAAAGGTTTAAGGGTAGTAAAAGGATATAATTTATTAATTTTTTTTTAAAAGAAATTAAACTTAGTAAATGTAATTGCTGAAATAATTAGGTTATTATTTTAATAGACTGTACGACTATATCAGTTATTTTAAAAACGTGCCTATATTAGTCAAAGAGACGCTAATAATTCCCAAAATGGTCTAGATAGACCTTTAAGTAGTTCCCAACATATATTATTAAAACCTTAAGGTCCTAGTATATCGCGCACTTCGTGCCCATCTATTATAATGGCCACGGGACTGCTGGAAGAGACGACCTCGGCTATCTACCCGAGGCTGTCCCCCTGTTTGGCTGGGATTGGCATCTTAACCTCGGAACCGAGTCTAGACTACATCAGTAGTAGCTCCCGAAGGAGAGATTTGCCGAAGGTGCTTCCTGCACAAGGCCATGTATCCAAATCGCTCGTCTTCAATATCTCGCAGCTGTATCAAAAGGAGGATATGCCGTTGAAAATCCCTGGACGCCCGAAAAAAACATTAAAAAGCGGCCTAATTGATCCTCTCCAATTGAAACCACCTTCCGCTAATTCATCGTTCCACCTCACCACCAGCCTCAACCAAATTTCCCTGTTGAGTATCCAGGAAACATTTCATACTCTACTTTTTTTAATCGATCCCTCTGGCGCTAAGATCTTACAGTAATGGCAAATGTGTCGCTGTATACGGAGTGCAACGGGTGATGTTGTAGCCCACAAGGCCAGGGATAACTTATGGATCAGCATCTACGGAAAAGGTAAGATCTTACAAAATACGCTGCCCCTGGAAAGCCTTTATCCATCTCGTTTGTGACAAGTCAAATTCAGTCTACAACATCACGGAACACGTGCGCGACCATCCTGGTGGAGCAGTGAGTATGGACAAGAAGCTGCCCCAAGGCTGGCCTGAGTCCTGAGGGTTAAACTTGGATAAAATATATTAATAAACTAGTTCAATGAAGACGCCTTTGATTTGCTCTCCATCAAATCTAAGAGAACCTGGTCTCGTTCTCTTTCCACCTGGCCAATATCGACATTATTAATCCAGCTCTGCACGCTTTCATCTAGAGTGTTGAGACTCTCTGGTGTAAGGTCAAACGCATGCTTTCGCATATCTTCTACCCAAGGTTTTGCTGACATGCCAATATGTTCGAGAAGATGTCTGAAACTTCCTCCTCCTCCAAGGGCATTGGTCATGAAAGGTCCCGTCAAGGGCCATCGAAGACCTGGGCCAGAAGTAATAGTGATATCTGGATAACTATCGATTAGCCGTTAAAGGTAACAATAAAATTCATACTGCTTGCGGACGTACCAAGCTCCTCGGCTGAAATGACGCCTCGAGAGACCAGACTGTAAGCTTCATAGTAGAGGGCCATCTGTAATCTGTTGGCAACGAAGCCAGGCGTTTCCTGCTTTATATGAACAGGCTTCTTGCCCAGCGAGCGGTAAAATTGCATGGCCCTCAGCGTACAAGACTCTTCCGTACCAGGGTGCGGGACCACTTCGACCAAAGGTAACAGGTGAGGAGGATTAAAAGGATGCCCTATCAAAACCCGACCCGGGTTTTCCTTGCAGTCCATGGTAAATTGCGAAGAGGGAATGCCGGACGATGAGGAGATGAGCAGGACATCCTTCGGGGATATCGCATCGAGATGAGCAAAGAGATTGCGCTTGAAATCCACTCGTTCTGGTCCGTTCTTGAAACAGCATTCAGGTCAGTATGGTACTTTGCGACCCATGATGGACGATTCCTTACCTCTTGAATTAAATCAACCTGCCCAACAAAATCATCGATATTCTCCACGAATCTGTAATTGTCCAGTGAGGCATTCTCGGCGAGTCCAATTCTCTCCATTGTCACCCACTCGTGTTTCAGCCACGCCGCGAGCTTTTCGTGAGCTCCAGGCGCTGGGTCGGCGACGATAACATTGAGACCCTTTGCCAAGAAGAGGAGCGTCCAGCTGGAGCCGATCACTCCAGTGCCCACGACTGCGACAGTTCTTATGGGATATGTGGCCATGATATACTAGGGGAGATATTGTAAGGTTAGCGAAATATGTTGTGCAAGTGTAATTAAAGGTTCTCATAAAGATCTGGATATATCTATTCTGCAGAGAGTCGGTTATATATTTATTTACAACGTTGGCGCTAGGCGTCATGTTCGGAATGACCGGCTCTGACAAGTGTTCTACAACTAACAAGCAAGTTTTACATTCTACGGTGAAAGCGATAATAAAAAGTAGGGTCCGATGACGAAACTGCCGAGGATCCTATATGCCGAGTTCATCTTCACTTTTATGCCATTTGCTGTTTAGCTGCTTCAGCCAGTCGGAATGGCGATAGAAGCGGAGTGAAGCGGAGTTCCCGTTCGCTGCCGCGGTATGTTACCACTGCGGCAGCGGAGCCCTCTTTCTCTACAAAGATCGAGGTAAGAACGATGCGTTAATTTACGAATCTACGTCTATAATATGACTTTGCTGTGATTAGGATGTCGAGTAAGGACGTCGGTATATAAAGGGACGGCTTAAAAAGTATACCTGCTAGCCTAGAAAGTATTACTTTTCTATGGGACCTGTCGATGCAGGGTCTATAACTTGATGGGTATAACTATTAAAAATGAGGGTGGTAGGGGGTTGCATTGTGGGGATGATGCAACCGTCTCAAGGTTGTCGCAGACTATTGTCCTTACACTGCATAGCGAAGTCACATAAGTGCTATAAGCCTTCCATAACTTACTATTTGACTAGTTTATAGCTAAGGGGCAGGGCTATAGCATCTAGTGCAGCCTTAGCTTTTGTATAGTCGTGCTTAAATTTAAGACTATATAACGACTCTATTGCCAGCAGTGTTCATGTCTAAACCTGGGTTACGAATGGCTTTAAAGTAATATTAATTTTGATAAAGAGAGACAGCTGAAAGACTGACGAGGGATTTACAATACGACGTCGGTCATACCCCTCAAGTTGTGGGCCACGTAGCCATAGGTCCCCTGCAAGAATGATACTCTCTAATCATGCAGGTATTCCTTCGAGGTTTTCGGCCGTCCCTATATAAAGCCCTGACCGACATCCAAGAATATTGAGACGGTGGCTACCCATTCTCACATCAATCAATGAACATCCCCATACCTACCATCGAATTCCTCGTCAACACTTCAAGGCCCTCCTTTCCCATCATCCAAGATGAAGCAATCCATCCTGCAGCGTTTGCAGAAGGAAAACGCCACTACCTACAAGCGTACTGAAGGTGCTTACGGCCCCGGTACATATACAGACACAGAATTTACCCCCGTGCCCGAAGAGAGCTTGAGAATCTTTCGAGAACTCGCAGCCAGAACACCCGGCTTCACCAAAGATGAGAAGCTCCTAAGCGGCGTCAAATTTTCTGGTGATAGCTTGCCACTCATAGCAGGACCCATCAAGTCGCAGGCCGTCACAGCGGCCTTGCATGCCATGGCCGGCGTCATTGGGCATGAGATCCTGCAACTCCGTAGAATACAAACCTCGGGCTCGACAACCGTCAATGTCGACCATGCCGGCATGTATCTCGCCACTCCTGCCCTGGTGCATATCGACGGTGAGTCGGGCCCGTCCCTGCTCAAGCACCCGAAGCTACCGTCCTCGGACAATGGCGCGTTCAGCGCCACCCTCAAGATGCGCTGTCAAGCTATTTATCCATGCAAGGACGGAACTTGGTACCAACTGCACGGGAGCACGTTCCCGGACCCGGTCCTCAAGGTGATTGGGGTTGACCCCAATGCCGTATTCCCCAACGGTGACGCAGCCTATGAGCATATCAAGGAAAAGATCCAACCCCATTTTACGTCGCGCGAGCTCGAGATGATTATGGTCGAGCGCGGCTTGTGCGGCGGCATCGTGCGCTCGCCGCAATCCTGGCTGGAGACCACCATGGGCCAAGTTCTCGCCAACCACCCGCTAATCAACTACCAGCAGGTGCAGTTCAGCGCAGACGCACAACCGCCTGTGCCATTGCCGACCCTCTCGCAGACGGGCGGCGATGCCAGGCCCCTGGCAGGGATCAAGGTGCTCGAGCTGGCACGCATCATCGCGGCGCCCGCAGCAGGTGGTATCCTGGCCTCTATGGGCGCCGACGTGCTTCGTGTGCAGCCGCGTCAGCTGGTTGACTTCACGCCGGCGCAGATGTGTGGGTTGATGGCGGGCAAGCGCACGCTGCACCTCGACCTCGACGCGGAAGAGGATCGCGAGAAGCTGCGCGGGCTGATCGCCGACGCCGATGTCATCATCCAGGGATACCGGCTGCGGTCACTAGAGCGGCGCGGGTTTGGACAGCCACTTGCGCTCGAGTTGGCGGCAGCGCGGAAGCGTGGCGTCGTCTTTCTCGATGAGAACTGCTTCGGGCCAGACGGATGTTACGCCGAGCGACCCGGGTTTCAGCAGGTGGCCGACGCGGAGTCCGGATGTAGTTGGGTCATGGCAGCGTCGGACCCTTACGGAGGTTTTCCTGAGGGCGCCGGCGTGTTGCCATCATTGCCCATCGCGGACATGTCGACAGGCGTCGTGGGTGCTCTCGCCATCCTCTCGATGATTCGGGACCGGGCCAGGCTAGGGGGCTCCTGGACGGGATGCGCCAGTCTTGTCGCGTACCAAGTCACGACGCTGGAGCCGTGGGTTGGCTTATACCAGAGGGACGTGGTAGAGAGCATCGAGAAGAGGTTTGGATATGGACGCATCACCCCTGACTTGTTCGTCGTCGAGATGTACTACCGGGTCCTGGCGGCGTGGGACCGGCATGCCGAGAAGAATCTCCACTCGTTAACAGGGGATGAGGACTTTTATGTCCACTTTGAAGACAGCGTATTTGGGAAAGACTTGCGCATCTTAGCGCCCGTGGTTAAGTATCCCGAGGATCCGGCAAGCCAGTTCCACTGGACTAGCCCTCCGGTGCCATTTTGTTTCCACAAGGTAGTTGCTTTTGGAGCTAAGGAGTAGTTGAGAGTGAGAGTGGGCCATTGAAGTGATGGGTTATACGAGTTTGTTGGTTCCACCTACACTTGGGCCCTTGCAGCATCTTGAGACAAAACATCCCGTCGAGTGCTAAATTGTTCTTTTGCTATAAAAGCCGCTACAGCACTTTCATGATTTAAAAAAAGAAAATAACCCCGATATGACCCTATTTACTTCTAGAAATCTGATAACACATTGCTCAGTCCATTGCCCATTTTCCAGACTGTATCCGGCAGTATTAATGAGGCTTATGCATGTCAGAGGTATTTGTTGGTGTTTTGTTCGACAAAACTCATTTGACACGAATAATCGTCAATGGATTGAGTAATAGAAAAGTTTCTCCCCTTACGATATTTCGTGGAAATTGTGAGTCGCTGTGTAATTACTAGTTTGATTCACATCATATGTAGTCCCCCAGATACGTAGCTTATCCTAATTTTAAGGCTTCTTACAAGGCAGATTATTATAAAGATACTTTTACAAAAAGAGGCTGCGGTAATAAATCACATAAAGTAGGGCGAAAAAGGATCCGCCTATAGTGAATTGCAAGGTGGTGTTTTTATTGGTTCGATCGTGCGTGAATGCCCAAGGCTGCCTAATATTTTATTAGAACATAAGGCTGCTTCATGCAGCGCCACACACCTTCTTTCTTTCATGCTTCCTGCACTTTTTTTATTGCTCTTGTTGTTTTTGTATCCGCTTTGCGGTCTGATATCTTTTTTATTCACTCCTGTGGATAGAAACGGCATGAGCCGCCAATCACGTCATATTCGAAGGCCATAGTTTAGAGAGCCACTGGTATTTAGAAGCCGAATCTTCAATACCTGTCTTCGTTAAGATGGATCCTCTTAGTGGCCTAGCGATAGCGGCGGCGGTATTCCAGTTTCTGGACATGGGTGGAAAACTCCTTGTCAAGGGCTGGAGATATTACGAACAGATGCGACACGAATTGAAAAAGGAAAAGCCTGATAACAGGAAACTTAGGGAAGAGGAGAGAAATTTAATGCAATCCTTTGCTGACTTGGATTTCCAAATTCGCGGCATCCGAAATGCTTCCGAAGATATGATGGCCTCTGCACCCACAACATCGGCCCAGGATCAACCATTGCAGTTACTGTCCAACTGCACCAGCCTTTCAAAAGATCTGGAGAATATCAGAAATCAGATTAAGCCACCTAATAATGAGAAGATGAATTGCAACTTACATATATATCGTCGTTCGGCTAAAACAAATGAAAATGGGCCAAGTTGTCAAGATTGCCAGAAGAGAAACGAGGAAGAGATCAAGGAATTCAGAAGGAATGAAAAAGACTTTGAAGGGATCAGGGTGCGATTTGAGACTCTCAAACGCAACGTGATTGATGCTGTGGTTCTAAGTCTTTGGTACGTTCTTGCACTTGTGTGGTCAACTAAGCAATATCATCTTATGAGACAAACCCAGTTAAATGCAGGAACTAACTCGCGGGCGCGGTTTAGGGATGACTCAAAGCGTACGAAACAATGGGAATTGCACTTTAGTAACCAACTAGACAAAGTCATTGACTTATTTGAAAGAACCGAGAAAACGAAAGCGGATACTTGTCCGGAATTATCATTATCAAGCCAGAAGACATCTGTACAAGATCAAATTCATCTCATCACAGATGAGGATGTGATCAGGCTGAGGGAAACTCTACAACCACTGGTTCAGCCTGGAAAAGGGTCGCTATCACTGAAACAGTTAGCGGAGAGCATAATTAGATCTCTTGATATCGAGGTCAGAGCTTCGGCCGCAGTTCGCAGAGAGCTTGTCAAGCTTCTTTGGAAGAATGATTGGAAGCTGGATATTTCCATGACAGACTCTTCCTCGGTGAAGATTAACCCTACCATTGTTGCACAAGCTATAGCCGCAGGGATTCGGTTTAATACCATCCAATCACGCGAGGAGGCGATTTCAGACAACTTTCATACGACATATTCTTGGATCTTCCAAAATGAACCTCTACAAACACACGATATACCCATGTGGGACAGCTTCCCTAAGTGGCTTGAAGATGACTCGAACAAAGTCTACTGGATCACAGGCAAGCCAGGTTCTGGCAAATCAACTATTATGAAACTGATATTGCGACAAAAGTCTTTCTGGGATTCGCAATGCCAGTCTCTTGGATCACTCCGCCTTCTTCTTGTCAAATACTACGCATGGAATCCGGGTAACACGCTACAGAAGTCCCTCGAGGGCCTCAAAAGGACCATTATATCACAAGTGTTGGACCAATGCCCTGATTTAGCCCCAATATTGACACCAAGACGCTGGGCGTTCTGCCAAGTGTTAAGAAGCACCTCAGGCATCCCCATGTGGAATACGGAGGACATAGAGGAGTCCATCGAGACATTGCTCCCCTCGTGTGGAAAGAATATCAAACTCGCATTATTTATTGACGGGCTTGACGAGTTCGACTTGCCGCCTATTGAAGTCATCAAATGTATTCGACATATAACTGCACGATGCCAAAGTGGACTTAAAGTATGCGCTGCAAGCCGACCATGGACAGAATTTGAAGATGAATTTAACGAAGGCCCAATGCTTCGAATGCATCTACTAACAAAGCAAGACATGAGAACCTTTGTCACAGAAAATTTCAAGGGTAACAAAGGCTTTGATGAGCAGAAGCAATTGAATTCTGCAGCCGCTACTCAGCTTCTTACTGATATAGTGCAGAGGGCAAATGGGGTTTTTATCTGGGTCTCGATAGTTGTGCAACATTTACAGGCCCTCTTCCTCGAAGGGCAGTCGATAGCTCAAGCTCGGGAAATCCTCGAAGTCCTCCCTTCAGACATCTCGTCCCTGTACGATGCCATATGGGCCAGTATCCGTCCGGAAAATCTCCTTGATGCTTCCTATATGATGCAGGTGCTGAGAGCTGCTGACGGCCCATTGCCATGGTTTACAATGTGGCTGATTGAAGAATCGAGGTTTACCTCAATAGACATCAACAACCTCCCCGATGATGAAAATTGGAAAGATGTCGCTATGAAGTCATTGAAAAGGAAACTTGCAGCTCGCACCAAGTGCATTTTGGAAGTTAATGCAAGTTCAAGCGGTGGTTTTGTTGACTTCATCCACCGCACTGCTCGGGATTGGGCTGTGCAGCCTGACAATTGGCAGTTGATCTGTTCCTCGAGTACACAATTTGATCCTCACTTATGTATCCTAAAAGTTGAGGCTCTCATTGTATCTCACCAGGGATTGAGCGAGCTGGGAGACTTTTGGGATACTGTAGCGAGAGCCCTTTGGCATGCAAGTGAGGTCAAAGACAATCCGGAGAATGCGTTGGAGTTCGTCAATTCCCTGAACTCATTTGATGCTCAGGTCAGCAAATTATTTCAAGAAACTTCAATTGGATGGGCAATGGTCGGCAAATATGCTGACCATTGGTCAGCTGGACAGGACACCAAGCGACGATGGCGGATCCAAAACACTTTTCTTGGATTAGCTGCACAATTCTCTATTCTACCCTATATTAAGGCTATGGCGCTCTCAGACCGACCTCATTTAGCTCAGCGGTTTTCCCGAGATTCCCTAGGGCTTCTCGAAAACGCAATTTTTGGTTACTCTTTCTATATGTCGTCAGCTCTTTTCCAGAACGGTTTTCGCCCTCGAATCCCTTGCGCCCGGAGGTTGGCTACTGTGAGATATCTATTAGGGCAAGGGGTTTATCAATCGAAAGTGCACACAAGAGATGGAAGACACGATCTGAAGGAGGAGATACAGAAAGTGTCTCTGGAAGATCCGGAATACTATGCCACAGTAGCAAGCTACTTGGATAACAGAGATCTCAGAGCAAGTGTTAAAACTATTGGACTGCGCATTAGGTATTTTTTTTTTCCAAGCCAGAAGCGTAACTTGATACAGTTATACTGTTGATAATTGTGTTAGTCTAATAATTTGTTACTATAATGATACATATTATTATAAACCTACTATTGTAAGTAGGCAACATCGCTGTGCAAACTATCCTTGTAGACAAATATATATTTCTATATAGGTAAATTGCAGAAGAGATAGTAGACGTAAAATATCAAATTAGAGTTGTTGAATTGTTTCCCCGCATCATCACTATCCACTCATTCAACAGCTCGAGAGATTCTCAATTGAATAGGTACCCAGAGATCAATATCAATTTAAATGAAAGGATGTGGAGGAAATGATGGAGAATTCAAGTCAAGGATTTACTCAATTATTGTTGATTGCTATATATTAGCGAGATTCTCCCAAGTTGAGCAAAATATCGCGTCGCGCAATGGTTCTTTTTAGACGATCACCAATGTGCTACATTATAGATAGCGGTAATGGATCGATGGCTCACTCGATCACACTTTCTCATTATGCGACGGGATACTTGTCAAGTTCGATCGTTATAAAGCTCTATTTAGGATGGTTACAACATTATGTTTTAAGATAAGTTGCATACCCGCTCGTTCCTGTAGATGTATAAGTGAACACTATCAAAAATCAATTGTCTGGCATTAATCATACAAATGAGGAAGATTTCACCTGCATTCAAGAACCATCTCTATCACAACAGCAATTTATGTGCGATCGATGTCGGCGACCTCTTCTTTCCTCCTTTGGCAACTCCGTTGCCCAGAATGATGGTTGGGACGCAGCGCTTTGCCAACAATAACGTTGGGTTTCGTCTATTGCATGCCCCATCCATTCTTTCAACTCGGTCCGAATCTCCTCCCTGTTCAAACAGAGTATGGAAAAGTATGTTGCTCCGTAAGTCTAAGTCCTCAGCTCTGACTACACGTCGCGACTTGATCTCGACCTTGCTGTTGCTGCGGATTAGCACAAGCTTTCAGGTCGTGCATGCTTTTCCTTTAATCTTATCAATAGTTGCAATGGAGCCAATGAAGCCACCGGCTGCCCTCTTACTTGAACCGCCACCGTCGGGACCTGTTGACGTTTTGCCTCTCTCTGTGCACTCGAGACCACAAAACTCTTCTCATTTTACCTCGACGGTACCTCCTCAGGTCATCCGTCCTCTTCTTTCGAGAGTCTGGTCTGAGTCTGGTGCGGTCATGGTATCAATTATGAAAGTAATTTGAGTTCCCTTATTGAAATGTATGGTAAGTTTCAACCTTTACCAAGTCTCCCAACATGTACTCTGACATGAAAGCGGATGGCGAGATGGATTCGGAGCGTTGAGAACAGAAGATGGCGTACATACCCTAAGGAGAGCACTGTCCTTTCATTCTCTCAGAAAGGTCTAGGCACATTGAGCTTCACACCTGGACCTGACATCTTCAGTTAGTTTCTATTTTTGCGGCGAATCGCATGTTTCGATGCGATTCAGACAGGGGTGCTGATTCACGCCTTGACTGCGTTGTCGATAACGTTGTGCCGGCTCCAGATCACAACATTACAGACCATACCTCGACAGGGAGTTACACAGCGGTTGGGACAACGATAGCCAATAATACAGCGTCCCTCTCGGCAATAATCGCATATTGCATGGGCCTTTTGTTGTCGCCCCGCCAGGTCCCTCTGCGAGTTAGGCTTAAGGGCCGGCACTTTTGGATATCACCTGTGGTGTTGAAGCGGTTAATGATGGCGGGGGCTGTTTCGGAAGATATCGAAGTTGCGCCACCCCTCGCCCAACGGCACTATCGTTCCGACCACCTAAGGGAAATAAATCTCTTGACTCCGGAGCAAAATCTCGATTAGGTAGCCTGCCAAGCTTCTAAGGGGATCATCGTTGCACTACGTCTAATGGTGCATGCGGATGGCGCTCCCGCTCTTAATAATTAATACACCTGCTATATATGGAAGCTCTTATCTCCCCTCCGCAACTAGCCCATGTTTGCGGGCCATTGTTAGCGGCGGCTGCGCGAGAGGCACCACAGGATAAGACTTGCCTTATACAGCAGGTCTTAGTAATAGCTGAGGACGGAGCCGGTATCCAATAAGCGAGTATCGTCACCACGCGTGTAGTCTAGCCTCTCGAGCCTCAAGAATAGCCACCAGAATGTTCGATCACAAGTCCGTTTAAGGAATTTTTTGGCACCTACAGCAACCACCCGTGCGCCGCTTTACCCGCGTACAAACAATTCTCATATGCATTGCTCGGTTAAGACGGAAGTGTATCAACTGGTAGAATCAAAAGTTCAATTGACGTGATCCGTCTTGCTCTAATCCTCATTGAGATGGAGAGAGTCCAAGTATGCCGTGCAATGGAGAAGAATCTAGTGTATAAAAGCCTAGTATCCTACTCCAATTCTCAACAGTTTGAATCAACAACATTCACTCTTCAAACCGGTCTGTTCTCAGCTGAAAATCTCCGTCTTCTGACACCATGCTCTTCTCCTCCCTTGCAGTTGTTGCGGTTGCAACTACCGCCTTGGCATCGCCGGTAAAGCCAAGTGCCAAGACTGGTGCTCTGTCTGTGAAGCGCGTCTCCAACGTCAAATCATTCAAGAATGTTGTCCAAAAGGGCCAGGCCCGCATCAACAAGATCAACGGTGCCAAGGCCGCCGTGGGTAACATTGATGTTAGCTCCGGCCCTGTCACCAACGAGGATGTTACCTATGTTGCATCGGTCAGCATTGGCGGCTCGTCCTATGACCTCATTGTCGACACTGGATGTAAGTCGCTGTTACATAACACTGAGCAAAGAGCGTGATAACCTGATAACTTCTCTAGCTTCCAACACCTGGTGCGGTGCTCAGAGCAAGTGTGAGCCCTCTTCCACTGGCAAGTCCACCGGCGGTTCTGTCTCGGTCAGCTATGGCTCTGGTTCCTTCTCCGGTACCGAGTACAAGGACACTGTTAGCTTCGGTGGCTTGACCGTCTCATCTCAGTCGATTGGCTCTGCCCGCTCTTCCACTGGCTTTGATGGTGTCGATGGAATTATCGGCTTTGGTCCGGTTGATCTCACTGAGGACACCGTCTCCAATGCCAACACTGTTCCTACCTTCCTGGATAACCTCTACAGCCAAGGTTCCATCTCCAGCGAGGTGCTTGGTGTCTACTTCAAGCCGGAGTCTGGCAGCGACAGCGATGACACCAACGGCGAGCTGACCCTCGGTGGTGTTGATAGCTCCAAGTACACGGGCTCCCTCACCTACTTCCCTACCCTCACCAGTGGCTCTGCTGCTCCCTACTGGGGCATCTCTATTGCTAGCTTCACCTACGGCTCGACCACCCTCGCATCGTCTGCCACTGGTATTGTCGATACCGGTACCACTCTCATCTACATCCCCACCAAGGCTTACAACGCCTTCCTGTCTGCCGCCGGTGGCAAGACTGACAGCTCTTCTGGCCTCGCTGTCTTCACTAAGCAGCCCACATCCAACTTCAACATCAAGTTTGGCTCAACAACCTACAGCCTCACTCCCGCCCAGTACTTGGTCCCCACCGCCCAGTACAGCTTCTACGGACTCAGCTCTGGCAAGTACTATGCTTGGATCAACGACGGTGGCAGCTCTGGTGTCAACACCATTATTGGCCAGAAGTTCTTGGAGAACTACTACTCCGTCTTTGACACCACCAACGGCCGCATCGGCTTTGCTACCGCTGCCTAAGTGCATTTCTGGTTTGTGTCCTACTTATGAACATGTTCACAACAAACTCTCTGCGGGCGGTCTACGGTTGTCCAGCATAGTGAATATGTTGAATCATAAGAGGGTTGCAGGGCGGTTAAGGATAAAAAAAATCTACTTCAGTACTCAAAATTGGTGCCAGGTTTAGTTAGCTTTTAGCTCCATTTTAGAGGGAATATATATGCGTTTACATTTATATTGTTGATGACAGTGCTGTGTGAATACTGTAATACACACTTACTACCCTATTCTCCGCCGACATCGACACATTCGAAATAGAACGCACGTCCTGGTCAGAAACTTTGACCCAAACTATCAGAGTAGTTGAATTTGAGCCAATGAAACAATATCTTGGAGTGAGGGCTAATAACAAAATCCGCTTTTGCATGCTTAGGTTGGTAGCCAAAGATGATAGCAGCGCCCCTCCAACGATAGTGCCCGCGCCACCAAGCCTCATCTGGCCCTTTGCCTAGGTATCTACAATTAATATATTGAATAGAGAATTAGCAGTGTAATATTCTCTTCTATTGCCACCTCTCTAGGGTGAATTGATATTGACAGTGCTGTAATAAACGGAACTTGCCACTTCTTAGCATAGGCTTATACAAATCTCGAAACTTTCGGCATGATGCACAGTAAAATTCGAACAAGTGGGTGAAATTGGATAAGCTTGCTGTAGAGTCCACAGAGCACCATCTATTAATTCTAAAATTTTGTAATCTTTAAATTCAAGGAGGATCGAGGCTGCTACTTCGCAATAAGTCTCTGGTGTGTCGGCAAGAGTAATTCGTGGATAGAAGAGATCCAAACTTTCGGAAACTGGCAGATGTAACAGATGCAGTTGATATAGTTGATGTAGTTGATATGAATATTTATAGATCTACTAGCATATGATAGATGTATATAGATATACTGGATACATTTCCGCTATGTATCTCTACCGTCACGCTGCTCCTAGCCGAAAGAGAAAAGCAGCCATTATCGCCGGTGGCAAGGCCACAATGAGGGCTCCGAGCCCCGTGCCACCCTGAATATCCCCTTCCAGGGTGGCCCACAGCACACTCGCCACCACGCTGGCCGAGATGGTGGCCATAAGGACCCAAAACACGGCCTCACGGTTCGGGCCTTCGATGACGTGAATGCCCCAGCCCTCGGTCGCTTCTCCACAGTCCATAACCTTGTTGTTAAGTCTCTTGGGGAGTCGCGGCAGCCATGTGTATCTATTCGGGCTAAGATCGCCATCGCCGTGCTCGAGATAGTGCACGAAGACCTCGGGCGGCATCGGTGGAGGTATAAAGTCGTAGTCGATACGGGTGTTGGGAGGCATCGAATTCGGTCTGTCACATACCGACACATAACCGTGGCGCAAACTCCATAGGGTGAACTAGTAGATCTCTGTCAGCTAGCGAGCCTCACATGTGGTTTCATTTCGCTCTTAAAGTTTCTGGGGAAATAATTCAAACTTACTCGGACAAACTCAACAGTCACTGGCTTGATCAAGAAACGCAGGCGGGAACGCATGCCCCGATACTGGAGATACGCCTTCTTCATCTGCGAAAAGGCCTCTCCGTCCGAGTTTATTCGTGATGTATCCAATTCGGCTAGTGTTTTATACATTCCTCCAGTATTGATACATAGGGCGAGGAACTTTGGTTGTATTATATCGATACTGGATGCGTCTGTACTGCCGGTTGACACGGCTGTCTTGCTAGAGCTTGACGATCTTGAGCTCAGGTGGCGTCTCGGATTTGTCTGCGTTACTACCGACTGCTCCGAATCACTCGAGCTGTTTGGAGATGCGTCCTCAACGGGAGTGTTCAAGGATGATTGTAGGTTGTCCAAATCAGATGTTTTGTCTTCGACGAAATCGCCATACAGTTCCACGCCGCAATCCTAGTAACCGAAGTTGTTAGTCTAAAAATGGAGATTTACATGTATTGTTGCTTTATTACACTCACGCAAGTCCATTCAATTCTCCTATATCCCGTCTTAAGCCGAGGCCTCAATATCCTCTTTCTCATCCAGGAAAGTAAGTGGAATTCTTGTATTTTTCGAGTTGGTGGCTGATTGCTTGTACCTGAGGCCAAGATTTTGTCCCCGCGCAAGTCTTTTGATGGTGGTTTGTCATGTACAGAAGACACCACAGTATACGTTATATCTTCGTCCAATAATCCAGCTGGACTAGGCATTAGTTTATTAGTTGGACGAATTTGTGGCTGTATGATGGAGAATTGGTCCCCTTCCCACATTCCTTCATTAGTTGGATAAGGTGGCTCATCGGCTACTTTAAGTAACAATGATGATACTTCTTGATCAGTCTTCGTAGTGGTTCGCATACGTAGCTCCCTTTGAGCCTTTAAATATGCCAGCTTTGAGCGTTTCTCAAGGATATCGGCGGTCCTTTTCAGGCTGTAGAGGCCCTTGGAGATACACTAGACAGTGTGAGAGGCAATGGTATTAGAATAGTATGGTAATATAAACAAAAAGAGGCTCACCTTTTCCTCTACAACGTCCCATTTCTCTTCGACTCGAGCTGCCAGACCACTCCAGATCTCCTTTCGCATACTCATATACTCTTTGATACAGCCTAAACGGCCCTCGGCTTCATGGGTAGCACTCTGGAAGCCGTCAGAGGTTTGAGGTATGCACTAGATAATGTGAGATATGGTATTAGAATAGTATCTAGTATGTAGATAGATGAACCAAGATGTGGAAATAGTAAATAGAAGGCGCATACCTTTTCCTCAACCACATTCCATTCCTCTCCCATTCGAGCTGCCAGATCGCTCCAAATCTCCTCACGCATGCTCATATACTCCTTAGCAAGCGCGTGTATTTTAGGAGCGCTCCAACCATCAGCGCCCTTTCGCTTCATTACCTGCAGCCATTTAAGGCGATTGCTGCAGGCGGAAGCCGTCTTGGATGGGAAGTACTGGTCCCTGATTTCGGCCCAAGTGAGGCCCAGCATGTGAGCTATAAACAATAGCTGGTCATCCTCCGGGCTCCAGCTCCAACCCTCGAAGGCGACCAGCTCATGATGCAATAGATGTGGCTCCAATCCATAATCTGCGCCATCAGAAAGAATGACATATTAGCACTTGTGGGTAATAGCTAGTTGTTCACCATACCAGTCCAAGGCTGCTTCTCACCATCACTCTGTTCGGGTCCAGCGCGGCGCTCAAGATCCTCCAGACGGCGCGTAAGCCTCTTGCCTGTAAATAAATGTCAGAGAGAGAGAGTGTGTGTGTATGTGTGTGTGTATGTGTGTGTGAGAGAGAGGGACATACGGTAGTTGCGCTGAGCGATGCGGTTCTGTATCCTCCTCTGCTCGGCAAGGTCCGAGTTCTGGGTCGAGCCCCCGTCAGGGGCCCAGGTCTCCTTGCCAGAGTGGGCAGAGCTGCTAAAAGCGCTGCTGGTGCCGTGGTTAGTGAAGTGCTTGGATGGAGGAGGGGGCACGGGTTCATCTAACTCTTCCACAAGGAAGTCTTTAACAATTTGTGTGTCGTCAGAAAATGGTCCAAAGTCTTCAGTAGGCGGTCCAAAGCCCTGAGCAGGTAGGCCGAATTCTTCCACAGGTAGGTTGAAGTTGGCCCAGTTGGAGTCGCCGAAGGGAAGACCAGCCATGATGATCCGTTAAACGGGCATTCCGAGTCTCCGGCATGTTGAAAAGTCTAGAGACATGCATCCGTGAAAGATTCGTCGCCTATTACGTGTGGGTTGGCCGCCAATTGGTCAAATCTGCAACGGGTGAGGGGTGCATGAGAGGAAAAGTGCCTTGCAGCGAGCCTTGCGGGAAGCATTTGGATTGGCTTAGTTTCAATATTAGTTAGTTGCCAGTGATGCAGGAGATTGGAGCGCATATTAGGTTGCTGATACTAGGCATTGAACAACAATGCGCACATGGGCTTGCGATTAATATTCTTTTTTTCTCGTTCTTGATAGGTCATATAATTTCATTTACGACTTTTCGAAATGTACCAATGGGTGTTTAGTAGTGTCAGTCTGACAAGACACAATCAATCAATGTGTGAAGACCCCACAGTCTTATAATATGGAGGTTCTGAGCCAGCGCCTCCACCCCCAGAGATGCTGCCATCACTGATTGTCCACTCTATTTCTGAGCACTTTATAGTAGGAGGGCTTTATGGGGATTACTTGGTACTACTACAGTATTAGTTCATTGGCATACCCCAGTCTCAGAACACAGGCGTTGTTGTTTCAAGTGCGAGTGTTTGATGACTGTTTGACATTTGCTCCGTACAACGTCCGTGTTATATCCACTATTTTAGGCGCGTTCTAATGCTTCTACATTTGCATCTAGCGCCGCCTGCTGGAAGAAGCTGTCGATTCGATTCGAGGCCTTGGCGCTTGCGCAAGCAACACGACAGCCTAGTCATTTTATCACCAGGCGTCAGCTTTGGGCTTTGGAGAATGGGGGAATGGGGGAATGCCTGCGACGAGCCCAGTTTATAGGCTAAAGCGGCCCTAAATTAGAAACCGAGGGCCGATGCTCTAGGCACAATAGGCAGAATGTATACGGAATACGGAATACGGAGAGGTGAATACGGAGCTGCTGTTGCACTGCATTGCAAGTGGCTGTTAGAAGCCAATGCACATCCGGCATGCGTCTTTTTGGCCGTCGCCCCATAGGGCAGCTGTGGACACCCCCTTTGCGGCTAGTCGGCCGAAGCAAACAACTCGATTGCTCGATTGAGACGGGAGAAGAGTTATTTTTGCGGCTGGGCAGGGGGATGAGGTCATTGACATCATGGATTGGGGGACGTTGGGATGATGATGAGAGAGAGACGCAGAGTGGCGAGTGACCTCTTATACGCAGCATTTACTCCGTGCCTTGCAGGTATCAATACATTACGAGGTCAGCCCATCTGTCAACGCACAACATTATCCCTCATAGTAACCCATTGGCCTCTTGGAGAGGAAATTACGATGGAAAACAGCTGCTCGCTCTCGTTCAATTTTGACACATTTTCAGGGTCAGCGGGTCGTTGGCGGGGGGGAAATTGATCGGACCGAGGCAGTGCGCGCATATAGTACAACGATGGGCCAAAGCCGTGTTGCGGCCACCTGAAATCCGACTTTACGCGTATTGCTGGGGTCGAATCGATGCAAGGCATTAGGAATGCGGCGGGATCGTGCAGGAGAGGGAAGAAAGAATTAATACGGGGACATTGGCTGTGATGTATGTAGTTGAGTTGAGTTGAGTTAAGTTGAGACATACAGCCTTGAGTAATACTCCGTGCAACACCAAACAACCAAAAAAGTGAGGCTCTAACCTTGGCAGTTCTAGAATCCTTTCACAATGCACAATGCACGCTCCAGTCCAGGGGATGGCGGCAAAGTACCGGTACCAATAAGCCAAGGCATCCTTGGATCCTCCACGAGGCGCAAACGCGGCCACTGCGTCATCATGCGACGGGAAATTCGTACTGGGTACTTTGATCCTCTTGGCAGCGGGGGCTGCCACTAACGCGCCCATGAATCGAGATTTTGGGGCGCTGAAGAAGCTGCTCGTGCTGTTCGTACTCGGGATCGGGGGGGCTTTACAGCGGGAAAAGCTGTCAAGTCTCCAGGTGGCTTTTTTTTTTTTTTTTTTTTCTTTGCCGCCTCTGGTCTAGGTTCTATTAGATATTCTATCTACAGCTTCAATCTCGTCTGCCTCTTCCTCTTCTTCTTCCTCCTCCTCTTCTATTCTCACCACTTGGTTACAAACATCAATATCTGCAACATCGCCAGCTCCAGGTCATACATCATATTCGCTACTACTATTATACACCACTCAGCTGCCAGCCATCGCCAATCCTTCCCATCCTCCAATCTGCTAGGATCCTCACCCCTGGCTGGTCCTCCTCCTCAGCGCCGCATATCCACGTCCTGTCCTGCTCCACCGCCGCTACTTCATCTCGAATCTTCGGAATGCGCGCGCTGCCGTCGACTAATCCAGCAAATTAGGCGCGCAAACCCAGACAAGCCCTATTCCAGCAATTCTCGCATCGTCTCTGGGCCCTGACCAGGTATCCGGAGCCTGCGGATTGGCACTTCTAGGGGCAATAAGCCTTCCGCTTATAAAGAAGCTTAGTCGGCCCACTCGGGGCCTGACGTTGTCCGTAGTCCGTTTGCCCTCATTGAGCTGCTTTCCTCTAGTTTTGCTCTGCTCTGCATCTCGCTGGCCGGTCAGCTCGTGACTCGCTTCCATTTTCCCGCAAGGCTCTGGTCACATCGTGTCAGCCTCTCATTCCGCATCCTGTCCTGTCCTGTCCTGTCCCTTCTCTTCTCTTCGCATCGCGCCTTCGTTTAACCCCTTTCCGCTCGGATCCGTCCCTCTCTGCGACTGTCGCCTCGGGCTGCTACGACTCTCCGTCGGGTTGTCGCCTGCCATAGCATAGTCGTATTGTACTCACAGCATGGAATATGCCTCCTCCAATACCATCGCCGGTAGACGTGGGCGACAGCCAATTGGCCTCGAGAAGAGACGGTAGCACCAAAAATCCCACCAACGGAACATCCGGCAGCTCTGAATCCCAGCCTCTGCCCATCGCAAAGCGGTCCACAACTCTGCTGTCCCGCACTCCGACGCAGCAACTACAAAATGGAAAGGAAAGGGAAGCCAAGGGTGCGTCGGTTAGAACCATGTCTTCAACCCCGCCGGCCTCGACGGCCCTAGACCCGTTGAGCACGGTATGTATTTCAGCCTCGCCTCTCTCTTGCTGTGGTTGGATCAAGCCCACGTGAGATGCTAACAGAGACATGATTCAAGCAAATCTTCCTCAGGACCAATAGCAACACCGTCGAGACGTCCCTTGCTCAGCGCCTGCGCGGCTCTGCCAAACCAGATAGCCCCACGACAGAAAACTTCCCCAAGAAGAGCATTAGTCTTGAGAATACGGCCCGCCTGGCAAATGGCCTGGCTGATTTCCCCAAGGATCGAAAGTACGTTGCGCGCAACGCCATGTCTTTGCTCGCATGCTAATACTTTGGCTGTAGGAAGGGAACGTCTTTCTTGAGCCGCCTTGCTATGCGGAGCGCCTTCAAGAAGAACGACGACGATGCGCCCGATTCCGACTCCGAGCTGGGCGAGCTGCGCACCGAGGGGAGCAGCGCGCGTGCCCCAATGTCAGTCATGAGCGATGGCGGCGGTTACATCCCTCTGTACAAAGAACCCCCCCGCTATATCCGCGTGAGATCGCACAACAGCAAACGCCGAGACTTTAACCGCCTCTTTTTAGCCCAGGAGCTTCTGGGGCCCAAGCCGGAGAAAGACGACGAGCCGTCGCAAGGTCGTGTGCCTGCTACTGCGGTGGGTACACGGCTTCTTAAAGCCGGTGATGCAATTTGGGCCGCAGAATTCAGCATTGATGGTCGCTATCTTGCTGTGGCGGGCAAGGATCAGATAGTTCGGGTCTTTGCCGTTCTGTCAACGGAAGAGGAGCGCAAGGCGCACGAGGAAGAGGAGGAGGCTGAAAGAGACGCTCAGGGAAAGAGTAGAGGAGAGCGACTGAGTGCGCCCGTGTTTCGAAATAAGCCGGTTCGCGAGTTTGAGGCTCACACAGGAGAAGTGCTGGCCCTCTGCTGGAGCAAGAACAATTTCCTCTTGTCGACATCAATGGACAAGACGGTGAGGCTCTGGCACGTCAGCAGACAGGAATGCCTCGCCACGTTTACGCACCACGATCTGGTCACATCCATCGCATTCCATCCTACCGACGACCGATTCTTTCTTGCCGGCTCCCTGGATGCTCAGCTCCGGCTTTGGAACATACCAGATAAGTCGGTAGCCTTTTCGGCCTCGACCAACGAATTTATTACGGCCGTAGCGTTTTCTCCCGACGGCAAAATGGCCATTTGCGGGGTACTGAACGGCATGTGCTCGTTCTTTGAGACGGAGGGGCTCAAACAAAAGTTCCAGATCCACGTTCGTTCGTCCCGAGGCAAGAACGCCAAGGGCAGCAAAATTACAGGCATCAAGACGGCTACGGTGGCCGGGACTGGCGAAGTAAAAGTATTAATCACCTCCAACGATTCCCGCGTTCGAATCTACAGCTTGAAGTCGCGGATGCTGGATGTCAAGTTTAAAGGCTTAGAGAACCAGTCTAGCCAGATTCACGCTCGTTTCAGCGATGATGGGACCTATGTCATCTGCGGCAGTGAGGACCGGAAGGCATACATCTGGAACACGAATACGACAGAGGCCGAGATGAAGGATCGCCAGCCATATGAAAGCTTTGATGCTCACCCCGAAGTTGTCACCACCGCGCTCTTGGCACCAACGCGTACCAGGCAGCTGTTGAGCGCCTCGGGGGACCCAATCTTTGACCTGTGCAACCCGCCGCCAGTCTTACTTCGCAGCCTGGACGAGGCCGCTCTAAGCCAAACTGAGGTATCTGAAACGGGCACTGAGATCCATCATCCGCCACCGAGCATCAAGAAGCCAGAAGAGAGCCCGGCCTATCTGGAACGCTGCAGGCATCTGGATGGCAACATTATAGTCACAACTGACAGGACCGGCACTATCAAGGTATTCCGACAAGATTGCGCATACGCCAAGCGCCAACAAAACATGTGGGAGTTGGGCTCCAAATTCTCCAGCAAGGTGAGCGGGCTGGGACGAAGTGGAAGCATCATCACCAGGACCAGCGGAAGTTTGTCGAGGCGAACCTCGCTCAATCTGAGCGCAGGCCAGGCCCAGCATCCGTCCGACCGAATCATGAGCTGGCGCCAAGATGTTGACGATGAAGGGCGAGCAAGCCTCAATGTGGCGCCGATTAGGACCGAACGATCCGCTTCGCCGAGGAAAACCCCCATCTCTCCAGTCAATCTCCCAACGACCAATGCCGCAGCACAAGCTCGGAAACCCGTTGTCCCAGGCGGATCGCCAGTACGCGCGCAGAGGAATGGTCTTGCGAGCCCCACGGGTAGCATACGGACGCGGGCATCAATAGCGACCTTGGATGGAGGGTCTCAACCGCCAACGCCGAGTTTCAATTTTATCAGTGTGGCAGAGAGCGACGAAAACGACAAGGATGGTAGCTTTTGGAACCTCAGCCGGTGGAGAGGCAGCCTTTCGGGGCTCAGATATTCGGTCAGCGCCAGCTCCCCCACGGAACCTACTCATGATGCAGCTGCCGCCGCTGCCGATGGTCAATCTCGAAAATCAGGAGATTACTTAAAGCCACCCAACAGGGCAGCTAATCGGAGGAGCATTGGAGTCACAGACCTCAACAGGCCCAAGATTGTGGAAGACCAAACGAACCGTAGGAGATCAATGGGCCCCCCTATTCGATCGAGCAAGTCGCAAGAGTCGACGAGCGTGGCAATGGACATTATCGATGAACACAAGTCTGATCAGTCGTTGCCCAAGAAGCGAGCTGATTCTGGAGTGGGGAGGATGAGTGACGATACAGCTGAATGATGAAGGGGGAGAAAAGACAAAGGGTTGTTTGCATGAATCAAGGCTCATGCAAGTGTTACAGTCTTTTTGGTTTATTTTATTTTTCTCATCTGGCGGCTGTTCTGGCAAACAGAAAACGCAACGGCTGACCCATGTTTAACGCCTTCAACGGTCGCTTTCCTTTTGACTTTTTTTTTTTTTTGTATATTTGTTTATAACGGCTGCATACCAAGCGTGGAGTTTTTATTCTTTGTCTACATTTCTTTGTTATACCAAGCAGTGTGGTGCCATCATGGGAAGAGGGCTACGCATGTGGCCTTTTTGGAACACGGAACAAGGCTTGTGGAGGGCTACTTTTGGTGTATTGTTGGGCGCATGTATGTAGAATTAGGGGGCAAAGTATTGATATCATGGGAGATTCTGACACGTGAGACGGGCAATGAAGGAGTGAATAGAGCGGTTTACAGCGATGATTTGTTGAGATTGCAGATGTGAAAGTGTGTGTCTTGTACAAGTATGATTCATTATATTTGCAGACTAGAGCTGACTTGTATGTCTGTCTACTCGTTCCTATGCAGTGCGTGCTATCCTCTTGCCAACACCATGCATGGCAGGTATCATGTTAAATGTTTCCCTTTTCCCTCAATATACATGTATCCTCCGCAGCACTGATCTCGTCTCGTTCCGCTTATCCCGCATGATTTAAAAGTCCTCGGTGGTGTTGAGCTACTTCACCCCCACTGTCAGCAACCGAACGTTTTCTCTGTCTCTCTCTCTATTCATTCTTCACCTATAGTTTACTCACCTCGCCCTTGGCCTTCTCGGCAATGCTCTGCGTCAGCTTCTGCAGCGCAGGGGGGTTGGCGCCAGTAAGAGTATCAGCCTTCTCGCCGTTCTCGAAGATGAAGAAGGCGGGGATGCTGCGGATGCCGAGCTCAAAGGCCAGGTCGGGGACCTCGTCGGTGTCGAAGCGGGCGAAGGTGAACTTGTCGTTGGTGAGGGCGTCGGACTGCTTGGTGAAGATGGGGGAGATTGCCTTGCAGGGGCCGCACCAGGTTGCGTGGGCCTGGAGGGCGATGTAGGGAGTGGTCTTGATGAGCTCGTCGAACTGAGCCTTGGAGGTGATGTCGATGACGGACATTGTGATCGTTGTTTTTGGGGGGTTTTGTTTGGGGGAGGTGTGGTTCTGTTTGAAGGTTGTCGAGGTGTTGGAAGATGGGAGTTGCAGTAGAGGTTTATGAGTTTTTTTTTTTCTTGGTGGAGTTGCAGAGAAGAGTTGTGATGATGTAAGTGTAACTGGTGAACCTCGGTAGCGCTCAACAGATATCGCAGTTATAAGCTGTGCTGTGCTTGTTTTTATTGTCTTGGAATGATTCGAAAACTAAACTGAAGGGGCGGCTGTAATTGATTTTATATATTCCTTTTTTACCTTTTCCCTCTGTCCGCTATAAGTAATCAATCCCGACGCCGCCCCCGTGTTTTTGGGGCCTCAATTACAAATGTCATCATCGCCTTTCCTCTTGACGCACGTAATTGCCCAAGCACAGTAAAATGTTAAGCGCAAGTATCTTTCGTCCGTGCTCAGCGCTAAAAGTTGCCGTGAGCTACCCAGCAGGTACCTACAATGGATGATTTCAGAGCCAGCCGGCTCTACAGTAATATGTATTAGTAAGAGAGGAGGGAATCTGGCATAGTTGGTCGCATTGCCGGGCGAAAAGCGGGCTTGGATGGGCTTTGCCGTTTTGGAATTTTTAGGGCGGATTGCGTGATTGGGGGGGAAGAAGGGAGGGGGATGATGGTCGGCTTCTGCTGACAAAAAGAGGAAAAAAAGTAATTGGAATTGGGTTGGAGAGTGGAGGATCGGATGTCGCGATGTTGTTGGTTCGGGATGTCGCTGGGATCTGGGAGGCTGTGACGTAGTTTTGTTGATTTCTCAGATGAAGCTTTGGAATAGCTCTGTATTAGATGATGGGAGTTGTGAAATCGATGGGAATCATGGAAGCTGGTTGAGTTGAGCATTTCTCAGCCACGACAGACGAGGTGGGGGATGAGAAGACGTCTCTCTCCAGGCCATTCCACTGCCAATTGTTCCCTTGATGCGCATAGCTTTCGTAATCGTCGTTCC
This sequence comes from Trichoderma virens Gv29-8, assembly GCF_000170995.1. NCBI lineage: Eukaryota > Fungi > Ascomycota > Sordariomycetes > Hypocreales > Hypocreaceae > Trichoderma > Trichoderma virens. The sequence continues at coordinate 29,543 of NW_014013667.1, forward strand.
TACGCAGCTCATCTATCATCTGTAGCATCATGAAATCTGCCTCTCTGCCTCCATTTTTTATTTTTAGAGTTATGGATCGGTGTGCTGTGTCGAAACGGGCATGGGCAGTAGAGGATGCCGCAGTAACTGCATTTGTAAGCTCCAACACTGCGGATGTGGGTGTGCCCCCTTAATCCAGATGCGTGTAAATCGTAGTCAAGACAACTGCGTGTGCAGAGTTGTGGCTTCAAGCCATTTCTTTCTTTTTCCTCTTTTTCTTGATTCTTTGTCTTTTGTCTTTCCCTTTCTCTTTCTACATGGTCGAGTAATACAGCATGGTCGAGTAATACGGCACTTGACTGTTTAGAACGTTTCAGCGCACGAGAATGAGGCATATGTGTGTATGGCGCTATTCCATCTTCATTGTAGCTGGTCTTTGCATACCTTTCTCTTTTCGCCGTCTATCCTGACTTATAGCCCAATGAGTGTAGAACTTGCAGATGAAAGGATTCAAATGACGGCGCCAAACACCAGTCGGCCGCCCTGTTCGTGGCTGGACACAAACAATCCGTTTCGGCATACCACTATGTTAAAGTGCCGTATTTGCCAACTCTGTGCAGAAAAGACGCTGTTCAAAGACTTCAAGCGCAGCCTACTTATAGCACTCATTAAGCAAAGCTGCGAAGCTGCTTTGAGAAGGTAACAACACAAGGGAAGTATAGCTTCTAAATTTGCTTCCCTAATGGGAAAAAACAACAACAAACCACCACAATCACTAGCTACAGCTAAAATACTACCTAGTATTTAGCTAGATTCGCTATTTTATGCCAGTTTTGACTACCTGCGATATAAGGTAAACTGTTTTTTGGTGTTGTAGTGCGTTTTTAATAAGTATTACAATACCGTATTCCAGTGTTCTATCCCCACAAATGTAATCCACCTAAGCCAGCTGCACTACTGTATGTAAATATAGCTTCCGTACTCCGTAGTATATTAAGATATATTAAAACTGGAGAACTAGGGCGATCTACGGAGTACAGGTATATAATATGACAGGAATGCTTGGGTAGGCTAAGTGCCGCAGGTAACAGCGCCGTAGGCAAAGCTCCCTGTAGGCGCCCCCAGAGGGTAATAATACAATTCTAGTCCCGTTGGATATAGATACTAGGTAGCGATAACTTGAACCTTGATCGAACGGGATGATGGCCTTGATCCAGCTAGGTAGGCCCGATCAAACAACCTGACTGCGATCTATCTAGATGGTCTCATTCTATTAAGGTGGCTTCTACTCCGTACCAATCCGGAAGACCTTGATCCAATTAGCCGACCGCGATCGGCATAGTTGCTTTGCTTGCCATTATGAACGCCTTTAGCGGGCATCAGCCTTGTGTATCAAGCAAGGATTGAAGTATTCATCGGCGATTTGGTCCCTTCAGAATAGAGGCAGAAGCTCTTTATTACGGAGAGGGCTTTCTAGTTGATTCAGAAGCGTCGCATGCAAGTAAAAGAGATGGGAATTACTGAGCAAGGCCTGTCTACAGTCACGCATACACAAACGGCGTATTTAAGCCGTCAGAGTAACGGCGATGCAGCGGCCGCATGTGATCAGATGTCGCATTTCCTTCGTGGAATATAGGGATCGAGATCAACTATGTTTTCATTACATGCTGAAAAGCAATTGACCACTTCTATTCGTTTGAGGATTTACGCCATACACACCAAAAAACATAACATTTGGGACCCCATGCCGCATCATCCCGTATCCATGCACTTGCTTGGTATATCGCACACTGCATGCATCCTAGACTGGTTTTTCCTGCGTCCTCTGCAAGCCGAGCCAGGGCCTCGCAACCATTTCCCTCATGGACCTGGGGTCTAGATGCGTGGCAGTCAGCGTCAGCTATCCTCAGCTGGCCCAATATACCAGCCCAGCTTATGTTGGCTATATAGTCATCAGGGATTGTCCATTAGCGGCTTTGCACTCTGGGAAATCTCGGGCCGAGCATGAGTAACCATGGAAACATAGCAACATGGAACATGGAATAGTAATCTAATAGACAATTAGTTTTGCATAGGGATCGGGTGTGGCTAGATTGGACTTGCACATCTAGAAACCGTGCGCGAGATCTTCATAGTTCACTGAGGGCGTATTATGTACCTCTACCATAATATAAAAGTAACGATTGGTGTTCTCCACGCAGACACCAATGACCCCTGGCTAACAGGTGGGGATTCAACATGGGAATATGACACCAGATGATGACACCTTCCTGGAAATGATTGCAACCTAAGCCTCTTTCGAAGCAGTAAGGCTTCTCACATAGAAGTAAATAAATATATTTCTTGTGAATTGCTTTGAATGCGATAATGCCACTTGCTGCTATACCGGTTCAGCAGACAAGAACGTTCACCACCTCGTTACTGCTGAGACTTGATTGTGATAATATTCGTATATGGAGCAACATTAGTATCATAAAGAAATAATAAGATTTTAATCTTGGCTATTCCATCCATGATAGATCTTAATCCGGCAGTAATCATGATGCCGGTTTCTATTGGTTTTTTGAATCCTATGATAAGGCAGCAAGGATGGATGCCTCCTCATTTGAAACAAGCCATCCAATACCACATCGCTTATCAGCCATTCACACCGCCCCGTCACAATACTACTTGCAAAGAGCATGATGTGGGTGGCGTCCTGCCAAGTGCTTAAGCTGAATACTTGTTCCCATAGGATGCAAAGTGGAGATATACACCCTTTCCCCACGGCGTTCGGCTTCAAACATCCGGCGTACTTGTTTGTTTGTCGGTATCATCGTTTACTATCGGTTATCGGATTCAGCCTCAAAGTCCGTGAAGCTACCTTTTTCCCAAAACACAGCCGCAGTGGGCTCTCAGGCAATGAAATGATTGAGATGGAGCTGCGAATCCATATATTTCGGGAATACTGCTTTGCAAAGCGTTGGAGGGTGGTCAAAAAGCTATGAGTTTGACCATATTATTGATGAAGAGATGGGAAGTAATGATAGGAAATAAGAAAGGTATCGTTCATGGATGTCGTTTTCACCAATCTACCCATGTTTATATGTTGTCATTCATCGAATTGGACAATAGCCTATCGTAACCACCTAAGAGGGCGTGTGCTACACCGGGTGTGGTCAGCATTAGGATTTTTTTTCTTACGTACATTAATTAATTGAAAGCGAAACACCTTTGGACAGTTGAGCCCACACGGGAATCCCTACCATGACAACTTGGAGAGAAAGTGAAGGTAGCCTCCGAAGGGTTGCACGTGGCAAAATCTATGGCTCCCATGAGTGGAATAGATCTCCCATCTTTTTATGTCTTCCTCACATTCCGCCCCTAGACGTAGATATTCATATTCTTTAAAAGCAAGCTGTCCGTTTGGTGGTAAAAAACGGGAGGTCTTTTGCCCGAGGACCTGTGCTGCAACGATAGGGTTGCGAGCTGAGTGGGACATGCGTAATATTACGCAAGATAGGCTCAGCTCCACCAGTCGGGTGTCTTCTCAGATGCCACAGAACAAATGACAAGTCATTTACCAGGCAAGATGAAACCGGGATTTTGTGCATAGATATATCCTAAGAGCGTAGTCACTGAGAGCGCTAAAAACGGAACGGAAAACATGAACCCAACTCAACTTTGATGCTCCGGCGTATTTGAAGAACTACAAATATAATTTGTGGCTCCTCAGCCGAGGTTGAGCGAGCCCAAGTAAGAGAAACAATATATCTCGGAGCAAGAGCATCCATTGTACGTGCAATACGCCACTCTTACATGCTCCTAAGCACAAGTACAGCCGGATACTACTACACACGACGCCCGCAGAAGCCCGCGGACCCCGACTACATTGCTTCCCCCTCCCCCGCTCTTTGGCAAGGATACCGGGTTCAATCACATTGAGCCAGGATACGGCTGCATCCCGCCCTTCGCTGACCACAGATTCGCCCAGATATCAGGATTTTGCAACTGGGTGTGTCTCTTGTTTGATTGGTAAATAATTAGAGACCCGCATTCCACCACCCCTAGCACTGATGAAATTGTATATAAGTAGCTGAAAGATCCGAAGACCACACCTTTTGTTACGGTCCCTTGTGATCTCAAAGTTGTATTGTCAATTTCCACAGGTCAGGAATACAACATGGCGATCTCCTCATATATCTCGCCACCTATATTCTCATTGAAACTCATTATTGCTGTGCCATTCTTGGTATTCTTATTGGTAGGACCTTAGCACTGGATGCTGCTATAACTACGATGTGTTGCCTAACACAAGAAACCAGGGACTACTTTATGTCGCATACACTGTGATTTATAATTTGTTCTTTCATCCTCTAAGAAAGTTCCCTGGGCCAAAGCTATGGGCTCTCCACTATGGCTTTTACGCTAGCCATGAAGTGTCTGGTGAAGGCCATCAAACGATGTTGGCAATCCATCAAAAGTACGGCCCAGTTGTCAGAATAGGTCCTACTCATCTAGCCTTTTGCCACCCAGATGCAATGGAAGACCTTGCAGGTCATCGTAAACCTGGCCAACCTGAGAATGGAAAGGATCGCGCTCGCAACATGACATCGGTGGGCTCAATAATTGGTGCGAACCGTGCCGATCATGCCCGACTCCGTAAGAGCATGGCAAATGGTTTTTCGCAGCAGGCAATGGTCGATCAGCAACCTTTAATTTCATCTTATGTCGATAAACTATTTGAAGCTATGGAAAAATTCAGTGCGACAGGGGAAGCATTTAACGCAGTTGCCTGGTACAATTACACAACTTTTGACATCATTGGCGACTTGGCCTTTGGCGAACCCTTTGAGTGTCTTAAGAACTCTAACTACCACCCTTGGGTATCTTTAGTTTTCCAGGCTGTAAAAAATATGGCAATTGACTCGGCATTCAGGCGTATGGGAATACTCTATAATGTTCTTGTTTTGTCAATCCCAAAGTCGCTTGCAAGCAAGTTTCAAGAACACCACGAGCTAGCTGCAGAGAAGGTTCGCAAAAGGCAAAGTAATGACAGTGATCGAAAGGACTTTATGACATCAATGTTAGCAAAGAAAGGAAAAGACGTAAGCAAAGCAAAGCACAAGCAGACAGAGTGGGTAAGATGTTTAGAGGGCTAACACACTAGGCATAGGCATTGACTTTCGAAGAGCTCAAACTCAATGCTAGTCTTCTCGTTAGAGCGGGATCAGAAACAACAGCAACGGTGCTCTCTGCAGTCACTTACTTCCTTGGCACCAACCCAGAGCCAATGAAGAAGCTATGTGATGAAGTCCGGTCCGCCTTTACAAACGAGGAGGAGATTGATCTCTTTAGCGTCGGTCGCTTACAATACTTGCTCGCCGTTCTGGATGAGGCAATGAGACTTCATCCAGCAGTTCCTGGTACGATTCCACGTGTCGTAAATCCTATGGGCGATACAATTGCAGGCCACTTTGTTCCCCCAGGAGTAAGTACCTATGCCCGACTTTGTACCACTAAATCTTACAAGTATTGCTATAGACTGCTGTTGACATCTGGAATTGGACTACCAACCATTTCCCCGACTACTGGGCTCAAGCCGAGGAATTTATCCCAGAGCGATGGCTGGATGACCCACGGTTTGAGAATGACAAGAGGAAAATCTTCAATCCCTTCTCGGTTGGCGCTAGAGTTTGCCTTGGTAAAAAGTAAGTTCATACGGAACCAATTCTTCCATATCACTACTGATAAAAGCATGCATTTAGTCTTGCGTATGCGGAAATGCGCCTCATCGTGGCTAGGCTCATTTGGAAGTACGATATTGAGATTCTCGATGAAAGTATTGGATGGGATCGTAGATGCAAGTCTTACATTGTGTGGCAGAAAGGACCACTTTATATTCGCGTAAAGCCTAGACAATGAGGCAGAGGGCGAAATTCTGGCTCCTAATATATAAGCTTGGCGATATAAGCGTGTTAGTGTACGGCTCATGAAAGAATATTGTTGCTGGGTCAAATACTGACGGGAAGATTGGCAGCTAGCCTAGATGGATTCGCGAAGAAAATTCAGCTTGCAATCATTTCACCATGCCGCTTTGAGAAATGTGAAGGGAATGTGTTCGGTGGACGAGAATTGATGGTTCAGCAATTCAACAAGAAACAAAAGCATCCATTCATTCACCTTGATGCAGTTTTAAGTCGTAACTACCATCCAATTGCTTACCTTGGTTGCTCAGAAAAGCATCAGGACTTGGACGCTACTATATCTGGACAGGTACCCGAAACTGGTGGACTGCTGACGCATGAATTGTGGCGCAAACGCCCATATTCAATGACCCCCTGAACGCGCTTATTAATTGGCTCTGTTCCGCCTCCAAGTTTCATCCAGCTTTTATGACCTCCTTATCGTATTGTTCGAAAAGCAAAGTAGAGGTGAGATGGATAATTGAATAACGCGTGCTTGAATCCCTATTAATGTTCAATTAAGCTTTAATAGCCATCTGTCGTCTCTCTAAATCCTCTCAGTTGGGTCGGATCTTCATCATGCGCCAGCCGATGCATGAGCGCTCTAAACCATCAAGACAAGTGACGCAAAATATAGAAAATCACGGCAGGCGCCACTGCTGGGAGTGTCGACGGCGATGTTTAGTGTGTGATTCTGAGGTACCTGGTTGCAAAAGATGTCATGCATCGGGCATCCATTGTCCCGGATATGGCGACCGGAAGCCTACCAGGTTGAAATGGATCACGCCTGGGAGGGTCACATCTCGGGATCAGAAACAAAAGAAAATCTTGATCCACAGAACCCAAGACAAAAACGCTGGAATAACTACAGGGAGCACATTAATTATAGCCCCCACTGAAACTGATGTACACATGCCAATCCCACGATTTGAGATGCATGAAGAAGCCCGTGTCATTATACAGGGCCTAGAATACTGTAAGTGATTGTCAAATCGACAATTTTGGATCAGGATTGCTAATATCATCTGAATAGTCAATTCTTGCATATATCAAGACTTGATACCAATCCATGATCTCGGGCACAATCCTTACCTATATCCACTTTCTGCTAAACATCTCCAAGCCGCAGTCTTTTGCCCAGACTATCTAAAGTATGGTATGCTCTGCATGATTCTGAGCCACAGAGTCAATCAGATAAGAAATACCATTACACCTAAAGCTTTGGTGGCGAAATTTTACTTTTACTGGGGCCTTGCTGTCCGATCACTCAACGAATATCTCACCATCGAAGATGGGCGTGCAGGCGATACAGTTATTGCTGGGATATTGACACTCTTACTCACTGATGTAAGTTGATACTACCCCAAGATACCATGTTAGTGTTTTCTTACGCTTACTCGAAGTCATTGCTTGCTATAGATCCAACAGGGAACATCACTCAATTGGCGATGCCATGTAGACGCCATTTATAAACTAATCATGTCGCGTGGCGGATTTTACGCGGTGGCTGAATCAACAAGTATGAAGCCACTACTGCTTTGTTTCTGGTTGTATGTTGCCCTCTTGCAGTAATAGGTTGCCGATTGATGAATTAATATTATACAGTGTGTCAGTAATTGGGAACACAACATGCCCCGCGTCAGATCTCTTTATGACAACCTTACAACTCGAGGCTCTCAAGTTTGTGCCAGAGCAATACAGCACTGTGGCATCTCCCTTTCAATTGTGTCCAGTACCACTGTTCATTGAGATTATCAAGATCAATCACCTTCGCATGCGGGCTACACAGCTTAATGCCATTGATGCAGAGGCTCTCCAGAAGGAAGGCTACGAAATCTTGGAGCGCATTAATTGTTTCTCGCCACATAAATTGGCAGAATCTAAACGGTCATCTCCAGGAGATTGGGTATTAGTAGGCCAAGTGTATCAGGCTGCTGTGGCACTATACTGCATTTTATCACTCCAAAGTCTATCAATACTTCCCGAGATTCCAGCACTACGTATCCAATGCGCTACACATGGAAAGGTGATGGAAACGTTCCTGAGAGAGGCACTCGCCTCTAAAAAGTTGAAAAGGTTCATGATTTGGCCGCTAGTTGTACTTGGGGTAGAAGCCGTTCATGGCGACGCGCCTATACGTGACTTTGTTGCCAAAGAACTGACAGAACTCAGCCAGGATGTTGGCACTTATGTGCCACTCACAGCGAAGCGAGTTCTTGAATTTTTTTGGGCCGCTGGAGAGACTCGCTGGGATGCTTGCTTTGGTAGACCGTACGTCTTTACAGGGCAAATTGCTGTGGACACAAGCGGCTTAATGCCATTCTACAAGTAGCCTTGCAGAGATTTAAATATAGGAAGCACAATGCCGATACTTTTAATGAAATACTTGAGGAGAAGTATCTTCAAAGTGTCCATAATGCTTCGGATCAATTGTTTGACTCGCGTATTTTTGCAAATGTGGTATCGTCACCTTAAGCCTTGAAACTCCCACTTATAATACATACGTGGCCCGCGTGGGTCTAGGATTTATCTCCCGGAGCTAAATTTCTTGGCATGTTTTTTCTCCTATTTGGGCCAAGCGCCAATCCTGCAAGAAACAGTCGATGATCATAGGAGAAGGTGTCCTGCTCTGCAGACCTGCTTCTTATATATAAATCTGGCCGCTTGGAAGGGCCCTCGAGATGTTGCATTTTATTTTTTCCTTACGCTCTTCTTTCTCTCCTTTCCTTAACCCGTTTGCAAAAAGTTTTCGCTTCTGATTTCTACCCTATTTAAAAGTAGCAACAGACATCAAGCTGACAAGGGATATCCTCACCTACTTCAGCTAGCTTTCTGCAACAGACTTGTAATTGTTTCCTTTAAAAATGGCGGCTGGAGATCCAGGTAAGGACGCTATATTGTTAACTTCCTCGTGCCAATACCCCTAACGAATTATAGTTTTGTATAGCTTGTATGTCTACGCTCCCAACCGAGGAGCACCAATTTTCTTCGCCGTGGCATTCGCCATTTCTGCTGTCTTTCATATTTGGCAATGCTGGTAAGTATACTTTCACTCTATCAATATCAGAGAAACTTGGTTAACTTTGGACGTCAGGCGTTACAAAGCTTTTAGAATGATCGGACTTCACTCTGTGTGCGCTGTGTTCTTCACAGTTGGCTTCATTTTCCGAGAATACGCATCATACCATTATATTTATACCGCTACTGAAGGACCGCCTCTCATTATATTCATCCTTAGCCAAGTCTTTATATACATATGCCCGTAAGCTGGCACACCCATTTCGATTCAATGTTTTTAGATATCGACTAATGACTTATTGTTCCCACAGTCCTCTTCTCGAGCTCTCCAACTATCATATCCTCGGCCGAATATTTTATTATGTGCCACACTGCGCTCCGATACCTGCCTCTCGAGTTCTCATTACGTTTGGCGGCCTCATGGCTCTTGTCGAAACTTTGAATGCTGTAGGAGCTGCTTTATCTGCGAATCCCTCAGCATCGCCTAGTCAGCAGTCGCTCGCTAGCAATTTGATCATAGCTGTACTCGTCATTCAGCTCGGTGTCATACTCATTTTCATCTGTCTGGCTGCAATGTTCCATACGAGGTGCACAAGAGCTGCTGTACAAACCAAGGCTGTCAATACTATGTTAATTACGCTTTACACGAGTATGACACTGATCTTCATAAGATGCATCTACCGGCTGGTAGAACATACTGGCAATACAAAGATAGATATTGCTGACATTGAGGCCCTCAGACTGTTGAGTCCTCTTTTGCGCTACGAAGTCTTCTTCTATATTTTTGAGGCTACTCTTATGCTTCTCAATTCCGTCCTATGGAATGTATGGAACCCAGGTCGCTTCTTGCCAAAGAACATTCACACTTACCTGGCACAAGATGGATCCGAGGCCACGGTGGAAGAAATACCGGATAACCGCTCACTTCCTGCTAAGATCGCGAATGTGGTGACATTCGGAATCTTGTGCCGTAGAAAGACTACGACGGTGAGATTTGAGGAATTAGCCGAGTATGATAGAAATGAGCTTGCCAGTACGCATATAACCAAATAATATTATTAGGGAGCATCACATTCCTATATTGTACGGTAACTGAATAAAATTTGCAGCCTGTTAACATGACGTTTAATATACCTTCACCCGTTCCCACCACGCTGCTTGTCATCGTCGCGGGTGGATTTTCGCGTTCGGTAAACTCATCAACTAAAAAATTGGTCAATCATGTGCACCTGTGAGGAATTAGTAAAAGCGTCGTGAAACAGTGAATAACATCCATTCTATACTTACATAAAATATAGAGTTAATTTGCTGAGGCTTCCTTCGCTGCCTTGTCTGCCCTCTCTACTTCCCAAAACTTTCTATATCTCTCCACGCCGCCTCGGCCATCGTCTTCTAGTACACGTTGAAGCCACTCTTCGTCAGGCTCTAAAAACATGTGGCAGTCAGGGGTCGCACCAGCGTCAAGCAAGACCTGAACGATATCCCAAAAACCTGCGATAACTGCGGCGTTTAAGGCACTGCCATATTTGCCCCCGCGGGCGTTCACATGGGCTCCTCTGTTTAGCAGCATGTTGATGGTAGGCGTCTGGCCCGAGTATGCTGCCGCCTGCAAAGCTGAGTTGAATAATCCACCTTGTTCATTGACGTTGATGTTGGGGCACATCTCGAGAAGAGACTTTGCCGCGGTGGCACCAGGATGCATGTTTGTCCCCCAATACGCAAAGAGAGGCTTTACGGTACACGCGATCTGGAGCGCTGCGCCGTATGGGCCGACCGCGAGATTGGGGTCAGCACCGTTCTCGAGCAATAGTCGGATCCTGTTGGTCCATTTGAGATGAGCTGATTGCAGGTACCACTCTACGCCCACTCTATCCTCGCCGTCGCTATCCTCGCCGTCGCTCTCCTTGTCCGGGCGCCACTGTAGAGGACTCACAACAGCCTGAAGAGCCGAGCCATGCGAGCCATGTGCGTCATTCACATCAACGCCGTGGTCAAGCAGCAGCCTCACAAGGTCATCGTCTCTGGAGCGTGCAGCTACGTGCCAGGCGCCATTGTTCCGCAAATGAACATCGGCTCCGTGTTCAAGGAGTAAACGCACCACCTTGATATGACTATTTGCGCAGGCGGCTTGCAATGCGGTGCCATGATATCCGGCTTCATCATTCACGCGAGCACCTTTTTCCAGCAGTAGACGCACCAACTCCAAGCTTCCGGTTACGCAAGCTGTCTGGAGCGCAGTGCCGTATCGTCCACCCTGAACGGTGACATCGGCACCACGGTCAATCAAGAGGCTGACTATATCCACGTTCTGTTCCACGCAGGCCGCTTGGAGCGCCGTCCCATAATAACCACCTTGAGCATGGACATCGGCGCCATGATTAATCAAGAGGCGGACTATATCCTCATTCTGTTTCGCGCAGGCCGCTTGAAGTGCCGTCCCATAATAGCCGCCTTGAGCATGAACATCGGCATCGCGATTCAGAAGCAGTTGTACTATTTCCAGCATGCACTCTTGGCGGCGTTTCTTCTCCCCGTAAGATGCATCATTTCTGATATGGCGCTGGCACGCTGCCTGGAGGGCGTTGCCATAGCGCCCTCCTTGAGCATTCACATCAACGCCTTTCTCTAGTAATAAATCTATAACAGTGGTCGGGACGTCGTCATTGCAGCATGCTGCCTGAAACGCCGTTCCGTATTTCCCCCCTTGAATAGAAACATCAGCACCTCTGTCAATTAATAGCTCCATGACTTGGGTCATTGCATCAATGTTATCAGAGTACATAGTAGCGCATGCAGCCTGTAGGGCTGTGTTGTAAGTCCCTCCCTGAGCGTTAGGATCTGCGCCGCGGTTGAGCATGTACTCTAGGAAGCGAAGACTAGGGCGAGACACATTGGTTATCAACGTCTGAAGTGGGTGGCCGTCCTGCCCGGCCGGCTCGTTCACATTCGCACCTCTATCTAGCAGCAGTCGTGATACCTCTTCCATCTCATGACGTGCTGCCACAGAGAGCGCCGCCGCTAAGGAACAGTTTTCCTTCATGTTGACACCGGCGCCGTTGTCGAATATAAAACGCAGACAGTCTGCAATACGCGGCTCACTGTCAATAAGCTCTCTACTCCGTGAAAATGGCCTGTAGTCTTCCTTGATGAATGGGCTGTTGATATCGGCACCTCGACTTCGGAGGAGCTTGAGTATGTCGAGCTGGCCCTCCCATACTGCAGCTCGTAGCGCTAAATCCAGTTCGCCAGCGAGCTCATTGGTTTTAGCCTCGTGATCAAGTAGGAGCCGTACAACAGCTATATCTCCTTTCCTTGCCGGCCATTGCAGACAGTCGTGGATTTCGGCGCCCTTGTCCAAAAAGAGTCTCGCAATGCTCATTCTCCGATTAACTGTCGCATAGCTAAGTCCCTCACCTAAATCCACTTTCGTGAGATACTTGCCGGCGCCACTTGAAATCAACATTTCTGTCAACTGACGGAAGCCACTCCGGGCAGTATAGCAATGAGGTTTGTGAAACAATTTCGTTAACTCCGAGTATTCATAGAACATAATGAATAAGCTTTGGCTGCGCATTGAAAATGATAGAGCAGCATCTCGCGAAACTCCAGGGGGCCAGGAAGCATGGGGGATCATCTCGAGATGTTTTGCCCAATTCCTGGTTACGTATTTCACCAACTTATGCCCCGCGTGATGTTCGTTAACATCTGATAAGTCAGTCATTGAGCTTATATATGAATGATATGCGAGACACAAGCATCCAATGTGCATGTGAGCGTCAGCCTCGGTGAACGCAAAAGCAGATGCACTGCCCTGAGAGATTCGATCAGATATCAAGTACTCCTTGATCGAAAAATGAGCCAGTCTGACATAGAGTTTTCTGTCCCAATGATTGTGGCTAATCTGGGTAACCATTAGTCCAGGAAAGTACTTCAGCACATCCATCGGAGAAAAAAGGTAAGACATCCTGTCGAATCCAGATTCGATCGTGGAAGGAAGCACAAAGATCTCAGCAAGCTGATCAACCTCCAAGGGCTCGACTGAAAAGGCAAGCCATTTCAGCGATGCTATGACCTGTGGTTGGAAATCCGCGTCTATGCTGAGGAGCATTCTGTCATATGTTGAATCGAGTCCGCTAGGAAGATCTCGGAGAGCCTTGCGGACGGCGTCTGTGGAAGATAATTTCTGCAAATTTTCAAACTGGCAACGGACGTACTGAAACCTTGGTGGAGAGTGAGCATGGCAATCATCCTAATCTGAGTTGTGACTTACATGCCGTCCGCCTTCTCCATCAGCGCATTTCTTGCCTCCTCTTTGATATCCGCCGGCCATGAATCGTAGTCAGGTTCTAATAGAATTGAGTCGATATAATGGCTAACATCATTGTTAAGAACTTCGCGTTGGATAGATAAATCGATTTCTGTTCCCAACGGCTCGGATAACAATGGCCTTATCGTTTTATCTATATCTATCTCCTTGCGGCTTGTACAGAGGATATGAAGGCTATCAGGTCCTCCTTTAACAATATGGCGCAAGCTGCCGAGGAGCTTCTTCCTCTCGTCGTTGAGCATTGGACACTCATCTAAAGCATCGATGATGATATACACGGCTGAGAATCCCTGCATTGAGGCGATTAGCGCTTCAAGAAGCGTTTCAGTATCTGGACGGCCTCCATTGTTTTTATATTCGCCAAGCCTTTGTACTGAATGCGGTGTATAAGGCCGATGGGCAGTAATCTGTTTAATCAGCGATTCGAGCATTCCGTCAACTCTCTGCTTCTGGATGTCGCTAAAACTAAAATAAAAATAAGCGAGCACCGTCGTGGCGATCCCCTTATTTCGGCTTTGTAGATGCTTAATCACGGAAGAACTCAAGATGGACTTCCCAGAGCCGGCTGCAGAACTGTTAGATGGCCCAGAAGATTAAAGATATATCCACCACATTGCTATTCTAGACATACCTTTTCCATGGAGCCATAAAAAAGATTTAAGAGCCGTGCTCGCCTCCCATGCCTTGAATGTCTCACTCCCATCTATGAGCCACTCGCCCGTACCATCCTTGTACTTATTGCGAGCACTATTGTAGAGTTCGGTGTGGTCGATATTACACAGCCATTTGAGCAATTCGACGCGATCTTTCTGTTCCTGTGCGGCTTTAACAGCTCTCTCTAAACCGGAAACACTTTCCCCAATAGTAAACCAGAGTCTCATTGTTTGTTGGTGCCGATTCTCGACTGCCGAGCATTCAGTATCGTACTGAATATCCCGCCAAGTCTCGCTCAATTTATTAAATAGACTCTCCTTTTGACGTATTTCATCAATTAGTTGGTCCCAGTCATTCCACTTCATAGTATCCGAGCAAAGGCGGGATACGGAGTCATTAGCGAAATAGCAGTAGCTGGTAGCTTGAAACTTCAAGACCTGTCGGTAGAGCCGTTCTAAGCCGTTTTTGTACTCGCGGTGAGATTGTTGATACGAATGGCCATCTGGAGGTTTTAATTCATAGCGCCGAGTATAGAGCTCTTCTCTCATTCGACTCTGGGCGATAAGGGTTGAGATGAATTCTAACCCTTTTGCCAAAGACGCCATTTGCACCGATGGGTTTAAAAAGAGCTAACACTATCAGTTAGCAAGTTGATTTCTCACAGATAATAATTACTACACATCCTAAAATTTGACCTACCGGTAGCAATAGACTAATGCCAACCCAAGCCAGAGATGCATAAGGGTTAACACTCACGCCCTCGGTGATGTATTCGTTAACCAAGCTCACAATCCCCAGAATAGGCTGCATGAGCTCTCGAACTTCAACCTCAGAACTCCTGAATTTTAATTTCCACACGTTTGCATTGACCTCATTCATTTTGTGCTCCAGGATCATCTGCATTCGGTCTCTCATGTTTGCTTTCGATCCAAGCGTCGAACCTAGGGCAGCGATCATATTACCTCGGAGTTTTTTCTCATATTTTTCCATCAGCTCGCCATCTTCCTCCCGCAGTTTCTTGTAGGCTATATTCCAAAGTTCTTTTATTGGCGCATCGTCGGGTCGGGGATTGACCAAACTCTGCGAGGACCTGAACGAGTGGCTGGCTGGTACAACCTCTTCATGCTTTTGTGGAGCTTCATCTGAATGTGCTAGAGCCGTATTGGATCCATTGCCTTTGGTTATTAACGTATCAGAGCCCGCTTTAATTTGATGTTTCTGTGATTCGGCAGAATGAAAGTTGGATGAGTCAAACTGATCCTTAGGTCCCGATGAGCCTAGTTTCTCTTGAAATCGACTCTTGAGCCTTCGTTTCAAGTCTTGAATCCCCATTTTGGCTTCTTTTGTAATAGTATGCCTCGATGGTTTTGTAAATTCCGAAAGTTGCGGACGCCAATGCGTCGATGTGGGAGGAGAGTTGGGCACCTAGGGTTGGGTAGGATCCCCGCCCGAAGATACATATACATTGCATGTGGCCTTGTGATACGTCGCCTTCTCAACGGCCAGGTGATTATGTTTTTCAGCTCGATATGTATGTATATAATGTACTATGGCAATTTTTAGCCTCTTAAGGTAACGTTGCTCAAAACGGCGTTTCTGCACAATGACCTCAGATTGCCGGCGCAGCAAGTGGCGCTTCCTGCACATACTTCATGCTACATAATAATTGTATTAAATAAGCCTTGATAGTTAATTTGGAGTTGTTGTATAAACATCCTTCAGTTGGAGCGTACAAGGTCACAGACTATGTCTCTGACCCCTTTTCCTTTGGGCGAGAGGGAAACAAAAAGAAGTTTTTAGCCCAGGTCTTTGAACGGGTTTTCTTGGCTTTAGAGGACGCAAAACGAGGTAGGAGAAAGCAATAATAAACAACCAAAGTTTCGCAACTGAAGTATTACCGAGAGGCGGAAAGCCTTGCGTGCGTTTCTCGAGCCGAAGGGCCCTATCGGGTTTTCAATGTTTCCAAACTGCTACATTTATCGATGCTCCCATCAAGCCAAAGTACATCTACCGCCTCTTTTGCATCGTAGTAAATACAAAAAAAGCAGCGGACAAACTACATGTCGGTGCAAGAATTACTGCGCGACGAATGATGCCGCCCACCACATCCCATGAAAGAATTTCCATCATTTGAAGGTAATCGAGGTATTGTTAAGGAAACAAGTATGCCATTTTATTATTCTTACGAAACACTGATTGTAAACACATAGGCAATATAACTATAACCTGTTGCAAATTAAAATAAAACACATTTATAAACATAACCAACTGATTCTGATCTTCAGGGATATCTTTCGCAGTCTTATTGCCCCAGCCAGTCGTAGTATCCGAGGTTTTCAATCTTAAACGAAGCCACTTTGGTACCTTCAAATATCCAAACTCTACCAGCGCGAATTAAGTCTATTTACATCCATATTAAATCGACGTTGCTTATTCCATCTCAACCTGTTTTCACAAACTTCCAGATTATAGTGATCCCTCAGGCCACTTGTAAGCGGGCCAAGCAAAATCGGGATCCCACTTCAATTGGAGAACCATGGTGCCTTCTGGAAATTGCTTCTCCGTCCCATCCGACATTGGAAACGGGCCAGACTCGTAATAATTCACCCAATCGTTTATAACTCCCACTGTCTCTGCCACCCCGTCTTTAAGCCTGGCATACGAATTTGGCGGTGCGATGTAATCTCCCAGCTCTTCGCCGCCTTTATTGAATTCATATTCGCCGGGCTCGGCCCTTATCCAAGCAGGCGACCTGTATTGGTCTTTTTGCATGTCTGTCTCATAATCGAGAACTTTGGGTTGTTCAAAGCCCGGCTTTACGGGATAACGTACCCCGCAATTGCCCAGGTTCTCTTCAAGAGACATGTTGCCAATGCTGTAGTTTGCGTACACTGAGGCCAACTTGTCCGTCCTGATGAGAATCTTCCAGAGAACATCTGTGCTCTCTGCTTGTTTCCAATTGACGTACTCTTGATCTGCAAAATAAGAGATGTACCAGACAGCATTGTTCTCAACGGCCCTGTCGTCGAGGATGAGGAATTTGCCTTCTCGGCCAGCTTCATCTTCTTTTCGGCGGATGTATTCGTGAGATTTCCCAATGTAGTCCTCAGGTGGACGGACGATTTTGACGTGTAGAATGGGATCGAAACGTGCGCGATTGCCTAATTCGAAGGCTGATTTGAAAGCTTGTAGCTCATCGCTGGAAATGTTGGCAAGAAGATAACATGTGAGGGTAGGAAGATCGTCGTGAGGCACAAGGAAGACCATGTTGCACTTATTGTCAATAACGTATTGGATATTATCAAGTTTGGTGATGAATGACGTTGAGTGAATGCCTTTCAGAATGTATGTTTCAACCTCTCCAGAGCTCGAGCTACATAAGTAGAATCCCACAGCATGATGAAATATCTCGTGTTGAGTCCCGAGTTTTAGGCAACGATTAGCGGTGTTAGTGCCTACGGCTATAACCATTTTTAGTGGCGGCTGCGCCTCTTTTGCAATCCGCTTCATAATAGGCCGTATTTTTAGAACTGCTGCGGATCTAGGCGCATCTGTAGCTCTGCACGGCTTACTTGCCGAAGAAGCATTAATACGAGTATATATCGGCATTGAAGAAAATAGTGCTAAATACTTGCATTGTGATGCTATCCTCACCATTCATGGCCGTCTTGGTGATGGGTAGCAGTCGATGGCAAATATCTCCATGTCAATTAGCACCGTTCATTAATCTTCAACTCTTGACTGGAAAGTCGCGTTCAATAGAAACATCACGTTGAAACTGTTTCCTTCGATATACACGGCAGAATTTAGCGTATACTTGTGAAACATGAGGAGTAAATGGGGTTATACAAAGGAGGGGGTGACCGCCTGGGCATCACTACGTTGTTTCGAAATACGAACGTATTTGGCGTTGCACAAGATGAAGAAAAAAAAGATCTTTATTTATCCATGCCTCACTAGAGCAGCATGGTGTAGGAATTGACAAAGGTATTTATCTATGGACAAGAAGAATAAGATGAAGAGTAAAGACCTACGAAGTTGGTTCACTTGTGTTGAATTTTGTATAAGAACGGAACGTGTCTCAAGAGCATCCAGAGTTTTCAATATCGCTTCCAACTCCCAGATTCGGATCCATCCCCCGCTCCATCAACACACGCACTATATCCTCTCGTCCCTTACGAGCAGCGATATGCAAGCTGTTGCACCCTTCGCTGTCTACCAGAAACGGGTTTGCTCCGACAGAAAGCAGCATGCCGACAGCCTCAAGATGCCCAGCCTCGGCCGCATGGTGCAGAGCAGTCCGGCCGCAAGTGTCTTTGGCATCTAGTCTAGCCCCTCTGCTGATGAGGAGGCCAATTATTCCCATAAACCCCCCTCTGGCAGCCAAATGAAGAGGGAACTGGCCCCCGAGGTGACCCTCTGGCGACAAACTATTGCTCTTCGGTCTGCTTATGAGGCTGATGGGAGCGTCGTACGACAGGGCTGACGCCGGTGATTGCGAATCCTGAAAAGGCGGAACGTCCAACGATGCTGAGCTGGGAATAGGACTGTGGCTGTGGCTATCGAGCGTATCCCCAGACGGCAGAACGTTAGCGTCGGCATCGAATAGAGGAGATGTCGCTGGCCAAAATGGTGTCCATTGATTGGGAAGCTCAGCGGACAGTGTTTGGCTTCTCTCATAATCGGATATAGCCGAGGGCGTGAGAGGGCCGTATGACGAGTTTGGTGATGTGATGGACATGAAGCTTTGGTTGTAGTCTTCCGGCGCCGTAATCTCTGGCCGTCTAGTAACGCAGTTGCAGCAAGGTCCAGTATGCAGTGACGTTCTCATATCGGGTGATTTAGACATTGCAGAAAGTCTCTGCTCAGCTTTTCGGCGTCCTAGATGGTAGTAATGGTCAGTCAATATGCTCATGTTGCGGATCATAGGCCTTCTTGACTTACTATGCTTGCGCTGAGCAATTCTGTTCTGCTTCCTCCGTCTCTCCTTTGCAGCATTTTCAGCATCGACGATGCTATCGAGTTTAATCTTTTCTTCAATTCCTTCAACATTTTGAATGGAAAGCCTTAATTCATGTCGATTGCCGGAGGGGCGGTCTGGAGTGCAAGATGAGGTCGCCATAGTCTCTCTTTGCTCTTTGTTACGGTATATGATGTCCGCTTTGTAGTAAATTCTCAATACATATAGTTGTCGTGGGTAGAGAGTGCAGTTCCAAAAAACTTGTCTCATTATTTAAACATTTCTCTCAGGCACAGACAAGGATGTTGGAAGGAATCTTATTGTAGACAC
Organism: Trichoderma virens Gv29-8; assembly: GCF_000170995.1. NCBI lineage: Eukaryota > Fungi > Ascomycota > Sordariomycetes > Hypocreales > Hypocreaceae > Trichoderma > Trichoderma virens. The sequence goes on from NW_014013667.1 coordinate 48,756, forward strand.
CCTCGGCATTGGGGGCGGGCACACAGCTTAGCAGCATCACCTCCACAAGCCACACCTTTTCACCACTCTTGTGGGTAGCCGAGAACCGGGGATGCAATCATCTCGACTGAAAGAAGCCGTTTGTGGCTGGAATCGGCGACCATGCGGCATCTATAAACGCATACACGCTAGATGGTCGCATTTGCAGTGGCCAACCTCGTCCAACTTGGCGGCCCATTTTGCCTTTTTTGCGACTGTGGCGATCCTGCAAGGTTGCTTGCTTGATCTGGGATAGCAAGGCTGCTGCAAGGGACCACAAAGCACTGGATGCGATGCGGCTTGGGCGACTGCTAAGGATAGTCAATGGCGGAGCCGTTCGATCTAAGCAAAAGACCATGGGGCCGCGGGCTGGATTCCAAGCAAACAAGTGCGAAGTGCGATGAATAGATGCAAGGGGGGTTGGTAAGGCTGGCCAATCGGCGGCGGCCAAGACGATGGTTCAAGGGAGGTTTCCTGAGATAGGAATATCCGGGAAACAGTGCGGAATGACGAGTTTCCGAATAATAGTCTGGAGGCAGCTCGGGGATTGACTCATTAAACCATTCGGTCAACGCGGAATTCCATCTTGACGAAGCTTCATCACGGCCATCGTCAGACGCTGCGGCAGTTGGCTTCCACGGGACCCAAGCGAACCCGCCAAAGCAGTGTGGCGAATGCAGAGACCCTTGTCAGTTTGCAGTTGGCCCAATAAGCGCCCTGGACGAGGCGCAGATAACCAGGAGGATCTCAGGAAGGATTGCCCCTGGCATCAAGGCATACTTGCGTCGATATGATCACGGGAATCGCGGCTGGGTCGCAAAGCAAAGCAGTGGCGCGTCTAGATGACGCTGCTTCATCGTGCTCTGTAGCTAAATATGAACAATTGCATGATGCTAATGCCAGGCAGATTTTTTGAATCTGTCCCACAAAGCTACGCGCCTCACATTATTAATAACCACGGCGATCTCATCTGGCGACAGCTTCAGCTGGGTTGATATCTTGTCGCTGACGTAGCAGAGCGCGGCATATTTCCACAATAAGAAAGTCATTCATTACTAGATTTTGAAGAGCGTAGAGTGGTGAGGCGATTGTAGAGCGTGTAGCGTATACATGGATTTCATCCAGTCGGTCTTACTCTGCCCTGGTTTTTTGGACTATTCTCGGATATAAGTGGCCCGGCGGCAATATCGAGCTAAAATCCCAATAAAGGCCTAATCAGCCAATGAGATGGGCTTGTCCAACATTTTCGGTCGAAAACCAGTCGCTTGATCCCAAGAGTACGCACACGCATACGCATCGATCTCCAGCCCCGGTATCAAATCACATTGCAGCACGGCGATGTCCGATGTAGGCAGAGATGGCAGATGACAGGCTACACGAATAATGAAAAGTCAAATTCTAAGCTAGAAGTACATGGTAGTCTATGACTGGCGCCCGTAAATGCGATAACCCTGGGGTTGCCCTCTTTAACTCCTTGGTCGAAACATGCTAAACTGTGAATAATACAATGAAATTCTGCATCCAGTGCAAAATCCGTAGAATTCTGTCTCGTTGCATCATTTCTTCTGAGATCCGGAAGACGAACCAGAGGCTCCAGCTCCGGCCGATGGTGTACTAGCCGAAGTGTTTGGCGCACCAGATCCCGATGATCCTGATTGACCGGCAGTGTTGCTGGTACCGTTGGCATCTGAAACATGTGTTAGTTCTGTTCGTTGGTTTCTCAAAATTTATATAAATGCAGAGCTAAACCTACCGGCGACGGAAGCCATAACAACAACAAGTGGGAGTCTCATCTTGTCAAGGATTTGCAAGTGACGAGTATTCAACAAAGCCAATGGTAGAGCGTTTAGTATGTTATTCTTTTTGTTCTTTGTTAACGATGTTCTTCTGGATCTGATGGACAATATCCTCATTCCCAGGCCCTTTCTTATATATCTTTCCACGCTGTCAGCGTGACGCGGCCTTGACGAACACGCTCAAATGCCGAATGCAATTAAAGCTGAACAGAATAAGGCAATGCATTCTCCAATTCGTACCGTTTCATCGTCCTGAAGGATGAGGGGTGGTCGAAAGGCGGGATAGGCTGATATGCTGACAGAAAAGTGCAATTGCATGTCAGCACAACAGCCGGCATGACTGCTGACTGCGAACATTTACACTGCGTCGGCAACACTCACTCTGCGATACCGAATACCAAGCTATGTCTTTTGAATTATGAAATGAATCATAATTACAAGGTCGTTATTGCTAATGTTTTTCGACAGCATATTTACCAGGATACACTCTGGTTCGATTGTGGTCATGGATAACTTCGACTCAGCTTCGGGCAAGAACAGACTGCACAACCCAATATACATTGATTATAAGAAGAATAAGATGAAAAAGTAATATTCTACCTTACTAGGATAGACTTGAACTCCTTTGTGGGCTATTGTTGCGTCATCATTCATTCAAGCCATGCATGATGCATGTATATCACAGATGTTGCCTACGAGGATTTCACACGTGTGTGCTCTATACTTCCATACGATCATACTAACTATGGAAGATGATGGTCCTTGATGATTTCAGCTTCTTGGGTCCGAAGGGACCTGTGATATCACCAGCTACTCGACACTAACATTCCGATATAGAAACGGCCAAAGAGTCATATTGCACAAGACATTGTCTAAGCCTTATTCAAGAAGCTGAATATTGTGCATCATTTGCCATGACTTTGCAGATCAAAGCAACATCTGACCCGAGATGCACTCCTCAATTCCTTCTGTTGCGGTCAACCCAGATAGGGTAGCATTCTACACCCGAATCGTTTGAAATGCGCCTTAGCCACTGCGCTTCTGACATGCCAGCTGCAGCTCCGGAAATCAATTCTTTCTTACAATGATAAAACATGTTTAAAGTTACATTCCGTGTCATCAAATAGGATTCTCAGTTCTGTTGCACAGCTGAGCCTTGCCGGGAACCAGACTGCGCCTGCAAACCGACGTGTCATTTCTATCCTGAAATAATCCCATAAAATGAGACACATTTCTTACTCACACACTACGTTAAGTGAAACATTTGCATAAGTTTGCCAAGTCAGGCTGCGGTAGGGAGTACACAGTTACTGAGTGGCTCAGCCTTGTATAACTGGTTGGCAGGTTTCAGCCCTATGACTTGACTGAGAGAAGGAGAAGGATCAGTGTATGAGACAATGAGCCTAATGCGCAAAGCAGACGCAAATCAAACCGAAAATAAACATCGTAAGGAGTAGTGGGCCAGTGAATCTAAGTGGTTCCATGCATCGAAGGTGGCTGAATGCGGTGTCATTCCCGTGCCGTTCCGCCCTAATGCTGGACAGTGGTATATGCATGTAACAAACACTGCCTAATAGTTTGAAATAATCTTCATGATTGAGATGTATAGCATGGAAAAAAATTGTAGCAACAACTATGAATCCAGTGCTATTTAGCATTGATTCGTCTAACTGATTACGGCGTTTGGGAGGCCGCCAAGAGAAAATGAACTACATATGCACGATTCATTTCTGACCCAAAATTCACGTCCAGTAGAACGGCATAGGTTAATACAAAAAAAACAAAAGGGGACGCATGCATTAGTCAATTAAGTTGAACCAAGAGCAAAAAGAATGATCTCGCCCGGGCTCGAACCGGGGACCTTTTCGGTGGTGTCAACAGATGTTGTTAACGAAATGTCATGACCAACTAGACCACGAAACCATTATGAGAGCTGATTGGTTGAAATGCTTGCTCGCATACGAACTAGATAAAGCTCCCACAAACCGATACCAGAGTTCCATCTTCAAATCGTTAAGTGGTGGAAAATCATGCCATCACGGCAAAGGAATCCGAATTACGTTTTCAAACTGATGTGAGATTCTCTCAGATCTATCTGGACCCAAACCTGAAGAGGGAATTATCATTACGTTGCAAAACTCCTTCGCAGTGTTTGTGACCCCCAAAGAGAATTCGGCAAATTATATCTTAACCTTAATTTTTTGCCGTTGCTCTCAAGCCACCTCCAGCGCGGCTGCTTACCGCTTCTCTCATTGTGACGCAAATGGGAAATGCCCGTCAAATGCTGGATTTCGGACTTTTGCTACGGAGTATCGGCCATGAGGAATCCATGCACAGCCTCAAAGCAAAAGTCCGAGCCGGAGATAGCTATAACGCACCTATATACAAGTGTATATTCGCCATCTAAAGTGGCAATTGTCCGAGTCTAGAATCGCTTTCCACTTGCCTAGAACTCATCATTGTCTCAAAACGAACACAGTCATCCACTAGCCCATTGAATCAACTCTCGGGCTCCAACGAACCGCCCGATCGTACGGAAGTCGAGGTTGCCGGAGTAAGCGCAATCCCCGCCAAACCATAAGCTGGTCCCAAAGAACTGGGAACGGTTTCCACATAGACAGGGCCTAGCAAGCGTTCCCGGCTCTCGCTCGGCTGAAGGCCATAGATTTTCATATCCTTTTCGCAATTTGCGGGACATATTCCCTTTCTGGTGATGAGCTTTCTTGCTGCCTTGAAATGGTTGCGCCTGATGAATAAGCGCTAATTGGCGAGCTTTTCCTCGTGCGCTCTTCGTGTTTTATGTAGTGTACCAGAGCTAGTCTGACTCAAGTGATGAAATACTATGCGATGGAGAGGTGGAGAAATAACAGCAACAGATTTTAACGAGCAAAATTGAGTCTGTTAGCAAGGCAATGTTAGAAATTACGGCGAAGGGAGATTCATATAGACTAAATTATACAGGATTCCAGAAGAGGTCGCTCATTGCGCATGGGAACGCGGGTAGCATAGGTTAATTAGAGTTTCATAGCTAGAAGCAATTACCGATCCGTTGACGATAGAGACGGCATTCTACAACCAGCGACGAAAGTCTGTCTTTAATATATGATTAATAAATATCTCAACGAAAAAGTCATGTAGTGGAGCAGAGCAAATCATGAACTCCATTCGCATCCTTTGAGAGCTATCACATTGCTCTTATATCACTAGCGCGCCATGCCCTGAGCCATACCTTTACGAAGTACACGTATTGCCGTATTTCTTACTTATCACACAAGTCTTATGCCAATAGTACACGGGTGGCATCTTATTGGTGGTCCTTCTCCGAACCTTGTAAGACATCAGCTAATATTTCGTATTAAAATAGGATATATATACGGTGAATTATCTGATGCCCGGGCTAGTGACAAATGCAGAGATTTGGCTCGGAGCAGATGAGCTAATTGTCCAAGATTTGGAACGCGTTCGCCAAGATTCTTCATGAACTTCTATTTATATACAAATGGAATAGTTGTATGATATGTATCAATCACTGTCAGCAGCCAAGTCTGATAGTGGCCCGGATTCCACCTTAGATATAAGGCCAAGGGGTAAGCTGCCTCCGTCGTTCCTTGCCGTCTTTACCGCCTCCAGTAATTAGCAGATAAAGAGCATACTGAATACACAGCGGCGAAATCTGTAGCGGCTCCACAGGGCTCTTGTGGGTTCAGGGCGTTGACAGCCACAGCTGACTCTGGATCGATAGAGTTTGGAGAATGCTGACAGTGCGAGCGGGCGAGTAGGGCACTGCTCTTCATGGGATAAGCAGATTGGCATAGGTTACAAAGAACTATGACAAGATTTTGGCTACAAAGTATGAAACGCCAATTCCATGAACTTGAATTCTGATCCTGTCCCAGAGATTCGGCCGCAGACAGTGTTCCCGCACTGAGGTTGGATTCGCCCCGAGGAGTGGAGCCGAAGGAGCCGGTCCGTAGAGCCTAAGAAGAAAGATCCACGACATGAACTCATCCCCTGTGAATCTTACACTAGACAGGCTCTAGGCAGAAGTCCCAGTGACACTGACGAATTGAGGTGGTAGAGGTTAGAGGATGTAGCATGTTCCTAGCTCTGACGGGAGAGAATCAGGACCTGACAAAGGGACCCCCATGGGGTGTTTTCAACTATATCAGCACGAAGGAAGAGGCTAAATATCTCAGGCTTCGATGCCTTGCACCGAGGAGGCATGCTAAAACTCGGTGAAGAATCCAGCAAGCAAGAGGGTTGAATGTATGCTGTTCTTCGGGTAAATTTCCATTTCATGCCAAGATTGTCAAAACGGCCACTTCCCTATTGCAGCAGGAAGACGGCGGTAATGCGCCAGCATCTATTCATATCAGTGAAACGTCCATCTACTACATACTCGTATACTTCTTGTCACCCCACCTCAGCCCTACGGCGCAAGAAGTGTAAAGGCCGAATGTCCCATGAGACTGACATCTTCTGGGCCGCGCTAATCAAGACGGGCTGCTGCCCTAACACAAGCTCTCCGCGATCCAACGTGAGACACGCTACAGCAAATCGACGGAATGCAACACTGCCCCGGCTGCGGTGGTAAAAAGATGGTCCTCACTATTCCCGATATCATGGATCTAGCAAATTACGCATAAGCGGCTACTATTGAGTAATTGCCACCGATTGGCCTGGCTGAGATGTGAATGTGAGCGCGGACTTTTCGGGGTTCATGATCTGTCATGCTCGTGTCTGCTGTATTCTATACGGAGCATATGTCGTCACTTGCAATAATTGAGGAGCTTTTCCGACTTGCAGTAGATTCTTATAATAGACACTTATTCTGTGGTAGCTTGCCAGGTAAACGGAACCAAACAATAATCGGCTTCGGAGGAGTTAGGTAAACTGTAGAGCCAAGTATACAGTTCTGCCAGTGTTAAATTAAAGAAAGCACGGGGATCGTTTAGAAGCTGTCTGTCGCCCAATTCATGCGGTGTGGTGGGCTGAAGCCACCATGGAGGCTGTGGCGTACCCCGTTCCTACCGATATGATGTCCACTTGCCATCACAATTCCATGCCTCAAGACAGGTACCCTACTCATGCTATCACGGATTTGTCGTTAACTCCGCCGAAAGAGGCCAATTGATGAAGACCTGTGTCGTGTACCTGTGTCGTAAACCTATAGCTTCTAGATGTCGACGTCGCGTGGCAGAACCCTGTGTTTTCTCCCGGATACAGGGGGATTCGAGGACAGAGTAAAGCTTTGTCCGCTCATCTTGGTATGCATCTCCCTAAGACAAAGAATTCACTTGCTGTTGTATCAGTACGTAAATTCTGAATATCCGCGGATAATATTCCAAAATAGGCCATTTTATTAAGCCATTAGCCTTGGAGTAATAATGATGGGAGGGTGTGGGGGGTGTGTCGCCCCTTCTTGTGAACCTGTACTTGGCTGACCCTCCTTGAAGTAATAAGCTCACAAGGGGGTAAGCCTTAGTTGGAGTAAGGAGCACGTAGCATGTGGTAAGTAGAATTGATTGGAGTTGAGGTCATGCAACTGCAACTATAAAAGGGACGGTGGCCTCTGCAATGTAAACTGTTCTTTTGGATCCCATTATTCATCAGCCATTCAATCTATCACTTGCTCTTTTAGTAATAGCTTGCATACCATCTAAACCGACGACTTACCACAAAGAAGTATTTCCGCACTTTTTATAAACAGTCACAATGACTTCACCACAAGGCATGGCCGCATATGCTGCGCCCTCTCTTTTCCAGCCTCACCTCGCCCGTCAGGCCATTCGAGATGCTCACAAGAAGAAGATTCCTCCGTTGTTGGGATACTATGGTGGCCTTGGATCTACTAAAATCACGCGCTGGCTGGCACCTCTGAACTTTGATGTTGTCTGGGTCGACTGGGAGCACAGCAGTATGAACGTAGAGACGATGACGACCATTGTTCATGAGGCCATTTTCATGAGTCAAGGCAGGACGATTCCATTTGTCAGAGTGCCGGGACACGACCACGCATCGATTGGATATGCGCTGGATGCTGGTGCGAGTCTTGTCATTCCCCAAGTATGTTGCCAACAACCAAGCGTGTCACAAGGATCATTGTGAGATGGTAAAGCTGACTCGTGTGAAACCAGGTCGAGACTGTTGAGCAAGCAAAGCATGTAGTATCGGCAGCCAAGTTTGGATCCAAGCAAAATGGCACCCGTTCGGCACCTCCTTTCAGACTTATGCCTGGTGTTACGGATAGGCCATTCCAGGCAGGCAGAGATATCTTTGAGGCGCTCAATGATCAGGCAGCCATTATGATCCAGATTGAGTCCCTAGAAGGTGTGTTTTCTTCTTTTTTCTTTTTCTTTTTTTTTTTCCCTCTACTTGAGACTCGCCATGTCGAGATTCGTTCATCAAATGGTTCTTCTGGCTGACTCTTCATCAGGCATTAACAATCTGGACGCCATCCTCACCGAGGTGCCCGACATCGACATGGTGTGGCTCGGAACTCTTGACGCTCGTGTAGAGATGAACATGCCAAGCAACTATGGCATGGGCGGTAACGAGCCTGAATGGGTGGAAGCCCGCCAGAAGTTCTTCGATGTCCTGGACAAGCACGATAAGCCCTATGGCGGCTTTGCCTTCTGCACTCCCCCCTTTGGCAGCCCAGAGTCCTTCAAGAAGGTTGCAGAACGCATGTCCTTCATCATCATGGCAGCGGATGTAAAGGCACTGGCGGGCATGGGAGAGGTGCTGCAGCTGTCGCGAGAGATTGTGGCGCCGGAACCGGAGAAGAAGGTTAACGGAGAGAATGGGCACAGCAAAACTAACGGTGAGAAGTCATAGATTCATGGCGAATTGAAAGGAGACATGGGAAAGGTTAAAGAGAGATGAAATATGGGATAAAGCAAGAAGGAAGAGGAGGAGGACAGGAGAGGACAGGAGAGGACAGGAGAGGACAGGAGAGGAGAAGGCAGGATAAATCAAGGAAATGATGTAAGCAGCAGCCAGAGACGGCAGATGCAATTGCTCAGCGTGCTTGCTTTGCTTTACTTGAGTATCATCTGTTAGTCAGCTATCACGACTATTAATACAGTCTTCATGATTTCACCTGCAACCACTTCCTTCAGCTGAGAATTGACGTGCTGCAACTCCGCACGTCAGTCGACACGATTTACATAACAGCAATCCTTAGCGCTGCTCGAGATCTGGGGAAGACGCCGTTATCGCGCACCATGTGGGACTCGTGCGACATTCGAAGAGCAATCGAATCAAAGGCGTCGCTTGCCCAATATTCTCCAGTCATGGCTTTCATCCCCCAAAGACCAAAGAGGATGCTTATCTCGCCATGTTGCCGCGGTCTCCCCGCAAATCGACAGCGGCGAGGGCTGAGGATTGGCTGATGCTGGGTCCTGATCCCTGGCCGACACAATCCTTGACTCGCGCGGTCCGATTTGTGTAGCATCGTTATCATGTGCTATTGCACTCGGACCATCGCTTGGCTTCAGCCCTGGATGGATGAGATACAGTAGAGAAACAATGGTGGTATATGCAAAGAAGATCGAGCACAGCACACGAGTATTCCTCGCAGATGCCACATGGAGAATCTGAGACATCAACGCTCGCTTACCTCGACGCCAGCCAGCAGCAGGGCAAAACAAGCTTATCGTCAGCCAGCGAATGCTTTTGCAGCATCGGCACGGCCGTTACTTGTTCGAGATGATGCCACGACTAGGGCCAGGCTAAGCAGCTAGCACGCGACAGGAGGGCGCATGAAGCAGGGAGAGCCTCGGCCGTCGTCATCGGACGAACCATCGATAGACGGCATCTGACAAGCTTCTTATCTGCTGGTCCTGGTCATGTCTCCAGTTGCGGCTTGTCTCTTCTTCCTCTTTTTATTTTCCTTTCTCCTCTTCTTTTTCTTTTCTTTATTTCTCTGCTTTGCTTGGCTCTGGAATTGGCTGGACATTAATATCGACGATACATTGACGCCTGTCTAGACTAGACTCGTCATCACTATTAATTCGGACGCATTCCTCACCGACAACCACCGATTGGCGTCGCGTGCCTCTTACACATACATAGACGACAACTTCAACAGCCATGGATTCTCGCCGCCGCCGCTCTTCCGTTGGGAGCGGCGCCCAGACGGCCGACCAGGCCCTCGCCAATCTGGGCTACAAGGCCGAATTGCCCCGTCATCTCTCCATGATGTCCATCCTTGGCCTCTCGTTCGCCATCATGGCCGTTCCCTTTGGCCTCAGCACCACTCTGTACATTACTCTCACCAATGGCCAATCCGTCACCATTCTCTGGGGCTGGATACTCGTTTCGCTCATCTCCGTCTGCATCGCCGCGTCTCTCGCCGAAATCTGCGCCGTCTTTCCCACGGCCGGCGGTGTCTACTACTGGTCTGCCATGCTGAGTTCTCGCGAGTGGGCGCCTCTGGTCAGCTTCGTGGACGGATGGCTTACCCTCGTCGGCAACTGGACAGTGACCCTGAGCATCAATTTCTCCGGCGCGCAGCTGATTCTGAGCGCCATCTCCATTTTCAACGAAGACTTTGTGGCAAATACGTGGCAGACGGTTTTGTGCTTCTGGGCCGTTATGCTGGTATGCGCTCTGGTCAATGCTTTCGGTTCGCGTTATTTGGATCTCATCAACAAAATCTGTATATACTGGACTGCTGCTAGTGTCCTAATCATTATGATCACCCTGCTCACAATGGCCGACCACCGACGTTCTGGCGAATTTGTCTTTGCTCACTATGATGCCTCGAGCAGCGGATGGCCAACCGGCTGGTCTTTCTTCGTTGGACTCCTCCAAGGTATGCTCTCATGCTGCGACCTATTCCCTGTTTCTTTCACACCCAGTTCATCTTGCTAATTATCTATTCTTTTCATCGTATAGCTGCCTATACCCTTACTGGCTATGGCATGGTTGCCGCCATGTGCGAAGAAGTGCAGAATCCCGAGCGCGAAGTCCCCAAGGCCATTGTCCTCTCGGTCGTTGCCGCTGGCTTTACCGGCGTCATCTACCTCATCCCGCTCCTCTTTGTCCTCCCCGACGTCCAAATGCTTCTCACCGTCGCAAACTCTCAGCCAATTGGCCTGCTCTTCAAGACCGTCACGGGTTCCGCAGCCGGTGGCTTTGGCCTTTTGTTCCTCATTCTCGGTATCCTAATGTTTGCAGGCATCGGTGCTCTCACTGCTGCTTCACGATGCACATACGCTTTTGCACGAGACGGTGCCATTCCTGGCTATAAGCTTTGGCGCAAGGTCAACAAATCTTTGGACGTGCCCATCTGGGCTCTTGTCCTATCCACGGTAGTTGACTGCATTCTTGGATGCATCTACTTTGGCTCTTCTGCCGCCTTCAACTCCTTCACCGGTGTCGCCACCATCTGCCTTTCTACGTCATATGGTGTTCCTGTTCTCGTCAACCTTGTCCAGCGCCGCAAAGCTGTCCGCCACTCGCCTTACCCTCTCGGTAACATCATGGGCCCCATTATCAACATCATCTGCATTGTCTGGATCGTCTTCTCCGTCGTCATCTTTTGCATGCCTGTCTCGCTGCCGGTTGATGCCACAACCATGAACTATGCGTCGGTGGTATTCGCTGGGTTTGGGGCAATTGCTATTATCTGGTACTTTGTGTATGCGCGCAAGAATTTCACCGGTCCTCCAGTTAGAGCTGCCGGAGAAGATGGTGAGATTACAACGGTGGGAGTGCCGGTGGGTGGCCATGATGGAACTGGCTCAGATTCGCCGACAACAAATGAAAAAGACCTCAAGTAGCTTGTACGAATAATGACAATATAATGAACTTTTACTCTTCTTTAGAATGATTTGGGTCTGGATTCCACTTTGACTGATTCACCATTTTTTAGTCCTAACACAGTCCTTTCATTCATCAAAAACATACAGCACAGCACATGTAGCATGTCATAATTCATCCATCTATTGCACACTCCTACTTTCTATACCAGCGAAGTATGCCCATAATCATAACGGGTATATACAAGAAAAAGGCCGAAAATATCTTTTGTTTTCCCTCCTCAGACACTAATGGTCCGGAACACGCTAAACTCCTCACCCGTTGCAATCAAGCTGCCTGGAATCTGTGGGTGCCAGTGCACCTCCCTGACATCCCTGAGGTAGTGCACGAACAGCAGCTGGGGCGGCACGTCCTTGACGCCAGCCGTGTCCTTGCTCTCCTCGTCGTCCAACTCGACGGCGAGATCCCACAGCGTGACGGTGTTGTCGGCGGAAGCCAGGGCGACGATGGAGTCGTCCGTCGGGTGCCACTCGATGCTGCAGACTTGCTCCTTGTGGTAGTTGAAGCTGGCCAGCGGCTGGGGCTTGTTAGCGTTGCCCTTCCATTGTCTGAGGTCCCAGACGGCCCAGGTTCCGTCGTCGGCTCCTGAGGCGAGCAGGTTGGTTTGATGTCTTGACCACGACATGACGTTGACGTCGTAGTCGGAGACTTGGACCGTGATTGCGGGTTTCCTCGACTTGGAGCGGACGTCCCAGATGCGGATTGTGCCGTCGCTTGAGGCGGATGCGAAGACGGACTGCTCGGAGGGAGACCACTGGATCTCCTCCACACTGCTGGTATGGCCCTGGAACGGTCTGTTGTCGGTGACCCAGCCGCCTCCGTCAGTGCGCGTAGTCATGTAGATGAGGCCGTCGTTGTCACCAGTGAGGAGCTTCCCGCCGGGGACAAGAGGCGACCAGTCGACGGCATAGCCCTCAGACTTGTGTGCCCTGATGGTAGAGATGGGCTTGTTCTGCTGCGCCGTGATGACGGTGCCGGGGACATCGAACGAGGTGAGGTGAGGGGTGACGTCGTGGATGAAGACGTGTGCTGATTCAGTCATGGTGGCTGTGAGCGTCGTGGGAGGCTTGGAAGGGTCTTGGTTGGGGATCTGGTGCGTGCGGATACGGTTGGTGCATGAGTTGAGAGGAATCGACTTGCTCTCCAGGATGGGATCGGCATCCTCGTCGTCGTCGTCCTCAGAGTCGGAGTCGTCGCCACCGCGATCCATCTTGCTCAGGCCGCTGAACTTGACAACCAGCAGCTCGTTCTCGTGAGCCTTTGAGGACTCGGCCTGTGTTCCGGTAACGGTGTACATGGTATGAGGGTAAGCCTTGCGGTTGTCGCCGAGGGAGTCCTTGACAATGTCAAAGGACAGGCAGGGCCAGGGCGTGTTGAGCCCGTGCAACATTTCGTATGTGGTCAAATCCGGGGCCAGTGTCTGGCCAGGCTCGAGCTTGCTTCGTCCGACGATGAATGTTCCCTGGTCTACTTCCATAGCATCTGTATCAAACATTTCCGTCAGCTACAACCTCCAATTGAATCTTCTCGAATGGCCCAGCCCAGCCCAGCGCAATGCGCAAAGGGTGTCAATGCCGTTGGACACTTACGCTCTTTCTCCTCGGCCTCTCTCTCCGCATCTGGCCGTCCATCTACACCAGCCTCGATGATTTCGTCTTCGCTCTCGAATTCATCTTCGAACTCGTCCTCGAACTCGCCCATGTCCTTGTCCATATCGACATCCATCTGCTCGGGGCGCTCACCACCCTTGAGGCGCAGGTCGCCATGATCGTCTGCTGTGCGCTTCGACATGATTATCGTAATTTGCAGAGTTTCGCTAGACCACCTGATGAAGCTTCTATGTCAGTCAGATGCGCATACGAATCAATCAATGCGCATGTCCACTCACCTTGAATCTGTGCTCTGTGCGGAATCGCAAAATTGAAGCTGCGAATCTTTTTGCAGCACAATTTTTGAGCCCCTCTAAAAAAATCCATCCAAAAAATTCTTATCGGCTGATAGCAGTAAAGCCACACGAACCCCCCGCTATGTGGCTAGAGACTGTGGCTGTGCATGCATTTCATCAGACACACAGCATGGAGTCAACTGTCTTTCGTTTAGCTAACCTATACCTTCATTCTTCTGTTCCTTCTTGACAACAAAAGACTTGGACTATTTAAGAAAAGGGAAAGAAAAAATAATTAAAGCATCCCATATATTTACTCAACTTTTTTTTTTATTCGGGAGACTGAAGCGTAGACAGCATGTCGTGAGGGAATGGTTTTGTGCATGAGGTATACAGAAATAACATAGCATCAACGCATTCTGTATATCAATGCATCACAACTGCCAGACATATGAACCAACAGTCCCTTTATTACCAATTCCACGAGCGAGCAATTCACTTCTCTCAACTAGTTTCTTTCTCTCTATGAGATTCTTCGCACTGTAAGTCATAATATTACCCTACTAAGGTGACTCTCCTGACCTACTCGATCCCTACGACTTAATTACTCAACTATGGAAACTTCAAGTGCTATCTTTGGAAGTTACTTCATCAATAGGGGGACGAAATTGGTCACTCTCTACGTCAGCATATGGACCCGTGGCACATGTAGAGTAGCATTCTGCATCGGGTCATTAATATTAGCAATACGCGTATATGTTTATGTATTCCGTAATCGTATCCATTTTTCAACCCTAAAGATTTTATGTACCTGTTAATGAAACTCTCATACAATAAATAATCGCAATATGACTATTTGATGAAGGCCTGTGTTTCTGATTTTGCTAATTGTGCTTCAGTTGATACTGGCAGAATGCCCTTCACACAAGTCCAAGACCTCCATCGCGCTCCCTATAACTACCTTTCTAAGCTTCTTCAGATTAATAACCACCAAGACTTCTCCCATCCGGTACCTGCATCTTGACGCATTAGCAACAACATTTCGGTCATAACCAAGCAGAGCCGCTCATCGCAGACGTATCAGTATGCATATACCGTACGGCTGTCTAATATGAAACGTATAGATGAAAGAAACCAACGGGCTCAAAAAGAGAAAGCAAGTTGTACATTTCATGCAGTTGTTTAGACTGATTCATCATAGACTGCATAATTCTTCCCCTGATATCTGGTATTCTAATGTTTTGAGAACCACGGGAATTTTGTTCGTTGATGTCCTGGCAGCGTTAATTTTATTCATGTTTTAATATTGGGAAGACCTGTTATCCTGAAAAGACAAAATTGTGCTGAGCAAGTGACAATGATCATGAATTACACACCACTAAGCGTAACTTTGACCACTGGCAGCTTCGAATTCTTAATTTATTTGGAAAACACGTCGAAAACAACCGGCCCTTATGCTGTAGATACCTCAACCTACATAAAAATTGCTAGAACTGTCATATTTGAGTCATGGCTATTCCCCATAATTGCTCGGCCGCGGCTACATACTTACTTCTCAGCAAAATCAGCCATGATCAGCATCTCAGGAGGCCGCCAAGTTATATTTCACCTTTGGAAAAGTTGACAAAGAGTATGGAGCTTTCTATGCAGTACTCATGTTGGTTATCACAATATGCAGCTCATCTACATATGCAGTAACCCGTGTCACTTAGACTTTGTACTGGTACATCTTGTCTACCCACTTCTAAACAAAAGTACTTGTTTCACCATGACAGCCCTTTTAATAACGACAATCTCAACGATATAATTGTGCAAGAAGTGATTACTATACTTACTTGGCGACTATACTATAGAGGGGCATAAAATGCATTAATGCTGATGCCCGACCTGGTGCCCGAAATACAGCCCAACTCTGTCAGTGCTCACTTACATCGCAGTCAACTTCTGAGTTCTCTGATAGATCATTCTTTAAGTTCTACACCCAGGACCCTGTGCCAAAGACCTTGTAGACTTGTACAAATTGGGGCATTTACAAATTCTATGTACAGCTTTACACCAGGAATATCCGTACCTAGCAGGTGATAGCCGCCCCCCCTGCATTTAAGCTCAAAGAAGGTACTTTGCAGCGCGTCAAAGCGCGGCATATTTCCGCCGCTATCCTTCAGCTGTATCCGCTTATCGTTACAAGCTTAACTCGGTGGCTTAGTTAACTAAGCCACGGTTCTTTTGAACAAAGACCAGAGCCACTGTTGATCCAAATAAGTTGTTTGCATTGATTGAAGAAGTTCTTGACTCGCACCTTGTGCAAGTTGTCTCCAACTAAGATTTCCAAAACATCTTCGTATTTGGAAAGTTCCCCATGGATGGTGTGAGGCTGATCAATTCACAAATACCCACATGCCCCTATCGTCAGATTGTATCGTGCAGTTTCTCAAGTTGATAAGGAGACGCCCCAACTCAGCTCGGCACCGCCTCTCGGCATAGTAACTCGCCAATCACTGCAAGGGGTTGACATTGACACCCAAAGACAGAGCCCAACAAAGTCTCACCTGGTATTCCTCTTTCAGCTAGGCTTTCTACTTTGAGAAACCATGGCTCAAGGGAGCCCCTTTTGTCTCGTAGGACGCCGAACTCCTATAGCAAGAGCTTATATATTTTGAGATGCAACTTTCGAGACTAAATGTTTATCTCACTCCTAAGCGGTCTCCGCTTATTACTATACTACTCGAAACGTTACCGCTTATGGGGCATCAGCATATGGGGCAATACCGCATCTGTCACAAATTCTTCTGCAATCGCTCCAGAAGTGCACTGACAGTTTGGGGGTCAGATGGAGACGCGTGCGGGAAAAAGCCTGCCTAGTCTGCCGTATGCCTTGAAATTTAGTGCGGTCTACTCCGTAGTACAATATGGATACTATATTTACTGACATGGTGCGACCTCCTTGTCTGGATCGATTGTCTACCGACCCTCCCCAGACTCCAAGAATAACCGACCTAAAGACTAGAGAACAAAGTAGGAGTGGTTCCGACGTTTGTCAACGGCCAGCGCCGTTGGGCTGATTCAAGACCCACAACCCTCATTTAACCATGACTTAGCCCGCCATCGTATTCTGTTAGCTGCTGCGAACCCTTGCTTCAGCCCAAAAACCAAGATTCAGCCCTTTTTCTCAGCTTCAGCTTCAGCATTTTCTTTGTTTTCAAGGTGGGCCTAGCCCTACTGGCTAATGCATGACCGGAGATGTTAGACCGGAGCTGCTTTGCTCTTGGCAGTTCTTCACCTGAATGCCGGTATTTGGTCTGGGAGCTCCGCTGGAGAGGTCCAAGCTCAGCAGAGAAGAAATCTCGGTCAGTTTAAGAGTTTTCTAGAGACATTTCTACTGGGGATTTGACCAAGGCCTCGCCCATGGCGCGCTTCTTGGGATGGAGTGGCTCTAAGAAGATCTAGAACCAAGAACCAAGAACCAAGAACCAAGAACCAAGATAAGAGTAACCGGGATGCGCTTAGCAGAGTGAAGGATCAAGGTTGCATTGCACGAGTATAGGTCGTGCAGACCGCCAAGAGAATCCTGCTTCAAACTATTGCCGAGCTAACTGATGACAACATCGCACCTTTCATTTGCGTTGGCCCATGACAACGAGATGCTGTTGCTGCACACCCAATCTTTGGAAAATCAGTTAATTGGACAAAAAGAAGAAAAAGAAAGAGAAAAAGAAAAAGAAACAGCTGGTAATGTCTCCTCCGGGAAGGCTCGAACTTCCAACCTCCTGATTAACAGTCAGACGCGCTAGCCAATTGCGCCACAGAGGAAAGCCTGTGATGCCTGCTGGGGCCGACAGAAAGCTGCTATGAACGAATTGACTCTGGATGCTAAGCGTCTTCATACTAGCTCTTGCCGTTCTCTTGATGTACCCTGTTCGTATTAGTGACTGGCTGCGGTATTTCATCCTGTCACTGCGATTAGATCGGCGATCAAGCTAAACCTTTTATTATGACAAATTACTATTATGATGATGATGCTATTTGAGTTGGTATTCTCTTGAGATCGTTAAACCACACATATCGGCTGAGGATCATATACAAGTGGCGATCCCATGAATACTGGCTATCATGACTCGCAAAGGCGCCGCGCGTCATGACATAACGATGCCATGAATTGGCTAATAGAGCCTTTGAGCTAATCTCTGGGCTCCCCTTTGCGGACGGGTAAAACGCCGCACAGATGATTCGCCAGGTGAATGACAGGGCTGTCAACGGCAGATCAAACAAGAAAGTATATTTCCTGAGAACTGCCGTAGTGACAAGTTTATATGCTGGAGGCGCATCTTTATCACCCAACACATACTCGCTATGAGACCGGTGAGGAGTCAGTGCAGATCTAGTAAATGGATTGCGTTACACCGTTTAGGATACAATGCAAGGGAATGACGTACCTTACGGCTGCACTGACAGCTCTGTGGTTGATGTGTCCAGAGACACCACCTTCATCAAAGGTAATGATCTATGTAGTTTGTTAACGTACGTAAGCTTCCCACAGTACGTAGAACCAAGCGTGTGAAAGAGCGGGGGAAAGGGATCTTACGGCGTCAACCTCCCACTTCTTGACATACTCCCTCACGATGGCCTGAATCAAATTGGTATCCCACCACACCCTGGGATTGTCTTGCAGGCTCGGGTGATTCATTGCCTCACATCTTGAAGGATTGATACCTAAGGCATGACATGAGCCTTTTAGCTCTTGCTTGCGTGTCTCGCCTTTGCCATAGTTGTTTCCTAGATAGTTGCACACGTCGGAGGTGACGACTGTCTTAGCATAGCCTCGTCTAATGCGGGGAAAATGGAGCCAAGAGGAAAAACTAACCGGTCGACATCACTAGCAATCCGCCATTGATAGCATGATTCCTATCGAGGATGCCCAAGATGGTGGGCGAGAAGAAAAGGCACTCATCGTCGGGATGGGCCGTCACCACCAAGAGGTTCTTGGACTGTAGAAGTTCCGGTGGCAGCAGGCGTGCATCACTGCCAACGATATAGGCGAGGAACCATTGTAAGACGAGAGGGACGATGAGTATGACGAGGGCTACCCGAAGCAAGGTGCGGCGTCGGCTTCGGGTGCCCACAAACCAATAGCAGGCCTTGAAGACCTTGGTATCGCGGATCTTGCGAGCCATGGCTAGCACGTGCTGTGACAAAAATAAAACACAATAAAAGTCACGAGGGGATCGGAGGAAAGAAAGCGAGGGAAAAACAGAGACTGCTTGGGCCGCTTAGAGCGGGACACGCGAGTTGAAAATGTCAAATTGTCAGGCTACGCAGTGCCCAAGCGTTCAGCTCCGTGTTTGAAGAGTAAGCTTGATGAGTAAACTGTGCCCAAACCGACCAGCACGACGTGGCATTGGCACCTGGAAACAGCCAACAGGCACCGCCTCATCGGCTTATTCGTTCTGGAACCGGTTGGCTCGCCGCCACAAAAGCTTGACTGCGGCTTTGGTCCAATCCTAAGCTGTGGGTTACAGAGCCAGGGTCTATTTCAGACAGGCCAATTTGTCGAGGGGGCGTGCCACACCGGTATTCTACCGCAAGGTGCGTGCAAAACAAAACTAGTAGCTGTGACCAAACGAACTCTGAGTGGTAAGGCAAGGCATTTAGCTCACTCGACCCGCCTGATCCCTGTCAACCAGTGATGACATTGCAGGTTGAAATAAAAGGCACCGGGTACTTGACCCATTGAATTCGTACCTGCTTCGTGCTAATCTGAAATGAACCCTGTTGAAAAATACGTGTGTACCTTATGAGTACTACCAGCCTCTTTGAGGCTCTGTTCACGCCTCCTCGTACTTGTATAGTATACGGAGTAGCAGCAATTAAAGGCTGAAGTTGGTGCTACACTACAGTACACAGCCCCCACCCTGAGACGAGTTGTCTTTTTTCACATGGTTTCGAAACTGGCAACACCTCATTTGGAGTAGGATTTTAGGTGTATTCAGCCGAGCCACGAAGTACCGTACCGACGACCCTCTGTCCCAGGTATGTGCCGAGCCTCATTCCATGAGCCAAGCCCGCGTTCCGGCCAAGACCGCCACCATCCCATGCCGAGTTGCCGAAATCTGCACAGCTCCAGCTCCAATCCGGCAATGATGTTGCGTGAACGAAGAGAGAGGGCCCGTGTCCCGGGTCGGTACGTGTAATTGTTGCGACGGCCTTACATGTTGGCGGCTTGGCCGTGGACTCGCTGCGTGGTTTTGGCACCGCGCGCTTGCTAGGGCTTATTTGGCAGCCCTATAATAACGAACGAGTGTTTTCATGCGCATGGCTGGTTATTATTGCGAGAGCCGTCTCGTTTGGGAGGCAAATTAAGCTGCTGATGGGCAATAAGCGATGGGGGTTAGCGTCGCTTCATCATGTCACTCTGACGGACCAATCCCATGAATGGGCATATCGTGGCGCACAGGGTCAAAAAAGGATACATAGACTTTCCTTTCTGACACTGACTCACTCTACCTCTCCATCTCACCAGTGTACAAGTACATGGTCATCTCATCGACAGGGTCTTGATTATCTTGCTACTTTCGAAATTATTTTCTTGATTAGTAGAAACGTTCATGTATATCCCCCTGGCAAGACTGGGTATACAAATATAGACTGCATAGTTAGTTCGTAAGCACTGGTGAAGCAGCTCATGCTGAGACTGGCGTCATGTTTTCAACGCCTCTCTCATCCAGCTCTCTGGATCTACAGAACCGTAAACAAGTACCGTCACTGAAATAATTTGTAGCCGTCCCAAGATGGATCTTGGCATTGACAAGGGAAAGGGGAGTGGAGGGGCGTAGCCTTGGTCCGTAATCACGGGTACGGTTAGCGATCCACGCCAGCTCTTTCGTACAAGGTGTCTTGGATGTGGATGCAGCTCCTTTTTTGCAAGGCGTGCATTGTCCAATGACGCGCTACTGAGATCCAAAGAGTGGAACGGGGGCTATGTCAGAATACAGACGGAAGTACGAGACAGCGCTCCGAGTGTGGTTAGGAGGATAAATCTGGTAATGATGTTACGAGGGCTCTCTCTTTTCCTCTTGAGGTTCAAGGCCGCTACTCCAGTTTGAAAACCAAAACACTCCCTCCTTTCGTACCCACACGTCTCTCTGCTTTGACACGAACCATGTTCAACTAAACTTTAATGTTCAAATAATGCTCCTATTCTTCTAATTCTCTCTTTTCTTGGCCTATTGTCAACAACTAGAACAACAAAAGCTCACCATCGTTTTTTTTTTGCTGGGACCAAGACACTCTCCAGCTGCTCATCCCTTTTGTCTCTCTCCCCCTTCCCTTCCTTCTCCATCTCTCAAAGTTAGTTGTCTAGTATTGGACATCATGATTAAAGAACGCGACTCCGGACCTGCCACCGACAAACTTGAAAGAAGAGCGCGAACCTTTCTGTGGCTAGCAATACTGAGCTTCATCTCAGCCATCTTCTGCTTCCGCCATCTCCTCTACACCTCATGGACGCTGGCCGCCCTCCCCCTCCACTGGACCGCCAATCGCGAAAGCTTCCTTCTCTCACAAGAACGAGATGGCTTCGACGTCACATTTTCCAACTACAGTATAAACCAGCTCTCGGCCTCCCCTTATGAGGACCTCGTGCCGCCCGTCCTACATCACATCGCCCTCGGCAGACATGGCACGCAATGGAGGACAGAGTGGAAGGAAACCGTGCAGAGCTGTATCGACATTCACCCCGGCTGGGAGGCTCACGTGTGGACCGACGAGACTGCCGCTCAGTTTGTCGAGGAGAAGTTCCCCGACCTCAAGGAGATGTGGGACAGTTACACGTACCCAGTTGAGCGAATTGACGCCCTTCGCTACATGCTTCTCTATGAATACGGCGGCGTGGTGCTGGACATGGACCTCAAGTGCAGACGCGCGCTCGGCCCTCTTCGACGATTCAGCTTCGTGGCGCCTGAGGCTCATCCTGTTGGCTTCTCAGTTGGCTTCATGATGTCCAGCAGGCGCAATAGCTTCGTCGGCGACATTGTCAACAACCTGGCGACTTACAACAAGCACTGGCTGGGCCTCCCCTACGCGACCGTCATGTTCAGCACGGGCTGCCACTATGCCTCGGTCATTCACGCCGCCCAACCTGATCGAAGCAACCTGAAGATCCTTCCCGGACCGATGCACAGCCTCAACGGGCGGGTGACAACCCCCATATTTGAGCACTTGGGTAGCTCATCCTGGCACTCGTACGACGCTAGATTCATCACGTCGCTGGGCCGCAGGCTCAACCAAGTTGTCTTTTTCTGCGTTGGTGTAACAGTGGCACTGTTAGCCAGGAGGAGATTAATGCTGCGGCGGGTATGGTGTAATTGCATGGGTGATCGATCACTCGTATAACGGAAACACAGCACAAAGAAGCAATGGACACAACATTATTACGCGAGGGTTATGTAGGGCCTAGAAGGGTCTCCCGCGGTTTCTTTTTCTTTTTGGGTTTCTTTTCTTTTTCATTTGCTTCACCATGTACATGTAGTTGGTCATTGTATTTCAGTAATACCCGTTAATAGAGCCTTGAGATATTTTTTTTCCCCTTGTTGCTTCAACTTGCTTCAGACCAGACCTCAGTTTAGATTAATCAAACCTTCCAGCCGCAGCATCACCATGGGTAAGCGGCATCTCAGCGACCCAGCGACTCAGCGTGGTCGATGAAATACGTGTAATGGTTAATTCCGACGGAGATCGAGCCCAAACCTACAAATCAGAGAGGAGGAAAAAAGGTGACAAGAGCAAAGGCAATCCGCAGGTACCGGGTACTCAATCGAGACTCGGGAGACATGGCATGGCTAAGCTTTTTGGATCTGCAGCGCCAAGCTTTTTTGAATCTGGAGCTAAGCAGACAAGTCACTCGCAAGTCGAGACTCTGCCGGGACGCAGGGAGAAAGTGCCTTGCGCGCTACTTGGCAGGAGCGACTACCTTAGCACTACTTTTGGCCTGCGTCGGGGAAGGAGCTAGTCGCCGTATCGATGCCTGGTCGGGACTAGGCGAGCCCGCGCAGCAAATGGCATCGCGCAGGTGCCATCCAGGCTCTTTCCCGCGCACGCCCCCAGACCAGGCCTCAGGGAAGGAAGGCTCTGGACTCGCGGGTGGGAAGGCACCAACCAGGTACCCCTTTGCTATACAGTATTCTTCTCTGTCTCGTCTCTTCCCCTGCCTCTCTCTCTGTGTCTCTCTCTACACAATACTTGAGCGGTTTACTGTATTTCTTTCGCTCATCATCTTTACGTACTCCGTACTACTAAATGGGCTAATTGCCCTGCAACTTCTTCAGCAGGCCAGCCCCGTTTTCTCCATCTTCCGCTGCGCCACTGTTGGCGCCCAAACTATTACGACAGCCGCAGTCTCGGGCCACCGATCCAGGGCTTACCTGCGCCCAGTAGCCGAATGAAGCCCCCCTGCCAGCTCGGAGAAGGGCCGAGAACCAGTCTGGCCGGCCCCTGATTTGATTTCTTTGCGGTTGCTGTAAGAATCTGCGACGTGTTGGATTTTGGCCTTTTGTCTGGCTCATGGCTTGTGCTCTGACCTTGGTCAAAGCACCCCTCTGAGCCTCGCCGGTTCCAGAACAGCTGCGCGTGCGCGTGTCAAACCTGTCAAAAAAGAGACAATCGTCTAAATTGTCTGTCGTATCTCGTGCTCCGGCTTGCAGCGCTGCACTGCAAGTTGTCGGGATCCCCCCGCGCAGGGACTAACTCGTTTGAGCCTGTGCCGTGAGTCTTGATTGTAGTATCGCCAGTTGCTGTGCTCGGCGTTACAGCGTCTTTACGAAGACGCCCGCGCGTCTCAGGTCATTTGATTTGATCCCATAAGCCAGATGTTGCTCCCGCACAGTCTGTTCCGCCGTCGGCTGCGGCTGATGCTGCTGTCCGCCCTGGCCTTTGCAGCAGCACTCTTGTTCTTCTCCGGCGGCCAACGGAAAGAAACTCCCCAGTTTGACGCCCGACTGCTGGAGCAGCAGTATCCTTTAGTATGGAGTCGCATTCACTCGTTCGACGGAGTTGGAGGAGGTAAGCTGTTGTTAACTTTGTGGCGTTCGGATCTGGTGGCATGACACAACCCGAGCCAAATTCAAAACCACAAAGTGGTAACTTTTCGATGAGAGTTTGCTGCTGACATCAACGCCAAGCTTGGTTCATTCCTCCGGGTTGGCTCGCCGATGATCAAAGGCCGCCGGAAAACATTGTCGAGGCTGCCATTCTGGCGTCCAAGGCCGCCCTCCTCGCACGCGAACGGCAGGCTGCCTTTTCCAACATTCCTCTACTGATGCACCAGACCGGAGCTTCGTCCAAGGTCAACACATGGAAGCCTGATGTTGTCCCGTGGGTCGAGCAATGGCTCGAGTATTCCACGTCTCCTGACAACAGTGCGCCTATGGCATACTTCTTCTGGGACGACGAAGGAATAGCCATGGTCATGGACAAGTATGAAAAGGAGTTTGTCGAGGATTTCAACTCCATTTTCACCCCCGTCGAGAAGGCAGACATCTTCCGCGTCCTAACGTGCCAGTATTTTGGAGGCGTTGTACGTATAATTCCTTACGAGGCCACAGGCCATGCTCTCTCTATTTTCCATACCCCTTTGTCTCTAACCCATCGCAGTATGCCGATATTGACACGGAGCCTCTCCGTCACCCGGCGGATTGGGTCGGCCCGTCAGATCTTGCCCGGTGGATTGATGATATCACTGGCAAAAGCTATGGCTTCAAGAAACCTGATGAGGAGGCTGCTGCTGATGGCAAACAGCCCGTTAACCTTATCTGGGGGCTTGAGGCTGACACAGATCCAAACACAAACACCTATTGGCGGATGGGATACACGTATCCGATCCAGCTTACTCAATGGGCGCTGGCGTCTGCCCCTGGCCACCCAGCCCTGAGGCAGTTCATGGAGAATCTTCGTGCCGAAGTCCACCTCCAAAAGAATGCGACAACGTATGACCCTAACAGGGCCGACCCTCTCACTCGCACAGGCCCTGCAGCTGTCACATTGGCTACTCTCCTGTGGCTGGAGCGTGACTTTGGGTTCAGATGGAACGCCCTGACAGGGCTCAAGGATGGGGGCAAATCAAAACTCGTGGCTGATGCTTTGATTTTGCCAATCACAGGCTTTAGGTAAATAGTGTTTGCGCCTTGTTATCCATCGTGGAGACTGACACGTTTTGTAGCCCCGGTCGCGGATCATACGGAAACATGGGCTCGAAGCCTATTACGGATCCAGATGCTCGGCTTGTCCATCATGCCTTGGGCTCCTGGAGGAAATTCGATCTGCTTGTCGAGTACGGCAAGTTCTGCCGTACAGTGTTTGGTCTGTGTAAAGACTGGACCAAAGTTCCGGCGCCACGTCCACAAATCGGACTATAATTTCCAGTATTGTACGCAGATTTTTGGGCATCGGGAGCCTCATCGACGACGTTACGCTGCATGATTTCTATTTGATAGATAACTAACACGGCACTATCCCTCAGTATCTACGGCGATATTTGTATTACGCAACTCTGCTTTCGTTCGCCATATTAATCGATATATCGGAATTATACTATATAATAATCTTAATCAGTGAACGGCAAAATTTATGGACAATACACGTCGGAGATGACTTACACACTTGGGTCGCTGTGTCACATAGTCGTGGCTTAATGAGACGTTATTTCGACTTGGGGATGCAGGCTCTATTTTACCAGAGAGAGCACATCCACGCATTTGGTACTTTGAGATGGCCATTCATAGGCACTTGGCTTTGCAATCATGGCACCCGACTACTGGAAGAAAGAAGCTGCTCCTGGATAGAGCTACTCTGAGCGGCAAGATTTATATTGGATACAAGTCGCCAATACCAAGGGCCCATATACTCGGATTTCACAGACATTCGGTTGCACTGTTGGGCGATGACTACGACAATGGAAATTTGAGATTATCGAGACAACCAAGCATTGTTGAGGCTCACGATTGTCTCCGCGGATTTGTATTATTGGTTCTTGTACCGGACTACGCTTGTGTTTCGACAGTATCAACAGTATTTGCTTGGGAGTTTCACAACATCTGCAGCACTTTAAAGTCGCTTACATCGAGATAGGGGCGTCGATTACAGTCTATAAGGCCAGTTAAAACCAAGGCGAATGGCGCAGGACAGAATGAGATTTACAGGATAATCGTTATATGATTTTGCATGGGAAAATTCAGAAACCGCGATATACCCGGTTCCTTAAGCAGGCGAGTCTGTGATTTACGTTCGGACCGAAGCCAGACAAGAAGCACGGGCCCTCTCCCGTTTTACTTGGGAGGGTGATGGATGATGTCTACTTCGATTAATATCTATGCATTCTGTGCTTCATACTTGTTACGTCACTGCCAGCAGCTTTTGAATGCCTTTGAAGTGAGCCCATGCCATTACCATGTGACATAGACTTGAGGTTTGTTCATGATATTCATGTCAAAATCCAGTCCGCCTCTGGCATTACTACGAGGTGTTGATTCTCGCCTTTCCATTATTCTCAAGGCTATGAGAGATTAAAGAATGCGGTTGATGCTCTGATGTTGTGACAGCGTCTCTACAAAATGGACAAAGCAACGTCAAATAACCATGACTCTTAGCAGGAAAGAATGGAGTATTGACGCGCTTCTCTCTTTCAATATCAGCATCTACGAGTTCAATGTTGATACATACCTCAAATACTATAGAAACCAGGTATGAAGATGGCATTTTCTCGGAAGAGTTCTTGCGTTTTGTCCAGGACGGAACCAACTTTTGATGCCCGATGAACAAACTGCATCCTGGCCCTCTACAGAAACATGCTAATCTTGATTTGAGGAAGCTGAAATGCTGTTCTGTAACCGCAATATGGATGTCGCTCCTGTCTGGGTCGTCAGAGCTGAATGCAACAATACGACCGAAAAGCGAGCTGGAGTATAAAGTCGAGCTGTATAAAGGCGGATAGCTCTAAGTCTATGTTTACTTCTCTTTGCAAACAGAATCCGGGGTGCTATTCTTCTCGCCGAATGAAGCGGGTACTGTCGGCGCTGTTGGTCGCTTCGACGGCGACGGCCAACACCTTGAACCAGGAACAGGCACCCACCGCCTAGGTTGGGGTTCAGCTTCCTAGTACGGACTGGCTTATTGCTATACAGTACTGCGTCGATGCTGTACCGTCGTCAAAAAGGCATATATGCCCGTTTTGTTTGGAGTCTCCTACTAACTAATACATGCTCTTGTCGTCCTTAGACACGACCTTGTCCGAGTTCGTATCCACGCCGCATGGGGATTTCTCAACCTAACCGATGCGCAAAGTCCCTGCAACAGTGTCAAACCTGCCAGTAGAAACGCTATCTTCCTTCTCATTTCCGACCGTAACCAACACACTTGAATGTCAATTGCTGCCTCGCATCGCCGTATGAGTCAACGGACAAAGACCTGGGGAGGAGACCAAATTAGGAAATGACCGAGGGACTGCTCCACTCGCACATGTCATGCAACAAATAACAACACTGAGATAAAACGGTCGCTGTTGCTGCCATGTTTTGCGCTTCAAGTTATCGACTCTACGCTTCCTCACTGTTTCGAGAGGAGGAATCACCATGGCCGGTGTTGATTCTGACCCGGAACAGACGTTCGAAATTGTAGAGCGAGATGCGGTACCCGCGCCTTCACCACAACCAAACGACTCACACGAGGAACGGATCCGTAGCCTACTGAAATGGCTCCAACCAACCGATTATCTCTCTCCGGGCAGTGAGTTCATGAAGCACTTACACTCATATGTACCTGGAACTGGCGGATGGATCCATAAATCGCCTGTCTTTCGCGCTTGGGCCAAGACCGGCTCCAACTCTGGTCATGACCGTGATGGTGGCTCATGCCTCCACGTCCGGGGAGTTGCTGGCAGTGGAAAGTCTGTCTTTTCAGCTAGTACAGTGCGCCAGTTGCAAGAGTCTGGCAATATTGTTCTTTTCTTCTTCTTTCGTCAGATCGTCGACAAGAACCACAGCGCCAAATACCTTGTGCGCGATTTTACCGCGCAACTGCTTCGTCATTGCCCTACCTTGGTAACCACCTTGACGACTATATCGAAGGACCATGCCATCAGCGGCAATGAAGGCCGCCTGGTCTGGCCCGCTCTCGTTGAGGCTCTTACCAAGGGTATCACAAAGAATGTGTACTGCGTGGTAGACGCTTTAGATGAGATGGATGATGGGGACTTCCAGGACATGGTTGATCGTCTCGTTGAGCTAGGCACCGCTGTACCTAGTACAGTTAGGGTTATGATGACGAGCAGGCCACTGCCAAAGATTGAACAGGCATTGAGTAGCCCGGGAATAGTGAGGTTGAAGCTTGACCCTGCCATGCTTTTCCCAGATGTGGCTCGTTATGTTAACGCCAGGATGGCCACGCTGGACCCTCCATTAAGCGATGACAAAAATGAGCTGGTGAAGCAGACCATCTGTGAACGAGCGAACGGACTCTTTCTTCAAGCCAGACTCATTGCAGATAATTTAGCTGAAGGCCTGCGGGACGGGCACATCACTGAAGAGACTCTGCCTGACAGCCTAGATCGCCTTCCACGAACACTCCAGGAAGTATACGAGGGCATGTTAAAAGAGCATGCGCGTCGGAGCGGAGTCACAACGGAGCAACAAGCCAAGGTCCTCATGTGTGTAACGCATGCGAGTCGACCGTTGCGACTAATTGAGCTTGGATCGCTGCTTTCTAATATGCTACACATAAGTCTCAGACAAGGAAAAGACCTGGTGCGGCAGAGTTGCGGGAGATTATTGGAACTCCTGGAAGATGAAAGCGTGAGCGTCATCCACCATTCATTTACCGAGTTTCTGCATGATGCCACGAGAAAGGAAAACGCAGCTGCTTTCCCTGTGCTTGATGACATAGCTTCACATGAGATGCTATCGGCGCTATTGTTGGAATATCTCAACGGTTGTCCGCATTTCGACGTTACCATTGATGACAATAGAGACGTAAACTACGAAGATTATTCTTGGGCAAACAAGGAGAGGGCAAGCAGAGGGGATATCGTAACTAACTTGCGAATCTCACATCCTCTGGTCTCCTACGCTGCTGAAAATCTCACCTTTCACCTCAAGAACGCATCAGCGCGGCCGCTCACTATTGCTCGAGAAGCTCTGTCCCGCTATTTATGCCCCGGAGAGCCAGCGTTTGAGACGTGGATACTGATGAATTGGAGTAACCGACTATCTGCCTCTTTTACTGTTTTCCACCTTGCTACTGCTATGCGAACGCCCCTCGCCATGCCATTGGCGGTAGTCGAGCATTTTGAGGAGAAAGAGCCAACACTCCTTGACACTCGTGATGCAGATGGCCGTACGCCACTGTCCTACGCCGCTGAGCATGGTCATGATGACATTGCCCAGTTTCTGCTTGCTAAAGGGGCAGATGCAGAGTCGGGCGGCAAAGATGGTCGAACGCCTCTACACTGGGCAGCATTAAAGGGGCATTCGGGAATTGTTCGACCTTTATTAGCTGCTGGTGTTGACCCAATGATTAAAACACTTCCACTCCGCAAGGTATATGATCGATATGATGAATACTGGAGGCACTATTCAAAGGAGCAAGCCGAGAGCATGAGAGAGACTGCCTTGACTTATGCGTTTCGGGGCGACAATCCCCAGGTTGTCCAGGCATTCATGCCCTTCGTTCCACCAGCTGAGATGAATAAATTTTTCCACCAGGCCAATGACGTGAAGAACATAGAGACCATTCTAAGCACGGGCAAAGTCGATATTGACTGCTTCCGGGACGGCAAAACAAGGCTGTATAGGGCAGCCAAGGCCCACGATCCGGATATGATCAGGTTACTCCTCAAGCATGGCGCAGACCCGAACAAGAGATGCACTCGAAACCGATTCTACAACGACAAGATCACTCTGCAAGCTGACACTGAACGAGGACCAACACCTCTCCATGGGTTTTCCTCTCCTGATGATAGGCGCATCTTTATGAGTGAAGGTGCGAAGAAGGCGGAAGAGTGTGTCCGAGCGCTCATAGAAGCCGGTGCAGATGTGAATGCCAGAATGGATCCTGAATATTCTTTCTGTGGCAAGAACTTGACGCCTCTACATCTCGCTGTGCAGAAGACTGGCGCAACGATTGGATACTGGGGTTCATTGGACAAGTCTGAAGAGATTGCCGCCAAAGCGCTCCTCGCAGCAGGCGCAGACCCTAATGCCAGGACAGACACGGGAGACACAGCTTTGCATATCGCTAACCCAGAGACACCCGGGGTGCTTGATGTGCTTGTTGAATATGGAGCAGATATCGATGCCATGAATAACAAGGGAAGAACGCCTTTGCTTGAAATCGTAGTCAAGATGGCCTTTTGGTCTAGACATGACAACCTTAAACCGGACGTCCGTACATTCCAAAAGCTCTTGGATCTCGGGGCTGATGTACACACTACGGACAAGAACGGAGAGAATTTTTTCCATCACATTATGCAGAGCATCGAATTCTTCTCCAAAAAGGAGTTTTCCCCCTTTATTCGGCATCTATTAGACTCTCGCGTGGACCTGAATCGGCGGAACCTCGCGGGCCACCCGCCTCTGTGGAAATATAACGAACGCAAATATGCGCTGCCTCCTCTTACTGACAGTGACGAAGAGATTCTCCGAATGCTTATCGAAGCGGGCATGGATATAAACGAATGCGACGGGGAGAAAGGCGAGACAATTCTATGGGTCCTCCTCTCGAGGTTCAAACAGAACCTCGATGTCGTACGAATGTTCATCCGTCTGGGCGCTGACCCCAGTGTGTCCGCTAAAGATGGTGGAACACTGTTGCACGCTGCGGCGAAGGATATGAAGAAAGCAGAGTGGTTCCGCTATTTGATATCGGTAGGCGCAAAGCCCAAAGTGCCCGGCGCTGGAGGGGACACACTCATTCACATGGTTCTTCGCTCGGCTGACCAGGGCATTCAACTCCCAGAAATACTGCAAGTTCTGATCGAAGCTGGTGTTGCGCCGCTTGCCAAAAATGGAAATGGCCAGACGGCGCTGCATGTGGTGAAGATGGAGAACGTTCTGGAATATGTGCTCAAAAGCCCTATTTTCAAAGGGTTGAATATCAACGAGCAGGACGTGAACGGCCTTACCCCCTTACACAACGCTGTAGCTCTTGGAGAAACAGCTATAGCGAATCTTCTTCGTGCTGGAGCTGACCCAACTATCCTCGCGGCGGGGGATCTCTCCCTGCTACATCTCGCCTCCCGTACGGGGGAGTCTTGCGTTGTCAGCCTCCTCCTGGCAGAGTACAAACGTCGAGGTGTGCTTGAGCAATACGTGAATCTTCTAGGCGAGGACAGAGCACCACTACATTATGCCTGTCGTTTTGGACGGCCGGAGACTGTCTGGGAGCTACTCCGCAATGGCGCAGACCCTTTGTTGTTGGATAGGAAGGGCCTTATGCCGCTCCATGCCATGGCTGAATTTGAACCTTTGGGTGATCGACACTGGCACAAAACCCACACAGCAGATATTGTCGTCATGTTGCACCAAGCCGGAGTCGATTTATCAGTCGAGGCAGTCGTTGAAGAAGAAGACGGGAGGACCCGGACTGTAACCCCCCTGGATCTGGCGGTAGAGAAGAAGTGCTGGGATATGGTGCGCGCGCTGGTTACACGTGGCGTCAAAGCCCGGGACAACTACATAGATTCCCCGGAGTTCATCTTGGCTACGGATAAACACAAAGCAGCCGAAAAAGCCCGTACTATCTCGACTACATTGCCTGATAAGCATCATGGTGGCATGTGGCGAGGGCGATGGGCAACTCCTCATGAAGCAGATCCTCCTCTCAGCGAAGAAAAGCTATACATAGCTGGCGGACAGACCATATTGGATATAGAGGCTGGCGGGGAGGTTGGAACTACCGTACTGGACCTCTTGAAGCGTGCTCTCCATGACGGGGATTACGACAGTATTAAAGAGTATGCATTGATGGGCGGTGACGTGCTTAGATTGGGCGAGTCTAAAGATGATGTGTCTATGGATGAAGGGTTTGAAGATGATGTGTCTATGGATGAAGGGTCTGAAGATGAAGGGTCTGAATATGCCGCGTCTGTGGATGCCGGGTATACGAAAGATACTCTCCTGCATTTCCTCGTCGAGGGAGGATATGTAGACCTGCTGGAGTACTTTGCCGACAAAGTGACCGTTTTTGAAGGCCAGGATTGGGTTCAGACAGACGAGAAAAGCTGTGCCACGCTTCTCGGCACAGCCTGTAATCGGAGCCTCCCATCTTTGAACATTATACAGATGCTCGTCGACAAGATGGGCGTTGATGTCAATGCTGTCTATAACCGATATGGATACTCTTACAAGTTGCGAGGAGCCACCGCACTGCACATCCTTGCGAGTGGTTCTCAGTTCTGGCAGATCGAGGCGCTCGAATACCTTCTCTCGAAAGGGGCGAATATCGAAGCGCTGAACAAGGACGGCATGACACCGTTGCTGGCGGCTCTAAGCCATGCAGACCCGGATGGTTATTGGCGAGAAGAGACGGTACGCGTACTACTGAAGCATGGGGCCAATGTCAATGCGATTACTGCGCGGGAGGAGGACTCGTATGGTCGGTCCATCCCTAAACTCTCGGCATTGGAGATGTCGGACCAGGCAGGGATCACGAGACTCTTGCTCGAGAACGGAGCGGATGCCAAGTGCGTACCGGGTCTCATCGCCCGTATGGTGGCGAAAGAGAGCGATGTAGAGGTGATCAAGGTGCTGTTGGAAGCTGGATTGGATCCGAACGAGCTACCAGTACCTTGGACGGAGAGAGAGGGCAACAATCATGAGCTAGGAATCGTACGTTATGCGCTCCACGAGGCATGTCGACCGTCAACCAAGGATCATCCACTGCCAGATAGTCATTCACGAAAGCAGGCAACGATAGAGCTGTTGCTCTTGCACGGCGCTGATCCATCTGCACTGTACCCAGATGGAAGATCTTTGCTCCAGTGTATTGTGGAGGACCAGGGTGAAATAGAGTACCTCCTCCCTCGACTATCACAAAAGGATATCAACTGTAAGGGCCAGAATGGACGCACCATTTTAATCTCGGCTTGCGTCTCGTATGTTCCTCCAGAGCCACAATACAAGTATCGCGGATGGAAAGTACCAACCCCGAGTATCGTGACGGGTTCCATCCTCAGTTTGTTAAAGCACGGGGCTGACGTCCTCGCCGTCGATGACGAAGGACGTACAGCGCTGCATTGGGTCAGCGCGCTTCCTGGGAAATATGATGAGCAGCAGCGACAGGCTCTTATTGCTCTGGTTGAACACGGTCCAGCTGCTATCAACATAGCCGACAAGCAAGGCCGCAAGCCTCTCCACTTGGCACTGGCGGCGTATGCTGGTAGCCTCCAGGAATCCCTATTTGCAATCGAGCACCTCATATCCGCAGGCTCCAATATAAATGAGCCGGATCCCATAACGGGGAACTCAACTCTACACCAGCTCGCACTGCGTCTAGTAGGCCACGCCGGAAGGGCTGCCGAAGCCACCGCACTCTTTCGCCAGTTTTCCGCCAGTCTCGACATCAATGCCCGGAACGACTTGGGCGAGACTCCAGTCATGGTTTTCTTGGGTGCTGGGTGGGAAGGCACACGCGACCCAACGCGAGCCGTCTCGCATCCGAGATACGCCATTGCCCATGATGTGACGCACGCGACGGCCTTGGACGTCTTTATCGATCTAGGTGCTGATTTGATGGCCGTGGACGCACGGGGGCAGACACTGCTGCATGCAACAGCGATGCGCGAACTGCCAGATGTTAGCTCGAATTGGGATCAGAGCGAAGATCTCGAGGGGGCGTTTAAGAAGTTGATGGAGCTTGGTGTTGATCCGCGTAGAGAGGATGCTGAGCTGAGGACGGCCATTGACATTGCTGTTGCAAGGAAATTGCGTGGAGTCATCAAGTTATTCGAAGAGAAGAGGGTAGAGAAGGCGGAAGAGGGCGATGGTGAGGGCAGTGATATTGAAGATTGGGGGCTTTAATATTTTGGGTTGAGCGATGGAGTTGGGCTGGCGATATGGATAGAAACAACTACCTGCTAATAATGATGATGTTTTCAATTCAAGGGAAATTCCTACCTTTTATA
The DNA here is from genome assembly GCF_000170995.1 of Trichoderma virens Gv29-8. Classification (NCBI taxonomy): domain Eukaryota; kingdom Fungi; phylum Ascomycota; class Sordariomycetes; order Hypocreales; family Hypocreaceae; genus Trichoderma; species Trichoderma virens. The sequence continues at coordinate 82,444 of NW_014013667.1, forward strand.
TTACGGTAGCTTAGTCTGTAATTGATACCAGAATGAGAATGGTATACAAAATCGAAATATTACTTTGATTCAACACTACAGAGCATAATTTACTTTGCGTGACCCCCAAGCAAGACAAAAGAAAGGACACCGCTTCCACGTCTCAGCTCCTCTCCCCATCAACATCCTCTCCCCCAACAGATCCTACCAACCCTTCCAGCTCCTCAGGCCGATACTCCTCCTCAAACAAACTAACCACTCTCCCACCGAGATTCTCCCACTTCGGAAACTTACAGCTCTCAAACACGCTCTCAAACCACTCCTCCTCTTCACTTCGCGACTCGTGTTCCGCAATCTTCACATCCAGCGTCCCGCTCGCAACGATGAGATCCACACAGTCGTTTGTGCTTTCGAAGCGTCTTAGTAAATCAATTGCAGATGTCTGAATGTTGATGACGTCTTGTTGCGTGTATACACGCGGATGAATAATGATTTCGTCGGAGGAGATTGCGTTGTAAAGGTTTCGCTTCAAGTTGGCGAGGGAGGTGTCATTGTTTGTGAGTTGGAGGAGGACGAGGTAGTGCATGTCGCAGCTGTTTAGGAGGGTGAATTCCCAGAGCTGGAAGGTTGGTGAGGGCATTTTTGGGGAGAGTGAGGATTGTGTATAGGTGCGAGCATGGATATGGGTGTGGATGTCTTTCAGGGTGTTGTGGTTTGATTGGAATTGGGGATTTATATAATAGTTTGTCAAGGCGTGCTGCTGAGATGGAGGAAATTCATATATTGTTAGGCAGAATGTGGATTGAGAGGTGCTTGCTTACATGTGGTATACCAGGCAGCAACCTCGCTTTGGAACGTGAAATACCAGTACTGCAGGATAAGTAGACTAAATGCTTGTGAAGCAGATATTTGCCTAGGAGATTCATGATGTGAGATGAAAGGTTTAGAACCGGAGCTTTGAGGACTTTTGGGCGAGTGAGATGATGTGGAGAAATGGGTTGGATGCCTAAAAGAAGGGGGATTACACCTCCCAGCTAGCTGATGCATTATTCTCCTATCAGACAAATTAAAGTACCTATGCTTCATAATTCTTGACGTTAATGATGGTATACTCACCATTGCTGAGTAGTCAAGCACAAATAGCAAACGAATAGGACTCAAGTAAGATCAAGCGCACAATAACGCATCATTACTAAAAACACTATAAATAATAACTTCTAATATCCACATCATTGCCCATACACACGTTCAAACCATCATATTTCGAGCCCAGGGTATGCTTAATACATCTCTCGGATGCGTCTTTCATCCCGTCCATAAACGCCAATTCCATAAATACCCTCACAGATGGCCGTTCTCCATGTGCAAAATATCCCTTTATCCAATAATAATAGGTAAAAAAAAAAAAAAAAAGAGGGGGCGATACCCGATAAACCGTCTATGACACCAGATGCATTTACATAGCTTGCTTCGACGTTTGGTCGAAAGCGAAAGTGAATAAATATTGTAAAAAAGAGAAAATAAATCAGGGTTTGATGAAAACTTTACACGTGCGCTTCTTCGCGTGAGTAGTTGGAACGTTGAAGTAAAGCACTGATGTTGAGGTCAATAGGTGGTCTGGAGATTTCCATGCTTCGGCTGGGCATCCTCCTGCCACCGGGAGTTCGAGGGTGTGCCACGTTGACACGGCCACTTCGATCCAAGATTCGAGTAGGTGACTCGTCACCGTCTGATCCAGAGCCCTCATGGTCATCACCAAGCCCATACTCTGCCAACCGGGTAAAGTAGTCGGCGAGGCCATCAACACTGGGTGTGCCGACGACGGCGTCATACTGCGGAGGCGGGGTCATGATCTGAGGGATATTGGCAGGAGTGCCGTCGACGACAATGGTGCTTGCCGGAGGTGGCGCCGTATCATCATCAAAGGCGGGAGGATTGAAACTGGGTGCTCGTAACAAATGAATGGGCCGGCCCGGTAGTTCGGGTGACCAGGTTGTTGGACTCTGTCGACCAGGGGCGGCTTGGCCTGCTGATGGAGCTCCAGAGTGTAGATGAACAGCTTGAGGTGGGGCAGGCATGCTGTCGGCCAGTACCTCGGGGTCTGGAAGAGTGCCGGTTGAGGAGCTGGGAGATGTCTCCATGGCAATTGTCGCCGAATCGGGGCAGCCGCAAGCCGACTGATACGGAGACGGTCGGTTAATCTCACCGGTATAGGCGGGGAGAGATGTGTTTGCCCTAGTAGCGCGGCAGTTGAGGATGCTGAGAGGAGAGTCGATGCTAATCTCGAAATGACGGCGCTTAGTGCCTGAAGGATCATCGGTATCCAAGCGGCTGATTCGCATAACCACCTAGTTGAGAGGAATTAGTACAAAAAGTTCTTCTCTGTAGGAATGAATGGAGAAAAGCTTACCTTGATCCAGTGGAAGACATTGACATTCTTCCAACTGCAATCGGGGTGTAGTCTGAGAGACTTGTTCTTGGCCATCATCTCGCACGTCGGAATCTGGACGCTGGCCTCAATCTCGGTGGAGCCCCACATGCTCTCAAGGCCCAGGTCCAAGTCGCCGAGGAGATTATCCACCGGCGCTGGCAGTGGTTCCGGAGCCTGCTTCCGCCTTGCGGCATCGTGGGCTCGCCTCCTAGTGGCGGTGTCACGAGCAACACGGCGCTGCTCTTCTGTGAGCTCACCACCGCGAAGCGTAACAACCTCGGAGGTGGCCCATGCGGGGTCGAGCTCCTTTCCTGCCGTCTTCTCGAGGAGAAGAATCTTTCGGCCGGGGTCCTTTCGTGTCACACGCTTGTCGCTGGTCCAGTACTCGACCGACTCGGTGATGTAGACCTTGAGCTTGTGAACTTGCACCTTGGCCAAGGGGGTGAGTTTGAACGCAATCGGGATCTTGGCTCCAATGGGAAAGCTCTTTCCCGAAACCATAATGTCGTAGTGTAGCTGGTCTTCCCACTGGCGACTAATGGAAATGGGCTCAGACATCTCGAGCGACATTTGGTCAGGCAGTCGGATGATGGGGACTTCCTTGACACCATGGAGGTTGGGCTTGAAAGCACCGGCACGGTCAACGGTGGCGTGAAGCTCCCACTTGACTGAAGCATACTGTAGCTTGGTGGTCTCAAGCTGGTGGTGATCGATGGGAAGCTCAAAGGAATAGTCGTAGACGCCGGGGTAAAAGACCTTGAATCCCTTGGCCTGGGTTTGAGTCACCACTCCGGTATCGCCCTTGCCGAAGCTGCGAGACTGGACATTTTGAAGAGAGAGTCGCTTGAGCTCCTTGGCCGTTAGGTTGTTTCGCATTGAAGCTGCCGGTGAAACACCTGGTGATGACGCCAGGCCGGTGCTACTTGAGTTTGCGGAGCCGCCCTTGAGCTTGTAGGTACACTGGTTACCGTACTCAGTCTCCCATCCTTCGTTTAGGGCGTTGAAGAAAGTCAGGACCTGGGTTCGCAGGCTTTCCTCTTCGAACAGGTCTTGCTTGAGCGGTGGGATGCCCTCGGGCCACTCTGTGCGTGCGCGGCCAACCAGTTTTAGCTGGACAGCCTTGATCTTGACATTCTTACTAATAGTCAGTTGCATCTTGCCTCTTAGGAGGGCAGTGCCGGCGCGGGCTTCTCGGCGCTCATGGCCATTGTGGTCGAAGCCCGAAAGGAAGAGGTTGGGTTCGGCAAGGAGAATGGAGCAGGAGACTCCGCTGCCGGTAGCGACAGGCTTAATCACCTCGGTGACGACGGCGTTTACGCTCGACTTGGAGCTGCGGATGGATGTGAAGCTGTTGTGGTGACCGAGCTGATATGCGCTCAAGGGCACCGCGGCTCTAGCGGTAGCCATGCTATTGGGAGGGTAGCGGCGTTGTTGAGAAGAGCGACGGGGACGGGTTGTCTGCTGACCCGGTTGGCGACTGGTGTGACGGCTACGGCTGTTGCTTCTGGCGCGATGCCTATGCCTCGACCTGGAGGACCTAGAAGCTGCTCTGTGCCGTGTTTTGTCCCGCGGTTGTTCGCGATGGTCACGACGGGCTCGATGTTCTCGTTTGTGAGTAGTGTCACGGTCTCTGGCGGATGAAGATGAATTCTGTTGCTGCTTTGGCTCCCGGGTTCTGCGAGACGATGAGGAGGTTGTCTCGTGAGAATGGTGAGAGTGGTTGCTACGAGGATGACTGGCTCGGCTACTACGGCGAGATGTCGACTCAGAACGGTGTTCGGTAACCGGAACAGTCTGGATCTGGATACCAACAGGAAATGCGTTGTGCTGCGGAACGTCGACTGAGGACACGGAGTTGCTCGCCAATGACTGGAACAATCGAGTCAAGGCCAAGCGGACGGGCAGTTCAGTCCTGTTGCTGGGGTGGGTTACAGATGTAAGCCTCGATGACCTCGGAGTGCTAGGAGCGGGACTGGAGCCAGATTCGATGCGCGCCCTAGACGAGCGAGGGGAGGTTCTGGTCCGAAGCTCACGAGGCACGTAGCCCGAGGGATAGCTGACGACGTGGATGGAGTGAGGCCGCGTCCTTCGGGGCCCAATGAGGGGCGTTGGGGAGTGCGAGACGGGGTCAGCCGAATCCTCTGCGGCAGTGACAGGGACGGCAGCGGCGGAAGCGTCGGCGACAGGGGCGTCCAGACGGTACAAGATGTTCTCGTTGCTGGTGCGGACCCAGTCGTCTCTTCGGCGGCGTCTGCGATGGCGAGAGTCAGACTCTCGAGAAGCTGGCATGTTGTCATTAGTCCGTTGGTTCTCGCCGGCATTGAGGTTATTGCTACGATATGACTCCCGTCGATGGGCTCGCGAGGTTGGTGGCTGCACTGCAGCTCCAGCTGGCATGTTTGCTCGGGAAGGGATAATCTGGGGGAGGGGGTGGAGGGGCTTTCTCGGGATAGGCAAAGGCTGGGGATATTCTCGTCTGCTAGCTAAGGGCAGCCAGACAAGCCACTCAGACCGCCATTATCAACTGCCGAAGCAGTGCTGGTGGAGGCCAGACTGGGCGAGAGCACAATCTGATATGCGGCGGTGAATAACAAGCAAAGAGGGCAACCTGAGCCTATGCAGGGCTGACAAAAAAGAGGAGAGAGACGGGATCGTAAGAGCTTAATGCAGCGGGGGTGGTTTGAGTAAGTAGGGGAAAGGAAGGGGGAATAGAAGGATAGCTGGTGCTTAGTTGGCAGCAAAACAAAGAGGGCAAAATGTGTCGATCTCGAGGCCAGCAGGACTAGAGTGCTTTTGTGTCTAGATTCAGGGCACTTGCGAAAAAGCCAGACGAATGGGAAAAAGACGGGCTGGTCAGACTGAAGATAAGAGGGGCAATGAGACGGCAAGTGAGTCGACGAGAAACAAACGAGTGAAGATGGCAAGAAAAAATTGAATTGTGTTGTCATTGGGCAGCGAGACGAGCTTTTCTCCTCCCGTCTCCTCTCCCTCCTCGTGATTATGTGAGGCGAGACGGACGGCGGCGATAAGATAGTCAGATGTCGACCCAAAGGAACCAGAACGCTGCAGATGGAGCCTGGCGAGCAGGCCTTTGAGAGTCCAGAGCAGAATCATGAAGCCTGCACGAGGCATCCACAAATGCAGGCTGGACACGTCGATGGGTGGTGACGTTGACGGTTGGGCAGCTCGCATCCCCACCGGAGCTCAGTGAGAGCTGCACGATAACTCCACCAACAGGCCCAATGGCGTCTCGTCCAAGGGTTTCAATGGCACGCTCAGGCACTCGCCTCAGAGAAACAGGGTTGCGAAGCGAATAGCATAATGATAGGTGATGGAGGCCAGAAGCCGGTGGAGGTGCTGCACAGCGCTTGCAGGAGCCCGCTGTGGCTTGCAGTGAAGAAACAGAAACAGGACGCAGATGGGAAAAAATTGCATCGCCAGCGTGTATCGAAGCCGTGATACGCCAACGCAGAGGCATATGCCAAGCTGGGGAGCCAATGGAAAAGCACAGCAGAGCCGGACTCACCTACAGAATGTTGGAGCCTGGGCGAAAACGGGAAACTAGAGGAATCGGAAGAGGATGCAGGCAGACAAAAAAAAACCTGCTGATCGCTGCCGAGTTGTCGTACCTCGAATGGAGCAAGTGTTAGGCGAGACGCAGCTCTATGCGATGCGATGCTAGGCGAACGGCGCTGGACAAAGGACGGATGGACCGATGGATGGATCGCGACGATGTCATGAATGGGTCGAGCAAAGCAATTGAGGGCGTGTCTTTGTCTGTTTTCTTTTTTTGTTTTTTCGTCTGCGGTCGTGGAATGCAGAATGGCGATGCTCGTGTCGTCTGCTTCGTGTCCAGCGGGAGGGAGGAATGGATTGGAGGAGACGAGAGGAGGAGAGAAGTAAGAATGAGGTGAGGTGAGGTGATGTGATGGGGGAGAAGAACTTAAGGAACAAGAATAAGAACAAGAACAAGACGCAACGCCGAGGCTGCTAAACTGCACAAAGACCAAAAACCCCAGAAAAGCGGCGAGTCTTTAAACCAGCTCGCAACGGAATAGCCCCAAAGGTTAAAGGGGTTAAGAGAGAGAGAATCGAGCGAGGCAGGTCCGGTGGCAGCGGCAAAAGTAGCAACGCTGACATTATAGTCTTTAGCAGGGCTGTGGTGTCTTTTCTCTGGTTTATGTTTTGCTGTAATACTGTAATCAAACGGTCGGCTACGTAATGCGTCACTCGCTCGTCTTTTTTTCCTGGCCCGGCCTTGATTTGCGGCGTTGCCCTGCCCAGCCGGGCTTAGCGTGGCAGCCCTAGCCCCTCGCTTGATGCCTGTTTGGGATCGCTCGGCAGTCATTTCCGGGGCTGATGCGAGCGGGCGGATTAGGCTCGGTTTTGGGGGGGCGCCCAGTGGGAGTTGGCAGTGGGCTATAGAGGGCTGTAGAGGGCTGTAGGGGGGCTGTAGGGAGAAGCGATGGCGCTGGAGCTAGGCTTGCTAGGGGAGTCTACAGCGGCTAGGGGGGTGGTTAGTACAATTGGGGCAGTAACGGGAGGAGAGGAGCATAGGGCTGGTGATGTCACGACAGGAGGCACGGATCAAATGGATTCGCCTGTTGGATTACAGTGCAGCGCAGCAGAGATGACAGATAACCGCTCGCTTTATTTCCATTAGATGTTGCCATTGCGGTGCCATTTGAGGAGAAGATGCCCGTTGCGGGAGCTTCAAGCCCCATCAGGGAATTACACAGGGGTTAATGGGCATTTGATGTTGTACTCGTAATCCAGCAATATGCCGTATACGCTCGTATTCTCGATGCTCCCCCAAAAGACCATAGACAGCTTCCACACCCATCCATCAATGTCTCGTTGCCTTGGCAGAATGCAGCAATGCAATGCAATCTATTTCAAACCGCTAGCGGCGTCAATTCCCAAAACAAAGGAAGATGAAGAGTGAGAGAAAAAAAAAATTAAAAATAACAATGAAGCCATCATGATCGACGTCACCAGTCCCGGCACCCTGGTCGCTGCTTGGGCCAGAAGGCGCAAGGATTTGCGCGTCCAACGAACCCGACCAGGAGCTGCATTTTCCGCGCATTTTCTCGACGATGCAATTGGGCGCGTCTCGTGTGTCAGGTATTATCCTGTATATCCTGTATCCTTTCAACTGTGTCATGCCTCATGCACCATATCATGTCAAGCCTGATGCCCATCTGACGTTGCACCGCCTCACATCCGTCTATCGGATCGGATGGGCATTACACAGCTCCAAGTCAACTACCTTGGGTACTTACACCGGCAACAACCTCATCTTCCGGTTACAAATTGCTTGCATAAGAGCCAACAGAAATAAAAAAGAATCACATAATGCTACAATAATAACCTTGACCCCTTGCTTAGCCCTTTGAAAATTTGCGCGGCTAGCTCCGGGCGCAATTCCCATCTGCACCTCCAAAAACCAACCATCACCAAACCGGGCAATGCATGCAATCTGCATCCCGTATTCCGAACTTCGGCCCTCGTGCCCTGCCCTGCTTCCAGTCCTTTCTGCCAATGCATTCCAAGGCTACGGATATACTGAGACAAAACTTGCATTCACTTGCCTGTTTCAAACACCATGCAGCTTTCCATCGCCCATTCAAAAAACAGAAGCTCCCATTGTCTTTCCCCATAAAAGAACTCTCGAGCTCTCCCGTTCCGGCCAAAATGTCTCGCCCCCAATCGCCATGCTCTCCATTGTCAGCAGCTCGGAGCTTTCTTGGTATTTCGAAAAAGAAAAAAACACACCCCAGTCCAGATCGCGGATTCGGCTCTCGGTTACCCTCCCGCGCCCCCTCCGAAGCTCCATATTGCCGAAACAAAACTCTCTGCTCAATACCGAGGGCGCGCTCAACGCCCTCGACTCCATCCCCTTCGCCTTTCCCCTTTCGGCACAAACCAACTTTCTCTTTTTATCTTATTTTATTTATTTATGTATTTATTGGAAAGTAAAAATCTCTCCGCCATTATTTTTTCCCTCAACGCTTCAGCGCCGTGCGTATTTCTCACCCGGGGTTTTGGCGGCTCTTACGCCGGCAGAGCCGGGTCCTCACACCCCTCCGGATCTGCCGGATCCCCCCCCCTTCTCGGCACAAATCAAAAGAGAGTCGCCATGTCTTTTTCTCCGTCTCTGGGACGCATACTCTGTTCTAGAACGGGATAGACCCTGAGGCTCAGGAGATTTAGATCTCACCAGGTGACTCTTTTTCTCCAAACTTTGGACAAAAGGCTCAGCCACCGGGGACGCGCATCAAATCACGGTGATGCTGAGTGATAGTGTAGCTGCTAGTTTGGCGTCGGTTGTACTTGGCAGTCGCTTCTGCCTGTTGGCTTGGATTGCAAGTACATGTTGCTACTTGTTCCAAGGACGAAGAGTGGACGATTTGGGAATCACACGGTCAACATGAATCGAATGAAGCCCAAATCGCCACTCACAGCGCCAATCAACGATTAGACGCCTCAGTTCAATCCTACGGATGATCTCACATTATCCATGGACATCGATTAAACTCTCCATTGATACTGACCTGACAATGACAGATACTCATCCCCGCAAAGCATCGAGTTGAATTCGTCTTACGCGTCCCTATAGCTCCCGTTGAGCTCTTCCCCTCCTTTGAGTCCCATCCTTTGCCTATCACCAGGCTATCGATCGTGAATGATCTCCAGAGTATATGGCGATCAAGAGTTGTAATTCTTACGTCCATCTGCAAGGGCACGTCATATTACTTCTGGAGCGAACCTCTGCAACCCGCTTGTTCCATGCTCATGAACAAAAGCTCCTAATGCAGCAAAGTCTCCTGCACCTCTCGCCCCGGCAATGAGTCAAGTAAACAAAAATTCCCATTGTTCAATCTTTCACGCTGCAGCATCGAATTTTCACATTGCATGAACACTACTATTTCCCAATATGCCCGGCCCTACCGGGCTGTACAAGTGCCCTTCCGCGTAGCCCACCTCCACTCCCGACTACCGTACGCTCCGGTCAAATCCGGGCCGGCGTCGACCCTCTCTGATGGCGTCGATCGAGATGGCGAGCCAGTAAATGGGTCTAAGGGTCTTTAAGGGTCTTGCGTGGGACGAGAGGTGGCATGATGCGGGAGCAGTTGCGCGGATCCACTTGCTTAGGCATGCCGTTTTTGCGAGATTGATGTTTTAGATGGGCGTATCTAGTCGGGGCGTATTATTCGGGGCGTATTGGTCGATGGTGCATATCTACACCTTGGGTGTCTGCTTCATCGTACCGGTGTTGAGTACTAGCTATCCGTTTTCTTGCCCTCTGTGACATCACTCCATTTTGCCCAAATGCACAATACACTCACTAGAAATGATAGATATGCACATAATGGCTGCTAGTAAGAGAAAAGCTACCAAAGTTTCTGCTATTCTGAGATTCTAAATCATTACTGATCTCATTCCCACAAACTTACAGAGTCATTAAGGATATTCTGTTAGAATGAATCCTGCCTACATACTTGCTATGCGCTCAGTGACGGTGATCAACGCCTTATTTCACTAAGCATGCCAATGATCGCTGTTACCGTTACATTGCGAAAAGTGATATATCATATTGTATTATATAATTGCAAATTGATGAGTGGCACAAATCACATTGTAGTTGCCTTGAAGAGTTACCAGTCACATCTCATTTTACCTACCCTATCAGCAACAGATTCGCGACATATTGAGCGCCATGTCAAGGGCCCTAAAGGAGAGTGTAAGTTGAATTAACATTTCGAAATCTCATTAATAAATGAGAAGTGATAATTGCACAGAATATGAAAACGAAAGGAGACTCAAATGACTCAGTGGGTATAACTTAGATAACGCCGCCACGCCTCTAGGATAACTCAATTGAGTTGTCAGGGGAATGGTTTTCAAAGTTACAACTTTTCTATTAAATAAGGTTAATTCATCGGTGGGTTTCTTATCCAGCCATTTAATCACCACTCGGTGATCTTAAATGCATATATCTAGGTTCCCACTGAGGCCATTTACATATCTCTATAAGCAGCGTTCTAGGTTTATGTCGTGCTATTCAACACAACGTATGGAATACAATACATTCTGAAACTAATCAATCTCTGCTAGAATTGCAAAACAGCAGAATATAAATAGGCCTGGTTTCATTGGTCTTGATAACATCCCCATCCTCACATCTTTGGTGTCCGTTCGCTTCCAGATTTTCATCATTTCTCTCGTCCAGCGTGGCCCTTGTGGACTTCTATACACTGCCCTCTCCTCTTGACGGTCGCTCGACGCATAGACATTACTGTTATAACCTTCTTCCATATAAAAAAGCTACTCCCGTTATAATCACATCTCTCCACGCTCAATCAAACGTACACTTCCTCTTGACTACCTCACAAGACATTGGGTTGAAACCGACTTTGCGATGGCACAAAATATCATGAATTCTCAAACAGCAGACCTCCTTTCCAATATATTCTAATCTTGTATCCCGCATCTATTCTCATCTTGCTATTGCCCATCTACTGACCACCTCATGAATATCTCCATCAAATTCCATAAACTTCCATCACATTCACATCATCGTATCTCATAGAACCATTTCCCTCTTATCCCATCCCACAATCACCCGCTATTTCATTCACTCATCCCATCCATCATTTCACCCCATCCTCCCTCCTCATCCGAAACGCCTCCATCAACCTATTCCTCACCATCAAATGAGTCAACTCAATCCTCCTCCCCTCCACAACCCCCCTCACAACATCCTCCTCCCCCGCCCAAACAAACGCCTGATGCTCCTCCGCATCAAGCACAACCTCTTCCCCCCCCTCAACCTCAACCTCAAACGCAAAGCTGCAAAACACCCTCGTCCCGTCCCGGTTCGTAAACACAGACCATCTCTCCCTCCCCTCCCCCTCCGTAACAAGCCGCCGCATCCTCCGCGCCACAAGCCCAACCTCCTCCCTCACCTCCCGCGCACACCCCGCCAGGATCGACCCGTCGCCCGAATCCACCGCGCCGCCTGGCGTCTCCCAGAGATTCGGCATGCTGTCGTGCGCCGCCCTTTGCACGAGCAGGACGCGGCCTTGCGCGTCGAAGATGAGCGCCGATGTGGCCACGCCGCCAAAGTCCTTGCCGTGGATCTCGAGCCAGTCGGATTTTGGGACGCTCCATTCGATGAGGGACTCGTCAAACGCAAAGTCGGCAATGGGGCCGCCCTTGGAATTTGTGTCGACGGCGGCGTTTTCAATAGCCATGGCGGCTTTTTCTCTTTCTGTCTTTCTCTTTATTTTCTCTTGTATATGAAAAGAGATGAGATGAAATTGTTTTGTTGTCCGATGTCTCTTATCTTGGAGAACGAGATCGTTTTTTGTGAGCAGTGTCAAGCAATGTTTGACAATAGGTTGAGCATAAGATTGTTTGTTGTTGTAGTCAATTTTTGTTTTGGTCCGCCCGGATTCGGCCCTGGTATTTGTCCATATTTATTAGCGGCTCGGGGCTCTTTGCATTGGGCGCTGAAATCAGGCAGCACAACTCAGCTAGCATCAAAATCCTGTCTTTTTGTCATCAATTGAGTCATACTGGATAAAAGATAAAACGCTCAGCCTTACAAGGCGCCCTGCGTCGTAGTCACGATGGGCTAGAAGCGGCATTAGACTTCATTCAAAGGAAAGATGAATCAATCACTGCACGAATCTGCACACCTAAACAGGCACTGCTAAGATCAACAAAGCCATCAAATCTTCAATCATTTCGCCATAAGTACATGTAAACATTATCAAAAATCCCAAACTCCCTTTGACCCCTCCCGACCTTTACGAAAAACACAATCAAGTATAAGTGCCTACAGAAAAAGGCATCCCGCACTCCGGCTTTAAACTTACCCTAGGGAATCAAAATCCGCACGTCTCTATCTAACATGAGTGATCGCTTTTTCCACACCCCAATTCCAAGCCGCATCACCATATATCCCTCATTTGATTCTGAAACTCTGCACACACGTTTGCGGTTCACAACTAAGCCTTGTTGATTGATTGACCATAAAGCCTTGGCCCTCTTCTCATTCGTACACCCAACTTTCACGTTCACATCCGTGATATGTACCTCCATTCCATTCGGGACCTCACATGCTCAGCCAATTCTCATACCGCTTGAGAAAACGGCCAACCATCTGCCAAATATCTTACAATCCATCACCTCCATGTATAGTAAACACTAAAATCAAGCGCTGCTCTCAAACTAGCGTGCGTTCATAATTGCTAGTTCAAGAAGAAGAGAATTGTAAGCCGTCGAAGCCATGTTGATGTATAAAAGAGAAGGCATTGCCCTGTCGAGCCTTCTGAGCCGAGGCATTTGGTCGGATCCTGCCTCTTTAGATTATAGCGAAAAATTAGATGCAAGCTCCCGGCAGTTGTCGATTGTTCTTTTGGCCTCTTGAAAATGCATGGGCCGGCCATGTAGACAATGTCGGACTGTCCACGTATTCATAAGTTCAACATAATTGAACTACCCTCGTCGCATGATTGTGTAGGAACCCAGTCATAAACTTCATTTCCTGTTGAAGGAAGTAGCAGCCAAACCAATTAATGGTCATTCCACTGGACTAATTTGTGATTTTTTTTTTCTTTTTGTATCTTTTTCTTTTCTGCTTAAACCGTCATGGTCATAAAAGGGCAGATCTGTGAAGCCAAGTTTTTCCGAGCTTACAGCTGCCAGGTATTAAAATTTATCTGTTTATGACTTAATCCGAAGGCATGACAGACTTTTCCGTCCTGGTCCGCATCCGTGTGGCATGGCTATCAAGACAGCGAGCCATAAGGTGCGTAACTGGCCAAACGGCTGCTTTGTCCAACATCTGGGACGTAACTCGAAGAATCTTGGTTGCAAAGCCAGCCTGTCCATCGTCTGGGGTTGCGGCATCGGTGGCGGTCAAGCTGGTCATGAGATCCAGGCTAATCTTCATCTCCGCCGAAGACAGGACCTCTTGTATTCTATCTAGCAGTTTGATGTCGTCCTCTTCCAACAGCATGATGGCGGGCATTTGCGAAGCTTCAATGCGATCCTGGCCCAAGATACCCAAGTATGGGCCGACTCTATCCTGCAAGGTGGCAACCCACTCAGCAAGGACCTGTGCGCAGTCGAATGCGCACATGGCTGACTGCAAGGGGAGCTCGCGACTAGTGAAGTCAGCAAAGGTCACCCCAAGCTTGTCCGACATGGCCAACGAATCGGCCGCGTAAAAGGCGGCTTTCCGCAGATGCCGCTCTCGGCGGGAGATGGACCGAGTGGCAAACTGGGAGCCGTTGGAGAATTTGCTCGAGGGATCTGAGCCCGGTACGGAAGCTGTTGGTGAGCCAGTGAAGAGAGAGCTGTCAAAGCTATCGGCGCCCACCGGCTCTACGTTGGATGACGGGGAGTGCTCGGCATGCTGGACAATCTCCGTTCCACGAGCTAGTTCCTCTGCCATGCCGTCCCAGTCTCGCTGCCAAAACTTTTCCTTGGATCTAGACAGGTTGACAAACAGCCGCACGTATGCCAGGTCAAGCAAGGGAATTGCGTCGGCAGAGAGTGGACCCATGCCGAACGGATTTGGACGCTCCACGGTATGCTTCGGATTGCTGGCCCAAGCGACTTGCCATGCCTTCAAGGCTGGCTCGATATGCCGGTGCATCTTTTCCGTCTCCTCGTTGGTCCAGACCTTGTTGTGATGTCTCTGTCGTGTTTCCCAGATGTAGTTGTGCAGCGCATTGATCAGAATCAAGCAGCCGAATGTGCTGGGCCTCAGGTTTGTGGTAGGGAGCTCGGCCGGCGAGTGCTGGCCACCATTCATCGCCGCCATGTGCTTCTGCTGTCGCTCATTTGTGCGCAGGAGCTCTCCGAGGGCATCGCAGAACTTGAGCCGGTTGTGGTTGGCTGCGTCGGCGCCGCCCTTGGCGAAGAAGTGGGAGGCCGATTCGGCGGCGAAGAAGTCTTCGTCGCAAGGAAGATCCAACAGGATTTCAGAGTTGGTCAGGGCCGGGGTGTGGTTGTAAGCGGCGACTAAGAGGCTGGACATGATGAAGACGGCGTACAGCGTGCGCTTGCGCTCTTCCTTTCGCTTCCACTGGAGCCACTCCTGTCGTTGTTCGAGTTCACTTTTCCTATTCCACATTGAGTCATCAAACATGCGAGTATCCTGTCCATCCTCCTGCTCCGGTCGTAGCAGGTCCGCTGCCTGGGCCAAGCTGACGAGTGCTGCGCAGTGAGTCGAGGCGATGTCGCTGATGGTCTTGTCGCCGCAGTTGTGGCCGTAGACGACGTTGAGAAGCATGGCCTGGACGAGCCAGACTGGCGTGTGGGCTGAGCTATCCCTACCTTGTGACGACGATGACGGCTGCTGCTGCTGTTGGTGGTCGGGATCGCCGCTGTGCGTGCTGCGTCGGACATCTGCTTTGCGAACATCTGCCTTGCGCCTCTCCTCGAGGTAGAAAAAGATCATCTTCTTAGCCATGTTGAACAGGTCCTTGGATTGGGCCTGCTCCATTTCATATAAGGCGCCAATGGCAGCCATGGCGAGCACCAAACACCCACTACCGCCTACACCGTTCTGGCGACCGCTCGGGGACGTGGACATATCAAAAGACAGGGTGGGCAGGTGCAAAAAGGGGAAATGGGGATGGAAGTATGAGATGTAAGCTGAGACATAACGTTGTAGATTCTGGGTACTGGGCACGTTGGCGGCCTGGGCCGGGGAGGGCGATTGGAACTGCGGCGACTGCGGCGAAGTAAAGGGATATTTACGGCCTCCAAAGGGCAGGCACTGGGAGAGGATGGTCACAATGGCAGTCCTGGTGGCATCTGTGATTGTGGTTACGGGCGAAGCGCCATGGTTAACGCCATTGAGGGATGATGGGGTTTCCGGGCCGGCGTTGAAGCCAAGGGTCTGGTTAATGCTCTGCGTGTTCAGTCCAGATACGACGGAAGGGCTCAACGAGCTCAGCGATGGTGGGGGCGTGGAGAAGTATGGGTCATTGATCTTTTGAGTAGCTGGCTGAGGTGATAAAGGAGCTCCATTGAGGAGATCCGGAAAGACTGAACCATTCAGATCCAAAGCAAACGGGTTCGGCATCTGCGGGGGGCCCATCACGGAGGGTTGCCACATGGTACTCGTGCCAGCCGGCGCAGGGTGATTTGATCCATCCAACATGACATCGCTGATGCCGCTCTGGCTCGTCGTGCTAAGAGCCGACGGGCTCGACTCGTCCACCACGTTCTCGTTTGTCTGAAACGACATCTGGTGATCAAACCCACTAAGCCAGTCAAATGAGTCGTCAAAGGTCGGGTTGGACGGGATGTCGTTGAGGGCTTGCGCGAACGGGGAGGCCTGCTCCATTACCATCGAGGGTGGGGAATCATTATAGTGAAGGGCGTTGGGGTTGATGGTTGTGCCCGGCGCAAACAAGTAGCTCTCAAAATCAAATTCGGGGTTGAAGGCAGCGAGGGGGGGCGCTGTACGAAGGGCGTTTTCTAAATCGGTACCGCCGATTTGGCCCGTCTCCAGCTTAGGGAGGCCGTGCGCGAGCGTCGCCCTCTGGCCCATGGTCATGGACATGGCGCCAAACACCGGGTCGAAGTTGTGGACGGGCAGGCCGGCGAGGCTGGGGTGACGACTGTGCCCAGCATGCATGCTCCTAGCAACATTGGCATTGGCCGTGGCTATCATCTGCATGGCGGCTCCATCGACGTGGCTGATGGTGTTTGCCCGCGGACGCATCGTGTTGGCACCGGGGTTGGTAGCCGTCGCCGCATGGCTGGCGCCCACGACGCTGTTTTTGCGAGCCCGGCTCTGGCCTGGGGGCACGCCGCTGGTCGACTCTCGGCGGTTCCGCGGGCGAGCAGACGGCGTCGACGTCTGGTGCAGCTTCTGCTGGTGACGCAGCAGCAGGTCGCGGCGGGCAAAGCATCGCGAGCACTCGGGGCACTCAAACGGCTTTTCCTTTGTGTGCGAGCGCTCATGGCGTTTCAGGTGCTCCAGGCGGGCGAAGGAGCGCTGGCAAGTCGCGCAGACGTGCGGGCGAGGCTTGTCGGTCTTTGGGGGAGGGAAGTTTGGAGGAGCCTTGGGCGTGGTATTCACAGTAATGGTAGATGCTGAGGCGCAGGGCAAAAGAGTCAGCTGTCAGCGGTAAGGGAGGCTTTGTGTGCGGGTCGGGGGAACCGTTTGGGGGGGAACCCGAGGGGCAGAAGAGCTGGCGTCAAGAGAATCGCTCACCAGAGTCGTCTGCGTTTGCAGAGTTGCTGCCAACGCTCGCGGCGACGGCCGAGTTGGACATGTTGGAGGCGCGCGACACCCGGTGGCCAGAATCATTCATTACCATGGCAAGCCAAAGCCGCAAAAGCCACCGTCCGCGAGAATGGGCAGAGCGGCGGTTTTGTGTTGTTTTGCGAGGCGAGGGGCGGAAGGGCCGTCACAGCAGTTCGGCAGGGCGGTTTTCGCGGGGTGCTGAGCCGAGCTACAGGCGCACGATAGCTGGGATTTGGCGGGGGGAATCGATACTTGTGGTTCGCAGTGGTTGCGGCAAAGAAATGACGGGAGTAAAAATACCATGAAAGACGGACTAGAGACGGCGCGTCTGAAGCATCCCAAGCGGTGGCTTGCGCAGAGAACAGCGGCTCGGGAGTCTCTGGCGTCGCTCAAAGCAAGACGGATGAAGCCATCAATAGACGAAGCAGAGACTGGGTTGCTGCTTGGAGTGAATCGGAGTGAGAAGGAAGAGGTTTGGTGACTCGACGGGCGACGAGAAGGTACTACTAGGCAGGTATGCGGCGACACAGTGCCGCGACTGTGCGGTCCAGCCTGTTCTGCTGCGCCCGCTAGCTCAGACCGGGGCCTCACAGTGGCTCGCGGGCCCTGCACACGGCGCCTCTGCCCACTCGCCTCTGCCCACTGAAGCACCGGCGGCCAGGGCCTGCGCGGGAGCTCGCACCGTGCACGGCTGCCCGTACGGGTACCCACGAGCTACTCGCCTGTACTCGTACCAGGAGCTACCGCCCGATTCGACCTGGAAAGCTCCGTGCAGGCTGTGAGGCCCAGCGCCGGCGGTACGTACCGACGAGGTAGCGGCGAGTCTCTTTTGCGGCGAGTTGCTGCGCACAGGTACCGGCCGGTACAGCCGTGGGTACAACCGTAAGTACGAGCGTTGGTCCACAGCGGCGGGCCCCAGCAGGTTTATTGCAGCGGCGCACCCAATCGGCAGGGGCCAGGGCAAGCTGCTGCAGGCAGAGGGAAAGAGATGGCATGCACTCCAATGCAAGAATAATATATTACTGGACATGCATACATGTACATAGTAGTAGTATAGCACGGTGCAGGTGCAGCATGGGCACTACGGATGTGTATCGTCGCCGGATGCTTGTCTCTCATGTACGAGGCATGTCGCACGCATCAGCTGCTCATCCTGCCGGGCCTTGGTGGGCTGCCGGCCGAGTACCTGCGCGGTACAAGCTGCGCTAGGCGTGAGCGCTGGGTGCGACGCTGTGCTGTGCTGTGCGGTGCTGGCTGCATGGCACGCCTAGGTACTACCTGGTAGCAGACAGTTGGTGGTGAGTCCCGCACTGTGCTGCACTGTAACCTGCAACAGGGTGTGGCCTCTTTTCCACGGCCAGCCAGCGAACGAACGAACGACGGGAGCGGACTCTTTCCCATGTTTCGTCGGCTGATGGTCGACGCATAAGGCGATGCAATCTCTAAATCGGTACGATGAAATAATGCCTCTACCGTGCTGAGCTGTGCTGAGCTGTGCTGTGCGTTGCTGTGCTTTGCCTTGCGTTGCCTTGCGTTGCTGCTGTGGAAAGCCACGGGTACCCGCGGATGGCGCGGATGACTTGTTTCAGCAGCTACTGGAAGACAAAAGATTCGGTTGGGCATTGGTGAGGCTGCTTTACTGGTTTTTTGAACCTTGATTTTTTATTTTTATTTTGTTGGATTTTTTTTTTTTTTTTTGAATTTTCATATCGTCATCCTGGTTCTCTTTTTTTTATTTTTAAATCCGCTACCGGCCACAAAGAACCACCACACACGCCATCGGGTCACTCGCATAATGCGCAAACTGCTAAATAAAACTCCATGCTTCCCACCAAAACCAGTCAGCAGCACAGGATCAATCAATCAATCAATCAATGCATTTCCTTGTTGCTTATCGCATGCTAGCCTCAACTCGGGCATTGCAGCAGCTTCTAGTGCCCGAGCCTGGCGAGAGTTGATGGCCGTCCAGTGTCCAGTGCCCAGCCAGCGTCCACGGCGGCATGTACGTTCCAGGTACCTCCGCGCCCAGGGCACAGGCGCAAGTGTACAAGGGCGGTACTTTTCGTTTTGGCCTATCCGATTCCGGCCCCGAGTCCTGTCGGAACGCTTCCACTCCAGTCTTTTCTCGTTCCATCATCACCGCGAGTTGTCGCCATCGCTGCAAAGTTCAGCCATCTCCACCCTGCCTTTGCTCTTCTTGTCTGGCTCTTACTCGTACAGGCAACACGGGCAGGGACTTGCTCCGGTACCTGTAGGTATGCAACTACTGGGGCTCGCCATCCGATTCGAAGCAAAACATGGCCTGCCTTGTGCCGTGTGAAGCCACGGGCTTGGAGGCTCAAGCTCAACGTTGCCCTGAACCACTAAGAATGCAGCCTGCGTATTCCTCTGGATTTGACTCCCACGTTTGCGTTGCCATGTTACTCTAATTCCATCGCGGTCCAGCTCAACAGGCACCATCCTGGTCGGGCCACTGGGCTCAACATGCCGGGAAGACTCCGACGAGGCAATTATCCCGTTTGGCGTGCCATCCTGCTGTCCGTTTTATCGCAAGCCCACCCTCCTGTACGTGATGGCACGCGGCACTGTACGAGTCCTGTACGAGATACAGCACGCCAGGGGCTGTTGTGTGCCCTGGAGGCGCCTTACGAGGGCAACAGTCGCATCTACACGACGCCAAGCGCCAGCTTCTAGCACCGCACCCCTTGCCAATCCTGTGCCATATCCAGAGCCAATGCCTTGGCCGCTGCAGTGCACGCAGGAGAGGGCGGAGCTATCCGTGGATCTTTTTCAGTGGGCGAGGTTCCACATGCGGCGCAGAATCGAATCGAGTCGAGAGCAGAGGCCAATTCCCTCGCTCTCCATCCGCCCAGCCAGCCCAGAGCAGCGGCGAAACTCCCAAGAACAAGGCAGAAGTGGCGTGGAGAACGCTGGGCTGCTAATGCTGATGGCGATTTGAATTAGCGGAACCCGATGCCTTACTCTTGTGTGCCCAAAAGCTGACTAGCGGTAGGCTTAGCCATTTAGCAGCCGCTGAGGACTGGACAGAAGTTCTGGCCATGATGAGGCCGCGCTCTGATTGAATGCTTCGCATCACACGCTTGGCCTCAACAGGCCTTAGGGCATCTGCAGCGACGCACGGTGCGAGCGCCTCCATGTGTGTGTTTGCCGTCCTAACGCCAGGTACGAGGCTAACAGCTTGGAAGTACTGCTTGGACTGGTCAAAAGTCGCGATAGAGGATTCTATCTACTGTGCTTAGTGTCACTAACATTAACCACGTTTGTAAGCATGTGCTGGATGAGCAGCGGTGCTCCTTGAATTCCCGTTGCGCTGCTTCTAAAGGTGTCTCAGCATTGGGGCCTTGTAATACTTGCTTGGGACAGCAAGACGAGATCAACGCCAAGTTCTCGAGGTGCGACTACGCAGCCGAATCGCCGTATATCTGGACCACGAGATACGGCCAATACCACAGACATGCTGATAACAAAGGTACCCGGTGCTATCGGCCGTGTGGTGTTAGTGCTTCAGATAGCATGGACCTGGTTTCTGGTACTAACGGGAACGGAGCACGGAACCTGGATTGGATTATGGAGCAAGCAACGCGGATGAGGCGATGTTGAGGCCGGCTTGAATTAGCATCAGCCACTGCTTCATCTTTGCTCGTGAGAGCAGCCACTGCCATCTCGACAAATTCATAATGAATTAGTAATTCCAGGCCTTCGTTTTGATGAGTTTGAGTTTGCTGTTGGTCGAGCTCGAGGGCGTGGCCTGAGGTAATATGCGCACGTCCACAGAGAGTCCATGCTTGAAAATACAGCCCAGGCAACATTACATACCTGCTGTATCTACTTACAATCTCAAGGACCTACACTGTGCAATGTACGAGTACAAAGCGATACCCTCAGAATACAGGTACAGCACTGCACCCAACACAACTCGCTTAACCCAAGCAGCTAAATGATCTTCACCGGTCCCACTGCAGCCGGCAGCTCTCTCGTTTCGGATGCTTCTGCTGTGGCTGTGTCGTGTTGAGCTCTCCAATCTCCTGATCGATGCGACGCTGTTCCGCCAGCTAGGCCTGAAGCTTTTGTACGTGCGTCCGGAGAGACCCAAGGAACTGCTACCTGCTGGTATAAGCGATATCACGGCGGGCTGGTGTGTGTGTGTGTGGATGGCCTCTTAATCTATTCGTCTGGCTGTTGCCGAGCTTCATGATGCATGCAGCATGCAGTGCAGGATGCTGCTGCAAATAATGGACCAAAGAGCGTTTCCTTGGCTCTCCACATCACATGGTAATCGTACCAAGAGAACAAACCTGCACGATACATGCAGTTATGCGGCGTGTTGTCTCGAGTTATGAATTTGCCTTGTACATGCATTTGGGTGCACGTATGATAGTGGCCTGTTTTCGACTTTGAGCAAGAAAAGTATTGCCACTTCTTCTCCGTTTATGAGGAAACGTGGAGTTTCCTTTTTGCTGATTTCTTTTGAAATGCACACCGATTTTTTTTCAATTTTTCAATTTTTTCTTCTACTTCGATTTCATAGTGCACCCTTGATTCAACCCGATGTCTCGGTGTTCCTAATGGCGTGTGAAACCACAGATACAGATCCCGTCTCCATGTCGCTTCCATCGGTCGAATTAAACCATAAACGAAACGATCCGCGAGAGAAAATAGAAAGAAAAATAGAACGAGAAAAATCTTCCAAACAGTCTCCAGCGTCGAGCCGGTCGCTCAAGATGACCCATCTTGAAAATACAGCCAATACCACCTTACCATTGACACTGCGCACTCGCCGGTCTGATCCAGCCATAGCTCTGTCTGTCCACTATGGACAATTGCTCTCTTTGCATTCCAATTCCATTGGTCGTCACCAGCTCATTGGTACCTACAAACAGCTGTTGTTTCCATCCATGCTTTAGATCTGTAGCTCCCGACACCAGATCGGCGACGCTCACTCGTGCCTGAAGATTATCCAGCCAGAATAAATACAGAGGTGTTGATCATCAAGAGCTAGCCACATCAGCTCCCAGACCTCGGCTCACCAGCTGTCTAACCTCCAACTTCATTCTACGATAACGAGGCTCTCTATGCGTCGTCTCTTAGCCTCAAGCGCAATCACTTCTATACAAGCTCTCTCCGTTACCGAGTGATGCCTGCAGACAATGCCGTATTGACCCCCAAGCTCTTGGTATCCATTGAGTATCGCCCAGACAATCAATTCATGAATGAGTTGTGGGTCCCCATGCTGTGATCAGCTACAGTGTTATTGACACAGTCACACACGCTCTCAACGGCTATGCAAGCAGCCAAGAGACCATCAGGTCCTTTCCGAGCATTACTCCATTCTGCGAACTAAACCGCATGACGGAATGGCGGACTGCATCTCTGCATTCTAGCATCTAGCCATGGTAGCTTGACGGCGTGAGATTTCCATTCCATTGCTAGATAGATCTAGGAACCACCGTGGTGTAGGTTTCACGCCGCTCAACACTAACAGCGCCAGCCGCCGAAAGCAATATACTTGAAACGCTGCCATCTCCCAGACAAGAAGCAAACGGAAATCGCAAGGGCCAGCCATGAGGTCACCGAGCGAACAAGGGCCAAGAACAAGGCGTGTTTGCTTTGTGTAATCTAGACAGAACCCGGCAAGAAACCCAAACGCACCATCACGTCACTTGTTGGCGAGAAAAAGCAATAGCTCCCCTCCCCCCGGAACCAAGCTTCTTTTCCCATCTGATCGGCCATCCATCCTCGCTTGACCGACCCCAGACCCAAGGCAAGGCCAGCTCCCAGACCCCCTTGAAGGAGGTTGTTCCTGGACCCATATCAAACGAGGTCAGGTGCACAACGTCGTCCAGGGCCCACAGCTTCTTTACGGCCTAGAGTGGGCAGAAGCGTCACAGTTGATGCATCAATCTTCGGAATGCGAGTCGGCAGAGCGGCTCTGCCATTCGCTGATTCGCCCGTCTGCCCATGCACGTTAACTGACCGACATGCTGCTAACGTGCATTTTTGAGTCACATAGATGATTTGGAGGCTTGAGGATTCCCATCTCGACCTTGGAACTGGAGCACGGATTTCGTCTGGGTCCCATTCGTCTGCTGCCGGTCTAATTCCTTTTGCTCTTTTGCATCGCAAGGATTGCCTTTATGCACACTAGTCCTGTACGCGGGAGGCCGCCCATGTGATTGAATGCATTGGCTGTATCTTCACTCTGCATTGGCATCTGCTGGCGTTCTTGTCTCTGTCCTTCCCAGCAGCCGGGACGCTTCTACCCATTGTTTTCTCTCATCGCAGTATCCCTGGTCTGTGTCACTTGTGCTTTCTGTCGCCCAGGCACGAGTCAATCTACATGTACAAGCAGACGCTTATTTCTCACGGGCTTGCTACCCACATGCTGCCTGCTGGGCCTTTTTCCTGAATAGAAACAGGGCTCCAGGAGGATTATTAACAGCCTGTTGACAGGTACCATCCTCTTCCTGACCTACACGACCCCAAAAATGAACCCCAATCTCACAAAAAACTTGCCCGCCCCTCGGTTTACCCCAACTCCCCATGGCGGGGCCCCCGGCCATTTCTTTTGCAGACTCCCCCGGATTCTGAACCTCAATCGGGCTCAGTCGCCTGCTGACCGGGAACCCTTGGGAGGGGGCGGTCTGTGGTAGCGCACTTGGTACACCATCGTGATACCCCTGTTTCCCCAGATTCTTCTAGCTGTCGGGCTCCACGGCCATGCAAAGTTGGAAATGGAACAGGCGATGAGCCGCCGTAGCTGGGATTTTCCTTGGCCTGTTCATCGTGTAGTTTGGGTGGTGTGGCTACCCTTTTTTTTTTTTTTTTCTCAGAGATGTCATTCACATCACACAGGCTCCATTTCAGTAAAGTCTCAAGGAGATCCGTCGTAAAAGCAAGGCCCGTCCTTCGCACATGTAGTCAGCTCCCCGGAATTACCGGCTGGAGGCAGCGCTGCTCTAGATCAAGCTGCTTGCACATGCAATCCCTGCTCCCAGCTCGACTGGAAACAACTGGTAGACCAGTCATTGCCCTACGATAACAATTCTTACTACATGTGTATATCCACTTGAACCGCCGGTCAAACGTCTCCTGAGCTCCCCGAGTTAGCCGGCAAACTTCGGGCAAAGAAGCCGGCATTAGCTGCTATGTAGTAGCAATTCTCCAGATTTTCTAGAGGGCTTCGTACTCGTTTCACACTGGGTCTCGTTCTTCGGCCCCAATCATTTCATCCTTGGTGGCTTTGGCTAATATCTGTTAGTCTCAGAGAACACTCGGCTATTGGTTTAGCCGCCTGTTTTAACAAAAGGGGGCATTGTCATACAAGCACGAACAAGAGCTTTACCGAAGGGAGATTCATCAATACTAGTGCAGCTAATAGAAAGCCACTGATCTTCACAGTGGAAGCGACCAATGCACAAGTGTGGACAAAAAAAGGGCTCGCACGAAATATGGATTACAGTACGGCCAACAGGAACAAGGAGCCTCACCTCAGGTCACATCTCACACAAGATGGACAAGTCCCAGACCCTCCAACTAACTCCAAAGACGGGATCACTTCCCTTGGCGTCATAGGGGCTCCTTCGCATTGGCGCTTGGAGTTTCCGGAGCAAGCTGCATGAACCTAGGCCCAGGCCAAGGGCAGCAGTTGGAGGTCTAAAATCCTGCCGCGCCAAAATGTCCCACGTGCTCGGGTACAGCTCCGGGGAGCTGCCTTTTGACGCTGTTGTTTGACAGAATGGTTGTCAGCAGCCACGAGGTCTCCCTAATTATAGACGGCACGCAGCGAAATTGCACCATGGGCCGGCTGGATAGTGCAAAAGAGGCCACGCTGCGATGTTAATACAAAAGAAGGACCCGTGGGAAGTCCGGCCCACAACGGTTTCCGGTGCTATCGACGGTGGCGTCCAGGGGCATTTCCGCCCCCAAGATTGCGCGGTTCCGGGGGTTCGCTTCAGCTTTTCGTTCGTTTTCTTGAGCGCTTTGGACGTCAATGCTGCGTGTTTTCGTGAAGATCGGCGTCCTACCTGCCGCTTCTCGGTGCGCTTCTCGGCGACGGCGTCATTGCAGAAACCGGGAATGGCATCGTACATACATAATACTAATAGCCTCCTAGAGCTAGGGAGGGCAAGTAAAAAAAAAAAACGAACGGCCCTGGTCGGTGCCATTTGTGCCGTGATGCTGGTCCCACTCGCACTTCGGGCCTAACAACAAAACCGCAATCGTGGTCCGCGCGGCTGGAGCGGACAAGCGGACCAACTAGCAGCAAGCAGACGGCAGCCCAATCGCATTGTGTGCGGGTTGGGTTGGGCTCTGAGATTCATTGCTGCCTGGTACGTCTTTACGTTTGTTGAGTTGCTGCTTTGGATGGCTTGGGAGAATTGTGGGGGAGTTTGGCCTGGATAGGAACGAGTGATTGACTTTATTGGGGGATTTGAGGTATTTCCAGTCGGCTGGTAGTGATATATACCTGCCCTGCCCGGATTGGACTGCGTCAATGCTGAGATATACGAGTAAGCGAGCGGCTAATGTAACGGCAGGGCAGGTGTCTCAAACTAGGAACTTCGCAAAGATAGTCGTGATGCATGAATCGTCCGGCCGGCCCTACCCTGTCTTGTGAGGGCAGCCAGCTTTTGTGCTTTGATACAGCAAAACATTAGAGATTGAATTCTTCGAATAAGGTGGTCGATTGGTTTTGAGAACTAGGAAACTACCTATCGCAGGGACAACTTGGCGTAGACATGCGGAAGTCGGCGTGTAGAGTATTCTGTGCGCGCATTAACTTAAGATTACTCTCAATAATTCAATTACGAAATGAACCTTAATTATGGAGTAAACAAGACCACGAGCAATACCCAGCTTGCATTAGGCATGCTGTTTGCAAGGCCTCAATGAACACTCAACGCAGAATGTGTTCTTCTCAGTACGGCAACCCACTTTGTCTAGGGCAAGTCATCTTCATGACAAAGCACCGAATCTCTCGTTAGAAGCCCTGTATCGCATCATGATACATCATAGAGGCGGAAATAACAAAGAGACAACGGGTATATCATTATCAGTGGAGCAAAGAAACCCAGGCGTCATCTTGACACGATCATATGATGGCACTGCCAGTCGGCTTCTCAACGAGTCAAGACTCTTTCCATGGGTGGAGAACTATCAGCGCCTTACAATCGTACGAAGGACAAGGGCATGACGGGCTTCGGAAATATACTCTGACATTCATCAAGGATAACGCCGATACGGAAGGAGGGATTGCAAGTCAATCATTGGCGATGATGGGCTTCGATTGTAAAAATAGCTAGGATTCATCATGAAATGCTCAACTTTGTGGTTCGCACTAGTAGGGGATTGAAAGATAGTATTTGGCATATTAGGGTTTCATGCCGTTGCAAAGGCTCGACCAGTTACCTATTTGGGGCATGAAAACTGCTGGCTTCATGTTCCCATCAGTGCACGGATAGAGCTTACAGCCATGTCATTCACGGTAATTACATGATGTAGAAGCGGAGCAGTTCGTACCTATCTTTATCTTATCCTGATGCCGCAGACACAGCGCTTAACTGATCGCCAGCTGACTGTAACGCTAGATCTGTGGAATGATCTCCAAGAGTATAGGGCATATAAGATAACGGGCGCGTGGGATCACGGACGGCAAGACACGTGTTTTCGTGGTAAGACTTATCTTTTATCCACTCGATTCACAAAAGTTACATCCTGTTGCATATTTGCCTGTGGTATAACGTCAATTCTTGCTTAGACTCTCTGGATAACCTTAAATCCGCAGCGGCTATTTCGTCTACACCACGCTTGAATCCCGCCCCCAGATTAGCAGGAATGGCTCATTGTTACCCAAGTATGGCACTTTTAAACTAGTCTATGAATAATGGCTAGGGAAAATTACTGGAAACTTTGATGCCTACGCTTTTCCGTTTGTTGTACACCTTATCCGACTTCCTAAATCCCGTAGGAAGTAAGGAATGCTATTGAAAAGGAAATCAGCCACAACGGGTTATTATTCGGTCGATGAAGCCATTTTGTTATCAAATCTCCGTAGGGATTTCTCATTAAGGGAGTTTGTTTCTGAAACAAGCAGTGCCATCATTCGTGTCGCTGCAATGTGACCCCCGCAACACGGCGATGCCATGTCCACCAATTGCTGGTTCGGATCCGGGGTTTGATCTTGACCTTATTCCGATTCAATCTCTATACCAATTCTCAACAAACTCGCCCGCAACAACTGCCAGGCGCCGCTATGTCTGCGATACAACGTAGCTTTCATTCAATGATTCAGTGCATCGTAATTTTTCATGTTTATAACACTTCGGGCCTTTTATGAATGGGGTTGTGGTGCTGCCGAAACAAAACAGTCTACTGCGGAAGTTCGGCACCCATGTGGACGGGTATTTCGGCACTTAGGTTACGTGTGTCCTCAAGACAGCATTAACGATGCCCCTAGATTCAAGCATCTAAACGGCAGGTCTTGTTATGATTGTCAAGAGCAACACGAGTTAGGGAAATGGTCAACGGACCGTTTAATTGGAAACTTCCCTGCTTATTGGTTTGACAACTGGGAGCCCGCTCCTCAGCCCGCTCCTCTGCTCACTGACGATGTTCCTTGTTCATGGGTAGCTTCTAGTCTTCCTTGTCGATTCTACTAAGACAAAGAAGGATGGTGATTATATCCTCCTGGGTCAAGATTGACATGCGTTGGAAGGGATGAGGGGTACTAATGGTGGTAAAAGGGAGTCGAGAGATTCCTATAAGACATTGATGAGTTCGTGGAAGGGAAAGGCTCTCGAAGAACGACAGCTCAAGCTCTTCAAAGGTTGTAAGCTACAAGTCCAGACAATTCAAAGCCCACCTAAACTCCAAAATGCGTGCCGCTCTCCTCGCCTCCATCGCTGGCCAAGCCGCCATCAGCGTTGCCCTTCCTTCAGAGCCTGCTCACAGCCCTCGCGCTGCCGGTGCCCAGGCTTACGCATCCAACCAGGCCGGTAACTACAAGCTCACCTCGATTGCTGCTCCCGTTCAAGGCAATGGAAGCCCTGGCTCTTCTACTTGGAACTTGGGCATCGATGACACCAGCTCCGGCTACAAGCAGAAGATCACCGGTTTTGGTGCTGCCGTGACTGATGCTACCGTCACTGCCTTCAACGAACTGTCAGCCAGCACCCTCAGCCAGCTGCTCAACGAGCTCATGACTGGTGCTGGTGCTAGCTTCTCTCTCATGCGCCACACCATTGGCGCCTCTGACTTGTCTGGCGACCCAGCTTACACATATGACGACAATGGAGGCAATGCTGACCCCGGCATGACTGGCTTTAACCTTGGAGATCGTGGCAATGCCATGGCCACCATGCTGGCGCAGATGAAGGGTCTTAACTCTAACCTTAAGATCTTTGGATCTCCCTGGAGTGCTCCTGGATGGATGAAGCTGAACAACGCCATCGACGGCAACACTAACAACAACAACCTTAACGATGGTTACTTGACCAACAACGGCGCTCAGTACTCGGCTGCTTTTGCCCAGTACTTCGTCAAGTACATCCAGGCATTCCAGTCGCACGGTGCCACCATCGATGCCATCACTCTTCAGAACGAGCCCCTGAACAGCCAGGCTGGCTACCCCACCATGTACATGTTCTCGTACGAACAGGGAGACCTCATCCAGAACTACGTCGCCCCTGCCTTGAAGAACGCTGGTCTGAGCACCAAGATCTGGGCTTACGACCACAACACTGGTATGTTCCGTTTCTCGTTACTAACAGACCCTAGGAGTCCCGATTGTTCATGTAGCTAACACAATTGCTCATAGACGTCCCTGATTACCCTGAGCAGGTCATTGGCATTGCTGGAAGCAATGTCGCTGCCGTTGCATGGCACTGCTATGCTAGCAGCCTGGACTGGACCGTCCTGACCAACTTCCATAACCAGTACCCCAACACTCCGCAGTACATGACTGAGTGCTGGACCCCATCCACCGGAGCCTGGAACCAGGCTGCCTCCTTCACTATGGGCCCTCTCCAGAACTGGGCCTCTGGTGTTGCTGCTTGGACCCTTGGCACCACTGCCCAGGATGGTCCTCACTTGTCCAGCGGAGGATGTGGCACCTGCACTGGTCTCGTCACCATTAACAACGGCCAGTACACTTTCCAGACTGCCTACTACATGATGGCCCAATTCAGCAAGTTCATGCCCGTCGGAGCCACCGTCCTGAGCGGCACTGGCAGCTACACTTACTCCAGCGGCGGTGGTGTTCAGTCTGTTGCTTCTCTCAACCCCGATGGCACCCGCACGGTCGTCATCGAGAACACCTTCGGCAACGACATCTACATTCACCTGACTACCACCAGCGGCCAGGAGTGGAGCGGCAACATCCCCACTAACTCTGTTACCACTTGGGTCCTCCCTGCTGTTTAAGCAGCTTTACGGATGCTTGAATATGAGGAAACTTTGATGTAAATATTTATCTTGATAGTGGTTTTGCCACTGCACATATGTATCTAGGGATTCCTCCCTGTTGATGTAGCATGAATGAATGAATAAGGTATACTTATTTTGGTTGTGTCTATCAAGTGCTTGATGCGTGTAAAAATAGTAGCGTGTCTCTCCTATAAGAGGTGTGAATATGTGGAGGTGTAAGCAACGAAACTACGATGAACATTGAGATAAATTGGGGTTATGGCGCGTGAATATGGCGTTATATAATGATTGGGAAAGTGGTAGTTTGCATTGTTCATGAATGACACACTCATCAATATACGTATATGATTCTGTCTTGTAGTTTCAATATTACCAAATACTGACTGTTCTTCAAACACTGCCGGCGCTAGCTCTGTGTCAGGGGTGATAAGTCGACTTGGAGTCAAGATCGAAGCGCCAACTACGGAACCGTCGGCGATACCATCTGCTTGACCGGCATAGAATTCCGGCTGACTGTCGAAGACTTGATAAAGGTCTATTTTGACATTGATTCCAGGGTGGGTGGTCATGAAGGAGTGGAAGTGGGCTGTAGCTTTCTTAAGCTTTGACAAAGCATCTACTGATGCGTGCAGAATCTGGGAAAAAAAAAATGTAGAGTATCTCTTCTAGGGTATCCAGAGGAGCCTGGGCGGGAACGGGGCATTTGAATTACCTTTATGAAAGCGGCCTGAAAGCGGAATTATAGCGGTGCTTGAGCTGCATGAGATCAAATGATTCTCCACATGGGCTGCCGGAGAACATGCTGCTGTTACGTGTGGAGTATCTCCCAACCTCTGGGAGACACATGTGCTTGCCGTAAACATTCCCATTTTCATCTAAGCAACTCCCCAACAGTTCATCTTACTTGACTTAAGTCATACACGAGTTTCTGCAGGTTACCATGGAGCTTCTGTTAATTTATTTTACAACTATACGTCAATTTCTGCTAACAGAGTTGGGGGCTTTTTATTTGTGTGCATATGCAGCGTACAAGTTTGCTTACAACCGAAAACAATATTCGTGGTCCAGGTCAATTCAAACCCCCTCCTTCGAAACCTGTGAATGCTGCGAGACAAAGATGACAACCCCCGATTGATAGCATAAATACAAAGCCTAACGCTCTCCATACCTATTCGTTCAATGCCGCAACGCACTCAATCTCGACGTCTGAGCCCATGGGCAGACCTGCGACGCTGACGCAAGTCCTGGCCTGCACTTTGTTAAAATTTTCTCGCTTACCGCGATGAAGCTGGTAACTTACGGGGAAAGGAGCCGAAAAAAACTTTGCGTAACCCTCATTCATTGGGCCAAAGTTATCCATAGTCGTCAAGTAGACATTGACTTTAATGATTCGCTTGAGAGATGAATTGGCAGCCTCCAAGAGGGCAGATATATTGCGAATTGTTTGTTCCTATATATTAGTTAGCGTCTGATCAATCTTTTGTCTGCCATCGTCTTGTAAAGTGTGTCTTACAGTGCGGTCTGTCACCGTGCCTTCAATGAGCTTGCCTGTCTTTGGGTCGATGCCAATGTTTCCAGAACAATAGACGAGGCCATTGTAGACTTGAGCCTGCGAGAAGAGAGAAATAGGTGCTGGTGCTGCGTCTGTTTGAACGGGCTGTGGCGAAGGCATCTTGGCTATTGTGAAGAGTCTGATGGTTATCTGGTTTCAGTATCTGAAGATAGCTAGAGAGCACACCTATGTGTATCGTTCTATGTGGTGAGCACTTCATACTTTTATCTTCAAGAGACTGGCAAGACGATGTTCTTGTTGCTTTTGATGCGCAACCCTAGAGCTCCGATCTCAATGTCAACCCCACCCCAAAGGGCGTATTAGCGCCATTAATTCCATTGATTCCATTGAGTCCTTACTAGGAATGACTTGCCTATTTGTCATTGGATCGAATATCTGAGGCGTTATTGGCGCCGGTGATAAGGACTTAAGAGGCTTTGTCATGCCGCTGAATCAGCAATGCCGCGAATAGCCTTCAATCCTTGGCCGGCCGATGGCGCTGGCCTTTTGACGGTGTGATGATGCTCACTGATAGGCAGCCGATCGCGGCGAAGAGATGAATTGGCGATGTGATGATTGGTTTGACTGGGGGGGCACATGCGGTACAGTCAGATATATTAGCTAAGATGCTCGATTTGATCAAGGCGCAGATCCAGACCTCTCAACATCTGCATTTGCTTAGTCAATCCTGCTGACTTGGCGCATTAGTACATCTGTCCAGCTCTTTTATTTCCTGCAAGTTCTAGAATTTATTTCGTGGCAACCATGGCTGAGTCAATAGATGCTGCCAACTCTCACCAATTCGGGCGAACATTTGGGGAGAAATACTTCATGTTCAAACCGGGTTTCATCCATCTGAACCAAGGTGAGTTATACATTGAGTTCAATGAGAGGAGAATGAAATGAATTTTATAAGACGCCTAATTTAATGCCATAATTAGGGTCTTATGGCGGATATCCTCGACCAGTGCGGGATGCCTTACGCTCTGTCCAGGACTCAGTGCAGGCCGAACCGGATGCCTTTGTTCGATACGCATACCCGAAAAAGCTTGACGAAGTCCGCGAGTTGGTTGCAAATCATGTTCACGCTGCCAGCAAAGATGAAATTGTGTTAATCCCAAACGCAACATTGGCACTCAACACCGTGCTTCGCAACCTGAGGTATCAGACTGGAGACCTGATTGCCTATGTAGAAGGGACTTACGGAGCAATCGAGAAGACGGTGGATTATCTTGTGGAAACTACACCTGTAGAAAGTGTCCGTGTTCCATTTGATTGTACTGCTGATGATGACGATACTCTTGTTGAATCGTTTCGATCTGTGCTGCAAGAGCATCAAGGTCGCGTTCGGGTGGCCATTTTCGATACCGTCTTGAGTATGCCAGGACTCAGGATGCCGTTTGAGCGCCTGGCAGAAATTTGTCGGGATTTCAGTGTACTAAGTGCAGTCGATGGAGCTCATGGCATCGGCTTGATCGATCTTAATCTAGAAAAGCTTGGTGTCGACTTTTTCACCACCAACTGCCACAAGTGAGTCCCCATTTTACTGGCGACAAATTAAAATGCTTCAAATTCTGATATTGTATTTAGATGGCTCTTTGTACCGCATACATGCGCAATTTTATACGTCGCATTGAAGAACCAGCATCTCATGCGGTCTTCTCTTCCAACATCTCACGGCTTTCAACCACTACCTGAAATTCTACAGAAGAAACAGTACATGAGTCCGTATGAGCCTCCTGCTTCTACAAATCCATTCGTATTTCAGTTCAGTTATACTGGGACGATTGATAACGGGCCTCCTTTATGCATTCCCGCGGCACTGGGTTTTAGAAAGAATATTTGTGGAGGTGAAGAAGCCATTCAAGCTTATTGCCAAGCATTGGCCCGAGATGGTGAGAAACTTGCAGTTGAGATCCTACAGACTCGAACATTGCCCATGCCAGAGACGAAGCGAGTTGCATTTGCCAATGTCCAGCTTCCTCTTAATATTCTCGCGTCTGGCGCAGGAGATGACAATTCTATTGCTCTGGCAGACGTTCCAAAGGTGATGAATTTTATTTTGGAACATCTTGCCCAGGACTACAATACTTTTGTCAATCTTGCGTTTATTTCAGGGTCTTTGTGGGCAAGGTTCTCAGCTCAGATATATCTTGAGCTCAAGGACTTTGAGTATGGCGCAAGGGCACTGAAGGAGTTGTGCCAGAGAGTTATTAAAAGGGAATATGTAACAGTGTAGAGCATTCCATAAGTTTTTTTTTATTATTTTCAATTAGTCTTTGGTCATACATTGATTATGCTTAGCGGTTTATCGTTTCCTCTTAGGCTGTTGTTGGAAGTCTTGATCCAAGGAGAAGAGTGAAGAAGTCAAAGAGGTTATTAAGTCGAAAGCTAGCAATGACCGCGCAGTTAGGTGTTGCATAATGACTGTATACCTCTCTGACCTCTCTTTGAGCAGTGGGAGTGCTCTCCTCTTTTTTAGTTCTTTGATAAGACACAAAGAACTAGCTGGAATTTAGATGCTCCCTTACAGCCTCGTGGCAGCTGTCTTGTTCAGTTTCTCAGCCCAGCCATCTACATTCAACACCTCATCCACAATAGTGGGCCAGATAATATTCTCAGCAGCCTCTTTCAGTTGAACGGAAAAGCCGGCAGTTGCATCGCTTCTACGGCAAGGGTTAGCATATCAATACCTTTAGTGTCTTGAGTATATGGGTATACGCACATGATGGTGACATGATATCCCCTGAATTGGTACATTTGTTAGTAAGCATCATGTATGTTGAAGGTATCAAATACTTACATTTCAACGGCCCAGCGGGCGGTGGCTTCGAGACATGTGTTGGCAACCATTCCGGCACATACAACGTGAGTGATATCTCGCTGGCGAAGATGATAGTCAAGATCGGTATTGGCAAAAGAGCTACATCCGATTATTAGTCATGAGAAATTCGCACAGCTAAACATATGAGCGCAATAATAAAATCACCTGCTGTTCCAGTGGCGCGACACGATTGCATCGCCATTGCTTCGATCCGGCTCTAGTCCTTTGAGAATTTCTGCTCCGAAGCTCCCAGCCAAGAAAGCCTTTGATTGCTGGATACTGAAATGACTCTTGGTCATGTGATTCCAATGTTCGAATTGGCCTTCTTCAAATAACTTGTGCTGGCAGTACATAATAGGAATGTTGTTGCTCCGGGCAATTTTGACGAATTTCTGGAGGTTATTCACCGTGTCGGCGGCATCAATGCTCTCCTTGAGACGACCATAGATTTTGCCATCTGGATGCAAAAAGTCATTGAGGGGGTCAATGAGCAGAACTGCTGTTTTCTCCTGCATTTTGAGAGTAGATTCGACTGAGGCCTTTGTAAAACTGTTGATGGGGTGAAGTTGGATGAGACGAGAATGAGATGAGAATGAGAAACATGGTTGAACTCTAACACAGTTTATATACCAAGTGAGGGGCAAAGCTGAAGGATGAACTTTTTGCGATGGAACTACAGTATACTTGGCCGGAGTTCTTTTCCTGAAATTGATAGCTTGGATAATCATGAAGTCACAACTGAACTAAGCATGGTTTGAGATAGGTAACCGAGGTTAGTTGACCGTGCTATTCCTGACTTGAGGTTTTGTCAGCATAGTTTGTCAGATTCTGGCCGCGCATTTTGTCGGTGTTGCGGTGTTGAGGAGTTGCGGTATCGCGGGGTTGCGGTGTTGCGGTGTTAAATAAAACCCCGCGGAGTGCGCTCTACATTTAACTCCGGTTTACAACATGGGGATTATTCTATAGCTATCTGAATACGACGCAACTGTGTCTACAAATATTAATAAGTGGTTTCTCATCAAACTCCATATGGTGAGGAATGAATCATGTCGTCCGGACATCTTGCGTGTACGGCCTAAACGCCGGAGTATCGACACATTTATTCTCCGCCTTTTAACTCATGTCGATTATGAAGCTTGGCATCGGAGTAAAAGCCAAGAAATGGATTTAGCGCGTTGATTAATATAAAGGCCAGTGGGAGGAATGCGTGTGCACTGAAGGGTGGTTCTCGCAACTAATCGATATCATTTTTCTCCAACTACAGATGCCTCTGAGAGGCATTGGTGGGGAGTGTCATATTTACTTTTGGAAGTTGTCAAAGAGGACAGCGAAATAATGTGAAATGTTTGTTTGAAAATATGAGAGCAAGGCAGAGAAGAGCAGCAAATCAGCACGGTCACTTCGGAGAGGTAAGTAGGGATGTTGGAGTCAATGTACTGCGCATAGCTATGGTATTGAGTGTCTCGTTTTTGATACATCTGGGATTATTAATCTTGAGCTATCGGCTTGGATACAATACGGAGTCTTCAGAGGAACGATGGAAGAGAATGTGGACTATTTGAAGTGTCAACATAAACTGCGGGAGCCCCAGATTCTTCAAATTCTTCTGCACAACAGCCGGCCGCAATCTACTATGATTAGGTAACACAGCTTAGTCACCAAATCCAAACTATCGCGCCCTTCATTCAATATTTCCACGTTTAATGCTACAAACTAGCCCCTGTTTCATTCTATCCCGACGATATCCGCGAAGGATCAACTATCCTGTAGGTATCTCTATTAAGCTATCCTCCTTCAGGATGATGACCAATCTCTGAGGTGGGGGCTCAATAACTATCATGAAGCTGATTCCACATAATCAGCCTGGGAATTGTCTGTGGGAGAGCCGATATCGGTATCATTGCTGTACATAAGGGGCAGTTTAGTTGTAGGGGAGTAACTAGTCAGCATAAGAATAAACAGTCAAACGTTACGAAGTATTCACATCGCCAACATCATCTCTAGTATTACATCGTCTTTGCTATTAGCCAACCTTCGGGATGCCTATGTATCATTTTGAACTTGCTATTAAGCTTACCCAAACCCAAAAGCTGGCTTTGGTCCGAAAGATCACCGACTGGCACGCAACCACGTTCAGGTCGCCGCGGTTCATCGTCAATGTTCGTTTTATTGATGTGTCCCAAGGCCTCTTGGCGGATTCCTACATTGGCGGCGCCCAAAGACAAATCAACCGCCTTTTCGTCAGTCTCCGAAGTGGTGCTGGCCGCAGCCAAGAGCAGCTTGAAGGCATGGCCGACAAGCTAGAGGGGTTCTGGAATGAAGCCGTCGGCAAAGAGTCTATTGCGCAGCAGCTCAGGGGAGTTTTCATCATGGGAGAATTGGATGTTGCAAAAGAAGCAGGATTCCACCTCCCTCTAGTAAGCTTGATATGTCAAATGCAAATTTTGATTACTGACATGGTGCAGCCTGGCCGCTTCGAGCAGTGGGTAAAAGATAACACTGATGAGTTTCACCGCTTGGCAGAAGAGGGCGACCCCGATGCCGCACAAGTTGTTGAAGAGATGAAGGTCAGGCCCGAATTTCAGAAATAAAAAAAAAAAAGAACTGCTATTAGATGACGGACGTTCTGTATGAATGCACCCTTTGATAGCCACTATTGGCCCTGTAGGGGAACAGAAGAGCAAACGATGGATAGGATCGCGTCTTACATTGCAGCGGGGCTTGGAATTGGAAGATGATTGCAAGATTGAGGGTTAAGTAGTCTGAACACTGAAGCCCCCTGCTGAATCTTAGTCCTCACAGCGCATGTTCTCTGGCCCAACGTGAGATTTACATCGATACTGTGTGTCTCACAGAGGGTCTGACTAAGCGTGATTACCTGGACTATACAATTGCTCGCCTCGTGGGCTAATGTTGATGTAAACCATTGGTGGAGGAGGCACTGGCCCCTAGAAATAGTTGTGTTGGTAAATTTCCTGCCCACTAATACGGAGCCCGTACTTAATAATTTGACTCGAGGACTGAGCTTAGAATAGGCACATACCCATTTACAGTAATAAGCAGGCGTCATCCCCCAAGCTTGAATCCACCATCGCAAATGTTGGGCATTCTTATCTCGGCAGTCCAGGCCAAGGCCGGGATCCACCAGTTTCCAAATCAAGGCATCCAGTAACTTCGAAACGTGGCATGTCACTGTGATTTCTCATTATTCCCAGCACTAATACCTAACTGGCACCTCTATTTCTCATCTTGGACCCTTCGTGGACTAAATTAAGGCCCTGTCACTTAGTGGATCCCTTGAGAGTGGGCTAATTCATCAGCTGTCAAAGCATGTGAAAACGATCAATTCAGATCGATCTGGGGCCTTTTGTTCAAGGTCTGGACGCCACATGTTACTCTGAAGGGGAGTAGATGAATGTCATTGTTTTTGCCGCCTATTTTTGCGGTTACTTATATTTTTTTCTCACTTATTTCTCTCCGCGTCTGTCTCTGATCATTCGGCACGCAAATGGTCGCACAAGCGCTCTCAAGTTTTGAGCTCTCACTGTATTGTCACCGAACCGAGGCACGGAGAAGGATTAACAAATATGTTCATTTCGCCGAGGGGCGGGTCAAATCATGCCCAACAAGAAGGGCTACGTCCCAACAAAGCCAACTAAACATCGAATTATATTCTTTTTAACATCCTTTATCAGGGCCGTGACGACTCGCGAATACACAGTTTTGTGCAGGCCAGCGGCTAGAAGATTCAACCTCTTCAAACAGTACTTACTTTCATTGTCACACGGAGTTATTCTCGCGTGAGAACCTTATCAATCGACAATGATTGAGGAAAAGAAAGACTTTTTCCCGGGCTTCAGCCCCTTGTCTGACCAAGTCTTCATCCGCCACCCTGATGCACAAAACGAGGCTGTGAAGCGCCCAACCGATCCCCGGGCCGTCCTCATCTATTCCTGGGGCGATGGACAGCCAAAGAACTTGATCAAATATGCCGACGGATACCGTGATCTCTTCCCCTGCTCAACGCAGATCGTCGTGCTAGCCCCCATCTCAAAGGCCATGTGGTCGGGTCTCGACCAGCGCACGCAATCCATGAGGCCAGTCATTGACGCCATCTTTCCACGGGAATCGGAAGACGACAAGGACTCTCCAAAGGTCGAGGACCGTGTGCTGGCTCACATCATGTCCAACACTGGAGGTATCAACTATGCCGCAACGCTGAATGCCTATCGCCTCGTCCACGACAAGCCGATGCCGCATCACCTGCTGGTCCTCGATTCCACGCCTGGCAGCGTCATCATGACTCGCGAGAACTTGGTCCGCTGGTCGCGCGCCATGGCTCTGGGCACTGCAAACTGGTTTCCCTGGCCGTTTGCCGTCACACAAACGCTCTGGGCTGGATTCCTTTGCGGAAACCGCCTCCTCGAATGGGTAATCGGCAAAGAGCCCGCGCCGGCGTTCAGTGTCAAGGCGGTGATCAACCCGTACTACGAGACCAAGGAGACGCGACACCTGTATATTTACAGCGAGGATGACGATCTCATCCCGTATCAGGACATTGAAGAGCATATTGCGCAAGCACAGAAAAGGGGATACAAGTCTGATAACCACATGTTCAAGGGAAGTGGCCATGTGCGCCACATGCAAATGTTTAATGAGGAGTACTGGGGAGCTATCCGAACATCGTGGAACAGAGCCACGAGCGAGCCTTCTGATGAGGCGTAAAGGAGTTTGAAAAGGCCGAAAGAGGTCATGATGAATTTTGCGTTGTTTTTTATAGACTAGCTTGCATTGCGTGTTTACATTTCTGGCTCTGTATATAAATCTAGAACACAGCTGATTAAATCCTGTTGCTTTCCACTAGACAAACCATGGCGAGACGGGATAAACAGATCACCCATGAATTTAATTGCATGAATTTCTCCTCGCCGCACCCTGAAGCAATATGCGAACCTGACTAACACAGCTGAGCATGGGCAATGGGGCTCGCCAGTAATATCTGATCAGATTAGGTAGACAATTTGTCAGTCGCCAAGCTCTACCCCCTAGTGCTCAACGGAAGCTTGCGGGCCAAGAGTAAGAATAAAATCGGAGAGTCGTCAATTCAATCGTTAGGTCTAAGTAGGTTGACTATAATTTGGACCATGGCGCCGCGCCATGCAGACAAATAAATCCACTGCCCACGAAAATAGAATCGACCATCACTAGCAACTAGCAGACGCTTAACCCTGCCAGTTCAAGCAGTCCGCCGTGATTTTTCCTGGTTTCGTCTGAAAGGATATTAATATGTATGATACCCCGCAAGACGGGGGGGCTATTAACTGCATAGAAGTCCGAACCATGCTTGTTGCTTACGACGACGACATCGTACTTATGCTTATATTACTACATATCCGCGCCGTATTAGGAAATTATAAGAGAAAACGCCATCGTTTATGATATGGGGTATGAACCATGTCACCATCATGACAATCGAACAACCAACCAAATTGTAAAATTGTAGCAAATCCAAAATACACAGAACAACATATAACCCAAACTGGTATCCCTGATCCACGTACTCCATGCACACGCGTGCTCCGGCTTATACATACAATACAATAGCAAACTAGTCGTATCATTCTCGCACAATCATCCGCCAAGCAAGTTTTTCAGCTTCCCCCTCAGCTCTTCCAATTCACCCTGCCTGCTCTGTGCCTGTGCCCTCCAGTGGTCCGCATCAGCCTTGTAGAACTGTGACCGTGATTTTTCCTCTCCTAGTATTCGATTCATGTCGTCCATTTCCTTTTTTAATCGTTCATTCTCCACACGCAGGCTTTCTGAGTTACGCTGGCTTGACGAAGCGGCGTTGCGCTGCGCCAAAATGAGCGCATTCTCATTGATCCTCACATCTTGCTGTAGCCTCACAATAACGTCCTCCAGTTGTGCGATTTTCTGCCTAGCGTCTCCAAGATATTCTAGCTCTCTGAGTAGTAAGGATACGGCATCATCCACCTCAGCCGACAGAGTAGAAAAGCGTGAACGAGGGCCGCGCGGACCAGCCACGATCCCACGGCCTGGGCCATTGAGGTTAATTACACCGGAGAGAGGCGTTGAGGTGCGGGGACTTGAAACCGGAGTCGACCGCGTGAGAGGAGTCGTAAACTGATTCTGCGATAGCCAGGTGAAGGACGTCGGGCCCGAAGCCTGGGCATTCTGGGTTGGTGCCGTAGGAGCAGGTGAAGTCGAAGTTGACGGCGCCCGTATTTCAACGCTGGGCTGCACGTTTGGCCTGTGACTGGGCAGGGCCACCCTCTGTCTCTCAAGCGGTGGAGATGGTGGCGGGCTGGGCGGCGGCAGATGCTCGTGCCATTGGCGATTGACACAAACTCGACAGAAAAAATTGTCGCTGTGGGTAAACTCATCGATCGGGGACTCCAGACAGCGCTGGTGGAACGACCTTCGGCATGTGTAGCAGTCCAGCAGGTCCATCTCCCGTTTGCAGACGAAACAGAAGGCATCGTGAGGAGAGCCATTCTCTGTATCTCATGGTCAGTACATAGCAAGTGAGAGCTGATAAAATGGCATAGCAGAAGGATGAAACCGGGCAAAACTCACTGCGCCAAGCTCGATATCTCTTTTCTACGCAAAGAAAGTTTTATCAGCACTATTTGATATCATAGTTCATACGGTGTCAGACACTCGACTCACCAGCGTCCCCCATGGGTTCCGGATTCCCATTCACATCCTCACTTCGGGGCTGCGGCTTCGCAATGATTGTTTTGCCAACTTCGACCACTGAGCCGCTGCCCTCGGTATCTGAATCCTCCGTCCGCCGCTTCTTCCCTCTTGGCGGTGTTTGTGACATGATTGGCTAGCAACCTTATACGAGGAGCCCTGGGCACAAGCGATGCCTTCCGCAGCTCTTTATAAGGCGCTAGGCCTTCTACAATTGAAGAGGTGTATGAGCGAAGCTCTGGCCGCGATATTCCAGGGGTGGCAGGAATTATATTATTGTGCTACCACGCGCGACCATTACGGAGTAGAAAAGGATTATTAATAACGATCCAAATGGCCGGTGTTTCTGGTCACGTGACGGCCGAAATAATAATAATCGTGATAAGTAATGGTCAAAATCAGCGTTTCGGCCCAAGAAGCTGGGCTCCATGCCTTAAGTATTTCGCAAATCGCCAGTGGCTGGCTTTGCCCACCTTGGTCATAGATTCCGTTCGAGTGCTGGCAGTAAGCCCACGGCTTCCACGTCTGTACAAATCGGTGCTAGTTTCCAGCTTCAGCAGCGGATCTCGTCCAAGTGGGATGAATGATTTGTCCTCGGAATTCGCATACGGGAATCTTGATTTGCGATCACCGAACCCTGTTCGTCCAATGGGGCTGCTTATATCTGAGCAAGGATGGTTTTGCTAGCCCTGACTTTGTATTACGAGCACCCTTTTCTATGCATAGCCCAGGTCTTCTGGGCTCTCAGCTGTCTCAACCACTCCCTTGCGGACCAATTACTCTTCCTCCCTGAAGCCTGTTCTGCTCTAAGCCATAAACCGCAAGTGCATCTTGCCAAGAGAAACGTCAGCCAGGCGCCACTCGTCAGACTTGGGATCCTCGGGTTAATATAGTTATTTCGGCCGCCTCGCTTTTCTCGCCTCACTCGCCGAATTCGGACGCAGATTACCAATCGAAAATTGATGATCTAGCCAGAAGAGGCAATCGGAGATTTCGATCCATCGAAACAACTCCGCTTGATTAGAGCAGATGACGAAAAGCCACTTGTACAGCGTTTGCTTTCAGGAAAGAAGAGCGCATCTATCATAGAATATGGCTTGTGTGTGCGTCACGACAACTTTACGAAGCACTTGATATTTCTCTGCTGTTAAACTCTGGAAAATGCTGCTATAAGCTCGATGATGCATCTTGAGAACTGCAAACCACACAGAGCTATTAGTCTACAGTTACTCCGCACTTCGGCCTCTGCATCCAGACTAGGAAATGATTTGTCATGAGGACTGAAACCTTCATGACTACCTTGGGAAATAACCATGGGAATAATGTGACCCCCTCCCAAGGATCATCCATACCTAATGAGTTAACGGAATTTGCCGTGGCTCGGCACAATCATTTCAGAGTGGAGGCCCCCCGGATCTCTCATTACTAATGTTGATAAGTAAACTTGAATCCCAACTCTGCTTCCAGTCTTACTCCTTTTCTCGAATGCGGATATATAGTCATACTGGCTTGGCGTTCTAGCCTGGTAACTTGGCTATTGATTTGGAAGACTAGATGTCTTCCAACTCGCGAGTCAAGATGGACGTCATTGAAGACAGAATGGAGAACGCGCCGCCTGTCGACAAAGAAGATGACTCGTCTCCAACAAGTGACCCGGAAAGCACCCCCGGAAGTTGTCATGAATTGGATTGGGAAGACGATCCTCGCAATCCATACAATTGGAGCGATGGAAAGCGAATGTATCATACCGTTTGCGTTGCTCTCTTCGCGTTTACCGTGTAAGTATACAGCGGCTGCAATCATGACATGCAATAGAGGGGTATGGCTAATCCGGCGCTCCATCAGCACGTACATGTCGTCGGCCTACGCACCAGGAGCAAAAGCGACTGGCCAGGAATTCCACGTATCCGAAACGGTTTCCCTCCTCGGCATTTCGCTCTTCTGCCTCGGATTGGCCTTTGGACCGGTGATAGGCGCGCCGCTTAGTGAGACCGCAGGACGACTGATTGTATACCGCCTGGGGTTACCTATTGCTACAATTTTTCTCATAGGTGCTGCGGTATCTAAGAACATAGGCGCCATCGTCATTTGCCGCTTCTTTGCTGGTGTCTTTGGAAG
This sequence comes from Trichoderma virens Gv29-8, assembly GCF_000170995.1. Classification (NCBI taxonomy): domain Eukaryota; kingdom Fungi; phylum Ascomycota; class Sordariomycetes; order Hypocreales; family Hypocreaceae; genus Trichoderma; species Trichoderma virens. Next base: position 124,790 of record NW_014013667.1, read on the forward strand.
TCCGGCATTGAGCGTTGGCGGAGGGACAATGGCAGACATGTGGCCTCCTGCACGACGGGGGCCTTCGACAGCTCTCTTCGTCATGGCACCCTTTATGGGGCCCTGCATAGGTATTTCAATAACTCATAATCGCATTTTATGCCCTGTACTAACTCTTCTTCAGCTCCAATAATAGGTGGGTTTGTTGTGGAAAGACTCAACTGGCGGTGGCTCGAATGGGTCTCCGTCTTCTGGGGTGTTGCAACATGTGTCTTTGCACTCGGCATGAAGGAGACGTACAAAAAGAAACTCCTCGAAAACGACAATAAGAATAAAAACAAAGAGAAAACATCTTCTGGAAGAAAGATGCCTTCGTTGAGCTGGGGTGCGATACACAAATGGGCAACCGAGTCGCTGGTGAGACCTATGCAGCTTCTCTTCACTGAGCCCATCGTCCTGTTCTTGAGCTTGTACATTGGCTTCGACTTTGCCGTGCTCTATGCCTTCTTTGCTTCTATTCCATTTGTCTTCCAGCAAACCTATGGCTTTAATTCTCATCAGAACGGACTTGTCTTTATCGCCCTTGGTATCGGCACACTTCTCGCAACCCTGACTAATGTTCTTTGTGATCGCTTCATCTATCAGAAGAAGTGCGCCGAGGCGCGCGAAAGGGGAGAGACAGGTCATATATCACCCGAACAGCGCCTCTATCCAGCCCTAATGGGAAGTTTGGGGGTCGCTGTTGGCCTCTTCTGGTTTGCTTGGACCGCTCGTCGTGACATACACTGGATCAGCCCAGTGCTTGCTTTGATCCCTTTTAACTGGGGCAATCTCTGCATATTCGTGAGTCATTCCCATCTCCTGTAGTTGAATTCACAAGCTATATCCTGACAAAAGGTACATGAACTAGGCTACTAGCATTACCTATATGATCGATTGCTACGGTGCACGATACGGTGCCTCGGCGCTCTCAGCAAATGCCTTTACACGCTATGTATTTGCAGCTGCTTTTCCACTTTTTATTATACAAAGTAAGCTGATCATGCTGAGGAAATAAACCTTTCTTGACAAAACGCTCTGACTCAAAGCCTTCTAGTGTATGAGAAATTGACGACGAAATGGGCCGCTAGTCTGCTTGGCTTCATCGCCATTGCTTTGATCCCAATCCCCTGGATCCTCTTTTCATTTGGTGCGAGGATCAGAAGAAAGGGCCGTTATGCTATTTGAGAGTACAATCTTACTATCAAAATGCAAATCCATCTGGGCTAAATTCATGGTAAAATTGGAGAAGATAGGAGGAGAACAGATGCGTGTTTGTTGATTGGAAAAGGATCAAGGAGCATAGACTTCATTATCATAATCAAAGCTTATAATAACAAATCACAATAGACTGCACCATATATTGAATAATAGTTTACCCTAGTCAAATCAAATCTCAAAGGATCCGTTGTACAATCATAAACCTATGAAACTCTGTTTCTAACACACTATTCTATACTGTCCTGGATGAATTAATGATTGTTAAATAATAAACATTTACTGAATTTGGACCATCTTGAGATTCCTTGAAGTATCTATCTAAGATTGGTCATCTCACTTATTATATTACTGATCTCCGTTTGTCTGGCGTTGGGGGGCCACTGGATTTTTTTTTTCCAGTAGTCTTTTTTGTTTCACACAGTTGAATATTATCTTGTTTAAACAATGCCTTGGTATGCTCATACATACAAGTATTTCTCTCCCATCTAGGCGATTACAATGCTCATCAATGGCATACCTTGGAATAGCAGGATGTCGAAACCGAACATCTCCCGGAAGACCATTGAGGCATGTAACTCAACGCAGGTATCGCATACAGGCTCCTTGTTTGTTGTTATATCATTCGAATAGTGTCAAGTGCTAGTACATACGACCATAGGTAGTGGAAAATTCGGGGTCCCGTCAAGCTCTTTTCTTGAGTTTGATGTCTTCCATTTTTTGCATTCCAAGACTCCAAATTTGGAGTCACATAAATCCGTTTTTGGCGGTGAGCCAACCCCGCGCTAAGATGCTCGCCACCGTTTAGTCCTCCACCCACAATTAAAACGGGCCAACGCTACCACCGTTTTTTCTACCCATAAACGTAGCTGTAGCGCTTGTAGCGATAAGGTACTATGAAAACGACACAATCAGGCGCACCATCAAGACGCTAAAACCCCACAGCAAACATAGAAGTCCTCCGCCCATTTGGCCACATACCCATCGACTTCCCCTTCTTCATGATCCGCGAAACGGGTTACTTCCTGAGACTAATTATTACCGCTCCATGGGCCAGTCTAAACAAACACATGCTGACTGGGGCTTTACGGGGGGGTCAACGGCCACCATATGCCCTCTGAAGTACTGTATTCGGGTTATCGCGAGAATATTGGAAAAGGAAAACTCGCCGCTGTGGCCTTATCACACCGTATATGCAGAAAAGTCTTTACGACAAACAGCCAAGAGCTCTCTACCAGGCCACTGGAAAGTCGATCCGCAGGGACAGGGATGGCTACCCCGTGCCAGCCTGCATGGCGAGGCTGAACCTCAGGCGCTAACCTTCCCACCTCCTCTTTCCCTTCCCCAAAGTCGTTATAATGCTGATGCCACCTGTCCCTCGGCCTTGGCGACACGAAACTTCACCCCCGATTATTCACCACGTTCCACAAAGCCATAAAAGGCTTGTCCCATACCGACTCGCCTAGTGCATGACAAGCGAACATGCCAAGTCCGAACGATTACACGGTAGGGTGGATCTGCGCCATAACCACAGAATATGTGGCGGCTCAAGCTTTCCTGGATGAGAAACACGATGCACCTGAATACGTATCCCCGAACGATAATAATATATATACATTAGGAAAAGTCGGGAAACACAATATTGTAATTTCTTCTCTACCTGATGGAGAGTATGGCACAGCCGCCGCAGCAAGCGTCGCCAGAGATATGTTGCGCAGCTTCCCTAATGTTCGGATTGGTTTAATGGTCGGCATTGGCGGCGGCGCTCCTAGCCCTGAGCATGATGTTCGTCTAGGAGACGTTATCGTCAGTGCTCCGCGCAATGGGCAAGGTGGCGTGATCCAGTATGATTTTGGCAAAACAATTCAGAGCCAAGCCTTTCAAAGCACAAGGTTCCTAGACCAGCCTCCCACGCTCTTGCGAGGCGCCGTGCATGGCCTAAAGGCCCAGTACGAAATCGAGGGCCATCGTTTTCAAGAAACAATCAATAATGTCCTCGAACAAATGCCGAGGCTTCAGAAGAAATACCAGCGACCACATCTAAGTACCGACAGGCTCTACCGCAGTCAAGTGGTCCACCCCTCGGATAGCAATTCAACTTGCGCAGTGGCCTGTGGCAATGATGGGTCAACGCTGTTGTTACGACAACCAAGAGCTAAAGACGAAGATAATCCAGCCATCCATTACGGCCTAATTGCATCGGGCAACCAGCTAATGAAGGATGCTTTAATTCGAGATCGGCTTATATGCGAGAAGGGAGTCTTATGCTTCGAAATGGAAGCAGCAGGGTTAATGAATCACTTTCCTTGTTTAATCATTCGTGGAATATGTGATTACTCAGACTCGCATAAGAACAAAGACTGGCAGGGTTATGCCGCGATGACGGCAGCCGCCTACGCTAAAGATCTATTACAGCAGATTGCTCCGAATAGGATTGAGATTTTAGATGCTCTCTCGGGTATGTTAGCCTGAACTGAAATCGCCTTCCTATGTCTAATTCTCGTATCTGTGATAGGAGTTAAAGAGGGTATCAATCAACTTGTCCGTACACAACATGATAAAGAGCATGCCACTATCCTTGACTGGCTCACTCCAGTAGACTACGGCCCACAACAGAGCGATTATTTAAGACGACGGCAGGAAGGAACCGGAAAATGGCTTATCGATTCAGACCAGTTCCAGAAATGGCTGGGGGACGAGATCGAGAACCGCACATTATTCTGCCCAGGTATCCCAGGCGCAGGCAAAACAATTCTATCGTCAATTGTGATTGACTATCTTTCCTTGGAGTTCCAAGATAATCCAAAAATAGGTCTTGCATATATCTACTTTAACTACAAGAGACGAGACGAGCAGACGATTTATAGCTTACTAGCCAGCCTGCTGAAGCAGCTAGCCGAATACCAGTCTTCTCTGCCAAAGGTCTTACAGGACCTCTATGATCGACACAAAACGAAGAGGACAAGACCATCCATCGAAGAACTCGCTCATGCTCTTCATTCCGTTGCAGCGATATACTCTAGAGTTTTTATTGTGGTTGACGCCCTCGACGAGTGTGAATCGTCTGACGGCCGGCGGTCAAAATTACTATCCGAAATTTTTGCACTCCAAGACAAGTGTGGAGCAAATCTTTTAGTAACCTCTCGAATCATTACAGATATTACGGAAACGTTTCACAGCGTCCCTACATTAGAAGTTCGCGCAACTGAGGAGGATATTCGAAAATACCTAAGTAGCAACATGTTTCAACTTCCGCAATTCGTCCTACACAATCCTATTCTGCAAGAACAAATCATCACTTCTATCCTTGAGGTTGTTCAAGGAATGTAAGTTAAGTGCGCTTACTCTATTATCCACACTAATATAACTAGGTTTCTCCTTGCCCAGCTACATCTAGACTCGTTAAAAGGGAAAACAAGACCTAAGGCTATCACAGCCGCTTTAAAAAACCTAGCAAGTGGGTCTAATGCATACGAGCAGGCGTATGACGAAACTATGGAACGGATTACAAGCCAATATAAGGACCGGGTGCAGCTTGCTAAATCAATTCTGTGTTGGATCACATACGCAGGGAGACCGCTTACTGCAACTGAGCTTCAACATGTGCTTGGGGTAGAGCCAGGAGAGTCAGCAATTGACGAACAAAATCTGCCAGATATTGAACTCATAGTCTCTGTATGTGCTGGCCTAATTACCATCGACAATGAAAGTAACATCACACGGCTGGTCCACTACACAGCGCAAGAATACCTCCAACGAACGCACAAGAAATGGTTCCAGGAGCCCCAATCGGAAATCACAACGGTATGTGTTACCTACCTCTTGTATAAGGAGTTTGAGAGCGGAGCTTGCAGCAGCGATGAGGCCTTTGAGTCCCGCTTAAAATCATATCCGTTTTACGAATATGCCTCACATTATTGGGGCCACCATGCACGTCAAGCATGTGTAAAAATCCCTAGTATCATGGAGCTATTAGAGAATATGACCAAAGTGGAATCATCATGCCAAGTGTTAATGGCCGAGAAGCGATGGGACAATGACGGATATTATTACAGTGGACGATTCCCACGGCATATGACAGGATTGCATTTAGCAGCTTATTTTGGGATCAGCGATGCGGCCAAGCTTCTACTCGAAAGGACCATCAACATTGAAGCCACGGATAGTTATGACAGGACACCGCTCCATTATGCTGCGTCGAACAGGCAAGAGGCCGTCGTGCAGCTGCTTATTAAGCAAGGCGCTGACATCAAAGCCATAGATAAAGATGGCCAGACGCCGCTTCACCACGCTATTGCATCGCACGGATACAAAGCGATTATCCAGCTGCTTATTGAGCGAGGCGCTGATATCGAAGCCAAGGATAAAGATGGCCAGACGCCGCTTCACCACGCTGCATCGCACGGACACGAAGCGATTATCCAGCTGCTTATTGAGCGAGGCGCTGATATCGAAGCCAAGGATAAAGATGGCCAGACGCCGCTTCACCACGCTCCATCGCACGGACACGAAGCGATTATCCAGCTGCTTATTGAGCGAGGCGCTGATATCGAAGCCATAGATAACAGTGGCCGGACGCCGCTCCTCCAGGCCACGTGGGATGGGCAAGAAGCGGTTATCCGGAAGCTTATTGAGCAAGCCGCTAACATCGAAGCTACGGATAGCGATGGCAGGACGCCCCTCCATTTGGCTGCGTTCCTTGGGGAAACTGGAATTATCCGGCAGCTTACGGAGCAAGACGCCAACATTGAAGCCATGGATAATAATGGCCAGACGCCGCTCCACAGCGCTATATGGCTTGGGAGCGTTAGCATTATCCAGCAGCTTATTGAGCGAGGCGCTGATATCGAAGCCACGGATAGCAATGGCTGGACGCCGCTTCACCACGCTGCGTCACACGGGCACGCAGAGCTCATCCAGCTGCTTATTGGGCGGGGCGCTGAAATCGAAGCTACGGCCAGAGATGGCCAGACGCCCCTCCATTACGCGACGTACCTCCCTGGAGTGGCGGCTATCCAGCGGTGGCAAGGCGATGGCCGGACGACACTCCACCCGGTTACGTGGCTCGGGCACGAAGCGGTCATCCAGGAGCTTCTTAAACACAACGCTAACATCGAAGCTACGGATAGTAATGGCCAGACGCCGCTTTATTATGCTGCGTTATATGGGCAAGAAGCAGTTGTGCGGCAGCTTTTTGGGCGTGGCGCTAACGTTAAAGTCACGGATCATAATGGCAGGACGCCCCTCCATTGGGCTGCATGGTATGGTCGCGAGGCGGTCGCGCAACGGCTTCTTGAGCGGGGCGCTAACATCGAGGCCACGGATAGTGGTGGCATGACTGCACTGGAGATTGCTGTTCATAGATGCCATGATGCAGTCGAACAATTACTTGTATTGAATGGGGCCTCTAATGTGGATTCATTTGGGCTACTGGCGTTATTCTCCTAATGGCGAGAAAGCCAGTGCTCACCACCACCTGGAAATGGCGTGTGTTATAGTTATCGAAGAGTAAGGGTGCTTAGGCGTGGGATCCGACAGTCTCCTAGGGCTCTATTCGCTCCGTAGGAAACAGCAGCCGGCCCTGGCAGATAAAAGAGGGCCAAGTCAACAAAATCTCAGAAGTGAAATAATTAAGGTAAGTTCCCCTTCTGCTCCCCCATAGACAAGCTACTAACCGGCAGATTAGTTGTCACTCAGCACAATACAATGGATCGTGGAGGTAGAATATGTAACTAGCATAAGCTAAGCACTAATGCGCATCCCACGTTATACTCATCCACATAAAATCTCATGCACTCAGAGAGGAGAAACGAGAATACTAGCATTATATCTGGTACACATAAGAGCCGTGTCTACGATGTTTGGGCACTAATGTACTTATACTGGCCCCACTAATACAGCTGGTGGTTGCTCGCAAACATGAGATCACCCTAACTGGGCATATCATTGCCGGTGATATCCATTTTCCCACCGGTGTAGAGATTTTTGAGCTTGACCTTCTAGGGGGCTGAGATATAGCAGAATAGTGGCGGGGAGTAAGAAGCGTCTAGTCTATTCACGTTACTACCATCACCGGGGGTTGGTCCGAGACTTGTTCCGGGGACGATTTATTCTTCAATCTGCCTGCTTTGGTCAAAGAAAGAATAGAGACTTATTATCAAATTTTGGGGAAATATCGGAGAAGTAAACGACTCAGTAATTGTTTACCCCGGATTTCCATGTCGTCTAGCATGCGGGGTGCGTATGATGGAGCCCCGGATGAGCAAAATGCTACTTCACTTTTCTTCCCTGGAACGCGAGGCGATAATGGCGGGGACAAGTCATCCAATCGTGAATAGTATAAGTTTGGTACACGCCACAACCCATATACTTATACTACTTACCGGTGGGAATGATACCTCCATAATAACTCAAAAGTGGTTTCCTTATTTTGGCCTGTAATGATGCGAGGTAATAATGTCTTCCTCGGCCTCTGGCTTACAATGGCTAGTCTCTCTAGAGCAATTCATAACCCGATCATATCAGGGTGGAATCCCGATCCCTCCATCCTTCGGGTTCAAGATGATTACTATATCGCTACATCCAGCTTTGAGTATTTCCCTGGAATACCCATTTACAAAAGTATGAAGTGCTGGTCTAATAGACTGGAGTCTGGTAGCCGAGTTGATCTAACTTGAGGGCAGGTCGTGATTTGTCGAACTGGACGCTGATATCACACGCTTTTGCACAACCCGACCAACTTCAGCTCTATGGCACACCTACAGGAGCAGGTTCGTTTACAAACTCAGGCATTGACCAATGAGACCATAATTGACTATGGATAGGCGCTTGGGCACCTTCACTGGCACATTTTGACGGAAGATTCTGGATTGCTTCCATGACGCGTTGGACATACGATCCAGTCGCCAGAGTATGGCCGCGCGTATTCTTTGCATCGTCTGTCGACTTGATTCATTGGTCCGAGCTTACTTGGGCTGATCCGTGGGGAATTGATCCAGAACTGTTCAGAGACCCCCTCTCTAGAAAGACATACCTGAATCTCATGGCACCAAATAACAACCAGGACCGACTTTGGGGCATTTACCAATGCGAGATCAGCCTTCAAGATGGTAGTTGTATTGGGCAGTACCGGAGTTTATGGAATGGTACCTTGGCCCACAATGCCACATCTCGGCCGGAAGGACCGAAGATGACGTTTAAAGACGGCTGGTATTACCTCTTGATTGCGGAAGGTTAGTTTTCTCCACAAAGAAGAAGAATGATAGCTAACACTACAGCAAAAGGTGGAACTGATGATCAGCACCGCTCGACTATCGCCAGGAGCCGGTCAGCGGAAGGCCCCTTTGAGGCCGGGCCAAACAACCCTCTTCTATTCAACGGGGCGTATGGCTTCGATAATTTGACTGTACAGTCTACAGGACATGCTACAATGGTGGATACGCCATCGGGTGAATGGTATGCAGCTTTCTTGGCTCGAAGGAAGATTAATGGAAGCTCTCCGTTGGGTAAGCCTCAGAAAGTCTGCATGACAACCCATTTGCTCACAGTATTAGGTCGAGAAACTTTTCTCACGAGTGTCACCTGGAAAGACGGATGGCCAATATTCAACGATGGGAATCCGATTCTCCTGAGCAAAGAGGTCGGGCCGGTGACTGGCAAACGCCGCATTCCGGATCCATTCGTCGAAGACTTTTCTCGCCAGAAGATGGATCCAGGGTGGTACCAATTGAGAACTCCGTATACTAAGAACTTTAATGTGCGCAGAGGTAGTCTCGAGCTGAGACCGAATGTGTTCAGCTTGAGCGACAGAGACACACCTGCAGCCCTCCTCCGAAAGCAGAAATCCCTCAACATGACGTTTTCAGCAGAGCTATTGGGTTTCAGTGGGACGCTGGGGCCGAGAAATCAAGTCGGAATCTCTTCGTATCTCTCCGAGTTTCAGCATCAGGACATTGGAGTTACCGCATGCGCGAATGCTACTGGCCTGTGCCTTTATACGGAGCTTCGGCAGAATCAGACACTACAGGTATTACCTCCCCAATTCTGGAACGGCCAATAACTTGTGTTATCTGAGTTTTACTGAGATCTGCTTGTATAGTATCATCAAGTTCCCCTCAACACCTCAAGCTTGAAAGAGCCACTCATGTTGCACATACGCGCCACTCCGCTCCGTTACCAATTTGGTTACAGTTTAGGCAATGCTGTTCAGCCAAAATACATAACTGAGATTGACTCATCATGGCAGGCATTCGCTCCGGCAAACTTTTTTGTCTTCTCGGGCGCTTCATTTGCCATCTTTGCAACGGGACTTGGAGAACCTTGGCCTCGCGATGGGCCGGTCGTCGGGTTCAAGCAAGTCACTGAGACATATTACGAGGAGAATATCCCGGACTACGATGTCTGGGATAAAGAGTAAACGTTGAAACTTGCAAGCGGGGGATCAGGATTGTATAAAAGGCTTCTGGGTGGGATGTTTGTTTGAAACTTCAACGTACCAATCGAGGAATGTGCCTAGCTTAAAGCCGCAAAATTTGGGTGCATCTTGCTCATAACTGCTACTGTAACCTTTTATCTTCTATTTCAAATAGCATCAGGCCATCCCTATGCGATTTACAACATAACTGAGCGTGCTACGTATTGCGGTATTAGTAGCCTGCCATATCTGAACGGCAATCATAAGAGGTATTAGACCGATGTAAGTGCACTAAGAGCATCAAATATTCTGGCATCAACTGGCAGAGCGCACAATTAGTAGCGGTAGAAGACAAGCTGAGGGAGGATAGGAATATTGCCAATAGATTGGGCCCACTTGGCTTCCGTATATTGCAGCCAATCGATTGAGCTGCTAAGCTTTGAAAGACAAAAGTGTGCATACCGCAACAGGGGAGATTACACTGGGAGAGCACCTCTTTGGGGATTGGACGGACGTCAACGTGGATCCAGCTGCAGATCCATGTCATGAGCCCAAGAAATGAACGAATCATTTGTGAGGGTTCTGGTATGTAAATTAGACGTGTTGTTGCCGCCCCAATTGTACCACATGCTGCTAAAGAACCCTGATTTCCCCACAGATTACCCCGTGGGGATGCCATGTGAGAATTGTTGGTTGTATTACGTAGTATGGAAGAGAGGAGATACACCAATAATCACGTCTAAGCTAGGGTTCAAAAGGTGATGAACTAATGACCAAGGTACTACTAGGAAACGGCTTGCCCAGGCGGTGAAAATCTCGGGCCAAGTCTCGGAGCTACCCCGAGCATCCTGTCTCTTCCCCACACGTGACGGCTTCCACGTTTCTCTGTGCTGCCGTTTACCCTTCAAGTTTGTTCGAGCCCTTCGGCTCGATATAATCCGAATGTGACTTGCAACTGCGCGTCGAGCAAAACTTCCCCGATCATCATGTGATCCTCGCCCCAATACCTGGAGCTTTACCCCACGTTTCTCTACTGCGGGAACTCCACAATTGAGGTGAAGCCATTGCTGCTAGCTGCCATGCTATTTGCCGTACTTTCTGTCCATGCCATTTTGTTCTAAAACCTTGTTCTAAAATCTGTCAGCAAGCTTGGACTCTCAACTTCCTCTGTATCATCGTCAATTGTTCTGTTGCGAGGCATGCCTGCCAATCGCTTGATGCTCTCCGGTCATGATGCCCGCCGACGATGTAGAAGCCGAGGACATACAAGGCTCCGCTACCGGCTCTGAGGATAAGCAGGCTGGCTCCAAAAAGCGAAAGCTCTCCAGTAGGGAGGATAACCATGAAAATGAAGGTCCAGCTTGCCAGAACTGTCGAAAGAAAAAGTCAGCATGCTCGAGAACTCAGCCGTGCTCCGCGTGTTTGAGATACAGTACGTAACTTGGAGCACAGAACTAGAGGACCATGACATTGAAATTTGCCCTGCAGATGTCGAGTGCGTTTACTACGATGGAAGAGCTAAAACGGGTGTTCGCACCGGGGCCATTGAGAGCCTTAACCAAAGGGTCGGTGAGTGAGTTCGAGACAGAATGAATTGCCTCATCTTATCCATTTGTGTTTGTGACTTATTGCCCGCTAACTCTCATCAGCGTCGCTGGAGCAAATGTTCCTCGGCCAAAGCATTTTATGGAATCAATTGTTTGGAGATCTGAATTCCTCTACGAACGGTAGCGTCGAGAACACAAACACGGAAGGTTATACACAAGACAACCTGGAGCAATCCATCACCCAATTGCGGAATCGGCTGGCTTCCACTGTGGCGAGCAAGCAGCAGTCCGCGGCTCAGAGTTTAGGCGGACCATCACGAGTGCCGGTATCCCTCAACAGCAGTCTACTTGGGACTGCTGGCGAAGCTCGCTTGCCACCGGACGAACTAATGGACGCGCTCATCGAAATTTACTTTGAACAGGTGCATCAGTGGATACCAATGCTCCACGTCCGACATTTTCGCCAGCGGCTGTCGATGCCAAATGGACGTGAAAGCGCTTCCACTATTTTCTATGCCATTACGTCGCTATGTGCTCGCTTTTCCGATGATCCACGCCTCGGTCATGGCCCTCAAAAGACGGCTTACGCTCGGGCATGCCGGCAAGTGGTAATCCTTCGCAGCATGGAGTCTTTCTCGGTAGAGAACTTACAGGCGCTTACTATCTGTGCCTTTGACTTGGTCAGTCACTATCTTTTTACATCCGTAATGACGATATTCTAAACATTGATGATAGATCGGTGGTGGGCGAGGTCCTTCCGCTTGGGTAAGTGATCTTTGCATGAATTTATGAAGTGACCGAGAGTCTGACCATTTTGTACTTGGATAGTCAATTGTTGGTAGTATGACTCGAACAGTTGAGCAACTTCAACTTAGCGTGGAAGAAGAGGATCAAGAAAAGCCCCTCGTCAAGGCATTAATCAGGCGCATGAACTTTCTACCACGATGCCATAGCTGGAGCGAGACTGAAGAGCGCCGGCGCGTTTTCTGGAATATCTTCATAATGGATCGCTTCTGCAGCATCGCTACCGGATGGAACTTCTCGCTCACCAGTGCTGATGTCAAACGGCGACTGCCTTGCGAGGGCTGCCTGTGGGAACGCGGCCAACCTCTCGACGTACCCACGCCCTATTTTGGCATCGCAGACCTGACGTCGCGGGCGAATCCAGCCGTCCCAACCGCCCGACCTGATGGTGAAGACCAGGACCTCTTGGGTGGTTTCGCCTTCTGCATTGAAGCAACCGAGAGCTTGAGTTTGGTCACTTCATTCTTTCTTCAGCATGACCTAGACTTTAGCGATCCTCACCAGTTTCAACTGTGGTTGGTCCGCTTCAAACAGCTTGACTTGCGATTGATCCAGTGAGTGGCTAGTCATCTTAGATTGGGTTATTCTTGAGCAATTTCTCATGCTAATCATGACTGTTGATCAGATGGAAAATCTTCCTGCCCAAGCCTTGGCGGGAAGCGTGTGTTCTCAATGCGGATGGCAATATGGACCCCAACCTCACTCTAGCGCACATGACACATAATACAGCTGTGATTCTTCTCCATCAAGTTATTGCGTTCCCTTTGCCCGAGTGGCAGAATCAGCGGCTACGTTTGCCGTCTCTCTCAAGCGCAGAAACCTGTTTCGCGGCAGCAACCGAAGTGGGCATAATTGCAGAAGCATATCTGCAACGTTCTGCCTCTTTAACCAATCCTCAATTTGCATTCTGTTTGTTTATTTGCGGGAGGTTGCTCCTGGCCTATTCCTCTTACTACAGCCAGCCTTTGTCTCCATCATTCAACTCTCTGGTATCTAGTCTTTATAACATCTCCACCCGCTGGAACGGACCGTTCGCCGATGATGCCAATGGGGAGACGCACAACCTGGCGTCCAAGTTCGCCACACGGCTCACGCAGGCACGGCAACGCGATCAACACATCCTAGATATACGGGAGCCGGTATATTCAGATGACCAGTACATTGACAAGTCAACAGTCAACAGTGCTGGGCGTTCAGGCTCGACCTCGGGCTCATTCACCCACGGCGTTGATGCTACGGCTGTCGGTGTGCCCACTCCCTCGCTCAGTGACCTCCACGGGGCATCACCAGACAGCATCTCAATGGCATTTCCACCTTTACCACTAAGTCTGCAGGGCCAAATATCCTACACAAATCACTCAAAGGCCATGCCGATTGAGTCTCCTCGAGCTGGTGTTGCAATGCAAGGCGCACAGGCCACTGATCCTATATTGGCTGATATTCATTCTTATGATGGTGCCGATGGCTTTCTCGATCCATCTTTCCCACCCGATCAGAGAGTGAGCGTTTTCTCATATTCGAATAACATGTAAAACACTTTGAACAATGCCAATTGGCTATCATATATGAGGACTGTTATGATTTGGTACAAGTTGCTCTTATTTGAGCATCTTAATAGCATGAAATGCAATGGTAGATCATAAAGGATCCCATTGAAGGAATCGAAGATTTATGGCTACCAACTTTGTGAAGAATACCTTTCCTTTATCATTGATACGCGACCTCTATTGTTTGGCATGGGTTATCAGTCTATATGAGTATGTCAGATAGAGACGTTGTTGCCTGCATCTCTAACAGCTTGTTCCCAAACAGCAAGAAATAATAATCGGCGTATACGAGACCATGATTAGCCCAACGCCTTGGAGCAAATTCATAGTTGTTGATCGTAGCTCCTCCGAGAATAGTCTGTGGAGTAGTATCATCCTGGCGCACCGTCAACTCCGTCTGTACATTGTGTGTATCCTGCTCTACAGTATCCAGGGTAGATGTCGCCGTTGTGAAGCAACTCTCCGGCATCATGTGCTTCGAGCAGACTGCCTTGACTATTCTAATCGCACTCTCAAGATAGGTCGACTGCCCTCCTTGCCCTGCAAGTGCCTCGTGAATGAGAAGCATTCCGTACGCAGCAATCACCGCCGCACTCGTGTCAGGGGGCTGCTCGGAATCCGTCGGGGCGCAAAAGTCCCAAGGCGGTACGCCGTTGGCGGGCAACTTACTAAGAAAGTAGTCTGCACATGCCAGGGCAGTCTCGAGAAAGGATACATCTCGAGTCCAATTGTATGTTTGCGCGAAGCCTGCAATGGCCCACGCCTGGCCACGCGCCCATGACGATGTGTCAGAGTACCCTTGGTTGGTCAATCGAGATTTTATATGGCCAGTATTCGGATCAAGGACCACGAGATGCGTTGTGGAATGATCGGCCCTGATATGGCATGCTTGCGTTTTCTTCGCGTGGTTCACGGCGATTTGGTGCATCTCTTGGTCCCCTGTCTCGGAGGCCGCCCAGAAGAGCATGTCCAAGTTCATCATGTTATCCTGCAGGGCGATTACAAGTGAATTGTTAACATAGCGTCAACGCTAATAAGATGGCATGAGAGTCTTACAATGATGAAGAGAAAGTCCTTTGCCGGATCCGTGAACGAATACCGCAGCGTCGTGCACGTGTCCCAAGATCGTATGGCGCCAGCTGCTGGCACGTATCGCGATGCCAACATTTTCGATGCTCGTATAATAGTATCCCGCGCAAGTATATCGTGATCAAGTGTCCAGGCAAGCTTTGCCCAAGGGAAGACCATGAAGCCAAGATCATGCGTAGAGGCAAGCGTCGAGTTCTGATGGAGGTTGGTGGTCCACCACTTGCAGGCGAATCTAGGCGTTTCAACGTCAGCGTCCAAAATGCCTCAACTGGTACAACATCTTATCTACAAACATACTCGAGATGCATGTGATGGGGTGTAATAGAAGGCATTGATGATTCTCGCAACATAACAAGCTCTCGCTTGAAGCGTCGTTCTCTCTCAAGGAGTAAGTATAGACTGCCGGGGAAAAACCCCGACGTCCAGAAATCGAGCTCCCGAAATACGTATCGTGTACCACCTGGTTTGGTATACTCGGGGTACAAAGTAGGTGGTTCCGACTGAGGCGCAGATGTCAGTTGAAGGACTTGTAATGCCTTGTATGCGTAACACGTACTTTGAACAAAGCCGGCGCTGCTACTCCCCATATCTTCGCCATCACATTGCTCGAATAAAGCCCCTGTATGAGCGATCGTTTAGGGTTCTTCCCGTTCTTAAGGGATTGATGCTTTGCAGTTGATATTCCAGGAAGTTGTTGCTTTTCTGGATTCTTAGACTATAGGATAGTCTTCTTAGTAAACTTGTCAAGGCTTTGGCGAAATAGGCAATTTCTAACCTGATCCTGCAGCCATTCTGTGTGCTTCTGAGATTGATCAGATAATGAGTAACTAAGATTCCGACCCGTATCGTTGGCTATAGCCACATCAGCAATAGGCTCAAGTTGCAACATCTTTAGTATACCAAGTCCTCGTATTAGCGGCTCAAAATTCAAATAGTTAATCAAAGATAGGTATGGCAGCCACGAATAAAGATTCTCAGGTCGTCATTACTGAAGAAAAGATACCTTCTCATTCCAAAGGATAACATCGAATCAAACCTTCTTAACGGGCCATCCTCATTATTTCTGACCTGGACATCTCGCGGCCCAGATCCGGAACCATGGCCGCGAGGTGGGTCTGAGCGGACAAACGCTAGCAGGGGCCAGCTTTGTGGCTTGCGGAGGTCGGGACAAGACTCGGAGGACTCCGAGACTGGTTGACTGGCTAAACGTTTGGACTAAAGCGAAGATGCTTAACCATTTGCAATATCATGCCACTGATGAAGGAGATATATCAAGGAGCAAGAGAGACATGGATGATCCGCTATTGCATATAGGACCTGAGATATCGCATTGCGCTTCTCTTCTCGGCACTGCGATTGACTTCCAAATTCTAGAATCAGAATCCCATCATGGCCGCCTCCAAAGATGTGGAGGCCTCTCCGCAGGCCACCCATCAAGAAGTACCTGCCATATCGGAGAAGGCTCTCGACGGCGATGAAGAGACCAGCCGCTATGTGGATGGTCCAGCCGTTGAGATTGATGCGGCGACCAACAAGCGTCTGTTCTGGAAGATTAACCGGCGCATTCTTGTGATCCAGCTGGTCACCTACTTCTGCCAATCTTTGGATAAGGGAACGTTGAATTTTGCGTCTATTATGGGAATCAAGACCGATGCCCACCTCGTGGGGCAACAAGTAAGCTATGATTCACCATTGACCCAAACTCCCCCAAATGTGTCCATTTGTGGTTACCATGTCGCTGACCAGCATCTAGTATTCGTGGCTGGGAACTATTCTATACCTGGGTATCCTCGTTGGAGAATATCCGCAAAACTTCTTGCTACAGAAGTTGCCCGTGGGGAAACTCCTCGCTGCTAATGTATTCTGCTGGGGAGCCGTTGTGGCATGTTCCGCTGCGACGACCAATTTTGGTGGCCTCATGGCTCTTCGGTTTTTGTTGGGCTTTTTTGAGAGTTGTGTGCAGCCAGCAATGATGTTGTTGTAAGTCGCCCCGAGGCTAACCTGCCAGAGGCTATGCCTCTTAGTTATTCTTTTTACAAGATTAGAGGCTAATGAAGCGTCTGGTATTTTAGGACTTCCATGTGGTACACTAGAGAAGAACAATCCGTCTTGAACTCACTCTGGTATTGCATGACGGGACTGCAGCTAATGGTATGAATGGATCATGCTTTATCAATGAGCCTCCTCATATTATGCCATATAATACTTCATTTACTGATTAGCATAGGTTGGCGGTCTTCTTGCGTTTGGTGTCTCGCATTTCACCAACGGCCCGATTAAAAACTGGCAACTGCTCTTCCTTGTCCTCGGGCTGGCTGCAGTTGTATGGTCCTTTTTCATAGCCCTCCTCCTTCCTGACAGCCCCATGAAAGCCAAGTGCTACAGCGAAGAGGATAAGCGTCTCATGGTTGAGCGTGTGCGTCACAATGAGACCGGTATTCAAAACAAGAAATACAAAAAGTATCAGATTATTGAGGCACTCACGGATCCTCTTGTCTGGTGCTGCGTCCTACTGATCACAGTTGCAAACCTGGTCATTGGCGGACTCGGTGTATTTTCCAACCTCATCATCGAACAATTTGGCTTCACTCTTCTCCAGACGCAGCTTCTCAATATCGCCCAAGGCGGTTTCACAATAATTGTCATGGTCTCTTCGGCATGGGCATCTCAAAAATCAGGGCAGACATGTCTTATCATGCTGGTAAGCTCTCATTCCACAGTATTGTTCAACCAACACAATTTTACGTAAGGTAGTTGTGAATCTTACTAACAACATCTCCATAATACAGCTTTGGACTATCCCAGCGATTGTCGGCACCGTCGTCATTCTTGTCGTGACTCCAAATGCATCGAATGCTGGTGGGATGCTTATTGCCTTCTACTGCACACAGTTCTTTCTTGCTCAGGGTAACATGATCATTTCTCTTGTCACACGTAACATTGCTGGACAGACGAAGAAGGGGATTACTATGACTCTAGTCTTTGTCGGCTGGGCTGTGGGCAACCTGATCGCCCCACAGATCTTCCAGAATGATGATGCTCCTAGATATCTACATGGTTTTGTGGTGCATCTTGTCGTTTACGGAGTATATCTGTGCTTGGTGGTGCTTACAAGGATTGTTCTTCTAGCAAGGAACCGACACAAGGCAGCAGAGGTGGCCGAGATCAGCCACGATCTTGCATTTCAGGATCTCACTGATCGAGAGAATCCCAACTTCCGCTATGTCTACTAAGCTAAGACGCTCTCATTTGAGGCGGCATTGGGTGGACACATAGATACCTGTAGTGTTTGCTTGTCCAGTTATCTATTATGTAGTCTGGGAGGGGATGTCTCCCAAGCCGGCTTTGGCGGTATGATTTAAATTTCTAATAATTATTACAGATCGAAGAAAACAATAAACAATATTTTTGCGCTTGCTTATCTCGCCAACCGGTTATATTTTCACAAGTAGTAATATGGTTTCTCACTATGTAGTTTTGACACTATACTGCCGGCTGAGCCTCGTTCGGGGTTCGCCGGTACATATACTACCTCCAATCCAGCCGTAATACTAATTTAGCACCAGCTATTCATCTATGACTATTCGTAGATGGCCTTTGCACATCGGAGCATAGTAATCACGAACTTCCATGTCTTGATCATTCGTTCCATTGAGAGTGGGCCGATAGTTTCTAAAAAACGAAGCAAACAACAAATAAAGTTCGGCATAAGCGAGACTTTCTAAAAGTCAGTAAGGTGATTATTAGGAGAGTGTCTTTACCATACTTGATACCAATGCAAGAGCGAGAACCTTTAGAGAAGGATAATAAATGTCTATCCAAGTCCCCATTTTGATCATTAATCCATCGTTCTGGATTAAATGCCCCTGGATCTGAAAAGACTCTCGAGTCATAGTGGTACACCCAATGACTGAGTGATACGGGTGTCTAGTACAGGAGTAAGTGAAAGTTCATATGGAATATGAAATCACAATAATTCTGACCTTTGGTGGAATCCATTGTCCACAAAGCGTTGCTCCTTCATCAGGTGTAATCCGTGGCAACTTTCCTGGAGCGCCATGAGAAAATCGTAACGCCTCTTTAATAACGCCAGTCTAGGTTTACAATTTAGTAATGCAAAAGAAACAATGAGCGACCGTGTACGTACAAGGTACGGCAGTCCCCGCAGAATGTCCAGGGAAGGGAGTGTCCGTTTATCGATCATCACCTTCGAAAGCTCGTCTTGAAGCTTCGTAAGCATATTGCGATCTTTCGAAATATGAAATGTGCCGAGTATAAGGGTTAGGGAAGTAGCCTCTGCCCCAGCAAATAAGAGCACAATAGCTTCTGCAGTAAGTGTGCTAATCGAAAGCGAAGGTCCCAACTGTTTTTCAGCGGGATCGATCAATGTATCTAGCATTGTCGGATGCATTATCTCATCATTTTCTTTCCGCTTCCTAAGATCTAAAATCATCTTTTTGCAATCCTAGCCTTGGTTTAGATTTAGACGAGAATGGGGGGGAAATGATAAAGGATCATACATCTTGAATATCGAATATAAAACTAGCCCCAAAGTATTTTAGAATAAAGGGTGGCAAGCAAGATACCACCTTCCATAATAGTGTGAAGGAAAACCGAAAATTTTTCGCCAGAAATGATGCAACTAGTGCCGCATCCATGTGCATTGCTGGGGAATATTTGAAGTCCGGGCAGTTAAGGGCTTCAAGTGGCCTGTTGAATGCGTACCCAAGGAACATATCAGCTGTAACACAACGGTAAGCCAGAGACAAATCAATAGTCTGGCCTTTGGCTCTGCGGCATTCAAGAAGATCGATAAATTTCCAGACTGACATCTCGAGTATGTTTTGGGCCCTATTAATGGCTCTTCTTGACAGTTGAGGTTGGAGTAGGTCACGCCTAGGTTTCGCCTGCTTTAATGTCACCATGTTAAAATGAGAGCCCTCGAAGGGAAAGCCATAAAATCTAGGATCCTTTTCAAAGCGACTTCCAACTTTGAAGACGGTGTCAAAAGCCTCTATGTCGCGGATGTGAAGCTCATTTGGGTGCGTTCTCACTATCGGGCCTGTAGATGGAGTCAGCCGATATAAGAGTCGAGAGTATTTAGACATTAATATGCCTCACCGTACGTGTCATGCAGATACTCAAGCTGTCTGATAAAGTTCCCGCCTCGGATAAAATTGAAATAATGAGAGTACAAGGAGGTGGATGCAGCTAACACTGGGCCTGGGAAGCGTGAAAGAGGGTGGAATTTTGTCCTGTAGATGATCAGACAGATCCGATATAAGATGACCAAAAAGGCTATCAAAGCCGGGACTGGATGATGTATGGGAGTGTTATCCATGATGCTAGATTAGAGTTTTTGACTCTATAGAAGAAAAGCGGTAGCAAGCGCTGAATGAGTGTCAGAGGGTATTGGGATATAATTTATGACAAGTTGCGTAACCCCTCTGGATAAATTTGGGCTACCAAATGCAATATATCGCATTGGGGTGTAACCATGTTCTGTTTTGTTGTTCGGTGCCAATGCGTTATAAATGATATGTTGCCAGATATTACCAGATAAAAACTGCTGCAGTCGCCGCACCTGACGTGTTTAAAGATGATTGGTGACTTCGAAACAATCCTGCATATTGCACTGCTCGTCACAGTCCCATTCGATCGACCCCGGGCCGCAATAGGAAGTGATTAATCTTAAAATCATCAGCTTCTCTAACCCCCACCCATTTCGTACAGAAAACAAGTTTGAATGAAGTGGACCTCGCTTACTATCCAAAACCATTAGGATGTGAGCATGATCCAGGTCCCCCGGGCGATCTTATGCTTGTAGCCGCCACTATCTTTTGGGGGCCCCAATGCTACTCTTCTCCAGTGATCCCCAGGTATATAATCTTCATAGAGGTTCCCGTTAGATTTGCATTTATATCATAGATTCCATCAAATGCTCAAATGGCCTCAACAAGCACTTTGCTTTGAGGAGCTGCCGATGTTTACAATGGAGAAAGATTCCGATTTCCACAGTTCCTTCCGCCCGCTACTGGGGACATCTCGCATTACGCATTGCAGTTGCCTTGAAGTTGTCTCTCCCGTACAGAGATGCTCCCAATGCAAGATATTGAAAAGGCCATGCGGAGAGACATGGGCAGTTCGACAGCCTAGTAAAGAGTCAAGCATGCCCGAGGTGGTATTCGATTTTGCGAGCGTTTTACAACTTTATCTTCGTCTCCGCCTACTACCAAAAGACATCTTCATCGCAATTGACGGGTTAGCGAGTCATACGGATAATCATTTTCACAAACTACAAAAGCAGCTCCAATCACTAATAAGTCTTAATGGCAAAAACACCATAAAAATATTACTTCATGGTGCCATGGGCGATATGGGTTACACGTTTGGCGGCCAGGAACAGTTTGACAAAGAGGCCCAGGAGCTCTATACTTCATTGGTGACAGTACTCGTCGATAGCCGGGGTCCAGATACCAGCCTAAAGCTCCCACTCCTTCGCAGCGCCACCAGTTTGCGTGTTTCCGGCGAAGTCACGCTTGCGATGATTATGTTTGCAAGTTGCTGGTTCTTTGAGTACGATCCTTCTTCAATTCCCTTGGTGGTCGAGATATGGCGCGCGTGGCTACCCTCCCGACAGACAGACGCGGAGCTTTGTGTGGAGCCTGCGAAACACATATATGTTGGCACAGGACCACACGACGCTCGAAATGAGTTGAGCAAACACAACGGTCGTGCAGTTGTTAATTTTTCGCTGAGGCTGTTAGTCCCCCGGGCTCGCCGACATGCTACTTTAGATATTGCTGCCTTCCGCGACATCATGGCCTTCAGAAGCGGCATGTTAGTAGCAGATTGCTTATCCAGGGACAACCGTGACATTGGGGCGTTTATTCAGGTTGCTGGACAATTTCCCGCGCTGATAGACCCTTCAGAGGCGGAAGACATATGGTCCGGTCAATCAATCCTCGATTTAGGGCGCACAGTTTTATTCATTCGGCAGGTTAAGCACCTCACGATTTGCCTAGCGACGCCTCGGAGCATGGGTATCCTGTTTGCCTTTTTGTATGTGCTGGCTAGCCCGCGGCACAATAAGAACATAAGGGGGGTGATATCACCAAACTTATCAGAATCGCTAACTTGCTGTCCTTCCTCTTTCTGTGATCCTGAAACTTTACCTTGCGAGCTGGACAAGCCTTTATCCACCAAGAGGGATGCTGCAAAAAATCCAGTGCAGTTGCTGGTGGAAGCTATTGTCCAAGAAGGGTTGGATGCTGAGACTTGGCAGCAAAACATTGACAACCGTCTACGCCTTTGCCATGAGTGGTCTCTTGGAATACAACACCATTTCGGGCCATATGACCCTGTTGGTGCTGCTAGGGAAGTGGCCCCACTGTGTATTCGGATTTTGATGAGGATAGCTCAGCTCTGTGGTTGTGAGCTTTAAAAATGAAGCAGTCTGAACCCGAGAGCGCCACTTGTGGCACAACTTGCTTCTTCGCAAGTCAACAAATTTACTCACCAGTTGGGAAGATTATGCTCCAAACGACATGTTTTTTGTATAGAATTATAGTAGTTAGGGGAAGTAACTTGGTACTTTTGCCCACTATGAATCCCTTGCAAGCGGTACATAGCGTACATGTACCTATCTAGGTAGCTAGAGAGGATGAAAGTAACACAGGTCTTTTTATCGAATTCAGGATATCATCAAACCACACTAAACTCACTGATACGACTTCTCGTTACTTGCAATTGGAAATAAGGACACCAACATAGAAGCAGTCTCAGTACAAATACCTGGGCACACAGGGGTCAGCCCAGCTACAGTGCATGAGTAGGGAGACTACACCCGCTATGTAATCGAGATAGGCTAGCCCTGGCCAATTGAACATACTAGACGCTTCAGCACTTCCCACCCATCATTAACGCACATCTCGCACCTTCGTATAAGCTCAAAATTGCAACGCTTGCAACCCAATTTTCACGCAAATTGCGTAAAATGAATGTCAAAAAGACAAAAAGTATTGACCATCTCCTCCGGGAAGGCTCGAACTTCCAACCTCCTGATTAACAGTCAGACGCGCTAGCCAATTGCGCCACAGAGGAATGAGCTTCTTGATTGGACGGCGACGACTCAATTCATCTTTTGAGCTTGATCTCACGATCGAGGAAGTAGTCTCAATAAGACGGAACCTCTTGATTCTACAGTAATGTTGATGATTGGTTTCCTCTTTTCCTCTCTTCCTTAATAGAAAACACACAGACTCCTAACAGCTTATAGTATTCTACTTGAGGCCGAGTGGGAGGCATGACAATTGAAACAGAGTATTTAACACCGATTATTATTTCAGGCAGTGCAACAAATTTTATATCCTTCATATAAGCCTCAGTCAACACTAGCCGCATGAAATGTTTGATGAAATGCTTATTATGCCTTAAGGAGCACTATGATTTTGATCAAGAATTTCTTAGCCTATAACATAGACGCCAAGCCCAAATTCCGCAGTAGTTATAAAATTTCTGGTAGCTCCACATGATCGATCTATAGTCAAAAGTGGCTGGAATACCTGCAATGCCTTCTTAGCGCTCTTGGGTAAGTCCTGATCTCAATGACTAGAGTATTGCTGTTGATACTGCATATATATCAATCTTATTGTACAAGTGGGGACCAATCCTCATTTTTAATATACTGCTCGATTCGAGTGACTGGAACGTCGACACCGAGCTTTTATTAGTTATGAGTTAGCAAATATGTCGTAGGCGCTCTTAACGCAATGACGAGTTACACTTACATCTTGGGCATAAATAACCGATGGATCTCCACCATCGTAGCCGAAATCTTGAGCATATGCGTACATCTCTGCAATCTCTTCACCATATCCACCTGGCGCAAGTTTGTCATGCTCCGCCACCGTGTTCTTCTCAAACGTAGCTGGAATGCCCGTAACTTTGCTCCAGAGCTTTACATACTCCGACCAAGTAAGGCGATCACCAAATGCCAGAAGATTTTTTCCAGCGGGAACCTGGCTCAGGGCTTTGACAAAATATCCAGTGTCAGAAGGAACAACAAGCGGGATTGGAACATCGCCACTGCCAGGTATGCGAAGGACCATTGATCCATCCGAACACTAGATACTTGTTAGAGTCTGGCCCAAAGCGAGTTTGGATCAATTTAGCAAACCTTTTCCCATGGTACTGCGGCCTGACCCCACTTCCAATTGGTGATAAAGAGACCCATCTGAAGTATTGACATTTTCTGGGCCAGCCTAGGGTGTATGCTGTTGATATAGTCCACGACATGTGCCTTGGAATCGAAATGAAAGACGCCTGCATATTTTCCGCGACTCCATTTCTTCGCATCCGATAACGATGACCACACAAATAAGTCTAAAGTGTCAATGGTAGCCGCAACAGCATCAGCGATATTTTTCCCTTGCTGAAGCTCTGTCTCATAGCACCATTCTCGGAGAGTTTGACCCGGTTTAAGTTTAGCCACGTCCTCTGCGGTTGGCATTGCAAAAGCCGGCGAGAATGCGGTATTTCCAAACACAATAGAAGCACCTTGGACGGCAGCCTTGATAGATTCCATGTCATCCGCATCTCCCTTGACCATCTCGATGCCTTTAGCGGCAAGAGCTTTGCTCTCAGGCTTAGAGGGGTCACGGGTAACACCTCGGATCTTCCATCCACCCTCCTTAAGGAAGACATTGGCAACAGATGATCCCTTTGCCAGAGAAGTCAGTACTGATTTCTACCTTGGAAACTAATGGGGGAAAAAATTAGGAGAGAGTTGACTGCTGATCATGATGAGGCAGCTGGCCACCATGTCACGATGATGAAAAGAGCAACAACAACAACAATCTTGAACATACCTGCGTGCCTGTAATAGCAATAATTACCACAAGCCTCGACATTCCCGTTCCTATCTGTTACCGAGGGTAGATAACCAGTGAAATGAATCTTAAATATTAAGAGGTTAAGAGATATAGACTTTGTATATTGCAGTCGAAACCGATGTTACGATGCACAACGGGAACTCTTATATACGCAGTCTCTCTCTCCGACATTGAAATTATCACCATGATTCGTCTCGTCATTGTGATGGAATGAATGATAGCCCCGATATGTCCGACTCTTCTAATGACAGCCGAGTAAGTCTGCCTCCTTTACATCAGCAGACTGCAATTCGCTTGTGAGTTGGTAAGCAAATCCTTCGTCAAAATGGGATTGCCTCTCTTGACTGCCGAGACTCTACGCTCCCAGCTTATTTGTCAACCTCTTCTCCTGCCCCTCAGACGCTAGGTATTTGAATTTCAAGCCTGCCGCTCAGGTTGCAGTACCTGCAGTACGTGACGTAAAGGGCAGGCTGGGTGCTTGTTTAGCACTTCGGTTTGATCAGTAATCCAGGGCCATATCAATGTTTAGCTGCCCACTCCTCAAGCCTCGGCCGCGATGGATTTTAGCGCACGCCACAATTGTGATCCTCAAATATTACCAGATGCGGTAGGTGGATCAGTCAGGCACTGGCCATGTCAATCTCGCACGAGTGTCAATGCTTAGCGAACAGTGTTTGCTAGCGAGATTCTCAGCAAACGCTTTGGATCCAATGTAACCTGTTTTCTCGGAGTTAGGCATAAATCCCTCAATAGAGCATACTAGATCTCTGTCGATGGATATGAAGTAGCTTATTTAGTAACGTCTTCAGTGGATGTTAATGGGGAAATCACTTTGAAGCCTAAGCTAGACAAGATAAAGAGAAACTCATCAAAAGTACCACAATAGGGGGAAATAGAAACATAATCACATTAACGCCGACATTTCGAAGATTGGTAAGTATTGACAAAATTTCAACGTCTCTCACCTGAAATATGTCCATGGAAGATTATCTCCCCAGCCGTACAAGCTCAGACAGCTTTTGGCACGATTGCGGCCAAGGGTATATACCACAAGGCCGTGGGTACAAGTCAGAGGAATTTCCCAGGTACCACATCCAGATAGCTCTTGAATCTGCTGCCTGAACACTACATCATAATCTTGCGATCATTCTCAGCATGTATGCATAATTACTACACTTAGAGAGTATTTGGCATGACGCGACAATGCTGGGATAAAAGTATTGCAATAAAGTCAATCATGTCGTAATAACAGGCGGCATGATTAATATTAAATAAAACTAGCCTTCGACATCCTCAGCATTTTAAGAAGCAATGAGCGATAACTCATGCAGTGATGTGATCCACCAAATGCTGAACCTTTTCATCCAAATTTAAACTCGCCTTCACCAACTCCTCGTTTTTCTCCACACCAGCGGCCAAACTTGAAAACAACTGAAAAATGACTTCAGTATCTACCCCATTTTCTCCTTCGAGAACCAATATCTCCGCAGGTGCTGCAAGTCCCGCTTTTGGCTCATGCGCCATCACTGTCGCTGCACTCATGGGGTTTCCCAAAACAACTCTCTTAATCCTTCGCCCCGGGGCAATACCATACAACGGTGTCCAGAGAGTATGATCAATTTCCCAGAATAGCATGAAGAGTTCCGGCCCAATGAATTGCTTCGCAGTTGCGACGAAGCCCTCTGTTGTGGGAGAAGGACCTTCGAGGTATGCGGTGATAGAAGGCCAAGCAGCATCGGCAAGGGTGCCGATAGAGTTGTGAAGGCGCGTAATTACCTCGTCAAATGAGCGAGTTGTTTTGACGGTTATACGTTTGCTGGTGAAGGTATCTTCGATACGCGATGTTACTGGGGAAGACATGGTGCAGTAAAGTCGAAGACAAATGTTGATGTGCAATTCAGAGGAGCTTATAGTTTAGAGAAGAAGATTTTGTGTATTGATCTGATGCCAGAACCATATGAAGCCACGATGGCTCTCTAAGCCAAAACAGCAATATATATATATATAATGTATCTGTTCCACCGACAAGTCTCTGTCTGAGGAGTGTGTCACACAGGAGACAGCAGATTCGCCTCTTCATGCGTCACACATAATTGATAATCAAGAAAAACACAAAATATGTCTCATCGCGTGAGGCAGTATCAATAATCAAAAAAGGCACATTTGTTGGCATTCCATCGAATTGGAAGAAACGGACGCCCGAGATCTGTACATGTTCCACAAAACGTCGGTGCCGAGGTTGCTAGGGTCGGAAGGCTTGTTTTAGTAGTGCCAACTGGGGGACACCCCCTGTATGGGACACAC
This sequence comes from Trichoderma virens Gv29-8, assembly GCF_000170995.1. NCBI lineage: Eukaryota > Fungi > Ascomycota > Sordariomycetes > Hypocreales > Hypocreaceae > Trichoderma > Trichoderma virens. The sequence goes on from NW_014013667.1 coordinate 151,623, forward strand.
AAATCGGGCGGTCAATCCGGGATCAACACCGAGGGAGGAATACAGAGTTATTCTGTGTATTTCCTTGTGTAATTTTTTTATTCTAGTTTACATGTGTAGCATATGTCTTCGAATTCAACTACAGTGGATATCTGATGTTTTAAGACCGTAATTGTTGTTATTGAGAGTGTCAGAATGCTCGTAGAAGCTGTCTAGTATATAAGAGAAAGCTACCTAGTAAATTCGTCTTAAGAATATGTAACTTTGAATGGATACCTGACTGGTACCCAATTAGTAGGGGCATCTGGCTCATAGCCCGATTTTTCCCAATTAATTGAACCCGTAATGTCCCAAATTGATTACCTTCTTCCCACTCTTTGAAGACCTCGATGATTATAGTTATACGACAGTATGATCCTAGTCTAGACTGCAAGCCGAGGATTATTGTGGGCCGAGGCAGCCCACCACTGAATTGATGATGGTGGCACCAAAGTGACGTAGCACACCAACTAAAGCCAAGTTCTTCTGTCGATGTTGTTCGGAGTCATTACATAAAATGTCCATGGCAATATCGTCGTGTATAAGTAGTCGTAGAATGACTTGGGTTGTCAGTTCTCTCAGAATCTCACAAGCAACAATAAAGCAATAGCAACAAAAACAGCAAGAGCAAACTCTACCTGGCAACAAATCTTCTTCATATTCAAGTAGTTAACCAATAACCCATCATAATGACCCGTCCTGATATCTTCTATGAGCCGCCTAAGGGCGAGAAGTCAGGTCTCCCCCATGACCCTTTTAAAAGCTTCGTTATTCCTCGACCAATTGGTTGGATCAGCACCACAAGTTCAACTGGTCAGGATAACCTTGCACCCTTTAGCCAATTCACCAATGTCTCGTTTGACCCCCCAACCATCATGTTTGTGGGACACCAATCTGTCTATAAACGTGAAAGCAAGGATTCGGTTGTCAATGCGCGACAAACTGGAGAGTTTGTCTGGAATATGGCGACGTTGGTACCGGACATCAGCATGCACGAGATTTAAGCTAATTTTGCAACAGGTTTGATACTAGAGAGGCAATGAACGCCTCAGCCCTAGAGTCTTGGAATGATGAATTCCCCATCGCAGGGGTGACAAAGGCGCCAAGTCGCGTTGTCAAGCCTCCTCGAGTGGCTGAATCCCCAGTTCAACTGGAGTGTAAAGTTCATTCCATTGTCAGAATTCAGGGAGATTCTCTCGTGGGGCATTCTGATATCGTGATTGGCCGAGTCGTCGCCATCCATGTGAAAGGAGAATATATTACACCCGATGGGGTACGTCTATCTGAGTGTTTTCGTATGTTCTGAACTAACCTGAGTCTACACAGCTATTTGATGTTCTGAAAGCGGCTCCTCTTGCCCGACTCGGCTACCACCAGTACACTGCCATCCGCGAAGTTTTCGATATGAAAATGCCCTTTATGTACAATGACACTGTTAGTGGAAACACACTTGGTGGTGAGAAGGGAGCTTCGGATGCCGAGTTATATGCCACCAAGGATAATAGGCCTCTGGAAGAGAAGCAGCAGGAGGAATTGGAACGTATGCAAGGGACTGTCACTAAGCGTAATTGAGGGCAAGCATATCACCTAGCCCTTCATGCCGACATGTGTCTGGTATCTGGGCTAAGCTGTTATGGCGGTGAACATTTCCACTATGGGCTTTCATAATAGACTGTGTCTTATACTTAGAGATTGTTTAGTTTAATAGCAAGAATTTATGTAATCTTGTCAAAAATATGATGCGTAAAAATAAATTAAAATTTGTCAGAATCTACAAATGATCTCCATTGAGTAGCAGGAGCTTCTCATATATGCGCAGTGGCCTAGACGCAGACCGATATAACCCACTACTTTTAATAATAACTGTCAATAGTGTCTGGATTTCGGCACGGCAACCCCAGAGTCGCGTTGATTAATAAGTGGCGTGGGCTAGCCTAATATACCTAGTGAATTACACATAACGGCACAGGGATCACTTAGGCCAACTAGTGCCAGCCAGCAGATTCGCCCCCTTCCCAAGGCCCAAATACTACTAGATGTGGTATCTAGGTTGTGGTATAAAGTAGGGTGGTATCCTCCAAGTCTAATTTGACAGTATTCATTCCCATTAACTGCGAGAGATTGATGTTATGGATGCCACACTTGATGCTCAACGAATAGAGTTCGCCAGCATAATTCTTGGCCAACCATTGGATTCTACACAATCTTTAATTTTCGCTCAATCTGAAACCCGAATCCGTCAACATGCTATGCGCGCGTCTTTCAGGGAGAAGAGAAGTAGTTTATCGGGTGGTCAAGCTTCCACCAGGCCGATGTTACAGCCCCAATCAATGTTGACGGGTAAATTTCGCTCTAAGCCTCCCATAAATAAGAGAAAGCCCAAAAATAAGAGAATGGCAAAGCAACCACTATTTATTAGTGAAGATCGGGATGATATCGGCGAGGAGAGAGCGGCATCGCCAACAATGGAGGCATTCATATCACCAGCGCTCGATGCCAGCAAAAGTGATCCCTTTCATACTCTTCCAATTCAGATGGGTCCATCACAAGAGCATCTTCTGAAATTGAGTTCGTCCTTCCTTCTTGCACAAAAGTTTCTAGTCTAACCTTGCTAGTACATATGACTTCTTACATGCAAAACCCTCTGGTGTTGAACCCCGAATCTTCCCATCTATCGTATGGCTTCGCCGACGCCGCGCTACTTCACGCTTTTTTCTCGCTCGCAGGCTTGTACCATGACCTTAGCGTCGGAACAAAGATAACGCCACTTTCTCTCATGCATAGAGGGGAGACACTGAGATTAGTAAACGAACGGATAGCACAGACACCATTGCAACTCAGTGACGGGACAATCGGTGCTGTAGCTGCATTAGCGACATTTGATGTAAGTTACCTTCGTTGATTTGTTGAAATAAGCGCTAATGTTAGTGATAGTTACTAGATGGTCGACCACAAAGCGCTCGTTGGAATCTGCAAGGACTTCAACAAATGGTTGTTCAAAGAGGTGGTTTACGAATCCTTGGAAGGGAGGCTCGGGATTTTTGTGGATCATGGTTATTGCAAAGAACCATATGTTGGTAAGAAGCCTGCCCCATCACGATGATTCCTACTGACTAGCTCAAAGGTCAGATCTCTGCTCCGCTACTGTCAGCAATGAGAAACCATTGTTCCCTGTAATGCATTTCGGCTCGCCACTATTGAGGCCTGGTTCACAAGACAGCTCGCTATTCTCCATCTTGGACTCAATATTTGACACGCTATCAGAACTCTCTATTGTTGTTTGTCACTCTCACGCCTCTCCTTCACGTCGACTATTCTTCAGCAACAACATATACTTGGTAGAGCACGCTCTACATTCCTTGCCTCAAGATATATACTCTAGTTACTATGAACCCAGGAGAATGGCAGCTATCATCTACATCTATCTGTTCCTTCGCAGAATTCCCCGCTTTGTTGGCATTTACCAAACCCTTCTGGGCCGCCTTCGCAACTCCATGGATCAGTGCATACACAGAAACAGCGAAGATTTCAGTAGCCATCATTTAAATTTAGTTCTATTATGGATCTGCTTCATTGGTGTTGCTTCTTTTAAGACACCAATCAAGATAGGGGGCGACCGAGAATGGTGGATTGGTTTATTACGAAATATTTGCAGAAGATTGCACGTGGCATCGGAGACTGACTTCGAGGATTGCTTGAATCGTGTGGTAGAGATGGGTAGCCTTTGCAGGGGCATCTCTCACACTATTTGGAGAGAACTTCAGAGAAGTGACCCTATAATGGAGAATATGGGTCAGACGGGGTGGATGGAAATCGTGTATCCAATCTAGATTACTTAGTCAGTATATTTTATGTCCATTGAACATATATCTTAGGAGATTCTGAACGAAGATACAAGGAAACTGTGCCAATTGATGCTTCCGAAAAATGGGGCGCCGTCACGTACCACGACTACAAGACTACCTCCTCCTGTGGCTACCTGGCGAACGCTGAAGTCTACGATGCAGAAGCGGTCGGGGCCTTCGAGGCCATAAAACTCACCAGAACGCAAATCGCGTTGAACCCAGACATTAAGGAAATACTCCTTTTCTTAGATAACTCTGCGGTGGTGGATAGGATCTTAGAGACTACACTAGCTTTATCATAAGGCGCATATATAGGTTTAAGAAAAATAACTAAAGAACTACAGCTATACGTTATCACTAAAGTAATATAGATCCCTGGATATAAAAATGTGTTAGGTAATGAAAGAGTAGATAAATTAGTTAAAGAGGGTTTAGAACTCCTAAAATATATAAGCAGCTGCGCTATAATTACCTACGTTAAGAGGTAGGCGAGGAAGGAATAGAGGTTAATATTAGAAGTCTACTGGGATGATAACTCTCCGTTATATTATAGACGCTGGTAATTTAACGCCTTTGTAATACCACTGGAGCTCCACTTTCTGCACCTTATCCTCTATAGACTTTTATTTAAGAGATCTAGGTACAGTAACTTTATAAAATACTATAAGAGGTTTGGCTATAATATAAGACCTATTTATAAATGCAGTAAACCTAGGACTTAAGGATATTTTATAAAATGCTGGATAATTATACTTTTCCTCTTAGATATCTTAGAAAAAGACTTTTTATTTAGAGCTATGTATTTTATATATTTCCTAGGCTATAAAAGTTATAAGGAGTTTTAGAAACTAGTGGAGGAGATAAGCTTATATAGCCCCTTTTCCGCAGATATAGATTAATACTTCCCCCCCTATTTCTTTTATTAAATTAAAACGTAGTAAACGCAGGATCTAAACAACTGCGGCTTCTACTGTCCTAGTGCTTAGATAAGGACTTATGTAATTAGTTTACTTAGTGGACGTTAATAATAAAATAAATAAACAAACAATGATGCTTCCGAAATGGCACATCTGATGACATAGTCATCAGGATTACGCAATAGTTGCTTTATATTTCCAATAATTCTTGGCTATCTACATATAATGGATGACAGCATCTCCAAACTCGCCACCCAGCTGTATTTTCAGCAGGTCGCCCGCTATAATCTCCTCTTTCTTTGCTAAAAGTTCGTCTACGGCCCAATTAACAGCCATGTACCGCCCATTCAGAAACGCAGCTGTTTTTGTGCAGAGCCAAACCGCCACTCCACCAGCAAGCTCTGGTGTGTCCTTGGCAAAGTGTCTAAAGCCCCGTGCGTCATCGTGCATATCTGTTAAGATAATTCCAGGGTGGAAAGAGATGGCCGTGACATTTGGATTCTCAACAGATATATACCGGGTGAGTTGCAGATCAGCAAGCTTTGCCAGAGAATATGCGGAGGCTCCAGGAGCAACCATGAAAGCTGCTGCGGAGCTTAATCCGATCAACATGCCTTCCTTTTCACTACCGAGGAGCTGAAGGAAGTATTTTGCGACTAGCATTTGCCCTTTGACGTTGACTTCCTGTTAAATATTTAATACCATCTCTGGCGCATCAAACTTCGTCAAATAACACTTACAATATCATGCCACCATGTTTCCAACAATCCAGACTGGACAAATTGGCCTTCGCTTTGAAATAGTCCCGCATTATTTACTAATACATCTGCTGTTCCAAACTTGGCCTTGATTTGATCAAAAAAACTCTTAACTGACTCTTCATCGGTAATTTCCAGTTTTGCGGACAGAACTTCGATGCGAGGATTGATCTCATGAATCAATTCTTCAGTGCTTTGAAGGTCAGCTACATTACGAGCGGAGAGAACGATTGCCTTGGCGTTCGCCTTTGCAAACGCAGTCGCAAGGCTCTACAATAGATCATCAGCAAGCGCTTCTATTTGTAAAGTCCAGCACCCAGTGAGACAAGTATAACTCACCAGCTTTCCGATTCCTCTGCTTGCGCCTGTGATTATGACTATTTTGCCCTCCTGGGATAAGGACGCCGACGTTGGGTCAATGTCCGGGTATACATCACGGTATACCTTCTTGGTGAATTGGCCCGTTGTAGTAAAATGATCCTCGGACAATGACATGGTTGCTGGGGCAAACGAAGAAGCTCAACTTTAAAGAGTGTTCGTATTTTAAGAGATTTGTTCTTAAATGATGTTGATTTCGATCGTTTGACAGGAGAAACCGAGATATTATATGTCGTCGCTTAACTATGAATACATAGATTTCTTCTACCGCCTCCCTGTTCTTTCCATCCCGGTGTTCGCCTTTAATACGACCATCATGTGTTCAATGTTTAGACACGAGTTTGGAAAGCTTCAAAAACTTCCAAACGCAGAATGTGGTGCCAGCATTTGTCCGCCTAGTGATCAAGGTCTGACTTCAATGGTTTCACTCCACCTACCGTATATGGAATATTTGACCTTGCCGATTAAACCGCTACGGTCATTCACTGCCCATCCGACGACCATTTGTCATCCCGATTCCCCGCCTTCATTGTGGAGTCCCCTAGTAGAATCTAAACCACAACCAATTGCGAGACCACCATCAGCAAATACACGTGTTAGCAATTATTTGATAGTGAATTATTTTATAGTCTACTAGTAAAACTTCAGTTGAAGATATTTAGTATTAGTAGCCACAGCCGCAGCTAATTATCATCACAAGGACACTTGGATAACATTATGTTCAACTAAATAAATAGACCAACCTAGATTCATGGCCCTGTCACCATCCAGTACTGCGTGCCAAATCGTGTTTCTATAGATTGGCAACACCATGAGGTCCAAGGGACGGTTCTATAAATCCAGGGCTATATTGACCGATAGGTCGGAGGACTGGGGCAATATTTGTCACAAATGCAGTTGATGCCTAATACCAGAAGATGATGGAATGCCTTGTTAACAGCTGGCTATCTAAGTCTTCTAAACGAGCGTGGAGAAGTGAACTTAACGTCCAGTTGATGCTTCTGGATCGCTGCGCCGATTTTCATCGATCCTAGTGTAAGTCGACATAGTAGACCCATTATATCGACCATATGAGTCGGGTCGAAACACACTGTTTGTTTGCCAGGCGGTTTATCATTAAAGAGCAACACAGTTGAGAAGGTTCAAGTTGATAAGGCCTCCCTAAGTATTAAATATTATGATTAGTGGTTATTAAGGGAGACTTAAGATAAGTAAAGCTGCAGCTCACCTGTTCCGCGTTCGAGTCACAGCAGTAAGAGCCGCTACTGCAGCCCGTTCCAAGGACGCCAATGTTGCAGAGTATGCCTCCTATAAGGCCACTGCAACAAACAGCGACCTGATTGCTGTTGCAGGTACCTCCACCACTGCTACCTCCACCACCGCTACCTCCACCACTGCTACCTCCGCCACTGCTACCTCCGCCATTGGTGCCATCACCAGCGCCATCACCAGTGGTGGGGGCGGCGATGGCAGTGGCAGCCAGAGCAATGAGGGCAGTAGTGTACTTCATATTGGTAAAACAAAGCTCAGTACTTGGGGCTTATACAATAATAAGAGGGCTTCAGAAAACTGGCACTTGTTGATGGTATGTTGTGTTGGAAATTGTGGGAATTCACCAGTGCTTTATATCTTCAGCTGTGCCTTAGAACTTCCTGATCCTGGACTCGAACCAAATTTTCAGGAAGAAGCAGGGTTAAAGAACGCTACGTTATTATGCTTTGTCTTAGCAAGCCAAATTAGATAGATGATTTAGCCATCGTGTAGTGAAGCTCAAACTCTGGCAGGGCTATCTTGAGAAATAATATGATGATTATTCCTTTGCTTACAATCCATGCATTAGTTGAGACGAGTGACAATACTATTTCCTCCTGTGGCTTACATGAATCTCGTATAGTTAGCTCATTGTCGGTATAAAATCGTTGGCTTATTCGAACTATCTCCGCGGCGCAACTTGGGTATATCTTACTTCAAGCCAATCGGAATATTCGGCTATATTTTGAAGCTTTAATAAGTCTCGGTTTTACATCCTCCGTAACTCTTACTTAATTGATTGTATCCTATTCTGTAGCCTCGAGCTGTAATAGATATCCCAGAGGACGTAACATCATAATTCCACCAAGATGTTTCTTAGGTTTTCGACCTCCTTGCTCCTCCATAGAGGCGTATTTAGTATGTATAGTGATCGACAGTAACTAAGATTTAGCGCAGTGATCGACACTAATTACGATTCTTCATATATGACCTATATGCAGGGGATAAACTCAACTACCGAGCTACGAAGTATTTGAGGCACCTAAGTATAGATCTAGTTAGATGCTGAGCTACTATTCGCACGAATCGACCCTAATCAAGTCGCTTGTGTTATAACTTCCAATTAGGCAAGCTAAGTAAGCGACTGAAAACGGTCAGAGTAGCCAACCAATCGCCTGCAACATATTACCACGAGTATAAGACAGCTTACCCTGGTTAAACCTCTGTGCTCACCTCAAAATTTCTCAAGACACGGCACAGAGAAGTCAATCCCATGATCGAGAGAACATAATAGAGCTAAAAAGCGAGCATGCACAAATAATATTTCCGCTAATTTACGCTCTATTGTGAGGCTGCTGTCCTGCTTCAGTTTTGCAGCCACCAATATCGTTGATACCATTTATTTCTCCCCAAAAGAGTATGCAATTTGCCATCCCCAGAGTTTGGATTTCCAGTTTTAAACCCATCGTCATGCCCAGGGTTGGCGATTATTTGCTTACTATATAACGCTTCTCTCAAACAAGAGGTTCTGGTAAAAAAAACAAAGGCATGGGCCTAACATAAACTGTAAATTAAAAGTAGTATTTTAAGATACTGCCTCGTGTCTTACAACCCATGGTTCTTTTATAATTTGCTAGGGTATATATAGATCCTATGAAGGCGAAGTCGTATAGTTTCGGTCTACGGCATCTCCAATCCCCAACCACTTCTCACTGCCCCAACATGAAAAACAATGGTTGCCTATTGAATACGCAAATGTGGGTAGCTACAGGGATGTTAAGAAGTAGAAGCATACTATGGTAGAGTGATCCGAGATGTTGAAATGGTTACGTGTAGTCTTCCTCTAATTTACCGGACAGAAAGGTAAATGTAATACAGAAAGAGTGATGGTATGAGTTGGCCCCAACAATGCCAAAGAGTTGTGTATAGTGCTATTTATTTTTTAAGGCCAATCTAAGAAGAGACGTCTGGACTACAAAACCGGTTCGCAATATTAGGGCACTGGGCTGTGAATATCTTAAGACGATGATAGAATTCAAGCTGTGCGAAGGACGAGTTCTAGATTTCATTGTTGAAGAGAAATGCAAGCGGCTGTCCAAGCCATACCCATACCGGGTAGCTCCTGTCTCTGAGTCGTAGCTTCATCAGGACTCGCGGTTTCGTAACCTCAGCTAGTCGGCGTCAAAGTTTATCACATTTGGTCAGGTATGTTTGTGCTAGTACTCCGCACATTTTATCCTTTGGTGCCAGCCAATTTATGAGAAGCTCTCTCCAGTCCCTGCTTATTTGAGCTACCACCATGCCTAATGTATCGTTGATGGACGTTGGTGATGGTAGTAATAAGAGGCATTGGCTATCTTCAAGTAAAGTTGAAGAGAAAGCCGATTATGAACATCACTCTATCCATTAGTCTCCAATAGGGTTTTGTAAATAAGCAAATGAAGAATTGCTTAAAAATATCATTATATACAGTCTTGCCGGTCACAAGTTGCCTCAATTCACGTCATCATAGTCCCAAACCACCAAAATATCACAATCACCACACAGCATTGTAGCAAACTCACCACTATTGCAATAGCGGCAACAATAGGCCCGCCCAATCTCGTCCCTCCTCCTCCATCAACCCTCTTGTTAACCTCCTCCCCATACTGTCCCCCTACATTCCCTCTTGGCCAATATTCACACACCACAAACCAACCTCTCGTACCGCACAACTTCCTCCCGCATCCAACTCCCCGCGTCGCTTTCCAGACCAGCTGCGAAAAGTGCCCCGTCTGCTCTGTGAAACCAGGATCATTGAAATTGTATTTTTCTTCCTCGTCACCCCAAGCCTCCACCGCTGCTGTCGCGTTCGCGTATCCGATGGCGAGATTCTCACCGTATGGACCCCCCGAATGGGCGAAACGGCAAGTTGTGTCTGACTGGAGATATGCAGTGGCGAATTTCTCCAGGGTTGTGTTCCAGTATAATGAGGAAGCGTTGTATTGGCGGCGGTAGGTGTTGGTCGAATTAAGGATTGCCGATGTAAATGATGTAGGGTTGGAGTAGGATGGTTCGCCGGATGGGATGGCTGGAGCGGCGGTGATGGTGACGATGACTGTGGAGGAGGAAAACTTGACGAAGGTAATGAGCGAGTATAAGAATAACGCCAATCTCATGTTGGTTCTATAGGTTGAAGCAGGTGGTTTGTGCTGAGTCGTGAAACCGTCCTTGAAGATACCCGTAATATATGCCCAAGAAAACGCGTTCAGTGCAAGCACCACCCATAAGCAACAGCAAACAGAACTAGGATTGAATGCAGTCTGAAAAAAAAAGGCAAAAAGAAAGACAAAATGCGTAACGAAGTATAGATGATCCCTCAATTCAGACAATTAGCATTTCGCATCATTTTAACGAGAGCCTGATTCTTACCCCTGTTTGTCTCATCTCTTTCAGCACCGCTTGATTTGTCTGCACGCACTGAGTCTAAGCGCCGCCCAAAGGATGAAACACGACGCAGCGGCCAATCATTTGCAGATGTCGCGCGTAATCCGCCTCAAAGACGCTGCATGGGCTCAAAGAAAAATAACAGGAGATCTGTATTTTAATCTTGTTCATATCATACGCCTGTTTACATATATTTAATGTTCATTTGTTCATATAGTTATGCCTGCATTCATCATGCCTAGGTCAAACACTCTAGCAACATCCGTCTCGGCCCTTGCGCCGTCTCGTGGGCTCATGTTCAAATATGTACACGTACAATGCTATTATTACAAGTCACCATGTAATCTGCTGACTAGATAGGTATTATGACGGCTCCAAATCAATGCCATATCGATCTATACCCTTCTCATCGCGCCACCACTTCAAACTATACAGCCCATTCGTAGGCAGGTTTTCCACACTCATATGCCTGCCATCCACCCATTCAGACGTCGACGGGGTAGCCAGTCGAGACACCATCTCTCCACCAGCCATCAGCGTCGCCGCTCCAGCGATTGAGCAGGGATTATGCGGCAATACATCTCGTACTGGTAAAAGCAATCTCGTCGCGATGCCGCACGCAATCATGACTCCGAGAACAACCTGGAGCGCAATCTTGGGCCCGCGATTCTGCTGTAGCCGCTGATGACCGGATGAGGTCACCACACCGTCGAATGTAGGTAGAGATGGCCCGTTGCCAGAAGTGCTATTGTCGCGCATGTTTAGGGATATGGCTTGAGCCATGTAGTCGCCATAAAGTCGCTGAGTGGCATTCCTGAGGTTGTCGACATTCTTCGCGCCAGCAAGCTCATCTACTGGACGACCATTCTTCGTCATAACGAGAGCTTGGATGAAGCTGTCTATATAGTTATTCGTGTAGTTTGTGTTGTTCGGGCCAGGAACCGTCTGGTTAAACAGCGGACTACTCAAACCATTTAGCCACGCGTTGGGCAGAAAAGGAAATCTTTCGCTGCTGCGATTAGTCTTCAAGAGCTTCGCTGTACCCTCATTTGTCGTAGGAAGCTGATTGGGGTCGAAGCTGAACTGAGGAAGCTGCCAGGTGACATTGGCCATAACCTGCTCGATGTTCTGATAGCAGACAAGTGTGGCGAGGTCTTGCTCGAAACCAGTAATTTTGGCTTTGCTTCCTTTGCCCGATTTCTTCAATTGCATGAGACCCAGTGTGACTGCAAATGTCGGACATCCGTTGTCTGTTTGATGAACTCCATTGCCCGCTACTCCGGTTGATGGGTTTGTGTCCAACGCTCCATCACCTCCAACAAGGCCACTACCCCAGGTGAGGATCGAGCCTTTTCCAACATATGCCATGCTAGTATCGTTGGGAAGCAAAAAGTATTGCATCCACGGCTCCTCTCTCTTCATTCCATGCGGCGCAGTCTCACACCAGTCGGCATATCTCATAGTTGTATTCAGCCCAATCCAAACATACCCCTCTTGGGGAGTCACAAAGTTGCTCTGCCCAGGCATTAAAAATATTGACCCTGGTGTAGACTCTTGATTAACAATTGTTACTTTTCGATCATCATTCGGTATCGTTGTGCAGTTCAGCGACGGCCTCACGGCAGGTATGTTAATTGTCAGCGGCACATTGACGCTCGAATTCGTTGTTGAGATGGCATTCTGATGTAGTGTGTTGAACACAAGATCGCCCGTTGTCCACTTTGTGCTATTCAGACCCAAATATTCGACCAAGTTGTCAATAGCAGTGGCTTCGTTATCAGAGAGGGAAAGGTCTGCGTTGTCAAAGTTGAACGTGTCTCTTTGGTAAAGAGTAATATTCTGAACAATTGGGACACTGATAGCACTATACAGACCTGACACTATAATGGATAGAAAACTTCCAATAAAGGTGGCAAATAGCGCAATGGCCACCGCGAAGTTCTTCGTTCTTAGCGATAGATAAAAGGCACGAGGGAGCAGCTGACCGACAAGACTCAACGTGATTGTTCGCTCAGCACTGGCTTTTCCACGCTTCAAGGGTGCGTATGGAGCAAAAGTTGCTGCCATCATTTCCATTGCGGCATAGAGACTAGCCACTCCCAGGGCAACAGCTGAAGGAATATAAGTAGCAAATGCGAGCGAGCTCGATTGGCTGATACTCATGAATCCATCGTTTATGTCTGAAAAGTGTTGAACAATCTCCAAAGATGCAATGACGAGCAGTGGTAGACATATCGCAAGGGCAAGGAACCGGGTGGTGCTAGCTATTGGTTTCCATGACGGCACTAGGCTTTGGGTTTGCTCAGCGGAATAATTAATTGTTTGTCCTTCGTTCCGCTGAATTGGCTCGATAGAGACACTTGCGCCGGTATCAGAAACATGAGATGTTCGGAATTGGTATTCCACAAGACACTGTTTTAACCTTTCGTTGCTCAAAACTCCCATCGGCGACAAGATCTTATTGAGATGATAACTTGCTGCGAGCAGTGTAGCCATTGAGAGAGTTGATCCTGGTTGGTCTGGCGCTGCAAAGCTGGGCCGAGCAAATATCATTCCCACGGACAAGATAACCAACAGTCCGAGAAAGCTACACATGAAGCTGGTCGAAAGGGCTTTAACGCGCAGCCTCTGCTCCACATAGGTAATGCTTCCAGTAGCGGTACGATTCGCCGGCTGAACGATGATTTCGTGTAAGACTTGAGTAGCAATTCCCTTGAATACATCGGATCCTGTACTGAGAAGAAGATTTGGATCCATAAAACTTCTGATAGATTCTACCCCAGCTTTCTTCGACATGAGTTGGAAAAATGTTGGCACAGTGGCTGACAGAACATAGTCAACTCCTCCGTTGCCCAAGTTCCAGTTGTCGGTGGTAGATTCAACGCCCATGGCGAGGGATCCCTGAGGAAATGTCTTTAGAACATTTTGCGCATCTGCTGGCGCTGAGAAAAGAGCGTGGGCAGATCCGTTGACGGCGTTTGGGACGCCAACATCGAAATGTCCCAACTCATACGATGGTTTGCAAAGAGCAGATGTGACGTTATGGAGATACATGTACCGAGGAGAGCTGACAGACACATTATATGGCGAAATGCGGAGATCGACCACAGACATGAAAATGCGTATATCTCTGCTGGTGTTATATACTTGTAATCCCAAGGATAAATTGTTTTGGGGTATAAATTGCCTACTGAAATCGAAGTCGGCGTTGCAAGGGTAGGCGGCGAACTGAGCCTGATAGTTCTGCGTTGCATTCCGGTCATGATAATAATCATGATCGGGGCCTGCAGCTAGAGTAACTCCTTTGATGTTGCAATCTTTAGTGGTGACGTTGGCAACAATGAATGGCCCGTTGATGCTTCGCCATGGCATGAAAACCGTTGTGCCATTAGTGAGAGGCAGAAGTTCGCAATCATAGTTGACTTTGAGGCCATCCGTAGTCATTGTATATTCAAGATTCGTAGCGGCCATCGATGGGGCTTGAAACTCGGGGACGACAATGTCTTCAGCTGTGCCAGGCGGATAACGCAGTCCATAGAAGTTTATACCATAGTAAGTTTGCGCGGGACCTGGGCCGACTGACCAGGCCAATCTGGGATCCATAGATTGATTCAACTGGAATTTTGACGATAGCTGAAATTTTTGGTCGCTTTTGGACATTTGAGTTGGCTCCAGGATGAGCAAACCTGTTGAGAAAACAGTCTAGTATAGCGTTAGTACATAGCTAAAAGAACAGCAAAGAAACAAATTGGAAGACAAACAGTGCCTAGTATCAGTAATTGGCCAATTATAGATATTGTGACGGACCAATGTCGATTCTTGATGGACATCCAGAGACCAACTGGTAGCAATGGGGAGATGTAGTCCAGGAGCAAAGTCTTGTCTGCCGATGAGGGCCCTGTTCTGAGCTCCTCCCAAGGCATCAAGATCTTGTTTGCAAAATCAACTTGCCGCCACAGGGCTCCCACCACCACAAGAACTAGATGAAGCTACAATCAGCATTTAAAAAGAAAAGACAAGATAGTATCTACAGTCGCTTACCTGCAGTTGGACCATACTTCCAGGCGTAATGATTTGCCTCCCTCTGAACACTAATTCCGTTGTCTTGCTCAGAAAAGTGGTAAAGCAAAGCAGTGGCGAGCAACATTAATAAAAATGTAACGGCAAAGGCGATGAGAGCGACTCGACTGAGCCAAATCGGCGCCCACAGAGCCGAGTGGGAATTTCGCGGCCATTTGGGAGGAGGCGCCAGTGAACGCTGGTCGGAACTTGCAGTGTTTGCCACTACGCCCTCGTGAGATTCGTAAAGCGTTGGAACTGATAGAGCCTCCTCTTCATCATCTATCTCCGCCTGCTCATCGTTTTGCGCAGCTAAGGCTGGTCAGCAAGCCCTGTCTACCTCGTATCAATCCAGGCCAAGAAACACACCTTCGTGATATGGCCCCGCTCTCGCCGGGACGGGTTTTCTCTTCAGGGAGATGATTTGGTGATACGCGCCCCGACGCGGGGGCGTTGATCCTGGTAGCCCCGAGTCCGCAAATCCGTCGACGTGGGACATTTTGGTCGACTCCGCAGAAGCGTTACGAAGGCTTCATTTCATGGAGGCTGTAAAGCGAGGGAATTGAAGAAGAAAGATATTCCATCTTTGATTGCAGGAATGAGAGTCTGTTCATTCATTTTCGACTTCTGCCTTGTCTACCAAGCGAGCCTGGGATTCGCATCCTTAGTGTATTCCTGTGAGATGCTTCATGCACAAGTACCAGTTTTTGCAAGATTGGATTGAGCGATGATTGGCAGAACAGGCGCTATTACGGGAGACGTGGCTTGACTCTAGTTCAGCTTAAGCAAGGGGACAGGCGGGAGTGCGGCATCGCGTGAGAAGATGTGGCGGTGGCTGACCTATTCTCCCTTTAGCTAAGCTGCGTGTAGCTGTTTCAGTCGCCCTCGAGTTTCGTTTCGCATTGATGAGAGCCGGGGTAAACGTGGCTTCGGCGATTGTCGAGGTCTGCCTTGAAGTGTACGGAGTAGTAGTACTCCACAGCCTTACCAAGATTAATGATGCTGGCTTCTCATTATCTTCAGTTACAAGCTCTCATGATGTGATTGTGCCAGATGAGCAGAAAATCCTTGTCTAGTAGGAGGGATCAGGCTAACCACCACGCCTCATGTCCGGAGTCTCACGCTCTACCGACTGTGCTGACGAAGCAGCAGAGCTAACCAGGCTCTTACAGAGAGGTCTTGTATTCTATCGATCGAGCGTTTCAAGACTTCAATCGTGCTCATAGCTCCCGCTTTTTTTTTCCCGCCAAGAGAAAAAATCACGAAAGCATCAAGCCTTTCCATAGGGCTGCTTACATGCGTCCAGGCAGGCGTTCCTTCGGCTTCTTACACGCACTCCATAGCATCGTGGATTGTATCCCAGTCAGAAGAAAGGATGATAGGAGCAGATTAAAATATTGTAAGCATTTAATCAGATAATACTGGGGTTCTCTTTGCATCTAGGCGGGTACCTAGTTATGTTCTGGACTGTATCTCATTAATTCTTCATTAGTACCCAGTACCTCAGCTTCAGCATATTGGGGCCGTGGAGCAAAGTATATATACTTGTTTACCCGCCTCGTACTCCATCTGTATCACCATCATCATCTCCATCTCCATCTTACACTTGTCATAGGCACCCTGTCTGCCACGCGCTTGCCCGAACACCAGCCCCTGATTGAAACATTTCAAAAGAGACTCGAGAAACGATAATGCTGACGGATGCGGCAAGTTCGTCCGATAGACGGCTACAAGGGCGCCAATCGTTCTTGCTCTCGTGCCAAGCTGGCGTCATAATGGAAGTCTGAGACAAACCGTGTTTCGCATTGCGCTGCCATGCTGCACACGTCGATCCAGCGATCCGGTCGTTCCCATGACAGCAGGGCCCCAATCTGGAATGCTACTTGATGATTGATCTTCCCCATTTCCTGCTGGTCGGGCCATAGTTTTTCATTTGCCAAAGCAATTAATACTTGGAGAGGGCGGTCTCAGCTGTATTTCTTTCGCATGCAAAGACGCCCAAACTACAGCCTCACCGTTTCCCGAATTGCAATAACACCCTCATGGCGAGAACACATACAGCACAATGGCCTACTCTCACCAGCCTTCTCTTCCTGGCCGGGGCAGCTTCGGGAACTCTCTTGACTCTGTCCAATTTCCAAAGCCTAACTTCGGCGGTGTCTGTCCAATGCCTCTACGCCTACAACCTGCCCATTCGAGGATGCAGCCCCAGTGATTTCACTCGCGGCGCGACATGTTCTGAGAGCTGTATCTCAGGATTGCAAGCAGTGCAGTTCAGTGTGCGAGGACTATGTGCCAACATCAGCTCTGGCTCAAATTCTCTTCTCTTACAGGTCAAAGAAGGCCATATCCTCGACGCTCTCTGCAATATGCACACACCACAAATGAGCACTACTTCGGCGCCAACTCCTCCACCGAAACAAACACCGCCACCACCGCGAGAATCATCATCAAAACTGGAGCCAGAGAGCACAACCAGCGATCCGATATCTACAACGTCATCTGCCCCTTCTAAAGCAGCTACAACTACGATACCCACCCTCACATCAGTGATAATACCCAGCTCAGCGGGAGAGTCTACAGCCGAAGCCACCAACGCTCCGACATCCAAGGCTACAAATGAAGAGCAACCCTCTTCTACAAGTGAAGAAAAGCCAAAACCAACACGCAATCCCAATGCGCAGCCTGGCAGCGGCGGTGGAAGCCCATTTGACTTTGTTGCCATTAGCAAAGCAACTAACCTTGGGCTCACTGGGGGTTCTATTACAATGGCTATTGCCATTGGTTTCACGACACTAACGCTTATATGATATGAATATGTTTCTTTTGTCTGTCTCGCAGCCTGGATGCTGGAAAACATCACCTCAATCTTTAATGTCTAAGTAACGAAGAAGAGTTGTAGCATGGAGTGTGTTCGCCAAATGGCAGAAGCGAACACCACTGAGCTAGGATACTTGGCGCAGAGGGACTATGACGCGATACTGGGAGCATACATGTATGATTAGGAACAAGGAAGCATTGGCGTTCACTCGTTTTGTTACAAAGCTGCGACAGGAACGCAGATACTATGGGGGATTGGATTTGGCTATGCGATCACAGCTGCAATGGTTGGTTTGACGTCGGAAGAGGGAAAAAAAATACGAGGCTATTTGCCAGTGTAAGAGGAGCTCTGGGTCGAACATGTATTGTATTGTATTCATCAACGAATTCGTGTGGCAAACCGCTGCAATAAAGCGGAAAAGTTATGGAACAGCATGAGTTTTCTGTATCTTTGTAGATGATGCTCTCGTAGTTCAGTGCTGTCCCTTTTGCTACCCGACATGATGACAATTCTCTTACCCTAAACTAATAAAAAGAAAAAGAATATCGAGAATAACCGAGAAAGAAAAGCAAAAAAAAAAAAGAATTGCCGCCTGATATCTCAACCGGATTATAATTTATAGGAAGAGCCCGATGCGGGGGTCGAACCCGCAACCTTGAGATATCGCAACATCAGAACGTGTCACTCATAAGAGTCTCACGCTCTACCGATTGAGCTAACCGGGCCAAGTCATGTGACTTGGTCTTTCCAACCAATCACCGATCACCGGTTGAGCTCAGGCGGCTTCGTTGAGGGGAAGCGGTCCTTTTTTACATTATGAGGGCTTTGATAGCGGTGTTTTATGCCCAGTACAGATCTGTGTGATGTACAGGCCAAGTTCGAAGCTTCAACTTTGTGTAGCATTTTGTATTTACTGTCCAAATATTGACCTCAGACGTTATCATGAGATAGATTTAGCCAATCCCAGCACTTCACGCAAGTACATAATCCCCCAGCAAATATGCGGGGCAAAACATGTACCCTCATGCACGTAGTAATGGCCAACCAACGTCTTATTGGCATGTCGCGTACAGGGTGCATTGCATTTCTTACAAAAAAATGTCCTCCTCCGCGTCTTTCGTCTTTCCGCCTCCAAAGTAGAGACAGTTACATGAATCGACATGGAAAACTCTGAAAACACAGGACCTGTCACAAATGGAGAATTCGGGTCTGTCCTTGAAGAGCTCCTAGGCTTTTTGGAACGCTATCAGGATGATGGCTGTGTTACCCTTGAGGATGCTATTATACGAATGCACAAACAAGATGACTCCCTTAACTTTCTTTATACCGAGATGCTTCCTCGCACTACTCAGGCCTTACACGATCACAACATGCTCTCAGATATTGGCATCGATGAGTTGCCTACAGGATCTGCCTGGATTGAGTTACGTGATCAGATCAAGGAGCACGGGCAAGCCATGGCATCAAACAGTGCCTCTGTAGAACCTGCTTCGGCTCCAGAGGATGCTGGTACTGTTAACAATCCGGCGGCACTGGAGAGTATTCAGACTTTGGATAACCACATCGCCCCAATAAATGCCGCGACGTCAGGGAATATCCTTCTTTCAAGGGACAGCTCAATTCCAGACAACGCTACCACATTAAAGGCCGCCGAGGTTCTAAATACTGTCGACAATCTAGAGAATCACGCGGTTCCAGAGGATGTCGAGATACTCTCTCAGTCTTTTCAATTATGGGCCAGCGACCCAATCTCATTCTGGAATGGGCCGACTATACAAAGGCCTGGTATAGCAGGGATTATGATGTTCCACGTCGAGAGTGAACGGATTCTCGGTGTCCAACACAGATTCAATTGCGTTGTAGCTTATCTTTTTTTCGACCGATATTTCCAGTCTCAATACATTACAAAGGGCAAAGTGATACAACTTCTACAACGTTCTGGCGGGTCGGCGGATCATGAAGCTCATTTTTCAGATCTTATACAAACTGGACAAAGATGCGTACAATTCTGCCAGCAACTTCAACCAGATATGGGCAATGTCGACTACGGCCCCATATTTCGCCTAGATATCCAAGACAAGATGTAAGGTCCCATTGACCAATCAGCGATATATCAACTAACTCATCGCTAAATGGTAGATGGAGCCGGCGAGACAGTCACTTTCGAAAAAAGTTCAAACTATCCTTGGAAAAGTTTCGATCTCAGAACGTTGGGAGATGGTCTGAGACTTCCGGGGCTCGATCGGCCGCTAAAGCTATTATTGAAGTCTTCATCACCGACGACGATCAACCCCCTAAAGAACAAGGTGGTGAAACTTCCCGAGGAGGACGACAGGATTTCTTTCGTCGAGCGCAGAGTTCGTAAAATAGCGTCGCGGCAGGTTATGAACGCTTGCACATAACGACTCCAACTGATGTGTTCCATAAAGAAACTAAGAAACCCGAGCCATAGGAACTACCTAATCTCTTGGCTCGCGCCATCCCGTCCGAACTCAGCACTACAGCAGGAGAGCGATTGCCAAGAAGATCCAACCATAATTGCGTGACAATGACAACAAAATTTTTATGTGAATTGGCGGAGTAGGATGTTCTAGTGTAGGGATATACTGAAATTAATTAGGAAAGGGCTAGAGCTTGGCTAGAAGTGATGATTTCATCTGATATCTCATAAGCATAAGGAAACCTGCTGCTCCAAAGGCGAGGGAGCCAGCGTAGAACATAGCCGGTCGAAAGGCCCTCAAGCCGGTTTCCGATCCTCCATGTGCATCCAGTATGTAGCCTGCTATTGGAGCTCCCTGTCAACACGTTAGTTTTGGACTCTATCCTATTGGCATTGCGCTAGGACTACTAACCATCAGGTATCCTGCTCCCCAGCCGGTTACAATCATGCCCAAGGCAACAGACACCCTGGCAGATCCAAATATGTTACCAACAGCAGTCGGCATTGTGGCGAAATACATTCCGTTGAGGGCACCGTTGATGATGGCAAAAATTGCCAAGGGGATTAAGGTAGTGGAGGCTGGCCAAAGCGCAAGCATGCTTATGGCGCTGAGAACTAATGAGATGATGAGAGTGTTCACCGGTCCAAATTTATCTGAAAGGAAGCCGCCTGCGATGCGGCCGACGGCCGACGAGAAGTTGAAACCAGACAGTAGCGCAGCACCAGTGCTTGAAGAAAGCCCGATGGAACTGCTATAGAATGGGAGGAAGAAGGCTGGTACAAGAAGCGGGAAAGTTGCAATAGCTCCTGCAACGAATATAAATATGAATTTTGGGTCTTTAAATAGCCGCCACTCAATAAAGCTAACTGTCTGGATAGCAGTGCGCTCTTTCATGATCCAAGCTGCGGGAAGCCCGGTGACCAAAGTCACGATTCCTATAATTCTATAGGCCCAGGGAATACCAAACCTTTGGATCAAAGCGTCCAGAACATACGTGACGACGGCTGCCCCAAGGCCGCCACCAGCAGAGATGATTCCGTTAGCAAGGCCACGCTTCCGTTTGAAGTATTGGGCTGCGATGATGGAAGTTACCATGAAGCACAAGCTCATGCCAAGGCCGACACCAACGCCGCGTGTAATGAACTGCCCAGCCACACTGTATACTGTAAACCCGCTCGTCAATTGGGCGACCCCGAGGAGGAGGATTCCAATCATGGCGCTCTGGCGGATGCCAAGCCAATGGATCACACGAGCATTGATGATGGCTAAGACAGCCATTATGGTGGGGGAGAGGGATCCAATGAAGGACAATGTCGCCGCCGATGCGAGCTTCTGTTCGAGAAGAGCATTTTGTATGACACCCCAGCTATAGTTGCCATTGCCGGTGAACCAAAAAGAGACAATTGCGGAAGCGAAGATAACTACCCAAGCGTAGCCGCCCTCAGGCACATCGCTATCTGCAACGCGAGAGGCCTCAAGTACCGGGTCTACATCTATCAATTCCCTATCCGAAGCGTCATGATGGTGTATATCGCGCTGCTGGATTTCGCTTTGTGGTAGCGGCTGAAGCTGGATCGAAGTTGTTACCGAATTCTCTATCCCATGGTCCCTTGTAAGGGACAAAGTCTGCGTAAGTTGAGACATCGATCTCGTTGGTTAGATCGTGATTGGACTATTGAGCAGCTATCCAACTTATTGGTATGAAAATCCATCTTTTATACATGCTCTCTCTACATGTATACTCCATACAATAGGCGACGCCTTTCACTGCGCCTTGTGTTTGACATACCACAATAAAGCGGGATTTTTGGACCAGCTACAGTGGGGTGTAGGGCAGTTTGTGGAACCCTTGGATGCTATCTTAGTCCATAGTGTGGATCTTGTAACTAAAGTAATACGCAAGGCTGAGATGTGGTTATTAATGTGATTACCCATGGTTAGCTGTCTAATACATCCAGCCGCTCGGGAGAGACGGTATATACCCCCAGAAAATGAAAAGAATGTCGTTGCAACTCTTGTCATATTACACGATCGTTTTGACTTTTGCAGAGCCGCCTGTCAATACAGCGAGAGAGGCAGGGAATACTTCTAACAGTGAACAAGGATTCTGAATTCGATAGAGACTGAGTAGTAGGCTCACAATTTATTATTGCAAGGAAAATATGCTCTCTCTCTCTTTTGGTAACATCAATCATCCAACATGGCGAAGAACCTGGCAAATTCTGAACGAGCCCCGGAAAAAGTCGATGGTCAACTTGCTACAGTGGCTTTGGGCAATGCTGTGTCTCTAAAAGCAGGAAATCTTTTGGTTCTGGTAGCGGAGAATTGTTAGGCATCCACGTTACAATGCCTTCAGCTCCCAACCTCGCAAGAGAGGCGTATTTCAACGTGATAAAAATACTTCTTGCTTATCACAGGGTCCATAACTACCTAGTGGATTTAGCTAATCAAGTCACGCCGTATGGTGTAGGTTTTTCGTAAGGAAGGGCTGATTTGTACAAGTTGGCTACATGTATGTGGGTTATTAGATTGTGACGATTCGTTAAACATTCTGTTTACTGTGCCAATGTGGAGTTTAAAATATCATGGGTAACAAATACGCTGTGTCTATTAATGCTTTGCGCTCTTCTTTCACATTGTAATCCACTAATGATTAAAACGACTGATTGTAATATCAGCTGTCACTTTGTTATCCTCAGCATCTGGGTAGTAACTCCAACACTTACTAACGTGTAGATTTGTAGATTTATGTGGTTTCCACATCCTACGTATCATACCATCACAGTTAAATCTTCTAGCCATGCTAACTGCAGCAGAAGTTTCGGGATCAACTTCCGCATTTGGGGCCAAGGGTGCGAATTCTTCATATTATTCAAAAGAATGAAAACATCAAGAAGCCCATATGTATATTGAATTTGAAAGAGCGCTAGTATCATTTTCTCACGTTACTTCTGAGAGAAAGGGTTGACGCCATTAAACGAGCCACCATTTATTTGCGGCGCGTTACCATTGTTGTTGTACTGGGGTGCAGAACCGGTATTCACATTTTGGGGACCCGATCCATAGTTGTTGATACCACTCCCTTGAGACGAGCTCTCGTCTTGCAGCGATTGCGGGATTGCTGATACCTCCTGTAGAGCTTCTACTAGTTTCTTAAGTTGTGATTTTGTCGCCTCTTTCATCTCATCGTCCACTGTCAATAAGACCTTTATGGCCTCCATTGCGTCTTTCATGAGAGTCTCTACGCGACTCCTCTCGCCCAGCTGGCGCACAGCAATGTGATAGAATTTCACCCTGTCATCTGTTTCCTGCGGAACGACGTTCAGAAACAACGCCGCTAAACGAGTCGCTTTTATCTTGCACTCTTCCACAGTAGATGTCATTTCTGTGGAAATTCTGTCCTCTTTCCTATCTCGTATATGGCCTTGGGCCGCTGTAAGCGCCTCGCAGACTGTCGGTATGTGTTTGTTAACATCTTTGAATGCGGGCGGAAGGCCTTCGACCGTATTAATGTCTCCGTGAACATCCCCAATACTCATAAACTTCGAAATTGCCTCTCCAATAGAGGTAATTATTTTACTGACTAAGACGCGCGACATGTCGGGCCACTTTGAAAGCTAGGTGTTGCGTGAGGTTGGCTGAAAGAGGCCTGTTCGCAGCCACCTCTGTTAGTCTTCGCTACATCGGTAGGCATCCTGATGATGGTCATATTTGGACTTACAGATGGTAGCTTTCATCTATACGATAGTGAATAGAAGAGGAAGGAAGCACGAAGCAAGTTTCTTCTCTCCATCAGTTGCAGCCCAAGCACTTTAGGCTTGAATGATGTTCCGGATCAATGAAGGTGATTGGGCAGCGAAATTTTAACAAATCATAAGCAGAGAATATTCCGCATAGAAATATTTTAAGCCAATACTCAAGGATCACCAATCCTCTCGCCTACCTACATGCCCCTGTATGACTAGGTACATGTTTTATATACCTACCTAGGCACATGCAGGTATTGCCAGCCTGACAAGAAATTAATGTCTAAACCCCCAAGTTGGCAGTCAAGGCTCTAGCATTTTACGGGTAAGGACGGAGAAAAAAAATTGACCTGGCTAGACATCGTTCACTAACACCAAGACGGCGCAATTCTTCCCCATAGACAAGTCATCTTGACGCTGGCCATCCGAAGGAAGCAACTGGTGGACATGACTTCGAACACATCCATCATTAATCGGGGTTGACCCCCGAAATGCCGCCTCAAGCAAACAGGCCGCAATGTAACAACAACGGGAACGGCAAACGGGTCAATTCTAGTAATTCATTCAATGTATAGGTAAGATTGCAAAAGACAAAAAGTAGATAAAATTGATAGTGTGCATCGATTGCTGATTGAAAGTAGCCAATCCATTCCATGGCGTGGCGAGTTGAAAGGCTGCTAATGGAAAGCTGAGGTCGCATGCTTAGCGACGACCAACAGCCACGTTGTTGCGAGAACTTTCACGTGGGAATCATTTGCACATTGACTCTCAAGTAAGGTGCAATTTGACTCGTTTTGATAGATTATGGGACGAGGACGAGGATGCGTATGGCCGCGCGCGGGGAGACACAAACGCGTACATGACCGGGCGAATTGGGAAGCACAGCGTCATGCTCGCATTTCTCCCCAACTTGGGCACAACTTCTGCTTCTGGAACAGCAATTAACTTCAGGTTAAGTTATTCTGCATTGAAGCTTGCGCTTCTTGTGGGAATCTGTGGCGATGTACCGGGCACTGACGACGACGAAGTGCTGTTGGGCGACGTAGTCATTAGCAAAACAGTGATCCAGTACACCCTTGGTAAGCAATATCCTATTTAATTCGTGACAAAGGATACGGTATACGGTTGCCTCAGCCGACCAAATAAAGATGTTCGAACTTTAATCGCCAGTTTTGAAACCGAACGTGGACGACATCGGCGACAGAAGACTGGACAATATTTAAAGGACTTACAATCAACAGCAATACGAGAGAGACATCGATGCGGCTGCCAGTATCCAGATGCAAGTAATGACAAGTTATTCGCTGCCGCTTATCACCATAAACACCGGGGAACGCAGAAATGCGAATGCAATTCAGAGACGGATAGCCTCTGTGATGAAGCTGCTCAGGTGCTCTGCTCCACACTTATGTGCGACGAGGGACAACTGGTACAACGAGAGCGTTTACAGATGAAAAAGACTTGAAGCTAGATGATGCGCAATGCCCAGAGATCTTCATTGGCTGTGTGGCCTCGGGGAAACGGTGATGAGATCTGGCGAACATCGTGACCGAATCGCTAGACAACGGGGCGTAATTGCCTTTGAGATGGAAGGAGGCGGTATTTGGTGTGAGGTACCATGCTTTATTGTCAAGGGTATCTGCGATTATGCTGATACCTAGCCACAAGAACAAGGTATGCCAGCCATTTGCGGCGGCTACGTCACGTTTGTGATAAGGGCCATGCTGGGACGGTATAGCCTGGCTGATTCGCCATCGTCTCACCTAAGGTTTAATGCTGCCAATTCGTATGGTTGATAATAAAGATGATGGTAAATATGTTGAGTTAGAAGAGGGTTCTAAACCAAAGACCTATCTGAGTTGTGGGTCTCAAATCTGTGTATATACGAGGTGCTCGGATATTCATATCCAGATAGATAATTAAGACCTTTCACCGTTAATGCAACATACATATGGACATGCTTTGTCAAGTTTCTCTTATGCTACAATACGGAGTTTAGCTTGGAAGGTTGAAAAGAAATGATATCTTCTTATATATTGTCACCAAAAAAAAAAAAAAAAAAAAAAATAAGATCGAGATATGTAAGATGGAGCTCTTTGGAATGATGGTAATGGCGGCCGGGCGAATCAACAAACGAATAGCAATCAACGACTCAGTCTATAACGATAACACTGAATGAAGCACGGTTTGGTTCTAATATAAGCAGCGTTCAGACGGTCAGGCTGGCAAAAGGGCTATGAACGCCTCGTAGGCCAAGTTGGCTCGAAGAGAGGTGACTAATTAATATATGAGCAAGCCCTTATCATAACTTTTGGAATCAGATTGCTGGATTGTTAGCTTTCTAGGTACTCGCTCCCTCCAAGTACCGCGATAAGGTCCTCTAAGAGGCTTAAACTTAACAAGGCAAAGAATATCCGAAATCCTGCTGCCTACTCGGTACAAAAGACCGATCTTGGCATTCAAGTAAGCTTATCTCTTTCTTGTTAAAGCTATGTGGGACATATCCACTATTATGGCTATGTACTAGCACGCTAATGATACGATGACACTGCGCCGCCATCGGCGCCTTCCGCCATCTCTGACAAAAGATCTCTACGGTAGACTCCGGGCCACTTTCATCTTGAGCCATTCAAGCCCTTCATTATATGCGTTGAATGCAAGCTTTAGCAACACAGAAGAAAATAACTTTCTCAAAAGATACCTAGATAGAATTTCAGAATCAACTCCAAACTATCTAATTATTAGGTACTGATGATGCACGTGCTCTCTTCCTTGATGTACTCCGAGCAGAGACGGGATTTGCCAAATTTTACAAATAAACGCCGCGTTATGTCGTATTGCCAATCCTTTCAGGGGCGATTACAAAATGTTTACATGGATGTTAACAGGGATGATACCGTCAACCCTCGGCATCAGCAGACACAAAGAAAACCCGTGGGGAGTTTAAATGTTGTTTGTGGCACTCCTCATCAATAGTTCCGGCTTCCTCGGCGTGCGAGACACTTTGAAGATATTGTTCCAATGCATTTCTCTAGGAAGGCGGTAGTGGCTATTCTAGGTATCTATTCAGCATATTCGGTAAACGCAACGCGGACTGATGAGTGTTAACATCGTATTCAACAGGTTTAACTAGAGCCACCAGCGCTTTTCAGGCCACCATACTGGCCGATAGCAACCGTGACGGCAAGGTAGACTTGGCAGACGAGACTGATGACGATAAAACTTTGTGGACCGAAGCATATGGCGCTCTTTTTCTAGCCAACATAGGAGATACAAATGGTCGATGTTCATCCCAGGTCACGACTCGAACGCCAGATGGAGATTTGTCCAAGTGTAACGACGCCTCGGACAATGTCCTCCGTAACTCCAAGTACATTGCACCACTACGCACACTGCCAATCCAGACGCTTAGTGATGATGCCATCGGAAGTATTAGCGTCCTCGGGGAGACTGCTGCTGATAATGTACGCATCTTTCACAAGAGCGGCGAAGACTGGGTGTATGTTGTGGAAAACACCACTTTTACCGCACAAGACCTAAGAGCAGGACTTGAACTGGGCATCGATGGCCGCAATACGAGGTTTCCAGGCGTTTGGGATGGCCGGGTACAGGTTCAATTCAACGTCACTGATGGATCAGAGACAGGCAGCGATTCCGTTGCATTGCGTGTTGCTCCCGTATTGACTCATCATCACCTCCAGCACGCCCAGCAAGTCTTCACTAATAATTATCCTGGTATGCCTCTTTCACAACAACGATTCGCCAAGTCACTCAAAGACCCCGTTGCTCAGGCCGGCATTGAGAAGCCTGTTTTCGAGTTTACTAGCGACCCCGATATCTGGGTACAAGATTTTTTTGAACCGGGCTACTCCAGCATCCCCGGCCCTAATGGACCTGTGGTGTTGCGCATAAACATCAGGTCTGGACAGTCGTTCCGCTCCGCCGGCCGACAGATTTTTACAGATTTGCGATCAGACTCTGTTGGTGCAATCCAGTATTTGGGGTCTGGCGATACTACTGACTCCATGGGGAATTTGGAGACAATTCCGCCGCACAGCTTCAATAACAAGACATATACTGCCGGCCGTATCATAATGGGCCAGCATGACTCGAAAGACCCGTGGATCATGGCGTTTCTTAGAGCCCAGGAGGCTCAAGACCCCGTAATTACTGATCATGATTGGCTTGCGGTTGGACATACGGATGAGTACATGCAGTTCCTGCCGGCGAATAATTCACGAGGCTGGGTTGTTATGTTGGCCGATCCACTTGCCGGTATCCAACTGCTGAGAGATGCGCAGGCGGCTGGACATGGCGGTGTTACGGCAGTGTCTCGAGTCAAGGATGCTTCCGATCCCGAGCCGGGTTTTCAAGGATGTCTGCCCAATCTCACCATTGATCAGGTCCTGCAACTAGACAATTTGACCGAACTCAACACCTTCGCCATGCAGAACATCCAGAAGAACATTGATATTGTAAAAAATGCTGTCGGACTCACCGATGAGGATATTCTCTATGTCCCCGGAATTTATTATGACGAATCGTTTCCCTGCACAGCCAATGGGCCGGGGCGCAAGCAATTCAACAGCTTCGCCGCAATTGGTAAAGCAAATGCGCTCAAACCTCTCTCGATCATCGAAGCTGTTAATCCAAATGAATCTTTGGAAAAAAGACAGACCACAACACGTTACACAGGTCCCCGCCTCGTTGCAATGTATCCGGGCGCTGTCAATGGTGTTGTGCTGAGCGATTCCCAGGTTCTGGCACCTGCTCAATGGGGCCCAATTATTGACGGAAAGGACATACTTACGGCAGCCGTAGTTGAGGCATATTCTAAGGTAAACTTTACCGTCATATTTATAGACGACTGGTATGACCATCATGAGCTAGACGGCGAAGTTCACTGTGGGACGAATGTCTATCGTGATGGCTCGGCCCCTTGGTGGTAGAACTCTTTGTTTGGCTCATTACCCATTGATCCTATTAGTTTTAGACATCATGCATAGTGCGTACATCTGATGTAACATTACATACCGTAGCTAATAGATCATGGTCGGCCATGGCGCCTCACTTTTGCCAGAAGTATTTCAATATAGCAACTCGTTGTCTGATGCATTAGGCACGTACGTGTATCGTGGTGAACATGAATTGCATTATAGTATATAGTAGACCAAGTTTTGTGTAATTTCATCAATTAATGTAATCTCAACATATTAGAGCGCTGTTACTGCTACCTGTGTGGCAGACGGATTACTGGCCATGTCCTCGATCAATAAATGCAGCCATCGTACAAGATTAAATTCGTTAAAAATATGTACCAAGTAAGTAATAGGGTTTAGAAGTGAATCGTAATAGCAATAAAAATTTTAGATGCATGATGTTTCCCGTTCGACTGGCCCGATGGAAGTCCGCGATGATACCTCGGGGATACATATTATGTTACCAATCCCAGGCCTTTCTTTGTATATCAAATCATCTTCAAGCGGTGTGCTTGAAACTCGCTTTTGCAAGAGCGTACGCGAGTTGAATCGCCGCGAACCAGCTTTGAGGTTTCCACCAGTCCAGACCAGCACCAAGTCGTGCTATCCGCACCATAGTTTGTGGAGGGAAATTTGGCGGTAGCTTCTGTGAAATCGCCATTCCCTGGTCGCGTTTCCCTCCCGCTCCTTCACGATTTGCAGAACTGAGCAACGCTACCAGTTCTTTCAAATTGGGCTCAGTGCAGTAAGCTGGCTGTCCAGGCTGCTGTCTCCACGAATCTTCCAGCTGACCCGCGTTGAACGCATCGAATCCCATCACTTCCAACAATTCCATCACAACTGCCACAGACTTCTCGTCGTCTCCTGAAACAGGGAGTGCTACTCTCTTAGCGGAGCCTTTTGGTTTTGCGCTGGAAGCAATGTTGAGAGCAATAATATTATTCAATGCTTTTACTACCAGGAATGAGACGGTTTTCGACGTCCAAACACTCTCTGTCATGCCCTCTTCTAACAGCTGGATTTTCCCATCACGCGAGGGATAATAATTGCAGGCATCAATTAAAATCGTATCAGGGCGCACAGATGGTTGCAAAATCGGCTGCAAGGGGAGAATACCACTCATTGGCACCGCGAGAATGACGATATCCGCTTCTGATAGTGCTCGCTTTGCATCCATGGCTTTGGCACCTGTTATTCTCTCCACATCATGAAGAGTATCAGGACCTCTCGAATTACTAATGCTGACCGATTTACCAGCATGAACAAGCTGCGTTGCTAAGGCGGTTCCGACTAAACCGGCGCCTATGATGGCGATTTGACGTGGTACATTGGCTTTTGGAGATTGATTGGTTGCCGCCATGGCTTTAAGTAGGGTGAGGAAGATATGATGTTAATCAACGGTATCCGTATGTAAACGGTCAGTGATATGTAGCAGTTGAATGATAGAGGTAGAGAGTGTTGAAAGCTTTATCCGAAGGCATTTTATATTGAAAGAAGCTCTAATATAAGCAGCTAGCTAAGTTTATGAGTGGAGTTTTACAATCTCTCCGCAAAGCTGCCCTACAGCACTCCGCGCAAGACTTCTCCGCACATCTCTCCGCAACGCCTCTTTGCAAGACTCTCTTCTGCAAAACTCTCCGCAAGGCTTACCGGCAAGGCTCTTTACAAAATCTCCGCATATCTTTCTATTAGACATTAACAAGATTCTCCGCAATACTTATTTATAAATCAACTCTTCTAATTGTTTAATAACTTCTTAGGGTAAAATGAATCACGTTAGTGTGTGTTCTTTCTGCATATATCAGATTTGTACTTTAACGCAAGAACAACTACTAGGCCACAAAGCGCCCAATTGACGATGTCATAAGACCTTATTTCATTTTATGTTTTATTACCACTAGCAGCACTAGTCAGCCATTGTTGTGTCATTATTTCTAGCTTTTCTAGAGGCCCATTGTAAAGGTCATAAGAATTTAGTAGTTGTCAGAAGCCTAAAAGCTGTATAGCCGCAAGGAGGAATATGAGTTCAGGCTAGGCTTTGTGGATCGAACAAAATAATATAGAGTGGAGGTTCTTTGTCTTTGCTCAAATGGTTTATAGATAAATAGAAACAGAATCGTCGCGTTCATCTAGGCATCCCAGCACATAAAGGCAACTTGTATCATCTAATCAAAAAGCTTATGAGTGTCTGCAGATATATAGCAGATAAGAAGCACAGTCATACCATTTAAATTAATGTCTCGCCACATGTTTAAGTCGCCTCACTTTGAGCTTCTTTCAGCCGCAGCGGCAGGACGTTACGAAAAGTCATCAATATCAGCCTCATTAGTATTTGCAGATTTCCTTATTGTATACCTGGCAGGAGAGCAACTGATGAGTCGCTGCCGAATTTTTTCGCATTGCCATCTATGGTTGCTATAGCTGTTGAAATCCGCAACTAATTGGCCGTTGTTGCGATCAAACTCGAACTGGGATGTGGATTTACTCCAATTTGGCTTGAAAGGGCATTTGCCGTTTGAGTCCAGCAGCTCGCTGATTACTACTCCTTACTCCATAGTAAATATGGAAGTAATATGCACATATCACAAGAGCAACCCGCCCCAGAACAGCCATTGATATTGGCTTCATCTGAATCTAAGTGGAGTCTGTCAAATAGGTTAAGCATAACCAGGGCATTTGCATAGGTACCTTTCCATACGTCGCATATGTGTGGAGTACCTGCGTGATTTGCCTCAATGCCGCCTTACCAGATTGACCACGTAAGACTCGCTAGATGACATGGATTTTCACAGTAAGGCAGCGATCGCGCATAGTCTCATTGCCTTTAGTTGCCGCTTCTACAGAACAGTCTCTGCCTCTCTTCTCTTGGCCAATTCGCCGTTTCAAGCAGCTCGGTGCTCTCAATCTCCATGTTCTCGTTTAATTCATGTACTGCTGATGATACATGTGTCCCAACCAAGATTAATAGCGACTGACGGCTGCATCTCATTTCAGTGTAAACCCCGCTTGGAAAAATGCGACTTCTGGACTGCGACAACGACCGGTTTCAGCTAATCAAGGCACCAGCTGGTAACATACCCAGATATGCCATTCTATCGCACACATGGGACTCAGATACCCAAGAGGTCACTTTTAGGGACCTGGTCGACGGCACTGGGATAGAGAAGACTGGCTACGATAAGATCAGGTTTTGCGCTGCGCAAGCAAGACGTGACGGCCTGCGATACATATGGGTGGACACCTGCTGTATTGACAAAGCAAATAACACTGAGCTTGCCGAGGCAATCAATTCCATGTTTCGTTGGTATCAGAACGCATCTAGATGCTATGCCTACTTATCGGATATATCAGATGCTGGCCCAACAAATGATAGCCAGCAGTCTGAGCTCATATGGGAGTCGGCTTTTCGGAAGAGTAGATGGTTTACCCGGGGCTGGACGCTGCAAGAGCTTCTAGCACCAGCCTCAGTCGAATTTTTCACAAAGGGTGGCCTGCGGCTTGGTGACAAAAGGACTCTCGAGCGACAAATTCACGAAATAACCAATATTGCGGTTGAAGCACTTCGGGGAAACGACCTTTCGATGTTTACCGTTGAGGAACGGTTCAAATGGGCCGAGACACGGCAGACGACCCTCGAAGAAGATTGGACCTATTGTCTACTAGGCATTTTCGGAGTATT
Source organism: Trichoderma virens Gv29-8 (assembly GCF_000170995.1). Lineage (NCBI taxonomy): Eukaryota > Fungi > Ascomycota > Sordariomycetes > Hypocreales > Hypocreaceae > Trichoderma > Trichoderma virens. The sequence continues at coordinate 183,941 of NW_014013667.1, forward strand.
TATGCCGCTGATATATGGCGAAGGGAAGACAAACGCAGTTCGTCGACTCAAAAAAGAGATTGATGATGCCACGAGCTACGACGATGGTCCTAGCAGCCAAGCAGGTATATTGCCCTCCAAATCTCTATATTTCATTCTTAATAATTTAATAGCGTGAAGCTAAGAGTTGGACCTGGATGGTACCATTTGAACGGAATTACTCCTTCACCAGCCGCGAGTCCGATCTAAAAAGACTACACCAGATGCTTTTCACGGGACAACATACTGCCAAGGTTGCCATCTCAGGACTTGGCGGCGTCGGCAAGACACAGTTGGCTCTTGAATTGGCCTATCGAATCAGGGAAGAACATGACAGTTGCTCGGTCATATGGATTCCCGCAACCAACAGAGAAAGTTTAGAGCAGGCATACCTCAATGCTGCCGCAAAGCTGGGAATGTCCGGATTTGACAATGCAAAAACGGACGTGAAGAGGCTTGTGCAGGATCACCTAAGCAGCGAGAGCGCAGGCAGGTGGCTTTTGGTGTTCGACAACGCTGATGACATCGGCATGTGGGTTGATAAGTCCTCGCAGGAGTCCAGTCGCCTGATTGACTACATGCCAAAAAGCATCCATGGGTCTATAGTCTTCACAACTCGCGACAAGAAGACGGCTGTGAGACTCGCGGGCCGAAATGTAGTGGAACTATCGGAAATGAACGAAGAGGATGGCAACAAGCTGTTTGGGAAGCACCTAGTTGACCAGGATCTTGTGAGTCAAGGAGATGTAGCTGCCCTACTCATCCAACTCATGTACCTCCCACTAGCCATTGTCCAAGCCGCGGTGTATATTAATACAAACGGAATTGGCCCGGGAGACTATCTGTTGCTCCTGGAGGAGCAAGAAGAAGATGTAATTGATCTTCTCAGCGAAGATTTTGAAGACGATGGCCGTTATCACGATGTGAAGAACCCCATAGCCACCACTTGGCTTATCTCCTTTGAGCAAATAAGGCATCGCGATCCCCTTGCAGCAGACTACCTGTCTTTCATGGCTTGTGTAGATGCTAAAGATATCCCTCAATCGCTTCTTCCACCGGGTCAATCGCGGAAGCAAGAGATAGAAGCTATGGGGACGCTACAAGGTTACTCATTCATAGCCAAGCGATCTGCAGACTCAGTTGTAACGGTCCATAGATTGGTGCACTTGGCAATGAGAAACTGGCTCCGAAAAGAAGGGTTATTACCCAACTGGACGAGCAGGACCATCGCAAGGCTAGCAAAAGATATGGGAAACATTGGCTATGATAGAAGGGCGTGGAGACCGTGTATGCCACATGCACATTACGTGCTCGGGTCAACGCTGATTAGCGAGGATGATGAAGGCAGGCTTGATCTGTTAAGAAAGTATGGAAAGTGCCTTTATAACGACGGGCGATACCAGGAGGCGGAAATTACATTCCAACGAGTGATGGAGAATCTCAAGATAAAACTTGGGATTGATCACCCGGAGACGCTACGCAGCATTAGTAACCTAGCATCGACATACCGGACGCAAGGTCAATGGGAAGAGGCTGAAAAGCTGGACGTGCAGGCGGTGGAGGGCCTCAAGATGAAAATTGGGGTTGATCATCCTGATACGCTAATCAGCATGGGTAACCTAGCATTAACGTATGTAAAGCAAGGCCGGTTGAGAGAAGCTGAAAAGCTGCAGCTGCAAGTGATGGAAGGTCTTAAGAGGAAGCTTGGGGTTGATCATGGAGACACATTAATTAGTATGGTTAACTTGGGATCAACATACCGGAGGCAAGGTCGATGGGGAGAAGCCGAGAAGCTGCAATTGCGGGCGATCGAGGGTTTTAAGACAAGACATGGGGTTGATCACCCTGATACGCTGATTGGTATGAGTAACCTGGCATCGACATACCGGAGACAAAGCCGGTGGGAAGAGGCCGAGAAGCTACAGCTGCAACTGGTTGAGACTTGCAAAACGAAGCTTGGAGCTAATCATCCAGACACACTGCATTACATGAGCAAACTCGCTTTTCTTTGGAAAGACAGGAATCGCCACGAAGTCGCTCTAGGATTAATGCAGACTTGCTACGATCTGCAGCAACTCACACTGGGCGCAAGTCATCCAAGAACTATGGCCACACAATCGACTCTAAGAGCATGGCAGAGAGGAGTAAAATAATCTCTAGTGTTAAAGGGTAAAACATATTGATATATTGGTTAATTATCGTTTGTTGACTACCTGCTTTCTGACGTGCTTTAAGCAAGAATGGTTGAAACAGGTCAAATTCAATATGCTTTGAGGTGAGCAAGTACGATTTTGGTATTTATGAAGAGATATGACGGTGACGTAGCGTAGCTTTTGTAATTGAGCCAGCATTGGATTATGACGACATTTCCAAAGCATTGCTGCACACTTTCATAGGCGAATGAGAAAATGGGTTTTGCCATGGGATATGGAATAAAACCAAGTTTCGCTCGGGTATCCAGAAATGTATAAGCTATTAAACTTGATCATGTCTGAGTCATATATCTGAACTGTCAAGGCAATTGATCTAAACAAAACTTGGGGATGACTTCCTTCTGTCCTATTCCACAAGATACAGCTAAATGTAGGATTATGGATACCTTTTTAAACACATATGAACATCTCTGCTTTGTGAGCTAAGTTGGATTTAGAGTGCTTAGATAGATATCATATGAAGTGGATCGCCATTCCACAGTGATACAAAGCAAATCCACGAGTAATGGACGACATGAAGGAGTAGTTGTTGATCATGTCTTTTCTGGGTGAGAAGAATAGAGGTGTCCCATAATTTTATGAGTAAACGAAGAAATTCAGTTTATTTTAAGTGAGGCTCGTCCAAGGATAGTAAAATAGGGGGTAATTGGCTGACTGCATATGTGTTCCGCACTGGGCATATTTTTCAAAATGACCGCTAGGGTAACTTGTTGATTTATCATGAGTTATTAATAATCACTCATAAATCGGACTTTGAACTACTTTATCAATACTTTATGTCTAAATGCTGCTTAAAAATGCAGTCTGCTGATCGGTTCCTGATGAATTAGATAGTAAACAGCAGCGAGCAGAAGTAATCTTGAAAGCTTCAGGGGATATCAACCTTCCTCCACTATTGTAAGGAGGTCTTGTTTAACGGAGGGGATTGTGAGGACCCCCATCACTCGAAATTATATTTAAAACAACGAGAATCTTTTATCCAATATAATCTTTAGAATCCCGCCAATCTATTTCAGACAGTCATTTATTGACTAAAGTCATATTTATTATTCGTAATTGCTAGGCTTCAAATGTTGTTTCATTAAATATTTCACTTTCTCTCCATACAATGTACTTCGATTACCGCTCCATCGCCATGATTGGTCTGCTGTACGGACCTTCCGCGAGTGCTCTGCCAGCAGCTGCTCTTGAGCAGGACGTGTCAGAATTTGTGTCAAGGCAAACGACGGGACAGTCTCCGAACTCTAACGATGGACAATCACTATGGTTCTGGGCTTGTGGTAACAGTAAAGCGTTTGTCACCAGCTTTGGCGGTGCATAGCGGTTCTTTAACATGGATAAGTAATTGGGCAAGCTGTGGAAGAGCTTATGGCCCCGGTATGCCGGTTAATCAGTGCCTCAGTTGGGGCAGCTACTGGGGTAACATGGGAAACGGCGCCTTGAGAATCAACAGTAAGTACAATGGTTTCTGATAGTGAGAGTATGGTTCTGACTTTTTAAATCAGTGCAATGCCAGTTTTACTCTCAGAATAATTGTGGAGGTACTGCATATACTACTCACACTAGCTAGGTTAGCGATTACGATTATTGGTACGCCAATACAAAGTCGTTCCGTTGCAGTATTGGCTTCGTCTATGCCGGTGTCTAATTGGGAAAGGCTACGATCTTTCTGAGACACATGGCTCGGGCGAAATGTTCTGTTGAATGGAGAAATGTAGTTCGCTTATCCCATATTTGATACCTTTCTTCCAAATATCACCATAGCCCTGCCCTTCTCCGTGATTCTCTAGAACGCTTTGTATTGTATGGTTATTTTAAACGACTCGAGGCTGGCTGGCGCCTGTATAAAGAAACGGTTACTTAGAATTAGTTTTTAGCATTCTCAGGAGGAACTTTAATTCACAAGTCTTCAGCTCTTTCATTTACGTTAAAACTCTAAGCTAATGAATGGAAAAATACATTCAGAACCATTTTATAAGCTTTCAAATGATTCATTATAATCTTGAATATGTACCCAGCTGCAAAATTACGGCGAATACTATGTTAAACTGCCTGTTTAATTAATCAGAGCATTCTAGCTAGGCTATTGTGTAAAAATAGTAGAGCAATGAGTATTAAACACACGTAAAGCAACCCATTAACGACTGTGGAGAAACTCTTTTCCGGTTCACTACTTTTTCCGACGCTTAGAATTACTTCGAATTTTGTTCTGCATGGAAGTTATGATATAATGATGCCTCTTCATTCTGGAATTTTAATTGGACCATTCAACGAGATAAGATTTTAATTAGAGTGTGGCTATCCAGCACGTCAAGTTGGCAATCAACCATCTCGTGCCTCAAATTCACGGTTACCTAGGCAGATAGCAGATGCTAGATGGATATATCGATGATAGCAGGACCTGTCGATAGTCGGGGATACTCAAAGAACCGTCTTTCTACGTAAGTAATGGTAAATGAAGATATTTCCTCTGCGTCTTATCATGACACTTGAGGTCCACGCTTTCGCTGGGATTGCCACTTTCGCGAACCATAATGTGGCAGTGCTCTGCTCATTTTGACAAAGTACATGTAAGCAGACGTGCAAATACCCACAGAAAAACCCCTGAAAAGCCGACACCGCAGCCTTTAACCGCTCTCTGTCGGAACATCGTCTCAGTACGGTACAAGGTATTCGCAGAACAAAGATTTTTCATTTCAGCGACAGGCTATGAATGGCCTTACTATTTCGTACGGTGATGGAAATTCCACATCTGATTTATAATGCCATACGTATGCAGAAGTGCTGTCAGGTTCCGCCATCCCGGAAGTCTACAATTCCTCCGGCCAGTGTCCAGTGTGTATATAAAAGGGCCAGCTGTTCGCCTACTTCTGCATTAAACATCACCTCAATCAATTCAATTGAAAAACAGCAATCACATCTTTTCTCACTCCAAATCTAAAGAACATCACCATGGCCGTCCGATTATTACAGCCCCTACTGTTGCTCGTTGCAAATGTTGCCTTCTCACTTGGTCATAACATCCAAAATACACCTACGCCAAATGTTAGTTACTTTGGAACAATGCATCTAACTTTTGGTGATTTCCTCATCGTCGGCAATACACCCACTGGTAGCCCTATCATCACCGCAACACAAGCAGGGAACATTACCGGCCCTGATTTTGAGGGTATGTGCATTCCTCAACAATTAGGCCTGGCCATTTAAACCCCATATTAACACAAATATAGGCCAACTTGCACTACCAGCAGGTGATTGGGCATGGGTTGACTCTACCAATCATATTCACATCGATGGACGGTACCAGTTCAAACTCACCGACGGTTCTATCATTTATGTTCAAGCCACTGGCGTTTCACCTGCCACTGGATCCGAAACAGACTTACCCACCAAGATGTATCTCAGGCCTTCTTTCTTAACTGGAGCTGAGAAATACTTTTACATGAATTACATGGTCAGCACAGCTCTTGTCAGGCGAAATGGCTTGGACTTGACTCTCGATATTTGGGAGGTTAGTATGCCAGCTCTTCTGATTAAAGGCCCGTTTTATTAACAGCAAATAGGTCACCTGGCCTGACGTTCAAAGATGACATCTAATGACACCTATGTCTTTGTAAATGTATGTCTAGAAGAATTGTTAGCCTTGTTCTTACACATAATACCTCCGTTAGATCTACTTCACAGTGGAGGTTAATACTATGGACATTTCCACAGCAGTATATATTTCTCAAGATTCAGTCAAGCATCTAATCGTCATTTCCGTACGTTGCAAAGTGCAAAATTCCATGCTATGTATTCTATAGATCCCGCGTTTATTGTTTATTTCTCCAATGTTTATAGGTCATGACCTTTATGCCATATGTTACTGCATCCGCATGCCTTCATTGGAGCATCATATACTGGTAGCGGTGAATATTTGGAATGAGAATTATGATGTACTAATTATACCACATTGTGATCCTTCGTTTAAATCCCGAGAGAGCTACACCACATGTATCTCTTCCATGTTTTTATTATTAATGGCGCGATTCTGAGCTTCCAGTGCCATCGCGCTAGAATGAGTCATGTTCTTTTACCATTACTGCCAAGGTACACGTACTTCTCAATAACTACCTACCTACCAATATGAAACGGTTACTGATTCATCTCCTGCTGTGTACATAAGGCTGGTAGGTATTGAACTCAATGGTGAAGTATAATTTGCGACGTGCCTAGCCTAAAAGCTAGGTGAAGGTAGAACAAAGTTTGATAGCGAATCAGAAGAAGCTAATTTTGCAGGGAAGATGCCGGAGACCGAGGACTATAAATATATGGCTACGCAGTTCCTCCTCCATCCATATCTCCATCTCTTACACACCCAGATTCCAACCAGCCATCTATCTGTCTGACAAATCGAGCATCTACACATTTTTTGCAGCTTCATATCTCATTTCTATTCTAAGATGCCTGCCTTACCATTTGTCGCCGGCCCCTCTACAGGGCACACACACACGGTCATTTTGTTGCATGGCCGAGATAGCGAAGCACAAGAGTTCGCATCCGAGTTTTTTGAGTGTGAGGCCACAGGTACCGAGCCAGACCGAACGCTGCCGGCTCTCTTTCCCACAGTCAGATGGATTTTCCCACAAGCCAAGGCCTTGTATGCCAAGCGCTTCGATATTGAAATGTCCCAGTGGTTCGATATGTGGAGTGTGGAGGATCAGCAGGAGCGCATCGAGTTACAAATCCCAGGTTTGCAGTCAAGTGTTGGTCTAATCGCTGAGTTGATCAGAGAGGAAGAGATACTTGTGCCAAGAAATAGAATATTTCTTGGCGGAATTAGCCAAGGGTTTGCAACGTGAGTTGAATCCCCCAATCCAATTTGCAGAGCGTCACTGACGTTTTCTTTTTCTTTCAGTGCTTTAGCCGCGTTCTTCGCTGATGGTAGAGGAGGTTTCGCCGGCCTCTGCGGGTTCTCCAGTTGGCTACCGCTCTTCAACCAAGCTGCGTCAGATATCGAACTCATCAAGGAAGAAGATACTGGTGGAAAGCTAGCTGCTATGCAGCGACTATACCTTGACGGCGCAACCAAACAACAGACGTCTTTGTCACTACAGCAACTGACGTCAACACCAATTCTGCTTGAGCATTGTGACGATGACGAGATTATTAACATTCAAAGTGGCTTTCTCCTGCGAAATTTTATGGCCCAACTTGGCCTCAGCGTTAGGTTTCATAATTATGAAGATGGAGGTCATTGGATTAATGAGCCGCAGGGCGTGGATGACTTTGTGGATTTTTTGAGGCAGGGTATCGATAGGTGTACTTGGAGCTGTTAACTGAAGCTTTGTATACTTAGGTACCTGCCTACCTATAACAATCTTAGGTACATGTAGCATTTATGTGATATCTACAGTATAACTGGCATACTCGTCCTGAGCGGTCGTGGGCCTCGAGTGCGAGAGGCAGGGCGGCGAGCACTGTGCCGACTATAAACTCCAGACCGCTCATCCTTGAGTTTTCATATGCTTAGTTGTAAAGGCAGCAATGACCCTGAAGGATGTCCTTGGTACGTATCGGTGAACGATTATTCGAACTACAAAATGAATGTCGTAAGACCTGCGCCCCTCATTTCGCTCGCTTGATATCCAATCGGCTGGCACCACCGGCTGCACCTTTCATCCGCAAACGAGGGGTCGATCAGCGGGATTTCACAATAGACGCACTTGAAAACACAATATGCGCAGGGAAATCTCCATCGACGGGATTCCTTTAGAGGAAAACGTTGGCACAATATATATATTTGTTGCATCGAACCGATATGCTATAACTCATAATGTCACATTATAATCCGAGCTCACAGGACATCGAAGATAGACGCGGGGACAAACTGGAAGCATTATACCCCAATCTAGCCAAATGCCCCGGCATATCTAGCAATTCCGCGGATGATGCATATATTGCGGAACTATTATCCGGAGCTGGTTCTTCTTCAGAATTGGCTATTGGAAGTAAATTCACTGGAGCCGATACAGCCACCGTCGAGATCGACCTAGATTTGATCATCGATCGACTCTTGGAAGTCAAAGGTTCTAGACCTGGACGGCGAGTTCAACTGCTGGAAAGAGAAATACGACTACTTTGCAGGAAGGCACGGGAAGTCTTTATAACCCAGCCTACGCTTCTAGAATTGGACACTCCGCTTAAGGTATGAATAGATATTCAATCAATATGCTGCACTGGCTAACATTATGGTCAGTTAATGGGTGATCTCCATGGACAATACTATGATGTCCTTCGAAATTTTGAATATGGAGGTTTTCCTCCACTAGCAAACTATGTTTTATTAGGTAACTATGTCGGTTATGGAAATCAGTCTATCGAAACAATTTGTTTGGTTCTTGCCTATAAAATCAAATATCCAGAGACTTTTTTTCTATTACGAGGAAACAACGAAACAGCTTCTGAAAGTCGAATTAATGGATTCTACGACGAATGCATGAAACGATATAATATCAAATTATGGGAAACGTTTGTGGATCTATTCAATTGCATGCCGTTGGCTGCTATCGTTGATGAAAAAATATTTTGCGCTCACGGAGGCTTGAGTCCAGACCTGAACTCAATGGAACAGATCCGAAGGGTTGTGCGACCAACAGATGTAAGTCTCTCTAAGCACTTTTCGCTGATTTATCTCACTAATTAGCAAAGATACCTGATTGTGGACTTGTGTGTGATCTCCTCTGGAGTAATCCTGGCAGTAACATCTTAGGATGGTCTGGGAATAATCAGGAAGTCTCGTTTACGTTTGGACCAGACGTTGTATCTCGCTTTTTACAGAAACACGACTTCGATCTTATTGTCCGAAGCCATCAATTTGTTGAAGATGGCTATGAATTCTTTTCAGACAAACAGCTGCTAACAATATGGGGGGCTCCAAATTGGAAGGGAGAGTATGATAATGCAGCTGCAATGTTGTCAGTCGATGAAACTCTTACGTGTTCGTTTCAGGTATGTAATTTAGTACTACTAATAATGTTTTATTGAGAGATTGCAAATATTGTACTAACTTACGTAGATTCTTAGGCCGGCAGAAAAGGGGCAAAATTTTGGAGGAAGATAAATTAAAATAGACAGACACATGCTCACACGTGGATACACACATCTACATGTATATAATTTTGAGTTGCGCGAAAAATATAATTCAATTTTCAACTTTAACACTAGCTTAATGTATAAAAGAATATATAAAATAAATAATATAAGAATTTGTGATATTGTAAAAATTTTGAGTAATATTGCGCGAATATCAAATATGTCTATCTTGTTCTCACTTTCCACGAGCCCAGGAAATCGTACATTCCTTCATTCGAAATATTCGCGCACAGAACGTCAGTCAAACTTGTAACTTGCGTTCTAATTCTTTCAGTGTATGACTCAAAAAGAGTACTTTAGATATAACCCCTGAACGCAAGCCGCATGGTCATACGCGAGGCGGGATGATTCAGAGTTGGGTCAATTGAGAGCTCAAGCATCTTGGAAAGAGGACACACCTGCCCTTCTCGAAGTAAGCCTTATTGACATAGATTCTGGTGAGGCTCTTGACTGTACGATCAACTGACCGAGCCATAACGTTATTTGGTCCAGCTCGAAGATAACATTAGAGTCGAAGAGATTGTCGATCAACGTGACGGATAACTACAGACCTAGGGATAAAGTTGCCATATTTTCAAACTAACATTCAAAGAGTATCTAGCTAGAAGTAACCTATGATGGCAGGCAGACTGATGATGAACCTGAACCACTTTGGGAGGACAATATGGTAGACTAGTTGTCTGGGTGGGAGATAACCTTTCGCGTTAATGGTCTAAAGTTTAGAGAGCTTAAACGGATATTTCTTTGACATTAGGTTATAGGGACTGTCGAAAAAGAAGACACGAAGTTTGCGCGGATAAGGTCGCCAAAACCCAATTCATTGCTTATGCCAATCTATGCTAATATCGCTATGACCCATGGGATATGCAACCATCGAACTGAGAGGACTTTTTTTTTTTTCTTAAAAAAGTTATATTGAACTTATCACTATACTATGCATTAAGCATTCATGTCTAATGCAGCCATCGGGTATTTCAGCCACCAAGCTCTCGAGTCATACGCTCCTCACTTGGTGCTGACGCCCACCTGGGTAAGTTACCAACTTCCAAGATCAAATCTTCCTGTTCAAATGCCCCTCTCACCATGCCAGTCCCCGGTGTGCTTGTGAACAAAACTTTAACTACAGCTGGTACAGTCGGATCATTGGTCAGATTGACCATCTTTAAAAATACCGGGGCACTTTGTCCCCAATGCTCTTCTCGCTCAAACAGCGCTACGCCGTCGATGATGCAGAATAGTGTCGTAGTATTGGGCAATTCTTTCACAAGCCATTCAAATAGGCCCATCAATTCATTATAATCGTTTTGTTGCAAGCTTGCCATATTGAAGCTGCTGGATAGCGACCTCGTGTCAAATGTATGTTGTCGCAATAGCTGATCTATAAGGCTGGCAAGCATGCAGTGGCCACCTACTTGCTCGCCAACCTCGCTCGGGTCAATATGTCGCCCACAGAACCACAGTACGGATAAAATGCGCTGTTTGATTCGTAAACCTTGCGTTATTGTACTGCAAAAGAGAGAGAGGGGTGAGATGCCTGCGACAATCTTTGGTGGCTGGAGATCCCAGTGAACCATCATTTTTGCAGAGTTTGGTGACACTATCCAGTTGCAGAATATCTGTGTATGAACAATTTGCTCGGCCTGTGCAATGTCTTTTGCAGCCAGTGAATCCTTCTTGTTGTTGATGACAGAGACATCAATGAGGTCGGCGTCCGCGATTTTCATCATCCAACGCAGAGTATCTTGGTTCAGATACCACGCATGAGCTGGCGTTGGCCTATGAGGTGGTGGAAGCCACATACTACTCTGGATCGGCGAGATGCTGCGCAGAGTTTCATTTTGGATGGTCAGAGTGGTGATTGTTTGTAAAGAGTGCTCAAGTTTCACTACATACAATTTTATCATTCTGAGAATAGGAGCGGTCAAAGTAAAAGGTGGTGTGGCTCACTGTGCATTCGTTGTATCTCCTGGTCTTTTTCTCGTACCTCTTTCTTTTGCTTCTCGTGGTCTATGAGTAGTGATCGAACAGTATTGAGTAAATGTGCTTGACCTTGTATTACTTGTTGTTGGCCCCTCTCCATCATCTGGGAATCTTGAGAGGAGCTCAAAAGTCAGATGTGTTATTAAATGAGACAATTCCGTAGAGTGATACGTACGTCGGTCAAATTTGTGCATTTGTGACTTATCGGCTTCCTCTAATAGTGTTTTGCTTTTGGCCTTAATGGTGTTGAGGCTTTTGAGCAGATCGGTTTCGTAACTGGCTCCCATGCCCATGGCCTTAACACCTCGGACAACTTTTCATATAAACACTGATCGTTAATTCTGCGACATATTCTATTAAATGGTTTGCGTTAACTTACAGCGATTGCTGATGAAGAAGCCAATGGTTTGCTCGATTGCGAGAAGTATCGTAACGGTGAGATCGAGTGATGCGTTTGAGATATTATGGTCGTCTGGAAACGTAACCAGAAAGAACTCAATGTCATAAATTTTGGGAATGATATCGTTGAACTCTTCGAGAACTTGTTGGCGAACGCTTGCAGCAGTTTTCACGGCCTAGATCAACGTGCATCAATACCACGATCCGCCTACTGTTGGGTCGTGTTAGAACTTGTGTCTTACGTCCAAGAAAATACTGACAACTCCTAAGATGGGCGTTGAATAAGGACTACCAGGGTCCATGTTTGAGGCGATTTTTAGGGCCTGCGCAACGGGAGCTATGTTCTCACCAGTCTTGCGCAACAGTCCTGCCATCTTGTTCGATTGTTCATATTTGGCTCTTGCATTTTCAAGTGTATTATAGACAGCGTTCCAATCATTTTTACCTTGCCGAATGCTATGCTCTGTTTTTGAACGCCCACTAGGCTCTTGCGACGTTGAGATAAGCCTACTTAGAGCGGCGGGGAAGAGATTATTCCACGACTTCAAGGCCTCGATATTTGTCCAATTTGGTCTTGGAGACGGAATACGGGGTTCCAATTTAGTAGAGGAGTCACTCAAAGATACTGCGCTGCTTTTTTCGGTGGATGAAGTGTCTTGAGTGTTCGGAATATATTTCCCATCTTCTGCATCATAATGACATGACGAGTTTATAAAAGCCGGGTGGTACTTTGGCAGCCGATTGTCGATGAAATCGACAGCCGCTGGCCGAGAACTGCCATCTGATAATGGGTCATTATTCGCCATATTCTGGGCTTTCTGGCATTGCTGCTTTAGCATAGTTGAGTCGGTTTGAATTCACGGAATTATTATTTGGGCATCCAGTTAGCTTATCGTGATGTTAGGAGTGGCTGCAGATGACACTTGGCGAGTTGGTCCAGCCGTATTGTAAATAACTCTCTCTACATTAGCCAAATATCTCCAGGAAGATCTAAGAGGTCAATATGTCTAGGTAAGCAACTACACTACCCAGAATACGCCTCGTACTGTGCTGCTGTCAGGCAAATGAGCCAGACAACAAGGCAAATGAGGGGTCGTCAGCCTAAATGCAAAGCACTATGCACAAATCATCCACGTGCACTTTGTAAAATCGAAGGATTGGATAGGATTCCTACAGTCCTTACGCATATGCAGCTAAAGTTACATTCTGGACGCCTTATTGTGACAGCCTCGCTCTATCAAATGTGATATTCAAGGCAAAGGCCTGTTGCCTGCTGCCTCCACCCTAAAAGAAGTGCTCTTTGGTTGGACAAAACGAATCACCCTACTGTGTTTCGCGTGCATCCATTTTAGATATTTGGGGGCCAATGCAGGCGTATGAGGCTCTGAGAACGCAGATTGAAGCAGGTGTGCGCCTCGCCTCCGCAGTTTATGCCGAAATACCGCCGCATATTACTTCCATTGAAACCAATGTTGTTGCTTTTATAGGCTTCCGACCCATTGGCCGACGCTTGATTTATTTTTCTTTAGACAAAACATTCTTGATATATTTTCCTTAGCTGAAGAAGCTCTGTTAAATCGGTAACCCCACTGACTATCATGAGGGATAGCTCTGAACTTGAGCGACCCTCTATTAGGGATGCGAAGCTTCAGGATGGCAAAAGCGACGCCTCACGTTTAACTATCAGTTCAGAAAAAGATGAGGCACCAAATATATCCCAAACACCTGCGGACTCCACCAGTGAGATTGAAGCTCTTAAGTTGCGGATTTCTGAACTTGAGATGCGAACCCAGAACGAAGCCACAAGGTCGTCTCCAAGTCAAAACTTGGAAGTTCCAGGGGCTGAAGAAGGAAGCAAGAAACCGAAACTGATGGCCGACTTAGAACAATATAAGCGAATGGAGGAATGCCTTTACATTCACCGGAAAGAATGGGAAGCAGAAGGCGGACCAGGCAAGTGGGGCATGGGCATCAGCGATATAATACCTGATTGGAGATATCAGACTGGCTCACATGGACCGTGGTCGTATCAATGGGATATTTTGTCCCACAAGAGATATGAAAGACCAGATCCCTTCGATCGCTACCACGTCTGCGAAGCAGGCCACGATAAGCAAAATAATACTGAACATGATGAGTATGATCGAATAATTGATTACGGTTACCATCGAGAAAGGCTTCGGAAAAATTTTGAGTGGGATTTGGACCGTCTTTTCCTAGCAGAAGAAATGGAGCGTCGGCGGAAGCATACTGCATTCCATAAACCGAAAGCGGCAGATACCTCTCAGGGATCGAAAATTTCCCACAAGACGAAGCAGTCCCAAGGCGGCGATAATGAATCAGCGGAGGAGACCAGCCTCGTATTTTATGCGGAGCCAGAAATAAAGCGTCTAGAGTGGTCTGCATTCAAGAAACTGGCGAATTCATTGGAGAAAGACGCACATGCCATTGATGTTCTCATGGAGGAGCCTATTATCGAAGAGAGTAATCTCGATCAATCTCTAAATTGGTTTGACTACCAGCCCCGTCAAATCCAGAAATCTGACCGGCTCAAAGACGGCAAATTTGCACAAGACGTCGGGCTCGGACTATTACAACTACCAGAGAGAATACGGATTAATTCTACTATTCTGAGGAAAGCCATGGCCAAGATCCTTGGATCGGACGGGCAGTCATTAGATGAGACCGGGGAAGGAACTGTGTCGGTGATCTTCACAAGGCCATTCAAAGCCATTACCTATTGCGAGCCTACGCTCCGCCAGTGGCATGCAGAGTTGGAAAAGAAGCACAACAAAGCATCAATACCCAGAGAAGAAGACTCAGTTGTTGGCAACATCGCTCTTTCTTCACAAAAACAACCACAGGACATCATGGTAGCATCAGTTTCGGCTGACGATGAGCACCTCGGCGAAGATCTGTCTTTAAGATCTGTAATAGACACACGTAATACAGCATCGCTAGACGAAGTCGTGCAGCAGGAGGGTGATAAAAGAGAAGGCAGCCCACAAAATGACGCAGATTCACTAATAGCGCTGGGTCATTTAAAATGCATTCTCAATTTCATTGATTCAGACATATTAGCCAGGAAGTCCGCTCTCGATGGACTTCAAAATCATAAGGCTTTCTTCTCCGACCTATGGCATCTTTTCCGACCAGGTACAGAAGTAATTAGAAGCAACGGCAAGCAAGCTTACAGGGTCATTAGAACCACTAGCGCGGCCCATCGGTTTGTCAACACCAGATCTTGGTGGGATAATGCTTCAGCTCAGAAACGATCTACAACTTTCGATCTAGATTGCGTGTACATCGATTTTGATGGCACAAACCTAGGACCAGTATATGTAAAGTTTTCCATCAAAGCGTTCGAGGGTGAAAAAGAAGTTACTTCGTTTGAAGTCTATCCACTTCGGTTTCATCGGACAAAACGGGCCGACTTCAGTGATTCAGAATGGGGCCAAGTCGAAGATCTTCCGAGTGACCAGAGATTTCGGCAAAATCTCATTAACCGAGGCGCAAAGTTCATGAGTGTGATCCCGATGAAGCACATGTACTATTCTGGTCTAACTTTAGAGGCGCGAGACGAGGTTGAAAGTCAAGTAGTCATCGACTTTGACATCCCCGCTGCGATAGATGCTCCAGAAGATCGACACAAGCCAAACTGGAAACCAAGCATAGGAAGTGTTATTACCAGGCTTACCGAATCATCTGAGGGTTCCAAAGGAGATTCAGGGCAACAGTCGTGTCATGGACCGTGCTGCTATGGAGAATTTGTGTATGACGACACATTTGTCGATCAGAAGGAGGCGACCGAATATATCGAAAGCCTTTTGCCAATGATACGTGCTATCGATGATCACTCCTCAGTCGCAATTTCACCACGGCCTTTGAAGGAGGTGCAAGCCGATACGAGCGGTGTCGGTTCAATTTCAGATGATGAGCTTGTTATTATGTCGCATAGAGTATTTGGCTTTGTTCTTCGAAGTCGAAAATGGGGTATGTGACTTATTGAAATTCTTGGTCGGTAAGGTGATATCTCTAACAATCGCAACCTAGCAAAATTGGATCTCTCCTATATTACGGATGTCCACCCGAGCATCCCCACCGACGTAGGAGACAATTCAGCAGTGGAGCCAAATGTCGATGAGGTAGAGCCCGGTAACGCTCTTGACCGCCTTGTTCTCGAAGAAGGCCATCGGAATATGATTGTGTCGCTCATCTCGCAACATTTTCGCGAAAAGGCATCCTCGAGGTCCCAGAAAGAGGAGTTTGACATTGTTAAAGGAAAAGGTGGGCGGCCTCAATCATGTCATAGATTGGGAAATTCATTATTAATATTTCACTAGGGAAGGGTCTTATCTTATTACTCCATGGTGCCCCAGGAGTAGGGAAAACATCTACAGCTGGTTTGTAACCTTAATTTGCATTCCGAACTCGAGATACTGATGAATATCCCCCATTAGAGGGAGTAGCGGAGCTTTTCCAGAAACCACTACTACAAATTACCTGTGGTAAGAACATTTGCTTCTAAGAGCTCTAAATGAATTCTTTAGGGATATTGACTTACTTTTTGTATCAAATAGGCGACCTTGGGTCGACGGCAAGAGAAGTTGAAGAGGCCTTAGAGACGAATTTCGCCATGGCAAGCAAATGGGGGTGTATTTTGCTGCTTGATGAGGCTGATATCTTCCTCGCCGAGAGGACTAGGGAGGATTATGTGAGAAACGGGCTTGTAGCCGGTGAGCTTTTTATCCATGGTAAACATCTCTAAGGCTAGTTGACTAACTAGAAACGTTAGTCTTCCTTCGCACCCTGGAGTACTATAATGGCATTCTCTTCTTGACAACGAATCGCGTTGGCGATTTTGATGAAGCATTCACATCACGAATTCACGTCAGCCTGTATTATCCCGAGCTTGACCACAAGAAAACAATACAAGTGTTCAAGCTTAACCTGGAAATGATCGAAAAGCGCATTGCCCAGAAGGGAAAGACTATTCAGTTAGACAAGACCGACATTTGCATGTTCGCCGGTGAGCACTTTATTAAACATGAACATGCGCGCTGGAATGGCCGCCAAATTCGCAACGCCTGCCAAACAGCACTAGCACTGGCCGAGTTCGAGGCCCAAGGCAACAATCACAGGGCCGTTCAGAAGCCCAATGCTGCGATAAAGCTTGATGTGCGACATTTCAGTGTAGTTCAGGAAGCATACCTGGAGTTTGCCAAGTATATGAACGATCTATATGGTACAAATGCTGCAAGGAGAGCGAAAGAGGCAAGACTTCGAGCGCTGTGGGAGCTTGAACGCAACATGAACCTGATGGACAAGGCATCATTCATGCTTGGGGCACAGAATCAGTCACAATCAAATTCTCAACGGTATCCACCAGCTCAGCAAGGATTCCGGCCGTCTAACAATTTCCAGCAGCAAGGCTACCAGCAGCAAGGCTACCAGCAACAAGGGTACCAGCAACAAGGTTACCAGCAACAATCACAACAGCATGGATTTTCCACAAATCAACACTTTGAGCAACAGCCTCCGTCGCACTCCCAGAATCCTAATATGGCCATGCCTCAGCCAATTCATTCTAATCCCCCACAGATACATGTCCAAGAGGAATTGTCCACTGCGCGACCATGGAACTCTCAATCTGCGAGGCCATATGGGGCTAGTGACGATGAAAATAGATCTAGAGATCATCCTCGGTCAACTCCAGTGCAACACCAGCAGCAGCAACAGCAACAAGCTAGTCGCACTTGGGTACAGGAAAGTGTTCAGAATATGTATGAAGGTGCCGGATATCAGAGTGGTGTTCAAGTCCCAGACAACTACGAGCAGCCGGGCAGTAACTATTCAATAGGTAGTACAAGATAGTTCATGTGGTCCATATTATGACTGGAGAATGTAGCAGCAAAATTTATGATGTTAATGATTCTAATATATGGAGTATTAATCCTGAGGAGTTTCTCGTGCAAGCAGAGCATATCCCTTAGCAACCCCACGCATCCGCCCGTAGAAGCCAAGTAGACAGCTACATGTACTTGCCAGAGATAGGTATTGCTAGGTTGGGTTATTGGAAGGTAGATAATCACTACGTTGATACCTAAGCATTGCGCCAACACTCAGTTCTTCTATCCATATATATTCTTTCATACATTCACTATACGGCTCCTATTTTTGATCGAACTCGTCTATGACGCTCACCGGCTTAACAAAAGCACCAAGAGGCTCATACTCTAGATGTGGCATACCCAAGCCCTTGGGTCCACCAATCTCAATGCCTCTCTGAGTGCCGGTCCATCTGTCGCTGGCTGCGATTCCAAGAACAACAACAAGCAAGCCGTACCTATATTCAGGCGCTATGACGAGTTAACTTGCATTCAAATATGATCTAAAGATAGGTAAGACACTTACTACCGATGGCATCGCCATTTTGGGCATCGATCACAGAAATCAAATCGGGTACAATGGCCAGAACGTCCTCTTGCTTTTCCGTTTGCAAAATATCTCCTGCCGATGCCATCCGGACAGCAGCAATATTCTCGTTCTTGAAGGGAATCTTGATGAAACCCTTGAATTGTGCCTGGCTCTCGTGCGTTGGATCATCCCGCTCGACAATATCGGCACCTTCAATGATACACTCTCCATAAACGTGGCCCATACGGAGCGTTCGTTCAACACTGACGATTTTGCCTTTCCAAATGACCTTGGCTGCTTTGGGCCCTCCGCAGTCATTGATTATCATTTCTGCCACGTTGTCGACCCGATTGGTTAACCGAGCTCTACTCACAGCCCTCCCAATTCTCCAGGCCTGTGAGATGGCATGTTCAACAACCCACCTCTTCATCTCGCCTCCCGTTACGGGAGAGTCTGCACAGCCGGTCTGCGAACCCATCTGACTCAATCCAGCCCGTAGCACGCGCTCAACTTGTAGATCCGACGTTGCCTTAGGAATAAGTACAACGTTCCCGTTTCCATCTGCCATTGCAACGGGAGACCAGATTGGACACCTCTCGTTAAACACGACGGGTGTTGTCTGGTTCTTCTCAGGGTAAGCTCTGCCCATCCAGTCACCATCGATACAGGGGATATCCATGTTTAGGCTTGCTCCGAGAATCATTCCCTGAAAGCCATTTCCTCCACCAATCTCCAGTGCAATGTGTTGGGCGCTTATCACAAATCTTGTAAAGCTCAGTCTGCGCTTCATCATCTCATCTCCTGGAAGTTTCTCAATACCGACAGTAGGGCTGCCCATTCCACCGCCACAGCCCACTGAAGCATCATCTGCCAGTTGTAGGGGTTGACAACTCGAACTACGGCACCGGCCCGAAGCAGCTCACGAAGACGAATCATGTCTGGATAAGGAGATCCTCCGCCTCCGGTACCAAGGATATAGCAGCCGGTCGAGATCCAACCCAAGTCTGTTTCATTGATATACCACACTCGTTCACGGACCTCCGGTTTGTAGGCGAGTAAATCGGCTTCGCTCTGAAACTCAGATTTTGCTTTTTCAATCTTTGCCTTGGCCGTTTTCTCGTATGCGCTCATCTCCAGCTCGATTCCATCCGTGCTAGTAGCAGGTACAGTGGTCAAGTCTGTCCTGGAGTAGTCGAATTCTCCAGCAGCACGAACAATGAATCTCGACTTGTTAGCGATGTACTGTAAATGCGCGTTAGTCGCTAGTCCCGCAATCTACATTCCACACTACAAATGATGACTGCAACGAAACTGGAGGTAGTAGAATTGTAAAACTTGCCTGTAAGGGAATTGTTTCAATCTCAACGATGGTAACAGAATTTGGCACAGCACCAGCAGCCACGGCTCTATCAGTCGCCTCGGCAGAGATCTCCTCCAGCAATTGTGTCGTAGTTTTTGATTCTGTCGATTTTACCGTATCAATGACGGCGCTTACACGAGCAGTTGCCGCCCCGATGGCATTGGCAACCTCAGCAAACTTGGGTTTGATGACCTTACTTGCTCCCTCTAGAACGTCGGGGGCAATAATCGCTACGCCTCCTACAAGAAGCACAGGAACATCACCAGGTGATGTTTTCATCATGTCGATGACTTTCTCCAGCTTATACTTGACAATGGATTTAAATCTTCTCAACTCCTCTTCTGTGAGAGCACCATTTACTAAGTCTCGGTTGCCGACAGTCGTGTTTGGATCAGATAACACGATGCAGTCTGTCGTTGTGAGAACCTGGACACCAAATACCACAGCTTCCTTGGTTAGCTTGTAACCAACACTCTCCGGTCCAATGGTCATTGTATCGCCCTTTCTAACGATAGAACCACCGCCTAGCGCAATGCTTTTGACGTCAGGGTAGGAAAAGTTCATTCGAACACCCGCCAAGTCACTATACGCCGCTTGTTGTCTTGGAAATCCGTTTGCTAGAAGAAGCCCAACATCTGAAGTTGTACCACCGATGTCAACGACCATGATGGCCTCGTTGAGCCCCTCTCCGACTAAGAAAGCTGCTCCCCTCATACTATTTGTCGGGCCGCTTGAAAAAGTCCGGATAGGGAGGCGGGCGGCCATCTCTCCAGAAAGAAGTGTCCCGTCATTTTGTGTGATAAAGACCGGGCATTCAAGACCGAGTTTCTTCACTGGTTCTTGGAAAGACTGAATTGTCTTTCGTGCGAAGCTTAGGATTGACGCATTAAGGATTGCTGCGTTCTCTCGCTCCAGAAAGCCAAGATTCGCGACCTCGTTAGAGCACACGACGTCGCAGCCAGGAATCTCGTCTCGGATAATCTGAGCTGCACGCTCCTCCTGTCGCTCAATTGTATCAACAGGACTAAAGACACCGTTTACGACCACACTCTTAATTCCGCGGTCCTTGATCTCCTTGCAGTAGGTTCTAATCTCGCCTTCGTCGATGTCGCTGATCAAAGATCCATCGACTTCCAGACCGCCCTTAGCTAGAGCGTAGTAGCCAAGGATCAGCTCGCGCATATCATCTGGCCAATCGACGCAAGGGGGTGCGTGTTTTCCGAATGGCCCTGAAAGACGGATGACAGCTACTTTCGAGAGCCGGTTGGCATCCCGTTCCATGACTGCGTTGACGAAATGTGTTGTTCCGATTGTCACGCTGGCGACATCACCTGGGCTGATGCTGGCCGCAGCAAACATCGCGGTGATAGAATTGTTAATACCATCGCTGGGGTTTGTTGTTGTTGCTGCCTTGTGCCATGCCAGGATACCTTTATCAGGCTCCGATACTCTTGAAGGATCGATCACTACGTCAAAGTGAGTCTGGAGTGAATAACTACCCTGACATTTCTATGTCTGCGTATGGGCTAACGTTTGTGCTTACAAACAGTATCACGTTGGATTCACGATATAGAATCGGTTTTCATGGGGCCTTAGAGCGTCCTATATTCCCTTACTTCAGCGAATTCTTCTCAATTTCATCTGGTCAGCTGTGCAATGCTGGACTGGTGGCAAGCTAGCCGCGGTCTGCATCACAGCCATCTGGCCTTCCTTCGCCACTATGCCTAACTTTCTACCTGCGAGCATGCCCGCGACTAGATATGAGTTTGTCGGCTTCATTGTCTTTTGGGTACTCTCTGCGCCTTTCCTCCTTGTCGCGCCCGAGAAATACAAGCTTCTCTTCCAGTTGACATCCATATGCTGTGGTCTGGGTATGCTGGCTATGATGATCTGGGCACTTGCCACGGCTAAGGGAGTTGGGCCCCTTTGGACAACCGGACAGACGATCCCATCAACGTCCTCCTGGAACTCGAGCTGGTTGATCATGATGGGTATCAACCAGATGATAGGGAATTTTGCTGCAGGTCTAACGAACGGGAGTGATTTCTCTAGATACTCTCGAAATTGGAAGCACTACTTCGGCGGGACGTTTCTCTCTGGTGTTGTGGTCGGAGTGCTCGTTTGTTTTTGCGGCCTAGTCACCACCAGTGCTGCCCAAAAGATCTATGGCGATGTCTACTGGAATCCACCCGACCTTTTGATGGTCATGATGGACAGCGGCCGCGGCTCATCCAAAAGTCGAGCTGGCGTCTTCTTCCTCTCTTTTGGCTTTGCGTTGACCTCCATGTTTCAGAATGTTTGTGGAAACGTAATTGCAGGGGGCATTGACCTTGCTGGCCTGTTCCCAAATTATATCAACATCCGCCGCGGTGCCATCATTACATTTGTCGCTATCTAGGTTGTTCAACCGTGGCAGCTCATTAACTCCGCTTCAGCATTCATCAACGTTCTAAGTTCCTTTGCGGTTTTCCTGTCACCTATTATGGGTATCATGGCCACATAGTTTTTCTTGCTTCGCCATCAGAAGATCCAGGTGAGCCATTTGTATCGACCATATGACTCCTCATACTGGTTCTGGCACGGCATCAACTGGAGGGCCATCCCAGCCTGGCTTTGCGGATGGGCACCGACGATTGGTGGGCTGATTGTAACGTCCAATTGGAACGGAAGATGCACCCAGAGCAGTATACCTGCTTTTTTACATGGCTTTCTTGATCGGTAATTACCCTTCTCTGTCTGGCGTCAGCACACGATGGCTTGCTAACTCTCTCCATGCAGGGTTCTTTATCAGCTCACTTGTTTTTTATGTGCTGAACAAGTTGTTCCCGGTCGAGGGCTATGGCCAACAAGACGAGGTGGACGTATACGGTGCTTTCACACCCTCCGAAGCTCTCAAACTCGGGATTGTGTCAATTTCTGACGCTATTGAGGGTAAAGAGGAGGAAATAAAACTCGAGAATCTGTTGAAAAGGCAGGCTAGAAGCCTACAATTAGTAGTTATTATCCTCGTTAATGTGTATTTATAAGACTATTTTGTCATATAGGCTACACCCTCTGACCCTCGTATTTTTTGTATCTTTTCCGGTATGCTTCTAATGGTATGAGCGATATTCATGCAAGTTAAAGCTCATGCACTAGACTGTAATGTGGCGAGAATTAGTTCTAGAGTTGCAAGTTGCCTTCGTGTACGTTAGTTTGGAGAACTATTCCCAATTAGATAAAATGCCCGCGTCTCAAAATTTAGAGTTAACTACTTCCTTAGGCAGTGAAGATGGCAGATGCTAGAGGAGTATAACAGCATTATCAGATACTAGAAGAAAATAGCGACATTAGAAAAATGGCCCTGGTAGCGATACGAGCAGAAAGTAGGGATGTAACGAAAAGTAGTAATAGTTGCTTAAATATGGTAAGATTAAACAAAGGACGTTTCCTCTGCCGTCTATTACGTCACTTAAAGTAGTCGCTGAGGTGTTGAATAGCCAACTTGGGGTGCTGAATACATCAATGTGGCCCTTCCCTAATTAGACCATTGATGGCCCTGTAATGAATGCAGCTGTTGTGAAGGCGCGAACTTATTCATTCGCTCTTGAGCCAAAATTAGCAACGATTATCTAACACATCTTTGCTTTATCTGCCGGCTAATCTACCAAATCAATTACTTCACAATTGCTTTCGTGCATGCCGCAGCAGTGAAAGCGAGAACATCTTGCAACGCGCGATTGTGTGTCGTTCAGATACTCCCAATGTCTCTCAAAACTATGACAAGGGAGATGATTACAACTAGAAAAGTGTGAAACTATGGGAAGCTATGTAATGTAGCTACCCATACCCGAACTAACTAATACCAGTACCCCGCTCGAGGCACCAATGGATAACATTTGGGTTGTGTCAAACACATTAGGAACCATCACGTCCAGCAATTTGTAACCTCAACGATAAAGTGGCCAGTATTTTGTTTTATGCTATCTACTGCTACTATAAGTTGCTAAAGAGTTTCCTATCCTCAGAAAAATCCATCCAAGGCTATACATGTTGTAGCCATTCCCACCACCTTAACCATCAACAGTCTATCCAGTATGGCGAGCATTCACATCTTGCGACACGGGCAGTCCCTTCACAAGTCAGTGCTCAAAACAAGAAAAAACCCTCCCAAAAAGTTGGGGTCTAATTCGGCATAAACCATGCAGCGTTCACCGGGGTTACCCCCACCGAGATCCCCCTCTCACTGACATCGGGTCTCAACAAGCGAGCAATGTGCGTCCACCAGCTGAGCCTGACCTTATACTCGTGTCTCCTATGACTCGTACCATTCAAACGGCTCTCATTGTTTTCAGCCGGCATCTCAAGACATCCCCCACCAAGGTCGAACTCCAGGTCTGGCCGGACCTGCGCGAAGCCCACGATGCCGTCTGCAATAGAGGGGTGTCGCGTGCCGAGATGGCGGCCAAATTTCCCCAGTTCGACCTTTCCGCCTGTCACGAAGAATGGGACTATCTGCCTCATAGTTTTGAAGATGCTGTAATGCGTGCTGAGAGAGTTCGGCGCCGCCTCAAGGATCTGTCTCGCTCTTACAAGAACATCTTCTTAGTCACGCATCGCGGCTTTATAGCGTTCCTAGTCAAAGGCGAGAGGTTTGATGTTTGCGGTATGACACCTTCTTGACTTTTATATCTTATTCTCTCCCTATCTCTATGTTTATGGCTAATTGGTGAACACCTACTTGCTGCAGAAAGCCGCTCATACAGATTTGCTGCTGAGAACGAAGTCAACGAGCAAAGGTATGGTATAAACAACGATACGGGTGAAGAGCAAGATTTTGGTCCAAACCTATTATTACCTATTTATACACCACCTATGGGCAACGCCAATAGCGATGCAGAAGAGATCTCAGCTCTCTAAACCATGGCCACGGAGTTTAAACACATTGCTAGCTCAATTAAAGGTAGTGATAATGGCTCGCACCTCGAAAATGTTTGAATCATAGGTAGCACAATAAGCTCGCTCAGCTACCATAAGAACTACCTACGCTGTAATTTATGCCTTCATGTTGTTTTCCCTTGCTGCCACTGCGGCGTTTAAGCCAGCTCTAACTCTCTGGAATACATCTCTTGGAACCATCTCACAGTTATGAGTCCTAAAGTCCCAGACGGGTCGCCCAAGATTAATGTCTGCACCATACTCAAGCAGCAGTTGCACAATCGTCTCGTGCCTCAGCTCCATGGCAACTTGAATTACTCTGCCACACTCGAACTTGATTCTCTCTTCCCGGTCCATCTTCAATTTATACCAACAGAGGCCATGGTATCCGACGTTGGCGTCGGCACCATACGAGAGCAAGAGCCTAACTAAGTCCTCGTTTCCGTATACAACAGCACGGAAGAGCGGATGAATAAACTCTTCTGGCTCCCCAACAGGGAAGTCACAGCAGGTGGTAGTCATGAAGGGATGTGAAACATAAGGCGGCTCCCGATCCGCTTCTTCGAATTCGCACTGCACACCGTTTTCCAGAAGGAGTTTGGCCATAGGGCCATCGTTTTGGTCAATGGCTAGGCTTAAAGCAATCGTAGATATAACCCGATCAGACTTTTGCAACAAAATCTCTGCAATCCTTGGGTTTCCTGTCCTCACGGCGGCGATTAATGCATATTTATCCTTGAGATTATAGGTCGCGAAATTTGCAATCAGCGCCGTTGCTAAGGAATAGTTTCACCAAATCGAGGGTTTTTTGATGCACAGCCCATAGCAGGGGAGTTTCTCGATGCTCTCCCATGACCCTAATGTTCAAGTCTACGCCATACTCCAGTAATTGCGAGGCTGCATTATCATACCCAGCTTGCAATGCTGTTTTGAGTATGGCCAGTTTCTGGCTTTGATCGGGGACAGCAATGTAGGCTTCGTCAGATTGTGCAACGTCACCACATGTGACGAATTCTCCGGCTGGGAAAAAGATAGGCTGCTTCTCTCCGGTAACGCGATTGTAAAAATGGAACTCTCGAGAAGAAGAGTCTTCCCATATTAGGTCCCAATTATTATCTGTATGGACGAACTCTTGACGGACTCTTGAGTTCTGGGTATGGCTCCTGTGCTCTGGATACATTCGGATAAGGTTGAAAGGAATCCATGGCGGAGGATCCGGTGCTTCAAGCGATTCAGGCACTCCATGTTGCTCAAGATGCGAGTCATAAAAAGTTGGTTTAAAAGCGGGTTGGTATTTGCGCCGAATAAGTTTATGCCAATCGATTCCCTCAAAAAATGGATGAGCTTTAATCTCAGATGCGCCTTCGTGGGCACCAAGCCGTTGCTCAGGGCTGCGACAGAGTAGCTTCAGAAGAATATCCTGCGCTGCTGGTGGTAAAGACTCGGGTAAGTGAATGGACTGATTGAGGATCTTGTCGGCTATCTTTTCGGGATCTTCGTCGTAGAATAAAGGCAGCCCTGTTAACATTTCATACAGGAAAATTCCCAATGTCCACCAATCGGCCATACGATGTTCGCCCTGGCCAAGGAGTAGTTCCGGTGCTGGGTACTCTGGTAGTCCGTGTTGTGTACTGGGGCTTTCAAGGCTGGTTTCCGAGATGAAAAGACCGAAGCCACAAAGCGTAATATGACCCGTGCCGTCCAATAGGACAATTCTGGGCTTCAACCAGGCGAAGATGTTATGTACATCATGTAAATATTCCAGCGCACAGAGAATCTCCGCAATGTAGAATCGAGCCCTGTCAAGGTCAAAGGTTTGCTGCTCCAAGAGATGATTGAAGAGGTGTCCTCCCATGATGAATGGAGAATTGAGTTGTATCGAATCCTCTATTTGGAAACAATAGGTGGTTGGGGATATAAAAGGATGGCTGATGCGATTTGGCAATCCAGTCGAAGCTTGATATAGGGAAAGTTTATCTGGTTTGAACAATTTTGCAGAATACATTGCCTCGAATTTACCCCTTGTGTTCTGGCTGATGTGTCTAGAGTGTCTTCTTACAACATCAAAAAACTCTCCATCTAATTCTTCCTCTTCAAGTGTCTTCTTTCCCATAGTTGTATAGTCATAGCTGACGCGAATCTTGCCAGTACCATCTTCAATTTTCAACCACTGTGATGTAGATTCCTGTAATGCATCAAAGGGGTTTACCCTTGCTAGCCCAAGAAACACGTCTTGGCTGAAGTTGGAACCAGTTGGATGATAGAAGAAAATAGTCAACTCGGTAAACCGCGTAACATAGAATTTACATATGCCATAGTCTTCTTGCCATGATGGGTCTTCTGTGGTTCCCCAATAGCAGTTAAGGGGTATCTGGCATTTGTCGCATTCAACAATCGTTTGAGGAAATTTGCATCGTAGGCAGGTAGATAAATATCCTTTAATATGGCTGTGCTCTGAGCCATCGGAGTATTCCTCATAGCCATCCGGCTCAGAGGTCCCAGTTCCCCTAGAGAGACCAACTGCTTCGTGAAGAGTCACGGTTAAAACGCCAGGCAATTCTAGCGTCGAATTTGGCAGTATAGCCAGGGGATCAAGGTCTGCCAGAAGAACCATTAGCCATTGACTGAATGGAAGTGTAAAAAATATGAACATAAGGATTTCGTGTACCTTCAGCCATTTTTTCCCTATGAAGATGGGGGCTTCGTGTTGTTATGAAGAAGGAAGATTACAAGTCAAAAAACCCCCACCGGCAGAAGCGGGCAGTCTATTAGTATATATAGCACCTACATGCATACATGTACCTATAAGCACCTAAACCACGTATAATATATACAGGGTATGCATTTGGTATGAGTATCCCTCTTTGCGTGCGGGGTATCATACGTTGAAATATGAATACATGTACCAATACTGAAAAAAAAGGTATGCTTAGGTATTTTGTGCATCATTTCTATTCCCACCTGCCTCCAAAGACATCACTCAGTCCTCCTTGTACCTTGTAAATAGGCACATGTGCATATCAACGCATCTCAATACTGCCCACGAGCATCCTCGACCTGTTTTGTTCTTTCTGAGCTAGTTTCATCTCCAGTATTGATTGTAGACTCATGCTCCACCATCATGATGGACGCCTCCTCGGCAACAGGGCGGTGTCTGACGCCCTTTGGAACCACAAACATGTCCCCAACTTGCATCACCACATCATCCAGGCCCTCGAGCTCGATAGTCAACTTGCCGGCCAGGAGATAAAATAGTTCGTCCGAGTTTGGATGTGAGTGCCAGATGAACTCGCCGTCTACTTTGGCAACTTTGACATGGTGGTCGTTGACTGCAGCGACAAGGCGAGGGGACCATTTCTCGGTGAATGAGTCGAGAAGTCTTGGGATAGATTCTGATTTTGACATGGTTTCAAAGGCCGTGGATTAGGATTAGGTTGGATTTCTCTTGCAAGCCGAAGTTGGAGTATTTCGTCAGTCAGAACAAAGAGCGCCGCTTTGATTTATTTATACCGTCTACATTACTCCGTAGTCATTCGATATTGATTAACATGGACATGCTTACATGGAGGATCCGCGGAGGGCATTACTCAGCCCGTGGGGCAAAGGGCGCGGGAAGATCTAGCGCACGCCCTTGGATCGCGGCTTGTACTCGTACCGGAATAGTTTTAACAGCCTCAAGCAGTAGAGAGCATCAAGGGGATGAGCACGTGCTTTGGTAACGGGGATCTCCAAGTTTCAAGACCACGTATTGAGCTTCAATTGGTAACATGATGCCTCTTGTAGGTAGAACATTGAGCCGTTTTGGGAGCACATAGCCACATCGTGTCATTGAATCTTGATTTCGGTGCGCAAAGTCCCGTCTACCATGATTTCAATTGCCAGACCTTGTATATCAATTGTTCTATTGTACTCTGTAGAGCAACATGCGACTGAAAGATACATGCACTGTTACAGCACAGTACAAAGTATAGGTACCTATTCCGGTTCATGTGAATCCAAAGACCAAAGACATCCGCCCTTCAGCCAATGGCAGCGCCTGGGTTTCGGATTAGCTTCCCGCCAAATTTTTTTTTCTAGATGCCGCCATCCCGATCTCGGATAAAAGTATACAACTTCATCCATTTGTTTCACAACGGGTACGCTTCAGGATGATGCAAGCAGTAGGTACATACTCTGAACCTGGCCAATTGGATGATATATACCAACTATATAAACTAAGAGACATTCGATAACCTCTTCGTTCTACGCAGCGCGGAGTAGCTGGCCGCTCAGCCAGGAGATGCGTCACCCTCCTGGGCCGCACAACACCACGATCTCTCGCACCACAGCTACCTTCAGCATCGCCGATATGCCGCTCATACAGCGCCACGGGCCTCCGTCGAAGGCCGGATGCTTTCCACTCGCAGCTCGATAGCTCTCCCGACTCAGACATCCTCTCCTCCTCCCCGCCAGCCGTGGGAAAGCCCCAGACGCTCACTGAGAAGATCGTCCAGCGATACGCTGTCGGCCTTGCGCCGGGCAAGACGGTCCATTCCGGTGATTATATATCTATTGCGCCGCATAGGAGCATGTCCCATGACAACAGTTTCCCCATTATCAAGAAATGGATGGACATGGGCGCCACCAAGGTCCATGATAGCCGCCAAATTGTCATGACTTTGGATCATGACGTTGGCAACAAATCGCCTGCGAACTTGAAGAAATATCAATTGATCGAGGAGTTTGCTCGGACCCATGGCATTGATTTCTTTGGCGCCGGCCATGGGATTGGGCACCAGATCATGCTCGAAAACGGGTTCGCCTGGCCAGGAACATTGACCGTTGCATCTGATAGTCACTCCAACAGCTATGGCGCAGTTGGAGCCGTCGGCACACCAATTGTGCGGACTGATGCTGCGAGCATTCTTGCTACAGGTCGCACATGGTGGCAGATCCCACCTATCGCCAAGGTCACTCTCCTAGGCGTTCTACCTCCCGGTGTTACTGCAAAGGATGTCATCGTGGCGCTCTGCGGATTAGTGAATGACGATTCGGTCCTAAATCATAGCATTGAATT
The DNA here is from genome assembly GCF_000170995.1 of Trichoderma virens Gv29-8. NCBI lineage: Eukaryota > Fungi > Ascomycota > Sordariomycetes > Hypocreales > Hypocreaceae > Trichoderma > Trichoderma virens. The sequence continues at coordinate 213,435 of NW_014013667.1, forward strand.
CGCTGGTTCCGAAGAAACGATGCGTAGTCTTTCTATAGATGAAAGAATTACAATCTCAAACATGACGACGGAATGGGGCGCGCTCAGTGGGTACGTTAGACTCGTTGTAAGAGTATTGGCAAACAGACTGACAACCGTGGCAGGCTCTTCCCCATTGACGATGTCTTGATCAATTGGCTGCGAGCCAAGGCCACCACCTCCGCCATGCTCAACTCAGATCTTGGTGCCGAGGCCCGTTTTACTCACGACCGAATCGCCCAGCTCTCCCAGAACCGGCTCACCGCCGACCCCGGTGCAACTTACGCCAAATCACTCTATCTCGACCTTTCCTCGTTGACCCCATTTGTCTCGGGTCCTAACAGCGTGAAGGTCGTCACACCTCTTCATGACCTTGAGGCCCAGAAAATTGCTGTTAACAAAGCCTGTAATTATGGCCACTTACACATGTCTATGTCTATGAACTCTACTGATTATGCTCTAGATTTGGTGTCCTGCACCAATGGAAGAGCGTCTGATATCAGCGCCGCCGCTCGTGTATTCCGCGAGGCTTCCAAGGACGGTGTCACGCCCAAGATCGCTCCGGGCGTTAATTTCTACATTGCCGCCGCCTCTCTAGCTGAACAACATATCGCCGAAGAAGCTGGCGATTGGCAGGTTCTCCTAGATGCTGGTGCAGAAGCTCTTCCATCAGGCTGCGGTCCTTGTATAGGTCTTGGGACCGGACTGCTTGAGCCCAACGAGGTTGGCATCAGCGCATCGAACAGGAATTTTTCAGGAAGAATGGGATCTAGAGAAGCAAAGGCGTACCTCGGCTCACCGGAAGTAGTCGCGGCCAGTGCTCTGTCGGGCTATATCAGCGGTCCTGGATGGTATCAGAACCCTGACGGCATCGACAAGGTTATCATTGGCGAGGGCAGTGGCAACTTCGAGGCAGATAAAGCCATGAGCATAGAGGATGCCTTGGATAGGATCATCGCCCAGGCTGACAGCATGATCCTTGATGCCGAGAAGGATATGGGCGGCTCTGCCGTAGCACCTACAGACAGCACAGAGGAGACGCTAACCGATATCGTACCGGGTTTCCCAGAGAAAGTCGAGGGAGGTATCATCTTTTGCGACGCAGACAACATCAACACCGACGGCATATATCCAGGCAAATACACGTATCAAGATAACGTTCCAGTCGAGAAGATGGCGGAGGTGTGTATGGAGAACTACGATGCCGCTTTCAAGGACATCGCCCAGCCAGGAGACGTGCTGGTCGGAGGCTTCAATTTCGGAACGGGTTCATCTAGGGAGCAAGCGGCCACAGCCCTCCTCGCCAAGAAGATCCCGCTGGTCGTTGCGGGCTCCTTCGGCAACATCTTCAGCCGCAACAGCATTAACAATGCGCTCCTTACGGTTGAGGTGCCTCGCCTTGTCCAGCGTCTTCGCGAGCGCTTCCCCAAGGGCGATGGCGCCGACGCTCAGCTCACGCGACGTACGGGGTGGAAGTTCCTGTGGGACGTGCGTAGGAGCAAGGTCGTCATCACAGAGGACAACGGAGAGACGTGGAGCCAGAAGGTGGGCGAGCTGCCGCCGAACGTGCAAGAAATTATTAGCAGAGGAGGTTTGGAGCGCTGGGTCGAGGCGGAGATTGCAAAGTGATGCTTACATGTAGGCTTAGTAGCGTATGAAGAAGAAATCCTGTAGATGTAAAATAGATTGCGGAAATATACAATCCATTGCCAGCGCAATTCTCATTAGGAAACCGTTGAAAATATTAAAGTCCTATCACTCAAGCACCCTTTCTAAGAAACATTCTTGCCAAGCCTGCAATTCTCCCCAGCTGGCCTATTCTCTCTCCCTCACTCTCCCTTAAATCTTCTGCGGCACCGCTAAATGTCTTCCAGGCCTCGATGTATTTATTATTCGTAAGGTGGCTAGTTCCAATTGATAGCAGTGCATATTCCATCCGCTGTTGTTCTTTTATCTCTTTCAAGTCCTTTTCCGTTATTGCAACGCTGTCATCAGTCTGGTTCGTCTATCTAGTGTGTAAAACGCCTAGTCTGACGCACTCATGACAAGTGCGGCCAAACCAGTTGCAAGTGCAGTCGCCACAGAGCTACCAGAAAGAGCTTCGAATTCCCGGAATGCTTTGTCTTGCACATCTTGATAGTCGTGGTCAATCACAACCTCGTTGCTAGGGGAAATGAAGCTAAGCTCGTGCGCATCGCCAACCGTGTCGAGCATACTGCCCGTGGCTTTAGCAGCGCTGATTCTGAAGCTGTTAGGGTTGCTGCCGTACGGATACATCAGGTCAGCAGAACTTCCCTGATCACTTGCAGCACAAAACATAAGGAGGCCCTTTGTGTTCAGGGCATTGTGGATTGCATCATCAAATTCGTCTTTCTTCTTTTGTTCTGTCGGCGGCTTGATTGTCCATGGCATAGATATGATTTGGGCGCCTTGTTCCGTTGCATACATGTAGTTAGTAACCCGAATCATAACGATCAATGACTTGAAGACTTGGGTGTGATTCGCAACTGACCAAAATCTTATCTTCGTTTGAGGCCCTAGGGGCTGTCGTCATACGAGAAGTATGAACAAGCGAGTAGGCCAAAGAAGACAGATAACAAAGAACATCAACTTGGGTAGTGTTAATTGATTTCCCGCTCTTCATCCTTTTGGTCACCTGGATGATGTTTAAACAAAGCGCTTCTGATTGACGACACTCCGCGCCCTGAGCTCTGGGCCCGTGATCGTTCTATGGAATCATAACCGCAATTTAAAAGGCCCGTAACGTATCTCCCTGTGTGGAGTACTTCGTCCAGTGTCAATATCTAGTCCATGCACACATCTTATTTGCACCTGTTAAAGTGATGTGTGCGCACTCTGCCTTCTGCTTATCCGCAAATGCATCTCCCACACATAGTAGAAAACAACAGTGCTATCAATTAGAATTAAAATTTCTTTCTGTCTCTGTTGTTTATGCTATACACATCCATTCTCAAACAGATTGGCCTCCGAAGTAGACAATACATGTATCGATCATATGAACAGCTACGGTAGCTCCAACTTCGTTCAGTATGGACTGCTTAACAGCGGAGGCTGTAAATAATCAACAAAATTCCACCCCTACAGAATTGCTCACCGAAGGCAGCGGCGAGACGATAGCTGGAACAAATAATAGTGCCAGATTCACTGATGATCCTACCAAGTTCCACGAAGATAATGCTGTAGGCAGTCCCAGCCATGACATGGATGAAACCAGGTTTGAGTAAGTATTCCTTTTTATCCAAGTTCTATTCCAAGTTTCTGATTTTGGCTCAAACTTTGAAGTATCATAGCCGTCCATGGACGTCATGGGGATGAGAAATCTTGGGAAATGCCATCCGCCTCTCATTCTCTAGGCTCAACCAAGCTCAACAATGTTTTCAACCATCTAGGTCCTGTTGGTGGAAGACTTATCACTATCCCAATGAACTACAACTCAGATGAAGACTCCATGGAATGTTATACGATACATCATATTTACAGCAGTGCTCACAGACTACTGACTGAAGTCGCGAAACGACGAATGCAAAGGCTTCAAGTTTGTCTTACGACCTCTTTATGAGACAATATACTGACCTACGGTTGCTCAGAATACAACACGGCCGATATACTTCGTTTGTCATGATATTGGCGGCACAATTGTCAAAGCAGTAAAGTCATTCCACTTCAAATGATGGAAGTCTACATTATCACTAATTATATGCCGGAGCTAGGCCATTATTCTTGCTCGTGACAATAGAAGTGAATATGCAGATGTTTTGGATTCCACTTGCGGTTTTGTAAGTGCCCCCACCAAACTCGTCTGTTATTGATGCCCTAGCTCTGACTATTGTAGATTTTCTTCGGTTATCCACATAGGCCACATACAATTCATGATCTCGAAGAACAGCTCTATTGTCTTCTCTCTCAGCGTAATGACCGCTATCGGCGGGGTCACAAAATGGAACTTGTCCAAAGCCTTGCTCAGACGATCAGCGAAGTCAACGATTTATTTATACACACAAAAATTCTCGAACGGGCCCGGGTTGTCAACGTTTTTTCCACGCATGACGATCCAACAAAAAGAGTTTGTTTCCATGGTCCTATGTGCTTCATTTTGATTCGTAAAGCTAATTGGGATACAATAGGTATTCGATAAATCTACTACCACTTTGGGTGTCACCCTTGAGCGTCAGTTGCCAAGTGCTAAGCCACACCTGGAATTAACTGATGCTGAAGAGCTTGATCTGTATACTAAAATAATCTCACTAGGTAGTGAGTGGCTTGGTATGCAATCCTATACTATAGATCTTTTAATTTGATTACCCACTAATTGATCGAAACGTGAGAAAGATTTCGAAATGGAGCACGTGGCACCTCTGCATGTAGCAGCACAGCAGGCATCTCCAATATACCCTGTCTTAAACGCCAATGCAATTAAAGACAATTCAGAGCTAGACACTTTGATCAAGACCACCTACAATCACATCCTCCATATCCAGTGTACTTCTGATGCAGGCTCAGTATCCGAAAGTATAATGAACTACCTTCACGAACGGAAGGATAGTAAAGAATTGCTTTACTATTTCCGCTTCAAGGACTACGACATTGAATTCAACAATATATCAGCGATGCTGCGGACATTTTTGGCTCAATCCTTCTACGCTCAACCCAACGTACCCTTAATAAAGTCCACACCATAATGCACAGCTATGGGGATGCCAATATATGTTAAACATGTGGCGAGACATTAATTTAAATGGTATGACTGTGCTTCCTATCTGCTATATATCTGCAGACACTCATAAGCTTTTTGATTAGATGATACAAGTTGCCTCTATGTGCTGGGATGCGTAGATGAATGCGACGATTCTGTTTCTATTTTCTTATCTCAGATCTGCGACATATTTATGACAAAAGAGAACCGCCTGAGAATTGTTATTGTTACAACAAAAGACACAGCTAACGACAAGCTTATCGTTAACGCACTCTCTAAATTTCCAACAGAAAGCGTAGCTCACATGGATTATTGCATGAGCCATTCTACTTCTGCCCCCTTCCAGCCTGGATTTGATGCGTCGGTGCTGCTCCAGAAAAATAAGGGTTATTCTGGCTCGTTCTGGCCAAATAAGAAGGACCTACGAGATAACTTATCAGTCTTACTTTCTAGCTGCTCATACGATGAAGCATTGCGGTCTTTGATTGTCAAGTGGCTAAGACTAGCCCCAAACCCTCAGAAATCCGTCTCCGATATCTTGGTCAAGAATCGAATGCCAAGCCCGGAGCTAGTTTTTGAGAGTGTGCTGGCAGAGATTCCTGAGAAATACCACCAATGGGCCCAGAAAATATTTTCATGGACGTCGTCATCCTTTAGACAGCTAAGGGTACATGAAATCTGCTATATCTCGGATCTCTGCCTCGGAGACAACGTCGATACACGTATAGGCGGGTCAACAATACGTGAGCACTTCGACAATATCAACCATCATCTTGGGGGGGTATTGGCAACGGTTCACCACAGCGTGGATTTTAGCCATGGCTCGATGCGCAGTTGGCTCAAGTCTCTGGATCCCAGGGAAACCCAGCCGCTCTCTCAGAGAAAGTGGTATCAACAGACAGAAGTTGAACGGCATAGGACTATCGTGCAGATTTGTTTCGATCATTTGCGGAATATCAGTGACCAATCTCAGGCCTGGGGTCCTCATTTGTCGTACGCAACACAGTTTTGGGCTTACCATTACAAACAAGCTGGCCCGATTGGGGATGTTTTGCACTCTATATGTGAGCATCAGTCGTTATTGGAACGCTGGATAGATGCATACGAGGCTTTACCTGCCCCTTTCTTGAAGCCACTACATACAAGTCGCAAGCCTCTACCGATTGCCGCGCACTTGGGGCTCGAAGAAACTGTCAAGTCCATCTTAACAAACAATGAATACGACGCTGACTCCCTGCGTCAAGGACTAATTGAGGCCACAAGAGCTGTCCAATTACCTATATTCCAACTCATAATCCAACGATACCCATACGGCCTGAACTTAGGTGATCTTTATGTACAGGATATCCTATGCACTGCTATTCTTAGCGGCAACCTTGAGATGTGTCGTGAGCTGGCTAAACATGTGCACATATCTGGACGAAATCCGTTGTCTCCGCGACGACCTCAAGACCAGCACGAAGAAGCTTTTGCTAGCGACATAGATGGAGCCCATGAAGGTTTCAAAGCCGAGAGCTCTGCCAGAGATTATTACGAAGACGAAGTCGTCACCAAAGACAAAGAAAAGACAATGCCACGAGATAATAGCATACTATCCTCAATATTGATGGATGTTCTGTGCTTAGCCTGTGAACTGGATATGGTCGACATCGTCAGCAAACTGCTCACTTTTGGACTTGATATTGACAAGACATTCCTTCAAAGAGTACGGAATTCAAGTGGTCTAACCCCATTATGTATCGCCTCGAAGTTCTCTGCAGTCAATTCAGCTAAGTTGCCAATCGCTGCCGGTGAAAGCTGCGTCCTGGATGTTGATAGCACTGCCTTGACGCCACTGGAAGTTGCAGCCAGGTATGGGTCTGCTGATATGATAAATCTCTTACTGGACTATGGGGCCCAAATCGATGCCAGTTGTTTATCTGGCTTAACACCCTTGCAGACAGCATGCCATTCTGGAAACGTCGCAGCGACCGAATCATTAATTCAACGTAGAAATTTCCAAGAATACATAACGCCAGGCATACCAGGTCATCCGCTAACCATTGCAGCATATAAGGGTTATTACAAGATCACAGAGGCACTTCTTCGCCATGGAGCGGATCCAAATTCGCATGCCCCAGAACGGCGAACCAGCTTTATGGGTGGCGGTGCAGCAAAATAGAACCGATATTTGTCGTCTTCTACTAGCACACAATGCAGATCCAGACTTGAAAGACTTCGTGATCGAACAATCGACTCCATTACTATGCGCAACGATGAACAGCAATATGGATTTAGTCAAGCTACTTGTCGATAATGGAGCTGACGTGAATAAGTCAGTAGGCCGCAAGTACACTCCAGGTTTGTCCCTGCTTTTTTTTTTTTTTTTGTAAATAGGTAGATAAAGAAGGGGAAGGGAGATCGTACTAATTGACAGCAGTGTATGGGGCTACACATTCTCAGAATACTGAGATTGTTCAGTACCTTCTCTCTCACAATGCAAATCCAACTCTCGCCTGTTCACTTGGCTCGACCCCCATGCACGTCGCAGCATATCAAGGATCCTCAGAAATAGTGCGGCTGCTTGCTGAGGCCAAAGCCGACATTGACTACTGCGAGAATAGTGCCTTGATGTCAGCAATTCATATCATGTCCGATTCCGCCGAAGTTCTCCGTATTCTTCTCGAGTACGGTGCCGATATCAACAGAAAAGATTCGGCCGGGCGTACGGCATTAGACGCCGCCATTGTCAATAACCATCCCAACATCGTCAAACTGATGCTTAGCGAATCGAAAGTCAAGCCCGACTTCTCACGTGAAAGACTACTGGAGGCAGTCCGCAACGGCTACACTGAAGTCGTTTCCTTGGTTCTCGAGAGTGGTGCAGATGTGAACATGTTAGATGAAGGCAACGCGTCGCTTACAGCTTTGGCTATGCCACTTAAGGACGCCAGTATGATACGCACAGTCCTCGAATACGGTCCAGATTTGAGCATTATAGATAAACGCGGGAACACAGCACTTCATCGCATCACAGCAAATACTCCTGTGGAGTCGGTTCGGCGCGTGGTCAATGCCGGTGGTCAACTGCATGTAGGCTCCCTGAATAATGAATATGAGACCCCTCTCATAATATCAATTAGGGCCTGCAATATGGAAGTTTTCAGCTATCTAATGACCAAGAGCCTCGTGTCCGATACCCTGAACATCGCTTACTCCCCCAGAGAGGGTACGCTGTTGCATTTTGCTTGTGCTGAAGGCACGATAGACATGGTACAAATCCTGATCAAGAATGGCGCGGACACCAACCATGTTTGTCCCTCAGCATACGGCACTCCATTGATAACAGCCCTCCAAAGACGGGGCAAAAATATTGACAAGTTGGTTGAAAAGATAGTCAAGCTGCTTCTGGAACATGGTGCCGTTCCAAATCGTTTTGCAGGCTTTTTGGGATTTCCCATTATAGCAGCCAGCATAGCATGCTCACCTAGTGTCATCCAGTTGCTTCTTAGCCAAAAGGTTTCTGTCGACGTCACGGATGCATTTGGTAGAAAGCCAGCACATTTTGCCTGTTACAACTCCCTTGAGGCTTTAAACATCCTTGGGGTTCCAGATTCAGACTTTGCTGTCAGAGACATAGTCGGCAGGGTGCCTCTCCACTATGCCGTGCTCAGAGGCCAGTTAGACCTTGTAGAAGAGGTTTTAGCACGCTCCATGCGAGTTGGAGTTGGCATCGACGTTCTTGATTATGATGGCTGGACGCCACTCCTCTGGGCAGCGCGTGCCTCTAGAATCTTCTCGTGCGAAGAAGAGCTACAGCGTCCGCAATACGATGCCGTGGTGTCGCTGCTCCTCAGCAAAGGAGCAGATCCCAACGTACGCGGAGATGGGCAATGTAGGAACTGGTCAGTCTCTGAAGTTGCCTATTATCACGGCGCCGACAGGTATGTCTCGATGGACTTTTTCCCCAGAATATCCTTAGAAGAAGGGTCGCTGACTCTTGTTGCTTGTAAGCATCGTCGACTTGGTTACCAAAAATGGTCTACTAAATAAGAAAATCAGATTCCCTATAATAGGGATGTCATATCGTATTAGCCGGCCATGTTACTGCTGCTGGTTGGCGGTGTCAGGTATTTATTTCGAGCGTCTACAGAAAAGTTATATGCGCCTATGCTTCAAGTGTTATAACTCCAGCGCACGCATCGCTCCCAAAGATAGGTTTGAAAGCGCCGGTTTTGAGTGGAATTCCATAGTTGAAATGCCGGGTTCAACTCGGTTGAAATCTGCTCAATCGCCAGATGGAGAGGATTTGTTGAATGAGAAAGCGAATGAGAGGATCCATTCTGATGACGAAGTTATAGAGGAAGAGGACCTGGTGCTCTGATTTTAGATGCGAGCGAAGAGTGTTGGTGCCACAAATTCAGTTAATCAGCATCTTGAAAGAGGATATAATGCGATCCGAAAGAGCATTTTCTGGATTCAAGTTTCGGGGTGATAATCGTATGTCAACAGCTGGCGTACATCCGCTGTACATGATGTTGGCTCCCCACAAAGCAAATATTACTTCTGACCAAGGGACTGAAACCAAGCAATTCATAAGCAAAGGAATAGAGCTCTAAACACAGAGAAAAATTAATTGCATTATATATCCTGATTATCTTATTTGCTTCTATCTATGATACACAGAAAAAGCCGAGATACTAACTCTCCAGGCATCATACTTTAGACAATAACGCAATTGTTAGGATAGAAGATCAGCCCCGTTGGGGTCCTTGAGAGAGATGTAAAAAGCCTTGAATTGAACATAGAAGAGGGGTGCCTGTTGAGGCATTCTATATCTAGCAGCCGGCTTTTAGTCCAGCTACTGACTACATGTACGCTGCTATCTACTTCTTATGGCTATCGAAGCTGCAAATCCATTCCGACAGCAATTAATATCCCGCGCATAGATAAATATCCCAACTACCTGAGTATGTTACCTTCTAAGAAATATCTGGGATAGGACCAACTACTTAAATCAAGGAAATAAATTCCCAAGAGCCGAATGCGAGATCCAACGTAAATCATGCGTTTCTGCAGCCCCCATCCCACCTCACCCTTGTCCAAAACCCACGCACGCACGATTCCTCTCTCTTCCTTTTCTCATCCTCCCATACGTTAGCAGACATCCGCATCGTCTCACAAATAAATCACACCACCCCCAATCTCACTCCATCTCGCCATTTCCCCAGATTTATTTATATAATCTTTATACGGGTCCCGAAAAAAAAAATAACCGCCCAGATCTGGGACTTGGCATGCTCGTAAGCCATCATCGTAGATTAAATCATGCAGCCGGACATGGATGAGAATCCCGCCGCCTCCGGCACTTATTTTTCCTGCCCACCCCCCCCCCCCCCCCTCCTCCCGAAACAAGGCATATCCCTCCGTATTATGTACATTGTTTCATACATATACTTATCAGACCATTATTACACCATCAATAACAGACCGCAACACACAATATCACAGCCAGAAAAGGAAGGCATCAGCCGAGATTACGAACTACATGAAATGCAAAGCAAACATACACGCGTTACCAACTCCCTCTCACAGCCCCGTCATGCCCAAGTCATCCTCTGATTGAAGTCTATCTACAGTTTCCTCATTGGTATCTCTCTACATAACAAAAAAGCAAGAAATTCGCCAAGCACTATCCCGCTTATCATGATCAAAGGCGGGATAAAACAAAAATCCCAGTTTCGCAGTTCCAAAACCTGTTGACGATCCCGTTTCCCGTTTCCTAGGAGCCAATCATAACGCACGCAATAACCCGAGAGGATGCCCTTCCTTCCTTTCCATCCAAATAAAAAAAGAATGATGAAAATGAAAATGACAAAAAAGAAAAGAGAAGAGAAAAGAACAAAAAGAACTAAAGAAAATTATTTCGATCTTCTCCTGCCATTCTAGAAGCCGCACATATCATTATGCCCTGTGGATGAAGTTTTTTCAGAATTTAAAAATGAGAAGCAGAAGAGAGACAAAAGAAATGCAAAACATTTGAATCGGGGGCTCATTGCCTTGACTTGGTCCGCATGCCCGTCATGGACGACGAGCTCCTGACCGAGCTCGTAGTCGTCAGCATGGCAGGCGTAATACCGTCCTGCCTCTGCCGATTGTCAAACTCCTTCAAAAACGCGTAGACGCTGCCCAGCGGCAAGTACTCGAGCAACGGCCGCAGTTCGTCGGGAAACATTTCGGCGCCATTGTCCTTGATATCCTCATTGACGCGGTTCAACCGCAGTATCTGCATCCAGGACACAATGTCATCGCCCAGCAAAAAGGCCGGGAAGCGCGCCTTGCTCATGTCGTCAAGGATCCACGCGTTGCGAAAGTATGGCCGATTGAGGAATCCGGAGATGGCCTTGTAGCTGGGCACCTCGCGCGGGTCGGTGATGCCCTCGGGTATGTCACTCAAATGTGCAACGGGGCCCATCCACTGCAAAATAGGGGCATAGTCGTTGGGATGGGCCTCGCGGTCACCTGGCTCGCCAAAGGTAACGGGCATGCACTTGTCCCAGGCCTTGATGATCTCAATGGCGAGATCAGAAGTCGAGTCCTTGAGCCCCAGCCAGCCCACCACCATCTTGGCGTGGCGGTATGCTCGCGCCATGTGAGCCCGTCGCTCCGACTCCTCACGCGTGTCCCGGCCGTTGATGCATAGGAGGTCGAGCCATATCCGTAGAGGCGGTGTGCCACCCCGCGGCGCGCCTGGCTCGGCGAGCATGTGTCGCACGTTCTTGAGAAGAGACCGCAGCCAGCCAGGGGCTTTCTTGGGCGGCACTGGCAGAGGCGGTGGCACCGTGGTCGGGCCCTGAAGATCGGTCATGGAGGCATCTGGCGTTGGCAGCGACGCGGCCAGGAAGACGACTCGCATGTAACGCAGTGCCTGGGCGAGGTGGACGGGAATGGAGATGGCGGCTCCGTTGACGAAGATGGTCTCGGTGACGGTGATGTCGCCGTACAGGGCCGAGAGGCCGATGAAGTCGGAGGAGTCGCTTAGCCGCTCATGGACCAGACGGCATACGACGCGCTCGTTAATGTCGTTGGTCGTCACCGGCTGCAGCTCAAGCAGGCGAATCTCGCTCCCGGACCGGTCGAGCGGGCGGTACCGAATAGACGTCGCGGCTTCGGGCGGGGCCATGATTGACATGCAATCAAGTCTTCAGATGTTTGGAGAGGTTACTTTGGCGCGGGAAGAGAAGGTCGGCAACCCAGTTTTCAGGCAATCTCGATTGCAGCGGCACTTATATCAGCCATGGAAGGGGTCGTGTCATTTCCGCCGTGACATTGGGCTTGAACATGAGCCCTTGCAGCCCTTCCCCATGCCAGGGTCAGGCGTGCATTCGCATTGTCAGGTTGTATGGGTTTTAGAGCACCCGATGCCACAATGGTAATTAGCAGCAGGCCAGGCGAAGGGCCACGATCCACCGCTAGCTGAAGGCCCTGTGCTGTGCCGTTCTCTCAGCTTCGCTCTGGCCATGATTGAGATCAGCTTGGAGTCTGTCTGGGGGACTCAGCCTGGAGTTTTTGTCTGGAGCTTATGGCCCCTACTTGTACGAAACACGGCCAACTACGCCTGTCCCATGTCCAGCCGCCGCCCAACAGCACAACTCCGTGCCGTACTCGGCATTTTCGCTCGTGTGGTCTTGCGACGGGCTGTTGTGCGGAGTGCCAGTACGCCAATCCGCTTTGAGCATCCTGTCCCCTGCCAACAGATTAACCAATTGCCGCGAGGCGCGACAGAATGCGGCAATGCTAAGATGCCCTTGTCAACACCAATTGGTCAAGCTGCAGTCGCGGCCTGGCAGCTGGTTTTCGGCATATCCGGATCTGGCTCGCGTCGGGGCAGACTGCCAACATCAGGTAGTATTATTCTTCACATCCAATTAGATATGCAAATTGACTCCCCAACCAGCCATACTAAATAACTGGCACGGGTGAGTCTTCGCACAGACTCAAATACCCTTCACATGGCAGGGAAGCAACCTATTTTGCTAACCTGATACCGTATCGTTGTAAGGGCCAAGTGGTACTAGCCAACCATACCGCACAGGGCCCTTGGACAGGGTATCGTTTGCATCCATTACCTAAGTGTTATCAAGCTTGCTCGTCATACGTTTCCCTGCCGATCGTAACCATATTTGCGCAAGCCTGTGGATACCGATATGTTCGCAGGGCTTGCCCAACTGGTGGTGTAGATCGCCTGCCGCGTGATCCTGCGATTCGCAAGCGTTGATTACTCCATAAAGAAAATGCAGAGCGGAATCGTGCAGGCGAGATCCTCCAGCATGGAAAGCCTGTCACGCAGCTGATGCTCCATCATCGACGTTACATTCGTGATTCATCGTCCTACCAATAACGAACCACTATGCATGGACAGGCCTCGAGATCCTATATTCGTAACGCCATGGCCAGCCAAGGCGGCTTTTCAAGGTCAGGCGTAACATCGACAACTCCAAAAAACCATGCTACCACGCTGCTTTCTCACCGCTTCAAGGATTGTAGACAGCACATACATGCCACTATTCCAAAGTCAGCAAGTGTCCGTTGAAGAAAACATGGATATACCAACGAACCTGATATCATTGTGGAGAAAGAACCATCAATCGGCCTACAGGGGGCCCATCGTTTTCTCGCGAAGAGGAATACCTGATGCACGATACACCAAGGTGAAGAATTCTCAGCGCAACTCCTCGGTGGTTCCCTGTGCTCCAGTCGACCGCGGTAGGGACCAAGGTGCCCGGTCAACTCACCCTATGCTCGGTTGCCAACCTGGGCTTGCTCGTCGTTCGAGTGACAACCAGATCTGTTGCAATTAACATCTTCCCAAAAGAGTAGTACAAGTTTGTAAACATCAGCTTACCGTTGCCCGCGATTTTCAGCTGCCCAGGTTAATATTGACTCTCTTCCCCTCCTCATCCCCCTCCTCATCCCCCTCTTCATCCGTATTCATCCCAGCAGACCTGATAGAATGTGACCTGTTATGCTGTTGGTTCACCCCAAACTTTTAAGAGGCTCCATCGAACTGCAGCTGCGGCCTTTTCTAGGGCTGCAGCCGTTCATACCGCTGAAAAGACGCCCGCTGGATGGCTGTATAAATGGAGGGAAGGATCCTATGCTCGAGCCGCTGTTGTACCATCAATCTAAACAAGTTGTTTTCTCCCTGCGTCGGTCACAATGGCTTTCCCTTGGTACCAATCCTTGTCTCACCAGAGCTACTGGAGAGAGTTTGACCTCAAAGGGGTCAAGATCAAGGTCAAAACTCCCAAAAGTGAGGCTTTCCGGGCCGCCTCGGATCAGATTCCCCCATATTTCTGGGTCAAGGGTTTCCGAAACCGGGTTAGGAGGCTCTTAGGCCGGAAGCTCAGGAAACATTCTTTCCCTACCCATCCAGGCTATTCAGAAGCAAGAAGCCTGGTCGGCCATGGAACTGTGGCGGAGTTGGGAATGTTGTCGAACCAAGCCCGGGACTTTGTCACCGAAGTGTTTGGAGACGTTGGCGATGTGGCAGACACCTCGTCTGTGAGCGAGAACCAGTCTTTGTCTTCTCTGGAATCAGGGCCTAGAGTAGTCCAGCTTAAGTTATCCACCGATCTGCAGAGCTGGAAAGACACCCAGCACGCAGCCGGCAACATCCTGCCACCCAAAGGCACCGGACTGAGCCAGGCTTCAGCCGAGGCACTCAGCAAAATCGGAGCAACTAACTGGCCCGAGGCTTTGAAGACGAACAACGCACTCTTCGGCTGTGGCATCGCCAGCTTGCTCATGGGCGCAGCCGATGCGCCAACCATGTTCTCCAACTATGTGACTGACATGGCCTTCTATTATGAGCACGGGTACAATTACGTCTTCCCGACGCTTGAACCGCTGCTGCAGAAAGGTCTGACAGATCCGCACGCCTTACGCACCCCGGGGGGACGGGAGCGACGAGACGCCGTCTCCCTTGGTAAGCAGTATATCCAGGGTAAGATCGCGCTAGAGAACCAGCACAAGAAGAACTTGTCGTATCGGTCAGCACGATTGAACCGACGCACAGCACAGATCGTCTCCCTGTCAGAAAGCAGCCTACTGGGCATGGCAGCTGAGGCGATCGCACGTGGCTTTGACCCTGCTGCCGTCATGGCTGACTTGGTCTTCAGCTCCCCGGGCACTGACGTTGTCGACGTGGGGTGCGATCTGGTGAACTCTGAGGTCATGAACTCGTTCCTCAATGTGACGGACATTACGGAGACCGGCGTCGTGAGCGAAGAGGTGCTGCGCAAGGTGTACGACGCCTACTCCGCGACCGGCGCCAGGATGCTGACCCAGCGATGGCATGAGCCTGTCGCCAGGATGTGCGCTGCTCTGTACACATGGCATATCCAAAACGACCGCCATCTGTTCTTCCGCCGCGCACTTATGGGCTGGCCCAAGGCCCGCAAGACACCCGCCCAGCCTCAGTTCGAGGCGGACTTTGACGAAGCGTTTGACAAGGAGTACCGTACAACGGGCTTCAGCAGACCCCTTGATGCCAAGCACGCGTGCAACGGTGAAGACACTTGTGATCACGTCAACCACTTCCTCCATCGCCACCAAGACAAGCCGCTGCTCAAGGAACTCTGGTGGCAGCTCGTCACCGGCCCGCTCGAGTATGTCCGGGGCGGCCAGGTCGATGAGGAGCGCGAGTATGACTTCGTCGAGGGCTCGCGACTGACCATGGCCGATCTCTTTTCACGCGGCCAGGTGCTGGAGATGGTTTGGCTCATTGCCCATGCCAACTTTCACGCGTGGCAGGTCAACTATTTGTTCGAGGCCGCCATGTTTGGCAGCATTCTGGATGGAGGGAAATTGGCTGGCAAGCTCGACAGACAGGAGGAGAGTCAGGATTGAAAGGTTGATGATACCCACGGTAATAGAGGACGGAGGTTAAGGGAAGCTGAGGTGAGATGAAGTCGAGGAGTACAAGATACCCAGCGGGTCCGGGTCCAGGTCATGGGTTTGCGTGTTCATGTACATGTACATGTATGCGAGTCCAGGTGGCGGGGTACTGGTACCACATGCGCGGAGGCCTGTGTCAGATTGGCGCGTCAGAAATGCCTTACGAATTAATACACGAAGTACATGTACATAGCTAGGACGGAATGACTTATGGTAAAGCAACAATACACGATTGATTATGACAAAGCAAGAATGTGCGATGAATAGCAGTGAAAATGTCTATACTATATCCCCATAGATACCTCATAGTAGGATTTTTTCAATGAAGATGAAAAGATTGCTATCTCTGTTCTATAGAAGCCTATTGATGCTTGATGCTAGATACCTCGACACTGCCATGAAACCGCCACGTTACAAACAGTGCACTCAAGGGGATATAGCTGCAGGAGCTGTAGAACATAAAACAAACTATAAATCAAAACGAGGGGGAATCCAGTAAATATTACGTAGTTGTGAAGCTATAAGGTGCTTACTTGCTCATTTGGAACTCCAGTTTTCCTTCAAGCTATTGCGACAAGGGGATGTCGCCTCACGTTGCCTAGAATCGTTTTCTCTTGTTAACATAAAAGTACCGCTGTCTGTCAACAGGGTAACATTCCACCGACCGATGTTCTTAAATGCTGGTTTCTGTTCCGAGAGACATAGCATACCGCCTCGTTAGTGTGACTATGTCAACCAGTGTACCTGATGGATCAATGCCTCCATTATACGAGGCGGCCGTAATCCAGGATATATCACATCCATTTTGCAAGCTTCTGGTAGAGAGACGAAATAATAAGACTCCGTGACGAAAGTTTCGACAGAAGGTAGTCCCTATCAGATAGTCGTTGTTTATTGATCGTACGCCCAAATTTAGTCCCTCTTTTGGCTCAATGTCAAGATACTCAGTAAGGTTTTCCTCTCCTATTAATAGAGTTATTCAAAAAGATAGTTTTCTTTTCATGATATCTTCAAATACTTCTTCTCTTCACCAGCTGAGTTCTTAGAAGACTCTGCGACATATACAGGACAGCCATTATAATAGCATTGCTGCCTTCTGTTAACAATTGTGATGGGAATGAAAATGTTTCCTTTGGGAGACGTCTATGTACGTGCACAAGGGATCTTAGATGAACTTCCTAAGAAAATCACACATCACAACAGGTAAACGCTAGACAATTATAAACTGCAACTCCTCACCGGATATTCATTTTCATGGCCATGGTCGGACGAAGAACGTATTCATCGGGGATAGCCATCACTCATATACTCGTTGATGAAGCAGGTGTTCTACTGGCCTCTGGCGAACAAGCGCCAAAATGCAGACACGAAGCCTGTAAGTTATCTTTGGTGGAAAGAATTCTAGTTGTTGGCATCTAAATATGGGAGACCATAATGCATCGAGTGCACGCTGTATAAGTCTCAGTATAACTCAAACATTACATGCGGAATAAGCATAAAAAGTGTGACGTTGCATCTGAATAAGAATAAGAAGCGTACATGCGTCGTTCAGAAGCCGTGCCACCCACTAGCTTACAAATAGTGCTCATGCCTTTAAAATATGCTGGTTACATGTGTGCGGCTCCGGAAGATCTCGCCTACACCAAGATTGCGGCTGGTGAAACAGTTTTGTTTGGCCTGGCTGCAAAGGCGTGGGTACTATACAAACTGCATACTGCATGCACTTGTACATAAGCCCGCCCACTGAACAAGAGGAATCGTGTGTAACCGACTCCCAGAATCACATGGACGTATTCCGAAATGTTTCACACATCTTGCCTACACGTGTGTTCGATGTTGTTTGACAGCCAATGGTTGGACTATGAATGCGGCGGTGGTCGCATGCGTGTACTCACCATTCAGAGACACATAGCCGCTCAAACAAGAAAACAGGATAATTGAAAATATAGATGGCAAACGTCCATTCCATTGACTTTGTCTGCCCATTGGGGCAAAGCGCGTGCTTGCATGATTAGTAGAGCCCCTCTGCATACGAGCAACACCACCAGTGCCGTATGCATGTGACAACCAATTGCAGATCTCGCCGAGTTTGATGTTGCCATACCTATATCCCTTGGCCTTATTTATGTTTTGCAAATGTTTCTTCCAAATACACTCGATTGCGGGGAGCGGCAAATCGCGAATATGCCATCAAAATGACCTGTAATATAAGCGAATACGGAGCCCACCAATTCATGGTTTAAGGCCCCCGGCTGATAAACTGTCTTCAAGATGGCCAGATGATAATCCGTGATCTACACAGGAGATCTCCAGATAGGAGACTTGATGCATGGCTCGGCTCCATTCATTGCTTCTCACATGATGTATCACAGCGCGGGGAAACGAGCAAGGCCAAGACAGATCAGCCTTTCAAGCTACATACCTACCATGTCTGAGTCGAGAGGAGATTCCCAGGTGGCAAATATTCGGCCTCGTTGGCTTCTACAAAATATTCCGGCAAGTTAGAAACTACAAGTATGAGTATACGGGTGAAGAGACGAGCTGAAGTCCACCGGGTGGCTGTTTGGGATCCCGGGTAAGGGCGGGTTTTCGTGGGGGCCAAGGTATATGTAAGTTGTCAGCAATCTAGATGAGGACTTCCGTCAGCCGTTTGCTGGGGCTTGATAGATAAGCATAAAGAAGAATGGAAGAAAAAAAAGGGGCGGGGGCAAAGTGCTTGGCTCTGTCTCCGTAGTGCAAATTTCACCAATGCCGGATCCTGCAAAGCGCCAGGAAGTCATGTCCGCGGAGCATCCCGGAACGAATCACAGCGAATGGCTGGCGGGAGATGACAAGCCCATGTTGCAAGATAGTCTTCCGCGAGTAACACGCATAAATATTGGGAGTTTAGCCCCCAACAAAAGCAGAAGATTGGACGAGAAACACCAGAAACGTTGGGCTGAAAAGGGGAGGCTGCAATTAAAAATAGCAAAAAGGAAGAAAAGAAACGGGGCGCGGCTTGAAACTCGCTGCGCTGCCAAGGCCAAGGATGAGCCGTGCCGAGACTTGTTGGAGTTGAGCACTCGCAGGTTGCGGATCTGAGTCGTCACGAGGCGGGTGAGACATTGATACAGTAGCACGGAAAAGGAGAGGAAGCCGCACGGTTCCGGCAAATCGGAGCCGGACTGTCTCAGACGTCGATTCCATTCCAGCTTTTCCGTAAACAAAAACAAATCGGCCAGACGAGACGGCGAGGAATAAAATCCATGGGAGCATCAGTTGGTCCGACTCGTCGAGTCCAGCCAAGACGCTGCTAAAACCGCCTGAGCCCAACCGCAACTCAGAAGAGAGTTCCCTACTCGTACGAGCTGCGAAACGCCGGCATTGGCAGGCGGTGGATCCCGCCCGACGCCGCCCAAAGACCCCCCTAGCGGCCCCAAACAGGCATACGGTGCTGGCCTCAGCGCTGTTAGTGGCCGCGAGCGCTGTGGCAGCCCGCAATCCCCACGGCCAAACGCCCTGTGGCCACCCCACTGGCGCTGCGCATCAGCGCTGGCCTGGGGACTTGCAGCGGTAGCTCCTTGGCGACGCGTTGGCCGGCCGTCTTTTATGCCTTGACGAGGGTTTGCGTGCTTCGGTGACTGGATCAAGACTTTTCTTCTTTTGCGGCAGCTGGAAGTGAAGGCCATGAATCCCATCCGAGCCCAGCAATCCCTACCGCTATACGAGTACACAACAACATCAGCAACATTGTACTTGTACTAACAGCGCTATACTTGTACGGCTCCAAGACAGACTCCAACAAGCTGTACGAGCACCAACTTGGACAGCTTCAACCCCATACAATCCACCCACCGCAATAGCGTCAAACTCTTCTCGGCCCTCCCCCCATCTTCGTCTCCCGGCCCACGAGCTTCTTCCGGGCCCATCGGCCAGTTGCAACGGAACCGACGCCTCCGATCGAGTGACGACACAGCCTCGCGCCCAGCAATTGGCTTCTCCACCGCAGGCCATCTTGTTGCTTCTCTTGCTGCTTCCAAGCCCTTGGCTCGGGTTTCGGGGCTAGCGTGGCAAAAGAAATCCAATCTGCTCAGTCCAATCCAATCCAATCCTTATCATCCTCGTCCTGCCTATACTCGTATCCACGTGCGAGCCCACTTCTTCTCTCGTTCCTTATCCTCTTTCCATTCAATCCCGAGCTTCTTTTCTCTTCTCCTGCATGTCTCGCCATCGCGACACTCCTGGCTCGGCTACCATTGACTGGGGAGTAACTCCAAGATTGCAGTGCCAGCCCGTAGGCCGCTGCTTCTCCCGGCACCAGCTTCCGTCAGAACCTCGACCGGCGCCTTGTGCCAGCAAGACCCTGGGCTGCCATTGTTTTAGTTTGGGCACGCGAGGTCGGGCCTTGAAACGGAGCTAAGCAATAAGCAAAGGCCGAAAGGAAACGAGCGATTGCAACTTGAAAAAATATTTTGTCGGCAAACCCCGACGTGAGGGTTGGCAAGAAGGAGCTGGAAGAAGGAGGAAGGAAAGAAAGAAGGACTCATCAACAATAAGAGGAGGTTGCGAAAACAACGACAGGCGAAGCCCAGTAGATTGGGAGACGAATAAGACATTCTCGAAAACAGCTGCTGCTGCTGCTGCTGCTGCTGCTCCGCCCACCCCGTCGCGATACCCTCAACCAACCGCCCGCCATGGCGTGGGACAACCTCGACATCACCAAGCCGCACTTGGTCTACATCATCCTCGGCGGCTTCACCTCGCTCTTCATGCTGTGCTCGTCCATCATCAAGGAGCGCATGTACATTGGCGAGGCCACCGTCGCCACCCTCTGCGGCGTCATCTTCGGACCCCATGCCGCCAACCTGATTGATCCGCGATCCTGGGGCAGCGTCGACGTCGTCACCGTCGAGTTCTCGCGCATTGTCCTCGTCGTCCAGTGCTTCGCCGTCGGCGTCGAATTGCCCAAGTTTTACATGGAGAAGCACTGGCGCTCCGTCGTCTTCCTGCTGGTGCCCGTCATGGCCGTTGGCTGGCTGCTCGTCAGCCTCTTCGTCTGGTGGATGATTCCCGCGCTTAACTGGCTCGACTCGCTCGTCGTCGCCGCCTGTGTCACCGCTACCGATCCCGTCCTGGCCTCGTCCGTCGTTGGTAAGGGCAAGTTCGCCAAGCGCGTGCCCAAGCATCTGCGAGACTTGCTGTCGGCCGAGTCTGGCTGCAACGACGGCATGGCCTTCCCCTTCATCTACCTCTCGCTCTACCTGATCCAGTACAACCGCAACGCTGGCGAGGTCAGCTTCCACTTTATCGTCTACGTCATCCTCTACGAGTGCATCTTTGGCGCCTTCTACGGCTTCATGATCGGCTACATTGCGCGCCGCGGCATCCGCTACGCCGAGGAACACGATATGATTGATCGCGAGAGTTTCCTCGTCTTCTACTTTGCCCTCTCGCTGTTTTGCGCCGGTTCGGGTAGTATCCTCGGCGTTGACGACCTCCTCGTGGGCTTTGCTGCCGGTGTCGGCTTTTCTAACGACGGCTGGTTCGGCGAAAAGACGGAGGAGTCGCACGTTTCCAACGTCATTGACTTGCTTCTCAACTTGGCGTACTTTGTCTACTTTGGAACCATCATCCCGTGGGAGCAGTACAACAATGGCTTCTTGGGCATGGAGGTCTGGCGCCTCGTTGTCATCGCCATCTTCGTCATCCTGTTCCGCCGCATTCCCATTATGATGATGCTCAAGCCGTTCATACCAGACATAAAAAACTGGCGCGAAGCCCTGTTTGCAGGCCATTTCGGCCCAATTGGTGTCGGCGCCATCTTCGTCGCCATTCTTGCGCGGGCTGAGCTGGAGCACGACGAGCCCGTGCCGCTATCGGACTTGCCGCCTCAGGACTCGCCTCACTTCAACCTGATTTACCTCGTGTGGCCCATAGTCACGTTCCTTGTCATCTCATCCATTCTCGTCCATGGATCCTCGGTTGCCGTCTTTACGCTCGGCAAGCGCATCAATACGCTGACGCTGACCATGTCCTACACCGCCGCGCCAGAGGATGGACCATCATGGATGAACAGGTTGCCCAGGATTTCGTCCCAGTCTAGATCCCAGGCCCGGACCATGTCGGAGACATCCTTTGACGACTACAAGACGCCCGAGTTCCCCCCCGGCACGCTGCCCCCACCTGCACAATTTCTCCGTCGCCAGAGAGAAGAGGACAATGGCCGCTCGGGCAGCCGTCCGTCGTCATTGGTGGCCAAGAAGAGAAAGCACAGAAAGTGGGACGACGGCATTGGGCCTGGAGGCCCCATCAGTCAATCGGCCATCTTCCCTAGCCGCTCAGCGCCGGCTTCGCCCCCACCCGAAAAGGAGACACCGCCAGAGCCTGAGGTCAGAGACTCCACTCTGTCCGGCGACAGCCCTACAGATGTTGAGCTGGAGAAGCTGGACGACGTAGACGAGATTCGTGGCCGCCGCCGCCGAGCTGACGAGAGCCAGAGCCCTCGGGCACCGCACGTCAATGTCTACGAGGAAGGCGACCAGTTAGTTTTTGAAAACGACGATGGCGAGGTTGTCGACGTTCAACCGACCCCGCACGATGCCGAAGGAGAAGAGGGCGGGAAACGGCCAGCACCCGCAGCCACTCGGCAGAGATCCAAGTCCGAGGTGGAACGCTTCCATTGGACCATGGACAACATCAAACGTAAAATGACAGACGTGTACAGCTCCGAAGTGGAGAAGCGAAAGGAAAAAGACAAATCAAAGCGACGACATGAACCTGCCCGAGCCTATCAGTTCGGCAACACGGTACATATCTCATTGTTTCCCATTGTAGTGTTGAATTACCCACTAACTTGATTTGCCTATAGATTATCGTCGAAGACGAGGACGGAGAAGTCGTCAAGACATATGAACTCCCCCCACAGAAGCCGACCGGCCAGGAGAGCACCCTGATCAACAACAGTCTCAAGTACCTCGGCCTTGGCGCTCTTGCTCGCCAGCCCGAGAAATCGGCCGCATCTGCTGCTGAAGAAGGCAAAGCAGGCGAATCCTCGGCCGCCGGCGCGGCTGCTTCATCGTCGGCCAAGCCCGTGTTCAAGCCCGGCTGGACCACCGGCTTTGGCGTCCTCGGCAGCGGCGAAGGCCGCAGGAAGAGCGTGGTGCACCAGGAGGAGTCGGACGATGATAAGCAGATTCGCTTCACGATTGGAGGCGTGGGACGACGCATGACCAAGGAAGACTTTATTCGCGAAGTTCAGAAGCTCGACGTGGGCACACGTAAGGAGGTCGTAGACCAGTCGTCCGCCTCCACGGCGCTCAAGGACCTGGCCAGACAAGATCCGCCATCGAGACGCCCGATGAACATTCCCGAAATTGTCGAGCCAGAATCCAGCTCAGCCCCCAGCTCCACATCGGCCTCTACATCCGTCTCACCCGCTCCCCGGGGCAGCTACCGAAATTCCGAGTCCGTGTCTCCGAGACGGCAACCTGACGCTCCCCGAGGCCGAGGCCGCAGCGGCACGGTTGACGCCCCTCTTCAGCCTTCGGAGCTGGAGGGCGAAACTGCCGTGGAGCGCAAGCGTCGCCTCGCCGCCTTGGGAGGCCAACAGAGCGAGACGGAAGGGAGCGGAAGTGCACCGGCCAGGCGACGCCGGCCAGACAACGGCAACAATAACAGCAACAACACCACGACGGGCGAGACACCAGCCGAGCGAAGGCGGCGAGAAGCGGCTCTGGGAGTAGGCGGCACAGCTGCAGCTGAAGATAGTGACTCGGATGACGAGGGCACGCCACGAGTACCGCCTGCACGGAGAGGAATCCGGTTCGCAGAGCAGCCCAACAGACAAATGTGATGATCATTTTCTTCTCTTTTCCTTTTCCCTTATCGCTTTGCGTGTGGTTTAGGATGACTAAGAGGTTGTCTGGGCTATATATTGCCCCTTTTCATTACTTTTTTCTTTTTTTTCCTTATCTTTTAATCATGTGTTATATCAAGACTTGAGGAATCATCTGCATAAGACAGGGGCTTTCACGAAGAAGAGGAGGAGAACCGATGAGAAGAAAAAAAAGGGGGCAGCGGAATACAGGCAGCGCGATTTTATTTTTGGTTTTTTTTGGTCTCTTTTTCTTTACCACGGTTGCATAGCGTAATCTGCATGAAGATGTATGACGAACCAAAAATGGGGTTTGTTTTTGTTATATTTCTGCTATTTTCCTTTTTTCTCATTTTGCTTTGATTTCGTTGCTTGGGTATGATGAGATGGTAGTGGATTGAGTAGTATAGGATGGGATGTATGATATGGATATATCGGGCCATGAATTTTAGGATATCTATTTACTTTCATCATACTTTCCCGTCCATCTAATAAGAATGAAGCTATTTAGTTCCACCATATCGGCATTGTCATACCGGGCAAAAGTGGTTCTACCCCTGACTAGTGCAGTCTCCAGTCTCCAATGGAATCGCCCTACCACAAAACTATGTAATACAAACCCCCAAATCCCACTCTCTCAATATAAACATACATACGGAGTACATAGTACATAATACACACACCATCCAATGGAATGGACTCCATCAACAACCAAGACTCCCCCCTGTCCACTTCGGCCAACGTCATCGGCATCCTCACCTTTGTCGTCGCCATCGCCGCCGCGGCATACGCCCGCATCGCCTTCCTCCGCAACAGCTCCGACGAGTACTTTCGCGTCAAGACGTCTCTGTCATGGTACAAAACTGAGTCCACATGGCTCGCCGACCTCCTGCGCACACTCCAGGACACGCAGCACCACCACGAGAAGAAGCGGCAGCACCAAATGTACACCTTTGTCATGGACGACCTGCTCAACCTGGAGCAGCGCCTGCTGGAGCTCATCACCGACATCGAGGTCAAGTCGGCGCTGAGGGGCACCTCGGAATGGACGCTTTTGCCGCGGGGGTGGTCGGGCGGGCGGCCTTCGGTGGCGGTGTCGTGGCTGGCGGTGCGGACAAAGGCGCTGGAGCTGGTGAGGCAGCGGGAGGCATTGACAGCGCGAGTGCAGTTTCTCCAGATGAGCATGATTTCGGCGCGGATCGACGACCTGGAGGGGCGACTGAGGCGGCATGAGGGGGAGAAGCCAAGGAGGGAAGATTCGTGGGACTCGGAGTACGGAGAGTAACAAGACTGATGAAAGAAAAAAAAAAAAAGCATTGCTCCCTATCTCCAGCCCCTTATTTGATCGAGTATCCGTTCACCCAGACATACGCCGCCGTCACCAAAAGACTCGGCACCGCCCACAGCAGGTCCAGCTCGACGACGGCCCACAGCCACAGACATCCCAGCGGCGGCGCGCGCTTCATGTTATACAGGTAACCCTTTGAGTTTGTGATGTAGACGAGGGCGCACCCGGAGACGCAGCTCATGGCGAAGAAGAGCATCTGGCGGAGGGTCCTTTGGAAGCGGCGCGGCAGGCCAGGGATGAGGACCTGGTTTGGCTGGGCGGGATGCAGCGAGTAGAAGAGGAAGAAGAAGACTATTGTTTGTTTAATAATGAGTTAATGATACTTGCTCCTCGTCGTGGTTAGTAAATAGAAAGGGAAAGAGAGAGAGCTTACCCATCCACATCCGGCCCGCATTGGTAATGATTCGTTTCCATTTAATCTCAGCGGCATACTGCTTCATCACCAAGACGTCAAACGTCAAGTGCAGCATCGCCAGCGTCGTCGTGTACAGCATCGCCTCGAGAAACCGCTCCGCCCCAGGCGACAGCTTTGCGCTCTCGTCCTTGTCGTCCTCGTCCTCGTCTTTCCCCGCAAGCTGCTTCTCGCGCCGTGCGGCCTGTTCGAAGAGCGATCTTTCGGATGCGATCTGCAGCAGCGTCTTTTCGGTGGGCGCGGAGCGGTCTGGCTGGCGAAGCTTGATGGATTTCGGGTCCTTTCGATTCTTGGCCATGGTGTGTAAACTGCGAGATATGTGTATCTATTCTATGTTTTATTTTATTTGGGCGGTTGTGAATGTTGACGATGTAGATAAAAAAGAAAAACAAATAAACAAGTCAAAACGGGTGGACGTGTTGCGCTTGGGGAAAATATTGAGTCTACGTGTCTCGTGAGAATTGACAAATGACATCAGTCCAGATCAGCCGAGGCGGTGCAGCGGGCCAATGAGCGGCGGCGATGAGACTCCGCAGCAGGTGGAATGGGGAGCTGTCAGGTGCTTATCGATAATGCTGCAGCGGCCTGGATGCCCCTGAAGGGTGGCGCTATTGGTGTTCAGATGAGATTTGATGGCAGTTGGATGAGGTTGTTAAGACATTGGTGCTTCATCTGTAGCCGTAAGAAATAAAAGAAATAAAAGATGTAATATAGTAAATGAAATTCATAGAAAATAAAGATGCAGATATGAACCAACAATACTCATCAAGCACATCCTAGCTGCCGCGCAAAACCCACATGATTAATGAATTGGAATCAAGCGCATCCCATCTGTCTATCCCTCGGCATCTTCAAACCACCAACAGCTCCCTCCCTCCAACCAACCAAACTCGCCCCCTCACCGCATCGTTGCCCCCGTGATGCCCTCTCCACGATCCCTTGCAGCTCTCGATCCCTCTGGCGCGTTTCACCCTCGGCCCAATTGCCGCTAAACAACCCTTCCAGCTTGCACGCTCTGCTCTGCTCTACAGTATCCGATGCCCGCCAAATCAGCTGTTCGGCACCTCGCTGCGGCCCGCTGATGCTGCTCTCCCCCACTCCATCCCGCCTTATTTTTCCCGCCGACCTTCGCAAAAAGGCCCGGCCTTCGCGCTCTTTGGACTTGAGAACCCACCTTCGTCCCCAACAAAAACACCACTGAGACGCATCACCACCGCACAAACAGCGAGCAAAACAGGCATCACACCGACAAACAGAAAACCAGCGATCAAGAAACCAACAAGCAACAGACTAGAAACAACACACAGCTCCTCCAGATCCTACCGAGGCAGCCCCGGCCACGCTCCGCACCCCGCCAGCCTCGTCTCGTCTCGTCGCATCCCGTCGCATCTCCAACCCGCAACCATGCCAAACTCTCTCAGCCTCCCCTTCAGCCTCCCCTTCAAGCTGGACCTCAGCTCCAAGACCCTCTTCGTGCTGGCGGCGTCCGTCGTGGCCGTCGTGCCCTGCATCTACATCTGCACCGCCAGCGCCGTGCGCAACCGCTTCCCGGAGCTGCTGGAGAAGCGCGTGTGTCTGCTGATTGCGCACCCGGATGACGAGGCCATGTTTTTCGCCCCGACGGTGCTGGCGCTGGCGAGGCCGGAGACGGGCAACCACGTCAAGATTTTGTGTTTGAGCGCAGGTACGACAAACCGACGGATGAGGAGCACAGACCTGAATATGAAGATGGACAAGAGGATGGATTCTATGCGCGAATGCTGGCTGACTTGGATATCCTAGGCAATGCCGAAGGCCTCGGCGAAGTCAGAAAGAAGGAGCTCGTCAAGAGCGGCCTGACCCTGGGCCTGCGAGACGAGTCCGACGTCTTTGTCGTCGACAACCCGTAAGTGCTTCCATCGCATCCCTCTCCCTGAAATCGCAAGACAAGACGACCAACAACGATTGGCCTCCAGCAAGGACTTTCCCGACTCCATGACGACGCACTGGGACGAGACTAAGATTGCCAACCTCCTCACTAAGGCCTTTGCGCCGCAGCTTGCGCACCAGCGAGCCGAAAACGCCTCGGAGCCCACGGCCAACATCGACGCCCTCATCACCTTTGACGGCCGCGGCGTGTCGTCCCACCCCAACCACATCTCCCTCTACCACGGCGCGCGGGGTTTCGCCAAGGCTCTGACAGAGGGCAAGCCCGAGTGGAAGAGCCCGGTCGACGTCTACACACTAAACACGGTCAATATGCTGCGCAAGTACTCGGGCGGCTTGGACCTCTTCACCACCATTGCCTCATCGCTCTTCACGCGCAACAAGGACCCCGAGCACCCTGAGAGGCTCGTCTACACCAACAACCTGGCTGGACCCGAGCCCACGCTGGGCACCGCCTGGTCTGCCATGACCACCGCCCACAAGAGCCAGATGGTCTGGTTCCGCTACCTGTGGCTTGGCTTCAGCCGATACATGCTGGTCAACGACCTGCGACTGGAGAAGGTCGACGAGGATAACTAAGAAGAGACAATAAAAAGAAGACATAAAAACCAATTTGATATACATTATATATTTTGCTTAACGAGAGCCGCGTGGGGGGGTAGCGGGATTTGGGATTGGAAAACGAAATAAAACGGATCAAGAAGGGGAGGCGTTACATGAGCGGCATTTTTCTTGGGAAGCCGGCTACTGTGTAAGGTGTGATGATTTGAAGAGCCTAGATGCATGTCAAGGGCCATGGTTATGTTTTTTATGACGATATGCATCTAGTGTGTGTGTGTGTGTGTGTGTGTGTGTGTGTGTGTGTTTGCGTGCAGTGATTTGATTTCTTCGTGGTTCGGTTTGGTTCGGTTTGGTTTGGTTTGGTTCATGGCCATGTAGACACAGGTATGGTTTCTTGATGGCCCGGATGAGATTGAAAGCAGGCTAATGCGGCAGCTCTTGGTTCAGAGTGAGTTTATGCATCGAGTGATGGAGCTGATAACAGAGCTTTATGCAAGATTACATTCTATCATTGCCAACTTGTAAGCAGCTTGTTGCAAGCCGAGATATCATAATAGCGTCTCTCTGTGCTCTTACTTTTCGCTGGCGCCATATCAGCCTTACCTGCGAAGTACTTTTATATACTACAACACACGATAGGCTCCCTCGTGCTTTCTACGCTCATCTACCATACAAGATGCTTTCTTCAGAAGTACCAGGGCAGTGGCTACTCCCTTGGGCAGGTAGGCATATATCCTGCCAAAACTGCAAAAACGCATTCTTCCATCTTCGCCTGTACATGTACACAAGACTTTCACGCAACTTTTTTTATTTTTTTATTTTTTTTGGTTTCCAGTTTCATTCTTGCTTTCAAGACTACATCCATTCTTACGATTATCATACCGTCTTGACATGGCTCTGAGGAACTATGGTGTAGGACCATCACCGCTGAGGAAGAATAAGATAGGGCCATCGCCGTTGAGGAATTTGGTAGAGTTTGGTGAGTCGTCGGATTCATCAGAGTCGTCAGAGCTATCAGAACTATCAGAATTATCAGATCTGCTAGAGTTGTCAGAGCTATCAGATCAATCAGAGTCATCCGAGCAGTCAGAGCCGTCAGAGCCATCAGAGCCATTAGAGCTATCAGAGCTGTCAGAACTATCAGAGCCTCCAGAGCCTCCAGAGTTGTCAGAGCCATCAGAGTCGTTAGACGCAGCAGAGCCGATAGAGTTGGATGAGCCAGCGGAATCAGCGGCATCAGCAGAAGCAAAGGCCGCCAGAGAGGCAAGGATGGCGGCGGCAAAGCGAAAGATGGAGAGGAACATGAGCAAACTCACTCTGCTGGCCAGGAGAGTCTCAAATATGAAGCGGCCACCTTCTCCGCCAAATTCACGCCAAGCACGTCTACGTGAAATGAGAAAGAAAAAGTCGAATCAAACGCTCCTGAGCGAACTCGTTGCAAACCAGATGAAGTTCCGCGAAAAGAGGGATGAATTGCTCGAGGTTGAGGCTGAGAGCAGGCGAATAGATGCGCGCAAAGGCAAAGACTTGGAGGCCATTTGCCCCTGCGGCGATGTCCTCTTGGCAGTGGGAAGTCCACCCGTCATGTTCCAAGTCTATTCCCAGAGCCTCATCTGCGCGTCGCCCGTCTTCGAAGACATGGTGGAAGAAGCCTTCAAGAAAAATGACGACTCCGAAAAGATAATCTGGCTCGAAAATGAGAACGTCGGACTGTTCCGCAAGATCTGCTTCGTCATCCACCACTCCAACCAGGACGTCCCCTTGGAGCTTTCACCGGCCGTTCTTCTTAATATGGCCGTGGTGGTGGAGAGATATCAGCTCCAGAACGCGTTTCGATTCGTGTCACGACAGTGGCTGCTAAGCGGCAGAGACAGCGAGGCATTCAAGAGGGATCCCACATTAGGATCTGGGTGCTACATGGCGGCGGCCTGCTCGTTCGACGACGACGTCATGTTTGAGAGATGCACGCAGATCTTGGCTGGCTTTTGCTCGACGCCCTTTAAGCAACTATGGGTATAGGCGCCTCTGAAGCAGGAATTGCCTCCTAAAGCAATCAGTATGTCCCCCCCCCCCCCCCGGTTTTTTACCAAGCTGGCTGCCACATCTACATGAATGCTAACGGCCAACGCCTCTAGAACTGCTTACAATCTTGAGGGACAAGGCACGAGCCAAGGTGAGCAGCATACTGATCCGCGAGACGGGGCTGGGCTGCTACGCCAAATGGGACAAGGCTCGTCAGGAAAATTACGAAAAGATCCTCACTCAGTACAGACCAACAACGATTGCTTGCTACCCCCTTTCGTATGTGGTGGTGGAGGCAAAGAGGTCCTTGTTCAAGGAGTTGGGAGGAGACGGCGCGCCGCTGGAGTGCATGAACAATATTGTAGAGGCAATGGACGACGTTTTGAGGACGGCTGGGATAGCTCTGAAGAAGTACAGAAGGATTATGAGGCTGGAGGGGAACGCTGGTTTGGAGGAGGTGGGTTGTGATGATGGAGACGGATTGGCTCCTGCGCATTGATGGTTTGGAAATGGAGGATACTGGTGGAGCATAGATGGAAACGCATCGAGTGGATAAGCTGGATACCCGCTGGGTTGTAATCATTAAGGAGAGGGCAACTGCCGGTGTAGAAGAGTTGAAGCTGTCTCAGGGATATCGGCCGAATGGGGGCGGAGGAGCTTCTTCAGGAACGGCTATTAGTATTTTTTTTCTAGAGTAGCACCAATTCTGGCTATATCCAACTGGATCAGTGTGCCGTGAGCAGTCAATTGGATTGCCAATGGATCTATAGCTGTTGAGCTCCGTTTGGCTTGTCTTATTCCAGCGGGTATCCCAACATAGGGATGAGTTGAGCATATAGATGGATTGCTTCAAGACACGGTCAACATCCACATCCGCCAGCAATGCACACGCCGAGCTACGAAATCCGCAAAAGGGGTCATCCAGAAAATGCCAATATTGCTCTTCATGCAACAACGGCCTACAATATCGCCACGATGCAAAAGGGTCACAATGCTCTGGCCAGATGCCTCCTCGCCGCATCACCAACACCCGTCGGCTACTCTCGGTGCACTCCGTCCAATGTCGATTGTGCCAGCATCGCATCTAATCATATGTTTCAAACCAGTCTCATCACCCGATCTCTACACGAGCCCCCTTTCTTTTCCACTTGGCAAGGTAGTACTCCGTAGTAAGAAAAAAAAAAAAATGGCATCGTATCCACCTGCAATAGAAAAAAATCATCACGATGACCACCACAGCAGCAGCCCAATCCACGTGCCAAACCCCCCTGCAAACCGAAGCTTACCGCAGCTTTCTTCAACAAAAAACAGCAATGAAAACCAGGGAAATTTCCATTCCAGGGCAGCAAAATTTCACAGAGATCCATATTTTTCCAGCGGTTCAGGTTATTATTACGAAAGGGGAACCCACCAGCCGCACAGCTCCATCTCGCCACGACCACACGCCACTTCAGCCCTTTTCCACTGCCGAAGTGGATTTCGCTAGGCGGAAAAGACAAGCAGCCTGCACTCGTAGCCTGTTGCATTGAGAGGCTGCCTCAGCTACGGCTTGTTACTGGGCCGTTTTGGACGTTGCAGCGGTTTTGTTGCTTGTGACTATTTTCGAAGCACGCGGGCGGAGACGGAAAAGTGGGCTTTTTGAAGAAGAGAAGAGAATTCATCACGGATCCCGGCTCTGCGGGTCCTCGGGCTGGGAGGGGAGCCTCTGTTCATGACTCTTTTTTCCGTTGGGCTTGTAGGGCTTGAGGACTGGGATATGGCGAGAAAGGGGGCGTTTCCACAGGAGTTGTGATGATGCTAGAGGAATACGTGTAATAGTATCTGCGCGTGGCTCATCCGGCGAGTTGCGCGTAAAGCGACGCCTATGCCTACGCCTTGCGAATGTCGCTGCTCGTATGGCGTCGTATCTGTACATCGGAGTCATCGAAGGAAGCGTGTGGAATACTCTTACTCCATACTATGAACGTACAAGTAGCAAGTGAAAGCGAAGCCGAATGGAATCAACCAGCGTCATCGCCGCGTTTCCAGCTTCGGCTTCGGCTTCAGCTTCGTCATCACGCAGCCTCGTCCGAAGCATCAGGTTCCTGCATCAGCAACGTGCCATCACGCGCCACACCAGTCCAGTCATCATCAACCCGAGAACAAGAAAATATTACAGCGAAGGCCCAATCAAATCACATCAACCCCTGCCACTTTCGGCCCGAGCGCCTTAACCCGCCTCTTACCGGCTCGCCTTTCGTGTCCTCGTACCTGAAAATCAAGCAAGAAAATTCTTCTGCCCCCCTGCTGAGTCAGTGCCGAGCAAGGCACCAGCCCGAGCTGAGCCACACCCACCTCGACGCCCAATTATGTGAGCAGTCACCAATGTTCCACTCTCCTCTCCTCCAAGATCCACATCCCATTCAATTTTTCACGATGCCTGGTTTTTTTCTCTTCCCAAACGGGAGCTCCCCTGGCGCCTACGATCGGGTTGTGGATCCCCGAGCCCCGGCAGAGCGAAGCCGATGGATCGAGCACGGATCCGCCGTCTGCAGGTGATGCGCAAATGACCAAGCAAGGCCACGGCGAAACATGTTTTTTTTAGAATGGAAAATTTCAGCAACGTGCTGAGGCATGGAAACTCGCGGCATCGTGAGAGTACGTACCGGAATGGAGGCGAGCGCCGGTTGTATATAAGGAGAGGCTTAGGCCGTGCTTTGGACGAGGAGGAATTCTATCATCATCAGCATCCACAGCTACAAACACAACAACAACTTCTACAAACATCCAAAAGCATCACTCAAGCTTCCAAAGCTCAGCTTTACTACAATCTTCCACACAATCATCTACTATCTACCTTACTTTACAAACTCCCAAACCAACCTTCAAAATGTTCATGGGTGACCTCGTCCACTTCCGCGCTGCTCTCAGCAACGGCGTCAACCACGACATGATCCTGTCTCCCTCCACCACTCCCGCCACCTCCGCCGCCAACACTCCTGACAACCGCTCTCTGGCCTCTGAGAAGAAGAAGAAGCGCTTCTCCAGCTTCTTCTCCCGCCCCCGCCCTGAGATCAAGGCTGCCAACTGCGGCGCCGGCATGAAGCTGCCCATGAACATTGCCTAAACGGGGTACAACTTCATCGAAAACAAAACAAAAACAACTTCATCGAACTGTTTACTTGTGCTCCTGAACTGAAAGAAGGGTGGTGGATATTTTTTGCCTATGCCCAGCATTGATGGAATAAATCACAAAAAAACATAACCACACTCCTTTGGACTATCAACGACGACAACGACAAAAACCAAAAGTTTACTTGATTTCGACAATCCTTTTTTCTGCTTTGTTTACAAGTTTGGGCAATGGTTTTTTTCGGGCTGGGAGCACAAAAGTTTATATCATGAGTATTATATACCCATTTGATTCGAGACGCGAGGGATACCTATACACAATAAAAGGGGGCTAGGAAAGAGAGGAGGATTAGACACATACACTACATTTTAATAATACATAATCTTATCCCCACTTTTACGATTTTTCTTTGCAGTGAATGACAGCTTGAAAAAGATACAATTCTTAATAATGATGCTTTACACATCAAGTCACGAAAGCGTTGTGCCAAGTATGGAGGGCTTTGCTGCGGGTTTTGGTGGGGCTTCCAGGTTCGCGCTAAGGAGTGTTGGAAGACATTGGCAGAGTAAAAGGTGTAACTCTAGCTTTGCTCCATCTTGACCTCACTTGTGTTATATCTTATATGGAGCTGACGCTTCACTCATAAAGAACCATGATTCACATTTCAATTTCTAGGACAGAAAGAAATTTATATTAGGAAGAATAAAATAGTCCCTTGTAATACAGTTAGGAGCGAAATAGGCGTCCTGTTCACACACTCAGAAATATTTAAGCACGGACCATGAGTACTTACTTATGCTCTACTTATATATTCTTGTCAATTGTCAAAATTCACGCATCTGTTACATTTCAAGGTAGTATAAAGTACTCTAAAGTATACTACGATCTGGCAACATTTCGCTTATGTGAACAGTGCAAACTGAGTTAATGAATACATGTAGGTTAGGTACAAAATAATCCCAGTCTAGATACATGCCTTGAGAATTAAAGGACAGCTGAGTCCCCTTAGGTACTTTGCAGGCACCTCAAGCCTAAACGTAGCTTGATCGTTCCTAGCATCTCCTTTTTCTTCATTACATACAATAAGTGACGACGACTGCGTGAATGAATGGTTTACGGACAATGAGATACCTTCTCAACTTTGTAATATCCCGACTCCCGCGCTCTAGAGGGAGACATAACCTATAAACATGCCCTTTAAATAGTTGAGCTGACACCACCTTCGCGGCTGTGTGGGGCGGCAGAATTGAACAGCCAATTAACGGCCTTGAACGCCTTTGAACCTCCTGTCAGATGAGCTTCCTTGTTGAACAGTAAAAGTAGAGCTAGTGTCAGTTCAAAAACGCGAGCTCATGTCAGTTGAGGTATATCCTCCTATAACTTCCTTTTATTTTATGATTATGGAAAAACCTCGGCTGACTCATGCTTCATGTTTATTTTTATTTTATCCAATTAGCTAGCTACTAGCATAGGTCAGTTGAACTTTTATTCTAGGTCAATGCAGGGGTCACGGGTCAGTTGAGGTTACGTCTCCGCCGGAGGAGCCCATCTTTATTGAGCCAGGGACATAATATCGAGCCTCCCCCGGGTTACTGCTATTTGTACCGCCGGCTAACTGGAATCCAAACCACTTACAATATGATAAACACCATTATACACATTTAGAATAGAAGTTGGCCGTGAATAATAGACAAATTGCAAAACAAACCGAGCAAAATCTTGTGCCAGCGCCAAGTGACTTCTGGAACAAGACCGGTTATGTCACAACTGGATGCGCTTGTTCGGAGAGCCCAAGTAAACAAGCCATGTGCAGCCGATGCAACAACGATAGTTATGTCTGTTACCGAACGCTCCGAGCGCAATATAACGAAGCAGTTCGATGAGATAAATATTAATTGGCTCGTTGTGGAAAAGTAGTTGCAAAACATAGAGCAACCTCATAAAAAACGGAAGAAAGCTGGTAATAAAGGTCGCTCTCAACTACGTAGAGACTAAAACAGCTCGCCCTGCTGGACAGGTAAAGACGAGACAGGAGAGAATCCATTCTCTAACCAAGTGTCATCATTGAAGTAGACATCGGTGTCGGGATTCGTGAATAGAGTGCCAGTCGCGTCTGTTGATTCCCGGCTTGTCTTTGCTTCGACGTAACGAGCCGCAACATCATACAGTGACTTGAAAACACGCAGCTGTCTATTGCAGCTCGCATAGCGCGGCAATTGTGCCAGAGCCTGTAGACCGTCAACCACTCCCCCCAAGCAGCCCAGGTCCGACGCGTCAACAGTATCAACAACATTACAGACCAGGATTGTGAAGGGGATAAATGGCGCTAGGAGGAGAATCTCGTTGACCCATTTGTAAAGACCGGTGGGCCACTTTGCTGCATCTGAAAGTATGGCAATGCTGGCTTCGCTTTCTTCAAGGGCTACTCGCGCAGCGGCGATGCATTGCGTACATGGTATTATACCCGAAGGACTCTGACTCTCTGCTGGGACTCCTCGGTATATGGACGCCAAGGTTGAGTATGCTATAGCTCTGTTGGCGTGTATCATGAACCGTGAAAGGGTTGGATCTAGCAAATGGCTACTCCACAGGTCTGGCTGATTCTGCGACGGGTGGTTAGCCAGATTATTCACGAACTGATTCCGTATGCTTGATTCTGTTCGGAGCACGAAAAAGCTGTTTAAATACTTACATAGTATCCGGTTCTCGCGACTATCATCCGCTCCAGCTCAGAAGCCAGTGCACTGGTACGAGACACGCGAACAGAGCCCGGTTGTTCCAACGCAGTCGGACTATACAAGCTATCGTACAAGCGGCCGTAGAGGCTAGCGGCATCGATCCAGTCAGGCAGCCGGTTGTATGCTAGGGAGGTCATTTTGCGGCCCAAAATGATTCGTGGGATGGTGATGTCCTCGTCTCTAATAGTCGATGGCCTGCCGAGCCGTAAAGCCACAGCTTTCTCCAGGGCGTACACAGCCCAGAAAAGACTCATCTTTCGCTGCATTGCGTTTTCTTGTTCTGTTACCATGGCCTGGCTACTATGCAACCCCAAAGCCAGGCACATAAGTGACGCTCTTGAAATAAACGTCCAGGCTGTGGACACTTTTCCCTGGCACAGACAATGAAGAGACTGTATGTTGAAAATCGCAAATTAATACTGTAGAGAGTGCATTGCTACTAACAGGGGGAAACGCACCGCCATGTACAAGGCACAGACGGAGTCAATATTGGTATCAATGTGAAAGGAAAGGCTCGATAGAATTGTCTCGAGACTCTCCCTGCACGTTTCAGCTTGCACATCGTAGTCCTGTCTGAGCGTCTCGTCATCGGCACCCATCGAGCATTGGGTGAAGAGCGAGGAAAGAACGTAGTGAACTATGATCAACTCCATATCGCTAATCGGCCCGGGTGTGCAGGCTCTGATCACGTACTGGGTGAAGTCTCCTAGAGATCCAAATTCAAAGGGCCAGTAAAGCTCGCTCGGCGAGCTCTCTGCGGATGATTATCAGAACGAGTGCAGCATAACCTAGAAACAAGAGACGCACCTTGAGCGATCCTGAGGCATGCCATGATTTTATCCAGGGGAGGGATAGGCAAATCCCTGAGACTGAGACCAGAAGGCAGCGCCTTTGGAAATGAACGTGACCCTGCCAGCGTCTCATTTTGCTGCTTTTGAT
Organism: Trichoderma virens Gv29-8; assembly: GCF_000170995.1. Lineage (NCBI taxonomy): Eukaryota > Fungi > Ascomycota > Sordariomycetes > Hypocreales > Hypocreaceae > Trichoderma > Trichoderma virens. The sequence continues at coordinate 250,015 of NW_014013667.1, forward strand.
CATTGACTGTGTTCCGCAAAGTATTCAACGCCGAAGTTATGTCGTCGACGGCCCTAGAGTATGGGTCATTCATCACAGCGGTTTCAAGAGCTCCCGCTGCGCAAATGACCTGAGCAAACAATGCGGACTCAATCCCTTCCACTGGAGCTAGAGCTTTGGCGGGTGCCCGAAGTCTGCCAGATTGGAGCGAGGAATATGACGGTGCTCGTAATCTAGCTGGGGCCATAAGGCTACTGTCCTCATTATGGCGCTCATCTCTAAGTTGTCCTATGATTCCGTATAGCTCCTCAATTCTGTTCGAAATATGCTCAAGTCTCCTCTCACTGATGATATATTAATGACTACATGTAGGTAGCTGTACTGGGGGGACAACTCACTATACACTCGAGATCAGGACCCGCTGCCGCTTTTCTTTGGCTCCGTGAGCCAGTCTGAAGGTACACTGTGCCTCCGCCTTGATACAGCATGAGCACGGATTAACGCGATTGCACTTGGTCTATGAAGCCAGCTCGAAACATGAAGTCAGTAGACCGAGGTCGGATACACCTCACAGGAACAATCTTTGCTGCAGGTAAATAGAAGGACCGCACCTTTCGCTGGCGGCAACGATCACACTGTGGAGCATGTCAGCATCTTATTCACCTTATTCATATGTGACCCGACTAAGGAAAGGTTCATGTTCTCATACTGCCGCTTTCTCCTTCACGATAACCTCATGCCCGTCTACTCCATTCCCCTGAGACTCTAGGCCGCCTTCTCCCCCTGCTGCTTGGCCGGTGGGTCCGTGATTAGTGCCTCCAGGTCTGAACGACATCCTCACAACGGTGTCTAGAGACGCTCTCAATTCGATTCGGGCAGGGCAAATCGCAGGCCGAATGGTGGAACTGTCAAAGGGTGTAAGTCCGGACTTTTGGAAGCCGTCCCCGACGAGGTTGCTGGAAGGACAAGTCTGCAGGTCCGATGAAATTTCGAGCCATGGCCGGACGCCGGGACGCCAGGAGTGCGCAGTCCGAACAGTGGAGACACCCTCGAGGGCCTCATACTATGTATGTATGCTTGACTATTACGTGCCTCTTGTTTCTTGCCTCATGCTCGTTTGGACACGATTATTATATTGTTGGCCTTGAATATCCTGTGAGGCTCTAGTCATTTTGCGCTTCTCAATCCTTCCCAACAAACACTCCACCATGAAGTACCGCGGCGTTGTCTACGATGTCGGCCTCAATTTCACCGGCACTGGGTTCTCCGTCGAGCCATTCGATCCTGCTCTAGTCACATACGACATGAAAACAATCGCCGACGACTTGCATGCCAATGCCGTCCGGATTGAAGGAGAGGAGATTCCTCGGCTGGAGATTGCCGCACGGTCAGCGCACTCGATGGGACTCAAGGTGTTTTTCAATCCGTGGAAGATGAATGCAACCATCGACGAGACCCGCGCATACTTCCAAGAGGCGGCAGAAACGGCAGAAACATTACGCAATGAAGGCATTGATTTGGTCTTTGTCGCCGGCTGCGAATACACCATCTTCAGCAAAGGTGTTTTCCCCGGAGATTCTTTCAACGACCGTGTAATATTTCTCGGCCAGAATTTTCCCAGCGGCCACATGATCGAGGACATTCCTCAGGCCCTGCGTGATAAGTCTGTCGAGTTGAATAAGGCGTTGCGGTCTTTCGTCGAGGTGATTCGTTCCCAGTTCGGAGGACAGATCACATACTCGGCTGGCTCCTGGGAAGTCGTGGACTGGGATATCTTTGACACCGTCGGCATAGACTATTATCGCCGAGGAGAGACTGCGGAGAAGTATGTCTCGTGTCTCGATCGGTACAGGATTGGAAAGCCCCTCGCTGTTTTAGAAGTTGGTTGCTGCGCCTACGAGGGAGCAGCAGTGCGCGGAGACGGCGGCTTCGTACTCTTAAAAGGCACGAATCCCGACGGCACTGGCATCTTCGAGAACGATATCGTCCCGACGCGGAGCGAGAAGGAGCAGGCCGATTATGTCGGGACGCAGCTTGAGCTTCTCAACAGTGCAGGGGTTGAGGCGGCCTTTATATATCTGTTTTCGTTCCCTTGCATGCCGGCAGGAGAAGGGGCGAGGGATCTGGACATGATGTGTTTCTCGCTGGTAAAGACCTTCCCTAAGACAGACTCAAGATCTAAGGATATGCCTCCATGGGCACCGAAGGAGTCTTTCCATCGCGTTGCCCAAGTCTTTCGTTCTATGGATCAGGACGAGCAGAGTTCCGCAGCGACTCAGTGAAATGCGCCTTTAGGCATAGGCCATGCTTAGGAATTAGTATTGCATAGTATCAGAGCAGTTGTGACTTGGAATAGACTGCGGATTGATAGGTAATTGGCGAAGACAAAACAATACGCCGTGGAATATGAAAAGTCGAGTACTATCTAAGCGCCATTGTCATAGCTGTGATGGCGCTCACACGTCACGTCGAGGTATACACTCATTTTGTAAGACAACTGGTTCCTATATTCGGTGCAGGACGCTGTTATACGACGCAGCTGCGAATAGCCCAGATTATAGCTCAATACGGGATTAATTCAATGAGGTATCCATCTGGGTCTTCCACAAAAGGGACAGCCACGGCAAGATCCCACAAAGGCTTGTCAAATCCCTTGTCGGGCGTTTCGCAACCCAAAAACGTAGACATCACCTCTAAACCCTGAGCCTCGCCAGCGTCTTTGACTATTTTAACATTGTGACTTTTGATATACTCCACGGCCTTTGCCATGTCCGGCACGCCGATTGCCAGCTTGACGAATCGGTAATCCGGATAGTCACTTGAGTCCTTCATGCTTTTCTGGGAATTCTGAAGGGCAAGGTCAGCCACAGTCTTGGCCGGAAGCGGACGAGACTCTTGATGAAGCATCAGTTACCTTTGAGCATACTAGTTCTAGTATACCTTCCCTAGCGAAGAGTTTTGTTTCAGGGTCCGCTGCATCAGGATAACCGACGAAAACAACCGTGGTCGTGTCCAGTTCCATGCGGCCCAATTCCTTCATGCCAAAAGCACCCGTGTAAAACGCAACGGATCTGTCCATGTCCGTAACACGAAGGCCGACATGCGTCAGTCTAAATCCCAAGGTTGGGTTCTTCGAAGCCATAGTGTTCAAGTGTTGAGAGCGACTTGATGTTGTTGTTCAAGTATAGAATGCCACTATTTCAGAAGTCCAGCGTACTCTGCTAATAAATTCACTCTCGGAACCCGCCAGTCCGAGAGTCCGTGTCATCTCTCCCCCTGCAAACAGCATAATCCGGAAGGTCACCGAGGCCCAGAAATCCCACCTCGCTGTTGGAGTCATTATCGGGCTTGTTATCCGGGGATATTTCGCCGACGGCGGGACTGGAATGGCTCTCGATCTGACACTCGCTCTCATTAGGCCCAACAGATCCGGATATGAGAAAGAAGGAGTATGAGAGCGAAGAATTAATGACAAGTTGAAGCAGCGATTGAGAAGACTGAAACGCGAGGCGGTAACCGGCAGGGAGGCACTAAACCAAAATGGGTACGTTGAATCTTACTGTATGCCTGGCTTCTTACGATTATCTCGAATGCGTGTGTATATGCGTCCTCAGCTCCCATCTGGCTCTCTTTACCTCGTGGCTTCTTTGGCCGTAGGCCACTTCACAGTTCCTGTAATGGAAGCGTAATACCATGCGCCAGTACCTGTCTCCAGGCTAAAGGTGTAATCCAGCTTCATCCATCTTAACCTCACTTATATCTTATAATGAGCCGACGCTTAAGTCCTCAAGTACCATAATTCACATTTCAATTCTTAGAACAGAAAGAAATCTATTTCAGGAAGAATAAAAGAGTCCTTCGCGATACAAGAACAAGAACCTCTCTCCCACACATCCTTGACAACTCAACACAATGCCACGTTAATTAAGCAACTCCCGAGTCGATTCCTCCCCTTCCTTTCCCTCCCCATCCTCAACCGCATTAGAAAAAGGCCGGTATTTTTCCACATCGATCTCAGACAGCGTCGACTCAGTAAATCTCTTACTCGCCAACCCATAAAACTGCGTAAAGCTCATAATCAACGGATGCCACTTATCAGGATCGATCCGGTTCGGATATCCCGCCCAGCGAATGCTCTCGTGCACATGCGTCTGCAGAACCTTGACCTGTAGTGCGATGAATCCCCTCATGCCAACGTCCTCCATCATGTAATACACTCCTTGCAGTTCGGCCTCCATCTGGCCTGGACATTCCGCAATTCGAGGCGGTCGAACCACTTTAGAAGGGACAGGCGTCAAACCCGAACGCCCAAACTTATCCTTAACGTACTGATAACCGTGAGTTCGTTTAAAGTACAGATATCCCATGCCCTCTGTCGCTGTCTCAACTTCTTTCGCTCCGGTAGTCAATGCCAAAGCATTCACTGCCTCCGTCATAGTATCGTCGGCCATGTTGAGCACGCACTGCTTGGTTCGAATCAGATTGATGGTCGTCTGCGAATCCTGTCCCAAGCCCAGCATGCATCGATTTCCAAGCCACCACGCCGAGGACATGGGTGCGATGTTGAAAGTTCCGTCCTCATTCTCCGTTGTGATGAGCACAACAGGGGTGCCCCAGTAGAAAATAGGCGGCGAAATCGTCTGAGTTGGAATAGGAGACATTGTAGCTTTTGTGTTTTTTCGTAGAGGATGTGAGATTCTCGAGGTTATGAGGATTGAATTGCTTGTAACATTCTCTGAGTCCTGCATCAGGAGATGGATATTTATATTTCAATCTGCTTCGTTATATTCCGCGGAAATATCTATCTTTTCTGAACTGATCCTACACAACATTTACTTTTTCCGTTCTATAGAAGTGTTGCTGTGTAATTGCTCACTCAATATGGATCTATACCCTCGACACTCTCTCTCCACTGCAGCCCATATTTCCATATTCATTAACCAGTTGAGAAACAAATGACACTCTATCTCATGTCGGTAGTTGTGGATTGTGTTGTGAAAAAGGTATGTCCTGTTTCAACCCGGACAATGTCCGAAACCCTCGCCCTGGCTGTGTGTTACCCGTCAGAGTTGCGCGAGATGTGACCAATCACGAGAGCCGGCTCTCAGCTGTCAAATGAGACATCCCGTAACTTTAAGTCGTTTAACCTATTCTTCTTTCTTTAACGCCGAAATATTGATAGCCACATTGCCAAATGAGGATTCACACAGCTCTACATTAGATTGTTAGATTTTCTTAACGCCGATTTATTATTGGATACGCTACTGGGAAGCCGAATTGTCACGATTATGGCCAATGATCTCGTTGCCAGCTAGCACGGTGTCTCGTCACACCTCACGATACTTTACATACCACTGGGTACAGGTAACATCTACAGCAACCATAGCAATGAAAAGATTAAACAGGAATGAATGAAAAAATGCTCATATCTGAAAGATTATCTCACATCACCATCACATACCAAGACACAAAGAACAAACACCCATCACATATATTCAAAATGCCCAACCGAGGAAGAATCCAAAAACCTCCAAATCGTCGCCCAATACTTCACAGAATACTGGGGCAAAGCCAACCCAAACATCGTCGACGACCTCTGCGCCGACGACTTCACCATGAACTACCCCATGCACGGCATCAGACATGGCAAATCCAGTACAAAGAACATGCTCACAGACCTCAAACGAGTAAGTCCAACCCCCCATCCAACAAATGTCATCATCAGCCCTGTTAATAAACAACTTCGAGCAAGGCATTCCCCGATATTTCATTCCGCGTCTACCAGCATCCACTCAGGAGTTGCATCCTCGGACCTTCCAGTAGGAGCTTTGAATACTCCAAACACCGGGATGAAAATATACTTTTCCGGAATCACAATTTTTACGCTGAAAGATGGCAAAATCATCGACGAGACAGGCGAAGAGGGTGCTCTTATGGCCTTGCAGAATTTAGGTCTATTAGCTCAGCCCAGTCCCGGCAAAGAGGTGCAGTTGTTGTATGACATCTAATACCAGTGCAATACACATAAAATTACACTCAATGAATAACATGATTTGTAAAAACGATACTCCTAGTAATGCCACCACAAGTGATCATCAAGTAACATAAATACACAATCCATAACACCCCATAGTCTATGCCACCCAAATCAACCTGGTATATATTCCCCCCCAAACGCCCATGATGCGACGCCCCCTAGAAATGCACGCTCTGCTTCTTCTTCATCTTCTTCCTTTTCTCCTCATCCGTCTTCCCCCCGCCGAAAAAGCTAAGCGCGCTGACCCGCGCCCCCGACGGTCCCGAATAAGGACTCAGGTTGTTGCGCCCATTCTGCTGCTGCGTAGACGGGCCCGGCCCTACGCTGTTTGGCCGCGGCGGAGGAGGGGGCTGGAGGTTATTCACGACGGGCGGGCCATACCAGCCGCCGCCACCACCACCCAATGCACCAGACATGGCCGTCGTCGTCGTCCCAAAGGGTCGCTGTGGAAGAGGAGGGGACTGTGTTGGCCGTGGGGCCGGGACGCCGTATTGTCGCCGCAGCCGCTCGGTCTCGGCATCAATCTCGGCTTGCTTCTGCCGCCGTCGAGCGTCTTCCTCCTGCTGGAGCATCCTCCGCGTCTTCTCCTCCTCCTCCCGAGCAAGCCGCGCGCGGCGCTGTCGCTCTTCTTCGGCCACCATGGCCTGCAGCCTGCGAGTCTCGGCATCAATCTCGGCTTGCTTCGCGGCATTGCTAGCCGGAGACGGCCTTGCGGGAGGGGTGTGTGTCGGTCCCGGTGATGGAGTATCTGCCAACGCACCCGATACCAGCGTCGGGTCGTTAGGTGACGGTGCCAACGGCCGCGAGCCTCTTCTCGGCGCAGGAGCAGCGCCGGAGACGTTGAACGGATTCTGCCGAGGCGCAAAATGCAAGTCTCTGACGACGACGGCACTCAGAAGCAGCACCACCTCAAGACCCTTCCGGTCCTCGACCTCGACGCGAGCCATGTTGGGCTCGTAGATGCACACGGCATCCCCTTGCTTGTGGCTCCGATACATGGCCACCGTAATGTCCGGCTCCTTGCTCTTCTTGCCGCCTGCAATCTTGCCCGACATGTAGCACGTCATGTCCCTGTTGAGCCGCCCGTCCCGCTTCCAGTGAAACATAATCTTTGGCGACAGATCCGACACATCATTGCTCCCCGTCTCCTGATCCAGCTTGCTGACGCTGGGCAGCTTAAAGGTGCGCTCCGGCATCTCAAAGCCCCACGAATCAGCGCGGTTCCACCCCCCGGCATTGCGCTTGACGACTATGTTCTGGTCGGGGTTGTACAGCAGCACGGAGAAGGAGTCGGGCGTGATGGGCACGTTGGGCGGCGAGCCGTTCTGGTTGCGAATCTCGGCGGCCGAGAGCGTGGGCTGCTGCCACTCGGGCTTGACCAGCACCTCGCCGTAGATGACGGATTGGTGGTGGGCGTCGAACAGAGCGAGCGCATACTGGTTCGCCGAGGATGCTGGTGCAGGTCTCTGGAGGGTGTAAGCGCGCAGAGGATCCGAGCCGTTGTAGGTGTAGAACAGAGTCGTCTGGAGAGCATCTTCTGCAGCAGAGTGCATCCGATACGTGGGGAAGCTGTCGTCAAGCATGGCGGCTACGTGTGTATTTCAGATGCTAGAATTGAAAATGCAGAGAGAGAAAAGGAAAAAGGAAAAAAGAAGCTTCAAGCCGCGGCGAGAATCAGCAGGTCATTTCGCGTTGTTTCGAGTCTTGGCCAGAGGGGTCACGCAGGCGGCTATAAAGTGAGGCTGCGGCAAGCCGAGACAACAAGGCCCAAATCTGAAGGATCAGGAGCAGGATCAGGCCTGCAGTAGTGCGCTGTCGTCTTCTATCGCTATCGCCCAAGGAGAAGCCTGTCGCAGATCTGAGGCTCAGGAAAGGGAAAGGGGCAATGCAATCATGAAAGGCGAAGGAATTCGAAGCATCAGTTAAAAATATTCCACAATACAGCAAAGACAAGATTACTGCGGATATCGAGATGCTTGGCGTGGCTTCCCGCCAACGCAACGTCATTGCTCGATGCTGCTGCGCCACAGCCGCGCGAGCTGGCCCACAAGCCCCAGAGAGTGGCTGTGCCCGAATTCCCGCCTTGGGACCAGCGAGTGCCGGAATCGTGCCATTGAGTGAGATGCATCGCCAGATTGATGCCGCTGTGGGTTAGAAACAACGCCCATCACTGCCAATTCAGTGCAAAGAAGCCTCGTTGATCAATTAATAGTGTTTCTATTCGTAAGCCATCTGTATATCCTTGCACCGATCCGTGCTTCTCGTCATTGCTGACGACTGTATTATTTCCGTCCCTCAAACTGCCTTGCACTGTCAAAAGCACTTAGAAACAGACAACCAGATGCCAATTCTGGCAATAAGCCAAACGCCTCAAAACGCCGCCCATCCCATACCGTAATCATCATATGTCGTGCAATTTGCTTCCAAACCGTTCCCTTAGTAACCAGATGTCATCGTCATCATCACCGTCGTCATCGTCCCGTCAAATATCGTATTAGTCGTGGCTCACATGGCTCTGGCTCTCATCATCACCAACATCCCATGGTCTCCTCTGCGGCCAATTCTGGTTCACCCAGGCCTCGTCCTCGAGAACAACCAGTCTCCTCCGAATATTATCGTTTCTCCTCTCTAGCCGTGACCGCCGCTTCTTCCGGCAGCATGGCGTCCAGCAGCACAGCACGAGGCTCAGGATGATGCCAATGGCCATGCCGATGAGGAACCCGCGGAGGATCTTGTCTCCAGGTGTGCCATCCGAAGCAATCTGTATGAATCCATTTGCGTCTGATGTACTTGTTGGGGTTGGAGATGATGTTACGCTGCTTGTGACGCTGGCAATGATGTCGGTGGGGGTGGGAGTAGAGCTGGAGACCGGAGTTGGACGAGGAGGTGCGTTTTTGGGAAAGTCGGGGTTAGGTTCAACACCCAGACGTGGTAATACGACCATCTGTTGCCATCATCGTCAGCCCATGTCCAGAGGAATCGTGGCATTCATAGGTAAGTAGCTGCGGTGCACCATACCGTGACGGTGAATATATCAATATCAAGTAGGCCACTATATCCTCTCCTCCATTCTAGTCACTCAATGTAGGTATAACGCTGCCCAAAGCAGGGGTCCAGAGCCAAGGTAACAAACAAAGCAATATTATATTATAATACTCGAGCTGGTTATAGCTTCGTTCCCAAAAGAGTAAGTCTTTGTCGAACAATGTAATGCCAAGATGCCAAACACAAAGAAAAAGACAAGAAACCAAAAAAACAAGGCACCAAACGACCTCTTATTTAAACAGCAACCAAAAAAAAACCACAAGCGTCCTCCTCCCAAGCCAACGTACGTCCTCCCTCCACGCAACCCGAGCAATGCGAGCCCAGCCCAAAGCAAACACCCGTCAACCCATCACTCTGACTAACACCAGTGACAACACCCCATCATCAAAAAAAGCACAAGCTACAGCATTTTAGCAACAATCCCCATAATAAGCACGTCGCAAACTTTGGTCCGCGCGGTCTCCATTCACTCACCCTTCCCCATACCGAGCAAATCGGCGACGCACCCGAGCACCAGCTGCACAGCTTCCATTGGACGCCTCTGCAAGGAGCCCCAATTGCTCAAGCTAGTTAGTTTGGAACCCGCCGATGACTCAAGCGGGCAAAAAAGCAACGTCAAGCGTCTAAGAAAAAAAAAAGCGGGATAGGCAGAGCTGATGATGGTATTTCTGGCTGGGGCTAAGCCGAAGCCGAAGCCGCATCTTCTTCGGGGTGCGGATGCTGTTAGTTCTTTGATCCTTCGGGTGCGGGAGCCGTTGTGACACGGCCGTGGACGAGTCCCGAGATTCTTTTCAACGTTCGGGTCAAAGACTCCCATCGCTTCATTTGTAATGTAGATACAGCTTCACTAGCTATTACAAAGCTGACCGTATCTCCAATACGAAACACGACCCATCTGATCTGATTTAAAATCACACACGACCTAGGCTATAGACTATAGACGATAGCTCTCATTCTCCTTCTCCATCCTCATCCTCAATAGACTTCATCACATAAGCACGCGAAACCCCATCCCCTGGCGCCCGCACCCAGAATCCATCCGTATAGGACGCCGCATATACGCCAGGCAAGAAAAAACAGGCACACGCAAATCCTTCCTCGGGTATCCCACCAGACTCTGACGACGCACCAACGGTCTACGTACATCTCCTGACGCCTTCGTTTCTCGACTTACACCGCTGAATGGAGCCGCATGTCCAGCCTCCCTCCTCACTGGACCAAGCAAAGCAGATGCAAAAACTCATGCAATGACTCTTATTTTCACGCACTCTCCCGTCAATTCACTAGCCAGCGCGTGAAAAAACTCCTCCCATTGCAACCTGCGAAACTCTATTCCGCCCATTGTGATTAGCCTGAATGCCGTGCAAGCGACCAAGCTATCGAAACTGGTCCTGCACGCCACGCGCCACACGGGATGCGGGCAACTCTATTCTCTCACACCATCTGACCTGTGTTGGCTTTTCAGCCTCACCCCGATTCTGGGGACAGCTTCATGCAAAGGCAAGTCTCTTGACTCGAATGAGCTTTTGCTGTCATCGGCTTTCACCCGCATCCCAATCAGGGAAGAGCCATTTTGGGGCAAGGCGTTGACTCAGATGAGCTCTTGTTATGCATACTAACCAGTCATGTCGAGCTGTGAGATGACCAGTCAACTTCGTCTGCAGCCTGTCAAAACTACCTATTCACTCAATTCTGATAGCGTCACCTCTTTGTCATTTGATTTGATCCTAGTTTATCCAACCAACTCAGCCCTGTCAATCTCCAAACCATCACAACGGCTCCTTACATCATCAACCTCGTCCAAGTCACATCAAATCATTTCAAAGTCCTCTCACGACAATCACCTTCAAAAACACTCATCATTCCAACACAAATATCTATTCATACACTACCTCAATCAACCCATCCAACATCGCTCATCAAATTACAAGATAAAATGAGAAAAAAAAAACACTCAATATCGAGTATTACATAGTTGTTCTCGCTCTTAATACTACATGCATCCCAGATAACGCATCCACATACAACACAACAAAACAACAGAAAAGAGAAGAAAATGAGAAAGAAGAAAAAAAGAGTTAATACACATCCTCCCCTCCCGTGAATTTTTGCCCAAAAAATTGCCGTACACCAAAATTCCCCGCCGTGTTTGTTTCCCCCCCTTCCTTCCCCCTTGCCTCCTCCCTGTGTGCGCATTTGCCCAACATATTCAAAGAAAATTATCCCACCCAAATAATAAAGGGTGGAAATCGTCCATCGGAGAGAATCCAATCCGAGAACCCTCAGTCCAAGCTTCCCATTATAGCTCGTTCTCGTTTTGGGGGACCCACGTAAAGTCCTTAGCATCTCAAGCTCGTTGTGCTCAAGTGCTACTCTGTCCATCGTCTCAAGAGTTTCCCCGTTGGTAAAACTTGATATCGCTTCACCGAGTGGGCGGTGGTGAATTCACCTCGTTTGACTTTTATGCATCAGCCCCCATACTAGCCCTCTTGCCGACGGCTTCCAGCGTCAGAGTGAGCCGCAGCAGAAAACACATGCCCAGCATATATCAGCCAGGCATGTCGCTTCCTTCGTCTCATTTTTCGTCGTGGCCAGAAGTTCTTTTTGCTTTCCCTTTTCCCCACTAACTCCAATGCGCCCCCTTCCATGTATATACTACAACGGCCGTACTCGCGGATAGTAAAACCCTTTCCTACCAGTGTCATTCGGGGACACTTGTGAGTACGCCCACATCAACTGAAGCGTGCCTGTTTTTCTTCTTCAGATGATGCCTCCCGGCGGATCGTAGCCCGTTGAAGCACCCCTCGCCGGGTTCATGCTCATGCCGGGGAGATCACCGTCCACCTGGGCGCTATTTGTCTTCCGCAGCATAAACATGGGTTTCTTGCCTTCCTTATCCAGCTGCTTAAACAGAATTAGAGGCTTCTCGTCCATGCCGAGACAGCGCTCCTGGTCGCCGTAGACGATGTACAGAGCGTATTGGTCCCAAGGTGCATTGATCTGATACTTCTTAAGCGCAGCCGGCAGCACCTTGTAGCACGGGTCGTCCATGCTCACTCGGAATGACTTGAAGATTTCGACCGAGTCCTTGGAACTTGGCGTCTCGGGAACGGGCGTCTCACGGCGTCGAATCGACCCTCCGCCGGCCTTGTCTCGTGAACCGTAGCCGAGGTCTCCTTCGATGAGTGTCGACCGTACAGAGGGGGTTGAATTATAGGATCGAGAGCCAAGAGTGGTTCCGCTCAAGTGGTTCATCGGGGATGTCGGTGATGGCATAACAGGCGAGGGATATCCTGTCGTGGAAATAGGAGGTGCACCATTCATGGCAGCCAGGTGCGTCGACGACATGACTGCCCTTTCTGCCGCGCTGGACGGGTCCAGTGTCTGTTCCGGCATGATCCGCTGGTCGTGCGTCGCTTGCGTTGGTGAGTTGCTCTTGGGTGTCGCTCCGATCAAGATGCGTCGCTGCGAGTACTGTCGCTTCACTCCTCGATCGCCGGGCTGGGCTCCGGGCGGCGTTGGTGCGGGCGGAGAGAGGGTAGCTTCGTATGTGTACGCTGGGCTGGGCCCAGAAACGTTTGGCAGTGGATGCTGCACGTCCTTGACAAGCCGCAGCGCCGGTAGCATGTCTTCCCTGAGGCGCTTAAAGTCTTCGTTCATCCGCCGCAGGTCCTGCTCCAGTAGGCTCATTCGCTCGTCCCGCAACCGAAGCTGTTCTACTAGGTGTCTGATGTCTTTGAGCGTTGCGGTAGCATATTGGGCTTCGGCATCGGCGGCTACAAATTCACGAATCCAGCAAAGTCAGCCCTAAGCATTCTCATTATCCAAGGGGGGCAAGATGGCGAGGCCTTACAAAGTGGTAGGTAGTGGTCGCTCTCGATCGGGATATCTTGAGCTTTTTTGACGTCGTAGACGCTTTTCAGAATGGTTAGACGGTGGCCCACACTGGCGATACCCATGCTCTTGAGATCGTCATGCAGCAGAGCAACCAGAGCCTCTCCAACGATGTCGTTCTCTGTAACACACCGCGGTCAGTCAGTCAATGCCCCAAAAAGAGCGGGAAACCGCATCATCATCGCCGTCGTCGTCCTCGTCGTCATCCTTCGTCCCGCATGCTAAATCACACCGTCAAATCACGTACCTAGAAACGTATCGGCATACTGCGGCAGCCCGATGGCACTGATGAAATCCGCGCACTCCTCGGCCGTCCACTCGGTAATGATGGTCTCGGGCAGGCGGTCCATGCTACTTCGATGGCCGTACGTGGTGGGCGTGTGCTCGGCCGACGTCGACAGCTCGGAGCCCATGGGCGAGGCTTCGGAATCGCCCACGGGCGAGTGGTCGCCCAGGTGATGCTCATACTCGTCGTCGGCGTCCGACTCGGCGTAGCCCGTCCCTCCTTCGAAGCTCATCATCTTGGGCGACGCCGCGGCAGCGCGAGGTCCGTGGCCAGCGTTTCGTTTCGCTCTCTCCCCTCTCAGGCGCAGTCGTCGTCCCCTATTTGGTGCTGCTCCCTGACGTCCGCCGTCCCGTCGCCGCTACGACTTTTTCGATGGACGAGCGCTTTGCGAGATAGGCTCCCTTTTTTTTCTTTTTTTTTTTTTCTTCTTGTTGCTTCGCTTCAGGGGAGTGAGGGCTGCGTTGAAATTGAGGCACCAGGTCGAATGGGGGGGAAACGAGGCGTGCGGAGGCGAGCAGAGCGCCAACGGGCGGCTAATGGATCGATACAAGGCGCTCCGAGTGGGTGGCCGCGGCAGCAGGACAGAGCCAGAGAGACCCCAGTCAGCAGCAGAGCGAGCGCTGAAGAGGCGGCGCAAAGGTCGAACAAATACTCGCAGAGCCTTGTCTGGTGCTTGGCGATCGTCGCAAGCTGGGAGGAGGGGCACCAGGAAAGACGAAACTCGGGACACCGCGTTGAGCCCCCCAAGGCTCAGTTCGCAACAAGCCCAAGTGTCAAATCTCGGCCAATAAATGCCAGCCGACAGGCACAGGCACAAGCACCAGCAACAAGCACGGGCGCGGGTACAGGTACGGCCACAAGGGAAGGGAGAGCCGCCACAGGTATCGGTACTGCAGGATTACTTCTAAAGAACGTGTAGTTGTAGGTACCAGTACACCCGGCCTCGCAGGACCGCGCCGCCAGAACAGGCATGTATCCGTTACAAAACCCGTTGGAAAGAGCCCTGGAGCTAGCCGCTAAGTCCACTAATGCGAAGGGCATCGAGACATCAAAGGCGACAGGTACAAGCGCTGCACGCTACCGCCGTGTCACTGCGCATAGCGCCGCCGCGGCCGAGGTACGCCGGCCATGTACCTGCACTCGCGCCGGCCCAGCGACCGCTTCCATTACAAGCAGCCGTTTTAATTGCGCCAGGGCACGAACGCTGGCGGCGCTCTAGCCCGAGGGGGGTTAGCCTGCCGCCATGCGAACCTCCTGTCTGGGTGGCTGAGCCAGGGACAAAGAATTGAATGCTTTTACTGCTATTAGATGCTGTACAAGTACTATACATGATCTCTATAGACAAAGTACATGTATCTATATGCTGCAGGACAGATAGCCTTGTTCCTTTTCGTTATGGATTTGTTTCAATTGTGTTCTATATTCCTCGATACTGTCACAACACGAACCAGAACGACGTCGCAGTGCTAAGCAATGGCACCAAAATTCTTATCTCCACCCGCATGAGGTGGCAATGGGATTTTTAAAGTCAGACCACTGTTAATGCCCGGCTAGGGATTTAAGCTGCCTGCTAGTACTGGTAGCGGCCTCTACTGAGCCAATAAATCACCGAGCAGTACGGAACACAGTACTGTACAGTAAATTCCCAGCCATTGAACCCGTATCCATCACTGCAGGGTAGCCAACTAACGTACTCGTATACCAGCCAGCAGTAAACACCAACAGCTCCCTCATCTCAGCTACGGCATGCGTACAATCAAATCAATCGAGCATACAATCTAGCTTCTTCCATTTACACCAAACCCACCAACCAAGTCACAAGCCAACATCATCCCATCTCCTCCGCAATCCATCACCAGCCTCGCCAACACGCATCTAAACGAGCCCCCCAACACACAACACCCCCTGCTACGCGAGTAAAAAGCAAGTCCAAATCCAACGCAAAACACAGCACCTCTCTATTCCTCTCTCAAAGAAGAAAGAAAGAAAAAAGCAAATCTCACCTATTCCACATCCCGCACCCGCACTCCGCCCATGCAAGGGAAAAAAGCAAAAGCAAAAAAAAGGCCCTCGCTTCAACCCCCTTCTCCCTTGCAGCAACCAAACATCCTGTCTTACATTCATAACCCCATAGCAAAGTTCCTAAAACATCCCCGAACCGTTCTGCACAGCACAGCACAGGCACGATAACGAAATGGGGATCGCTAAAAACTGCATCACAAGCTGAAAACAAAAACAAAAATCACACCTCGTATAACCTCTTACTGCCTAATTGCAAACAAGAAACACCTCCCTCATACCGCAGACGCGTTTCATCGCCAACCACCCCTTCGTCATGAAACTCATAGGCCCTCGTATATACCAAAAGCCCCAGAGATTTCATGTTTCCCCCGCACCCGCTCCCTTGCGTTTCAAAGCCGTCCAGCTTTTTCTCGCTCGGTGCTGCAAGGAGCATGGGGGCGTCTATTAATAGCTCGTGCATTGCATTTACGATGGATAGATGGAGATATTATCCTCGTATACTTTTTTCTAAATGGGCAGAAACGAATAGCCAAGTTCTAGCGCCAGTGATCGTGGCCTCTATAGAAACCAAACCTGCCTCCATGTCCATCTCCGTAGTCACAAATCACAAATGACAGAAACAGTTGACACAGATAAGACGAGCCGTCAATTCTCCACGTTCACCTTCATTAATCATCTTAGACACGTCTGCACACTTTCATATAGTATTTACAATTGTCAAGCCCCCCCAGAAAAACACCTTATCCACCCTATATATCCCGCATTCCCGCCCGAATATCCCAGACCCGTTGGCCGCTCGACTTAAAGCCGGCAGCCTAAGCAAGTCGTGTCCGAGCCCGTCCCAGTATTAAAAATCGCCCTGCAGTCATGATCCCTGCAGCTTTCACAATCAATCATGGCCGCTTTATCGGGCATGGTCACATTAATTATGTAAATAACACGGCTCGCGCCAAACCAGAGCTGACCACAAGACTCTGGAGCATCGTAAGCTCAATTAGTCGAACGTTGGAGTAAAATAATAATTGGTCTTTTCTCGATGTGTGATGTAAAAGAAAAGAGAGAGGCCGTTTGTTCATCTCCCAGGAGCCGGACAATGGTTTCAAAAAACACCTTGCGCCTCAAACACCGAGCCGTGGTTTTTTTGGTCCCGTTCTATATGTCTTTTCTTTGATGGGAGGGATCAATATTGAGTTGCCCACAGATGCCATTGGCTGAAAATAGAAATAAAAATAAAATAAAAAAAGAGCCGAAAGATAGGCCGCTCATCGCAGAGGGAGCTTGCAGTCAACGGCGCCTCGTCGAATGACGTCCTCAATCTTCCATCGGGGAGCCTTGATGGGGGTGCCGGTGTTCTTCCTCCACTCAGCCTCGTCTTCTGGTGCGACGCCGTCGGGCAGAGGCTCCAAGCCACCAGCAATTCCGGTAGAGTACTTGAGCTGGAGCAGGTCGGCAACTTCATCGCAGGCAATGAGCATTCGGTCGAGGTCATCCTTGTTGTGAGCGGCAGAGACGCAGAAGCGAGCACGCGAGCTGATGAGCGGGGTGGCGGGATAACCGACGACGACGACGGAGACCTTACGGGCAAGCATTTGGCGACTGAAAGCAGGCATCTTTCCGGGGTTGTAAAGCAGGACGGGGATGATGGGTGAGTCGTCGTGACCAGTCACAATCATACCAAGACGCTTGAGTCCAAGACGAAGATAGCGAGAGTTGAAGGCAATGCGCCTCAGGCGCTCCTCACCCTGGCCAGGGCAGATGTCGCCGTTAATCAGCTTGAGAGAGGCAAGAATCTGCATGAGAACCGAAGGGGCAGGGGCCTCGCCAAAGATGGTGGAGGCGTTGGTGGCACGGAGCTTGTCAATGATGTGCTTCTCCGCAGCAATGTAGCCTCCGTTGGCGCCGAAAGACTTGGTCAGAGTACCCATGAGAATGTCGACCTCAGCAGTGTCAACGCCATAGTAATCACAGACGCCACGGCCGCGGGGCCCCAGGGCACCGATGGAGTGAGCCTCATCAATGAACAGGTAAAACTTGTATTTGCCCTTCAGTTCCAGAATTCCGGGCAGGTTGACCATGGTGCCTTCCATAGAGTAAAGACCTTCCACGACCACGAGGATCTTCTTCCAGGGGCGGTGAGTCCTTGGCTGGCCCTGGGAAATGGCCTCACGGAGGACACGCTCCAGATCGTCCATGTCGTTGTGCTTGAAGGACTGGATGACGGCACCAGAAAGGCGAGCGCCGATTCGGATAGAGGCATGGTTCAGCTCGTCGGAGATGATCAAGCAGCCCTTGGACACAAGCGCAGGGAACGTGCTGGCATTGGTGACGTAGCCCATCGAAAAGACCATGGCGTCGGGCTTTCCAACAAAGGACGCAATCTCCCGCTCGACCTCGAGGGCCAAATCGGAAGTGCCGCTGTCAGATCGGGGACTGGCAAAGGTGGCTCCGTACTTTTTGACGCATTCCTCAACGGCATCGGCGCAGGGACCCTCAGACTGAGCAAAACCGAGATAGTTGTAGGAACTCATGTTTAGCGTCTCAGTGTGGGTACCGGTGTAGCGGTAGGTGTAGTTGTAGTCATCCGACTTGCGGTCCTTGAGGGTGATGAAGCGGCCGGGAACGCCGACGGTGGTGCGGGCAAAGCAGTCGTCCAGACGGAGCTTCAGGCGTCTGCTGTAGAAGCTGTCGAAATCATCATTGAGAGGCGCGAATCCACCGTGCACCTTGAGAGGCAGGTAACGCTTGCGGTCGCCGAATCGCTTGCCAAAGAAATCACGAACGTGGCCAAACAGGATGAGTGCCAAGTAGCTCAGGTAGGTGGTCAAGAGATAGTAGTACGGAGGCTCGTCCTCAATCGGCCGCGTAAAGGGCTTGCCATGAGCCTGGCTGGTGTACAGGTGCTCAGGAGAAAGCAGCGGGGCAAATTGAGCCTCGACGCGTCGCCGTCGCTCGACCTCCTCGGCCGACTGAGGCTTGAACAGCGTCGTGGTCGGCTCGACGGCGTTGGACTCACCAGTCGCAGTGGACAGCGAAATGGTGGGCAGCGACACCGTGGACGGCGAGATGGTGCTCATCTGGCTTTGATGCATGGCGGCCTGGTCCTTGGACTTTGGGCTGGACGAGAAGAGCTGGCTCAGTCGATTGGTCTTGGAGGTTGAGAGACGTCGTTCGCCAGTCTTTTCGGACGCTGACATGGCAGACTGGCTGGAGGAGAAGGGATTTGCAAGCCGTCGCGGCATGATCTCCTCGAGGTTGTTTGCAAACTCAAAAGAGAAGCCGGCTCGTGGACTTGGGCGTCTAAAGAGGAAAACGAGGCGGGTTAGCTTCAATGGCCAATGGGAGCAGAGAGCGAGCTAGGCGATGATGAATGCGTGTTGTGTGGAACGGGCACAGGTCCTTGTTTTTTCTTTGCTTTTTTCCCTTCTCGCTCGTCCCCAGGCGCTACGCCTCGCTAGAAGCTCAGGCCCTCGGCAGCGGCTGTGACAAAACTCAAAAGCAACGGCGCGATGCGGTGTGGCCACACTTGCTGCTGGGCTTCACCGGGGCGGCGCCACTGGGCTTCGACCGCAGTCGGTCAAGCGTCTCGATAGAGTCGAAACAAGCTTTGAAGTGAGGCCCGCGTCATGCCAATTGCAGACGATTTTGCACAGTGGTTGGAGGATGCCTTTGCAGAGGGGCACGACAAGAGATGAGACTGAAGCCGTCCCAGAGGCGGGTGGATGTGAGGCTGAATTGGCGGGATTTGACACAAGCAACAGCGTTTACCTACCAGTAGAAAAGCAGACAGGACAACACCCACAAAGGATGGTGTTGCAGTGCTTCTCGCCCTGACACGACGCCTTCTTGAATCTGCTCAGGCCCGCGACCCGGGTCGGTAAGTGGACTGATTTGCGGCAACAGCCCTGTGGCTCAACAAAAAAAAAAATCAAAATCGCTGTCCCAAGGCAATATCCCAGCTCAGTGGAGATTCAGCACAAGGACACCACGCGGCAGACGAAATGACCACGATCGCAGGGCCGGCAAAAGCAAAGCAGGTTGAAGAAGACAAGTTTGGCTTGGGGGGCAGTTTCGGCTGGGTAAGATGAATTGGCGAAAGGGGGTCTTTGACGAACCCACAAGGCCAATAGAATCGAGCCTGGCCACGACGGAGCCACACGGGCAAGGGAGGGGAAACAGACAGAGACAGGCCGCAGCAGCAGACACAGCCCGTTGGAGCGCCTTTATTTTATTTCCCTCTTGAACAGAACAGGTCGTCTCTCTCTCTTCTTGTTCACTCTATTTCCCTTGCATTGATCTCTTCTGCTGGGCACAAACTGCGGCGCGTGCGGCCAAACCAAGAGGGTCTGGACGGTCGAAGCCCAGCCAAGCCGGAATTCAGGAGCCCCAAGCGATCCGTCTCGACAAGGGCCAAAGTGGGCGTCTAGCTTGCCATGGGTCACTTAATTTGGGCTTTGCAACTCTCTCTGCCGAGGGTGTGGATGGCCCTACAGGTACAAGCACTACTTGAAGTACTTCGGATCGCCCGGGCTTACTGGTACTGCGACGAGTACTAGCTGGTAGTAGCTGGTAGACAATGCGAATTTTGGCCGATGTGCTTTTGCAGCTGATGAGGTCATTCGAGCCAATATCCTCCAAGCGACGAGCGCTGCAATCCTTGCCTTGCTTCACAAGCCGGTTGGTTGCCCTGGCCGAGCCGTCGTGCCGTCTTACCATAGACTACTGCATTGTATTGCCACCCGAGATGCTCTGTGTAGCCGGTCTGAGAGGAAGCAACAAGTAAAGAGATGAGTGGCTCGATGTCGCAGCCCAGCAAAGGTAGCAGTATAACCTCACGATCTGCAAGGGGGCAGCCGCGCGATGACAGTTCGCCGCTATTTCTCTCGCCCGTGGGAGCAGCCCAAAAAGGGGGCGCTGACCCCAAGCAAGAGCTGGTAGCTGCAAGCTGAGAGTTGGAGCACTGAAGCCGAGTTTCGTGATGCTAGCCAGAAACTCTCCGAAGAAGCCGAGTCCAACGGCTCGTGTAGTACGGAGTGCTCGTACATACTTTGTGCATTAGACCAGTATTTTAGCATCTTGACAACTAACTATTCGCGCATGGGGCAGTGATTGTCGCTTTGGATTCCTTTCGAAGCTCAACTCCAGCTCTGACTCGTAGTGCAAGGGACGACGCCGGGTCTCGTCTGGCTTGCGCCAACAAAGCATGCAGTGCGACCTCGAGCGACACACGGACTTGGTCCTCCGTACGTGTATTTTGCTTTACGTGTAATTGACTTGTCACTGCCGTGTTAACCTTATGGGCCTTTGACTTTGGCAGATCAGGTCATCCTGGTCTGTAGTCTACTTTGTGCCCGAGGTGATGGAGCTGGGCATCACAAACCACCAAGAGTCAGCCCATGCCTGGACAATTTGCCCTTTCCGGAATACTGCCGAAACCAAGGAAGCGGGAAAAAGAAAAATATGCATTGAAAAGAGAAAAAATCTTCGAACCTGTATTTTCGCCTCGGCATCTGCAGCTAGATTAACTCCTAGTCTACTCCGTACTCCGTACTCCGTAGTGCAAATGCTAACAAGGCCACTTATCTTCTCGTTCTATCTCAGACTCTGTTATCTTCCCCCCTAACCTAAACTAAACTCAGCCCTGCACCAGCCACGCTTCCACCCTTAGTCATCTCGCTATTCAGCCACAGCTTCAGCCACATCTCTAGCCACAGAATCTCGGCTTCTCAATCGCCTCTCAACCATTCCAAAATAGAACCGAGGGTGCCCGCGGGTTGCAACGGGCCATGATGGAGGGGGACCGCAAACGCAGCCGATTCGGCAGTTGGACTAAAGATCCCCAACCGTTTTTCGGTCCCTGAAAGACTATTTGATGATTCTTGGGGAAAGTAGACGGGAAGATAAACAAACCCTCAGTTGGCTTCGTCTGTTTGCTTCTTTTGCTCGATTCTCTTCCTGACCCTTGGCAACGCGGATAACCACCTCGATTACCCAAGACAAACGACAGAGACGCCATGGGGGAGTCCATCGACCGCGACAATGCCTTCGCAGGCGTCACAGCAAAGGCACAGGAGCTCTGGAGACACGCAGATCCCGCCTCGACGCCCATGTGGCAGTTTCTCCAGACGGTCAACCAGAAGCACAATCTGCACCTGACCGGATACCCAGACCTGTACAAATGGTCCGTCGACAACGTGGCTCAGTTCTGGGACGAGGTGTGGCAGTTTGTGGGCATTGTTTCGTCCCAGCCATACTCACAGGTTTGTTTCCATCTTGAGCGACGTTGGATGAAAGAGCTCGAGTACAGTAGCTGACCAGACCAGGTCCTGCCGCCTGATGCGCCCATGTTCCCTCGTCCCGACTTCTTCTCCGACGCCCGCCTCAACTTCGCCGAAAACCTCCTCTTCCCCCCCACGGCCAAGCCTCTCGACCCTTCCTCTACGGCCGTCATCACCACCACCGAACTCCCTGGCGACTTGCGCTCAACCACCTGGGCCGAGCTGCGCGAGTCTGTCCGCCAATGCGCCAATGCCTTGCGTGCCGAAGGTCTGAAGCCCCACGACATCGTTGCTGGTTATGTATCCAACCACGTGGAGGCGCTGGTTGCGATGCTGGCGGCCGCCTCTCTCGGGGCGATATGGACGGGCATCAGCCCTGACAGCGGCGTCTCTGCCGTGTTGGACCGATTGAGTCAGATTGGACCTCGCTTTCTGTTTGCAGACAACGGAACAGTGTACAACGGCAAGGAGTGGTCGAGCACTTCCAAGACAACAGACATTGTCGCCGAGCTCAGCAAGTTGGGGCTGCACAAGGTCATTGTCATCAACAACATCAAGGGCGATCTCGGCATTAAGGACATTGAGGCTCACGGTGTCGCGGCTGTTGAATACCAAAGCTTTCTCTCCAGCGCGTCATCGGATGCTCTCACATTTGAACAGCTGCCGCCATCACATCCACTCTACATCCTCTACTCCAGTGGTACCACTGGTCTGCCCAAGGCAATTGTCCACACTGCCCTGGGAACACTTATCCAGCACAAGAAGGAACACATGCTTCACAGCTCTCTAACCTCTTCGTCAAGCATGCTCTACTACACAACTACTTCCTGGATGATGTGGCACTGGAGCGTTGGAGCGCTCGCTGTCGGAGCCAAGCTGATTCTGTACTCGGGATCACCCTTCCGACCTAACTCATACATGTCCATTCCCCGCGTCTTGTCAGACCTCAAGGTGACCCATTTTGGCACCTCTGCAGCCTACCTCACGGCATTGGAGGCCAATAACGTTTATCCCGTTCGCGATTCCAGCATTGATTTATCCCATCTCGAAGCCATTTACTCCACAGCGTCACCACTGCCGCCATCCACCTTTTCTTTCGTTTACGAAGCCTTCCCCAAGAATATTAATCTTGCCTCCATCACGGGCGGCACCGACATCATCTCTCTATTCGGCGCCCCTTGCCCTCTCCTCCCCGTCCGCGTCGGCGAAATTCAGTGTGCCGGCCTCGGAATGGCCATCAAGGCTGTTGATTCCGTCACTGGCGAGGACATTCCCACAGGAGAGCCTGGCGACTTGGTTTGCGTCAAGCCTTTCCCCTGCCAGCCCCTGACTTTCTTCGGTGCCAAGGGTGACGACAAATACAAGGCTGCCTACTTTGAGCGCTTCGAGGACGTGTGTGGCGTCAAGGGTGCTGTGTGGCACCATGGCGACTTTGTTAAGATTCCCGACCCCAAGACGGGCGGTCTTCTCATGCTGGGCAGATCCGATGGCGTCTTGAAGCCGGCTGGCGTGAGATTCGGTTCAGCCGAGATTTATAACATTTTGATCCGATTCTTTGCATCCGAGGTTGAGGACGCTGTCTGCGTAGGACGCCGACGCGCAACGGACACGGACGAGACGGTTTGCCTGTTTGTTGTCCCGACAGCCGGGCAGCAATTCAACGACGACCTAAGAAACAGGATCAAGCAGAAGATTAAGAGCGAGCTCAGCCCTCGTCACGTCCCAGGAGTGGTGGAAGAATGCGGAGGCGGCATCCCCAAGACGGGCAACGGCAAAAAGTAAGTCTCGCAACTTGAGAACATTCATGGTTCATTGTCTAACGTGCATTGTAGAATCGAAGTTGCCGTAAAGCAGATTCTTTCTGGTATGAGCATCAAGACTAACGCCAGTGTTGCGAACCCCGAGGCACTAGACTGGTTCAAAGAATGGGCAAAGACACATTAATGATTTGGAAGGAGGAGATGATGTAGACACGGGTTTAAACGTAGCATAAAGAGAGAAAAAGCCAGGTCCTCCGTGATCAGGTTAATAGTATACCACCAAGAAGAGCCGGATGAAGTAGAGCGCTGGATATGGAATTTGGGCACAATGACGGCTCCAATGATATAGTATCCTCGAATTTAGGCCGTCTGAAATACAGAGCTGCCTTGCTGAATGGACATGTTTGGTCGCTTTAGAGAATGAATTCACTTTTGAACCGTCTCAGGAGATGTCACCACATTAAAAGCATTGGAGGGACCTGTTACTTCTACCTCAGTACAAGTAGATACTACATATACATTACAACACGCGAACAGGTATTTACAAGGGGTCATATTAATTACCTCAAGTGACAATTAACAGCCGCCACTAACAGTAACCTGTGTATATCCCTGTAACGGAAACGAGGGAGAAGAGCATCGTCCCATGTCCGTGATTGAAAAGCGAAGAATCAGCACAGACACGCAGGTACGAAAGAAACACACACACACGGGATGCCACCGCACCCAGCCGCGGCGCTTGTACGGCTCGAATGCGGCACTACTGCACTGCGACTCGCCGTTTATACGGGGGGGCGAAAAAGTGTGGCATCGCGGATGGAGCTGTAATCACGGCGTACATTGTACCTATGTATACGGTGTAGTTTTACAGGCAGGTATGTGCAAAGTACGGAGTACACGTATTACAGATACAGCAATGAGGGCTATGTATGTACTTGTAGGGATGGTGAGATGGGTGGTTGAGTAGTGTGAGGGCCATCGAGATTCGTAGATGCGGACTGCTGGATTTGGGATAGGACGCGAAGGGGGGAGAGGAAACAATACCGAGAGGGCGTGGAGGTGCAGTGATTAATTAGCTGGAGGGTTCATGGACGGAGAGGCATGGGAAGCGTGAAGAACACGGTACGGGCGATGTCTCGCAGCATTGAATCAAACAATACGGGGTATAGAGGACCAAGATACGATATACGGTACGAGTATGGATGTAGACAAATCGACCGAGAGCTGTCCATCTTTCTACACAGACCCGAGAAACACACATACTGTATTCATAAGAGAAAACGCACGTACAAGGAGCGAACCTCAAACTGGGCATCCCTCCCGCGATGAGCCAAAAACGCCCAGACACGCAACAAGAAAAAAGGAAGAAGAAAAAAGGTGCGTCCCGTCCGTCTTGGAACACAGTGCGGCCGCTTTAGGGAAGCATTGAAATTAGAGTATCCGCACGGCAATTCGGGACAAGGGCCAAGAAAAAGGGCCTTGCGCGTTGTGCATTTCGGTGCTTTTGCGTCTTTTTGCCCATAAGCTCCGAGTTTAACATGCAACGAGGGGGGATTCTTGGCTTTTCTCATCATGTTTTCTGCTTGTTGTAATCTTGTGAGTAGCAAAACTGGGTGCATACAGTACAAACTGTTACACAATGCTTGTACGAGATGGAAAAAAAGGCGGGCTCTTCTCTTTCTATGCACTTCTTCCCTCGCCTGGCGAACAACTTCAGCTTTTCGCCTCCCCGATTAATGGCTCGCAGGCCCTCCCAATCCCACCCAAGCCAAGGTCGAATGATTTCACCCCAGGCCGGGGTCCAGGATGAGTTGCGGATCGGCTAGTGCAGAGCAAAACGTCTTGGTACTAGGCCGGGCCAGAGCTGCGAGAAGAAGGTGGGCTCCGGAGGCAGGGAAGCGGGTCGCCGTAAATTGCGTCCTTGGCCAGTTCCGGGCTAGTATAGGTAGGATTTTGGGATTTTGGGGTTTGGATTAGGTGAGGATGATGATGATGAGGAGGAGAAGAGCAAAGGTGAGGAGGGCGGTGGTAGTGGGAGAGTGAGGGTGAGGAGGAGGATGAGGCATCGCGGCTGGGTCCTGTGCTGCTCTGCCCAGTGCACCTTGTGGGAGCTGCTGCGTGCATAAAGGATTGATGCATTTCCCGTCGGCTTCACTTGTACGAATATTGCAGCATAAGAGCATGCTTCCGCCAGCAATATTACTCGCAATCCCCCGTATCGTCGCCTTGTCTAGGCTAATCTGCTCAGGGGTCGACCTGCAGGGTCACGGCCAGTGGCGTCAACGGGTCTCCAGGAACCGCGATGCGTTATCGAGAGACGAGAAACCCGTTGGCCGGTTCGCTGACAGATGGATTGGCTACTGCTCTGGTTGGCCGCGGAAAGCTGCATCTCAGAATGTACGATGGAAGCCTCGTCAGGCCAAACGGCCTTTGTGTACAAGTACGGTAGCGAGCCACTTCATTTCCAGGCGCACCCTGGTCGTCCCTCTCGAGTCCAGAAACGAAGAGGCCATGGAAGCCTGCACATGTTCTTTGGGAGACGCGACTCCACCAGGCCTCCTTGCCCCTGATAATAAATCACCAGGCATTGATTACGAGCAAGCAGCCAAGAGACACGGAGAATCTGCATCTCGGGAAGGGCCTCGCCTAGGCGACACAGTGGAATTTTGCACTCGGCCGTCACTGTGCCGTGGTCAGATGGTGACTCTCTGGTTGGCAAAGTTGGATTCATCTGCACCTAGCGCTGGCATCCTGCAGCTCGGCAGCTTGTGCGCGTCACGGTACAGGACAGGAGCATTAGCAGCGTCGCCGGGTCGTTGCCGTTTGTCTGTCATTGTGACTGATCGTCGTGATTGATCAATACCATGATAGATACGGAGCACTGTACGAGTACAAGACCAACCGCGGATGCAACCGACAAGACAGGCCTTCAGGCAGGACTACCTTGGCACAGTATTTTCGAAGCCGCAGAAAAAAAAAACGAGGCCGCCCGCAACTCTGTTTTGGCATCGACCCTGGGCCATTTCCCGGATACCAGAACCGCGGGCCATGACGCGCTTAGAAATAGAAATGGAAACGCCCGGACGCAAAAAGTCACACGGCGCGACGGGATGGGATTGAGTGACTGGGCTGATCCAGTCAATTTGAAGCAAGACTTGTGAGCTGCGTTGCTTTGCGACGAGGTGCTCTGCGTTGCGTTGTGTCGCTCCGGTACTTGGACGGGCTGCGTCGCCAGAGGCGGGGACAAAGTACAAGTACCTCCCGGACAGCCTGTGGTGGCCGCTATTTCAGACCTGCCTTTCCCCTTACAGCACAAGTGCGGCCATTAGCAAGAGGAGCGGATGCACGCAAGGCCATATCATTTGGTAGTGCCATTTTTCTGATCTGTGACGGATATGTACAATGAGCGAATGCTTTTGCTGCAACTTCCGTCGGGAGGTGTACTAAGGTAGACGGTACAGTACAGTACAAATTGTTGGTACGAGTACTTGGGCCTGCTTGGACGTAATGTGGCTAAAAATGACGCCCAACTCACAAAGTTGTTCTGGTCGGGCGTCTCAATTCTAGGCTCAAATCTCCCCCAAATCTTCAGCTCCTAGCGCTCCAGGCTTAGCACATCGACCCGGCCCTGCAAAGCGCGGTGCCAGCGCTCGCCCAGCGCTCGTCCAGCGAGGGGCTCCACCCGATCAGTTCAGTGTAAGCTGCCGCTCAGGGCCTCGCATGCCCACCGTCAATTTCCCAAAAACCCGCCCCAGGCACCCCAGCCAGGCTAGAGCGCACCAACCCCCCTGGGATAGGAGCTAACGTTGCTGTACCTGTAGCTCACTTCAGTTCTTCCCTTTCCCCCCAACCCAACCAGAGCCAGCGCATTCTCTCCTTCTCCTCTCCCTCCGCTCTCCACAATCCCAACCGTCGTCAATTCGATTCCCTCCCGACGACGACGCCGCCAAACCCGCAACAACTCCCTCGCCCGCAGTTTTCTCGATTGTCGTCACCCGTCGCCGTCACCGTCGATCCGCCATGAATTCGCAGCCCAACGATGTGTCGCCCGAGGCGATGCAGGCGCGCATCCAGCAAGCGCGTCGCGAGGCCGAGACGCTCAAGGACAGGATCAAGCGGAAGAAGGATGAGCTGGCCGACACCACACGTACGTTGTTTCTCTCTGAGTCTCTCTCTGCGCCGCTCTGAGCTGCTCAATCGGGGTTGAATCTTTTTATTTTTATTCTCTTTTCGCGATGCTAACCCGATGCTTTCCCCCCCTCCAGTCCGGGCTGTCGCTCAGCAG
This sequence comes from Trichoderma virens Gv29-8, assembly GCF_000170995.1. Lineage (NCBI taxonomy): Eukaryota > Fungi > Ascomycota > Sordariomycetes > Hypocreales > Hypocreaceae > Trichoderma > Trichoderma virens. The sequence goes on from NW_014013667.1 coordinate 277,598, forward strand.
GCTCACGAGCCCATCCCCAAGAACCAGCTCATGCGGGCGAAGCGGACGTTGAAGGGCCATCTGGCCAAGATCTACGCCATGCACTGGTCTACAGACCGCCGACACCTCGTTTCAGCCTCGCAGGACGGAAAGCTCATCATCTGGGACGCCTACACCACCAACAAAGTCCACGCCATCCCCCTCCGATCATCATGGGTCATGACCTGCGCCTACGCCCCCAGCGGCAACTTTGTCGCCTGCGGTGGTCTCGACAACATCTGCTCCATCTACAATCTGAACCAGCAGCGCGATGGCCCCACGCGAGTGGCCAGGGAACTGTCCGGCCACGCCGGTTACTTGTCTTGCTGCCGATTCATCAACGATCGAAGCATCCTCACCTCGTCCGGTGACATGACCTGCATGAAATGGGACATTGAGACGGGCCAGAAGGTCACCGAGTTCGCCGACCACCTTGGCGATGTCATGAGCATCAGCTTGAACCCCACCAACCAGAACACCTTCATCTCTGGTGCCTGCGACGCGTTCGCCAAGCTCTGGGATATCCGTGCCGGAAAGGCGGTGCAGACCTTTGCCGGCCACGAGTCTGACATCAACGCCATCCAGTTCTTCCCCGACGGCCACTCTTTCGTCACGGGATCCGACGATGCCACCTGCCGGCTGTTTGACATTCGTGCCGATCGCGAACTCAACCTTTATGGAGTGCGTAGAGCCTGAGCCTTGGAAATGCTGACAGTTGAAATGCTAACATGTTGATTTAGTCTGAATCCATTCTCTGCGGCATCACATCCGTTGCCACCTCCGTGTCTGGACGTCTGCTCTTTGCCGGATATGACGACTTTGAGTGCAAGGTAAGTCCGCGTCTCATGAAAACTTTAATTTTTTTCCCTCTCAGATGACGTCTGATGCTGATTCGTGCAAACCAGGTCTGGGACATTACACGAGGTGAAAAGGTTGGCTCTCTGGTAGGCCACGAGAACCGTGTGAGCTGCTTGGGTGTCAGCAACGACGGAATCAGCTTGTGCACAGGTTCATGGGATTCTCTGGTAAGTTGGACAAGATTGGAGCCCTTTTTCAAACTCGACACGACTAACCTCCTCCGCAGCTCAAGGTTTGGGCCTATTAAAATGCCTGCGTCTGTGATACAGATGGACTTTTCTCGCATATTTCGATTCAAGTCTACTCCGTGACTTTTCTTCACCATCCGCATTCAAACGATTATATTACCCGCCAATTTCGACACCCGACTACGCATATCTGGCTTGCGAATACTGGCGTACGCAGGACGAAGTGACGAAACGTGCCCTACTTACACCATAACTCTTTTTATTTATTTATTTTTTGGCCGATGCATGAGCCCCGTGTAGGGGCATCTCAACCCCGATTCTTTGGGCGACAGTCGGAAAAGGAAACCGGCCGACTTGATACCTTTTGTTTCCCCTTTTCCCTCTCTCATTTTTTTTTTCCTTTTTATCTTTTTTTTTCTCCCGCCTCTGATCCCCAAAATTCTTTGCACAATAGTTTCTGCGTTTTCTGATAAGCTCTGGATTGTTGGCCACGGGCTGGGTGTATTACTTGATGGTTTTCTATGTCTTCAGTTGCCTCTGTACGCGTTCCCGCTCCCTCAGCGGATTTTTTTTCTTTAAATATGCCGATCGAGCGAGCTTAAGTGTTTTTAGAAGGGCGCGCATATAACAGAGCTACGAGAAAAAAAAAATTCTGGAGAGTAAGGGGAGAGGGGTGGAGAGGCTTCTTTTTGGAAGATTTAAGTGTGATGGGGGAGAAGGGATGGTGACGTGGTATGGAATGGTAGGGGTGTTGGCGACTTATAACAAGGAGCAGATCAAGCTTCCAGATAATACAGTACGATGATTCAACAAGACCGGGTCACATATTTTCTTTTTATTCTTCTTCTTTTCTTTCTTCTGCCGGGATATATAATGACCACGTGCGAAGGATGCGGGAAGCAAACGAGGGAGCCAAGGGAGGAAATGTTGCGTTGATGGGTTTGGAATGAGGATGAGCAGTTGGAGGGGGGAGAGGCGCCCGATACCAATGGGGAGGATTCGTGATTTTTTTATTTGCTTTTTCTCTGTTTTTGTTTATTGCATTTGTTCGGCTCAAAGTGCGTGGATTTTTTGTCACTATGTTGTTTGTTAATCTGTTTTTTTTTTCCCTTATTACTGAATGAGATCGATTATTGTAATGTGTGCTGGATGAGGAATCTTTTGGGTTAAAGAAAGATGAATAAAAGCAGTTGAATATATTGCCTTGGCTTGGTTCTGAAGTGATGGACTTTTGATGACTTGATAATTTGGGTTGCTTGGGTGAGATGTTGGATATGAGATGGTGGGATGAATGAGCTGGGAGAATATAGTATCTTGTGATGGAGTGGTGAAATGGTCTTGGGATGATAGGGATTTTTTTGGTGAGGGGTTGTTTAAGAGATTGACGTTTGATTTGAAGGCTTGGATTTGTTGGATGTTGGGTTGTGGGAATGGTGAAGTGGAATTTTGAGTTTGTTCATTGAGCGGGATGTGAAGCCCAACTTTCTCGGGGGACAATGGGGATTAAGAATGCAAAGGGTAGAAGAAAATTGAGATGTGTTTGCTTTACGATGAAGTTGATGTTTAAATAAATGGCTTGCTTCTTGCTTATCTGTGTGTGTACCTGCAATAGAAGAAATCCTGTTGTTGATGAACATATAAACGCATTGCACGTATTGCGAATGCTGTGAGAGTGGCTATTTGCCTTGTTAGTTTTGCAACTGCAAATATTATATTTCTTCTTAGGTTATACTACGAAAGTGTAGCTCGAATAGGTGACACTCGTTCCATCGTCATTTCATCGGATCGAATTTGTAACATAAAGTAAAACATAGGGCATCATCGATATCTGATGAGAGCAGTTGTTATCATTTAGCAGATGAGAGTCTCCATCAAGACCATCTACGCACCGACATCGAATCCAAGAAAATTCTAGAAAACCCGAATAGTATTCTAAATATGGCTACCTAATTTTTTTTTTTTTTTTTTTTTTTTGTGACAAAACTCAAACGGGCCGTGAGTGACGGAGATCGTTGATGGCCCGTGTGGGTTTTGGATGTTTGATCCATTCTACGGACGAAAGTGTCGGGAAAACATACAGTATGCTGAAATTAAGGACAATAGCACTGATAGAAAAAAACAAAAAAAACATTGTTCTACATATTGACGTACTATATAAGTAAGCTTATGAGTAGAGATTGTAAGGTTTGTAACAAGAATATAGATATGGAGGGATATCATGGTCTAGAACATGGTGTACCGTATAACGAGCGCGGTGATCAAACATGGACATTAGACGAATATAGAGAAACCAGGATGACGAAACTCTAGTTGAGATGAAAAAGAGGCCTTTGTATCATATAGCATGAGCTCACCGCTAAATCGAGATGATATGAAGTTGGGTTAGGACTGCTCCAGGACTGTTTCGGTGTAGTGTCGTGTATGAACCCGATGAAAGCGGTATCGTATGAGACGAGGCATGAGTGTAGAGTTTGGGCAAATTATCTTTCAAAACTGAGATGCCGTAATATAGATGTGCCATGTCGAGGCATAGAAATACTAGGTAGCCATATCACTGCTTACCTTTGCTAGCTGGGTTCTAGATGATACCGGGCAACAAAGAATACAGATATTTCATTCCTCTCAGCTTTGTGATGTTTCCGGGATGCCTTACCAGGAAGCTTCCCCATTAAGTCAATTTGATGCATCTTGTATTGACGATGAGCACTTTAAAGACAGAAGCGCTGCAAGCGAGGCAGAAGAAGTGCATATGAAACCACACAACTCACAACATCAACGCACAAACAGTACTAGGCCCAAGGTCACACGATATCTGCCTCAAATCTCTAGCCGAGCTGAAGAGTCTCGGCCTTCAATACCGAGCGCCATATGACTGACTTCAATCTGGATCCGACGTTGCAGGTCACAGCATGGTAGCAGGTAAGTGGCAACAGCCTTGCACAGAAGAAATCCGACAACGCAGAATCAGGCTGATGCAGCAGTCAAATACCTGAGCTCATCAAGCTGAGTCAATGCTGTCGCCCCCAACGAAATAATAGTTACATCGCGCAGCCAAAGAGCCTCTCGTATCCGGACTCTTTCAGCATAGCATCTCCATTAGTCCGATGCAAATAACAGTCGATATTCGTTGGCCCCCAACCGTAAAAGATTAGATGGCATCATTTCTTCGGATAGGCGTTGGCTGCGCCACACTGGATTTGCCTTGCTGTATTCACTTTTTCTTGGTCCCAAGAAATACAAAATAAAATCACAAAATAGAAAAGATGAACACGACGAGGGCCAAGTCGTTACCCTCAAATTGACCAATGAGAACCCCGGAAATACTGGCAGCACCGCCCACAAGATACGCGCCCAAGATGACCAGGGGCTGAGATTAATTAAACAGGCCTCTGATCTGCACAGGAAGGGTGAAACGGATTCTGAAACGACAGGCATGAGTTGGCCTTGCCTGATGGAGACTAGCCGTGTGCGCATGGATTAAGCGTAAGACGTCGTGATCCCTGGCATTGTCCTTGGTCTGCCTCTTGGCTGGAAGTGCCGAAGACCATGTAGTACCAACTGCTAATGTGAATGGTTTCGGCAGTGGGACGAACCGGAGGTGGCGGTGAGAATCAAAGATGAGATGAAATGTTGAAACCGGCTTGAAGCCGCGAGTACAAGCATCTCGTAGCAAGTTCAATGGCGGCGCTTGTTTGCTGTCAAGACATACGAGTACGGCATCATGCAAGTCAGAGCAGAGGGCATCGCGGTAGTACTCGTATATTGCAACTCTGCTGTTGGTCATCAGCTTACCATTTCGGAACCAACGCCGTCATCCCATGCGCAGGTACAGACGCAGTAAGCTGCTGCTCGCAACGGACCACGTCAGCCAAACCGCCATCCCAGACTCTCACCGTCTTCCAAGATGGAGATAGGGCTGGTCAAGCTGTTGAAACATACCGCCTCTCCGAAGCCCCCCCCAGGGTTTTTGCTAGCCGACCACGGCTGTCGAATTCGTACCTGTTCCCGAGCTGGTCGTCATGCGCATGAAAGGCTGTCGCGAGCAGACTCAGCCGCCCAATCACGAATATTCTCGACATCCTTGCCCGCCCAGGAATAGCACACACCACTCGAAATTAACCTGCCATGCAAGACGTGGCATGCGGGGAGGGTCCAGAAATCCTTCCAAACATTCCAAACATTTTCTATCCAGTCAGCCAGGCCCATGTGTCGACTTCCTAAAAGACGCATAAATCAGCGGAGAAAATGTCATCTCCGTCTGTGTAATGCTTGCTTGTGCATTTGGGCATGGGCTAGTCGCAGATCCGGTTCTTGTCGTGGCATTAATAACAGCAGAGCTCAGAGAGACGAAATCGACTGCCTCAATGCGAGGCTCAGCCGTCAGTCGTCCGTTTTCTTAGCGCCGGTGGTTCGACGAGGAGCCCACATGTCCAACCCCGGGCTTTGGGCAAAAAAGAGAGTCTGGCAACTCCGGGGTGCAGGACGAGAGTGGGAATCATGGGCGTCATTCAGCTTTCTGGCATGACCGCATTGGCCGAGTGATAGCAAGAGAGGGCAAGGGGGGGCCCTGTCGTCACAATGTCGGCGTTTGATCACTCTTCAGCCTTGTCGAGGATCAATGCTTCCATGAAGACGGAGTACTCCGTAGAGAGTCTAGACGGAGTCGAGCTGAGGATGAGCTCCGGAGCTGAGTGCTGTATTGTGCTTGGTATTGTACTTGGTATTGGTTCAGCTGATCAGTAGAGAAGAGCATCCATGTAGCTTCAATTGCGTTCTGATTCTGACTTCCAATGTGTGGGAATGCCTGGATGTTGCTGTATTGTGTTGCTGTAACGGACGCCTGAGCTTTTGGTGTTGTAGGGCTCAATCACAGCATCAAGCCACCAAAATACACCAGCGCCACAGCCCCCGCGCGCCACTTCTTCCACTTCTTCCACTTCTTCCACCTCTGCCCACACTTTGTACACAGCATATGCACATTCTATCCACCACAACTCCGACTTCGCCAATCACGAACCCGGTCCTCTCTTCTCCTCGCTTTGAAACCCGCCAGACTCGGCACTGCGACTGCTTGATCTCGTGCTGAGCCCTGCCCACTGGATCCCCCCCCTGGTAGCTCGCATGCTTCGATCTGCCTGCTGAAACCGCTTGTCGCATCAAAAAAGGGGGGCGTGCGTCGTGTCAGGGGCCCCGTCTGCCGTCCACTCGACTCTCTCTTCGCTCTCGCCGACGTTTCTATTTCTTCCCATCTTTTCGCGCCTCTTCGCTGCTTGATCCAAGCGTCTTTCTTGAGCTAATCACATTGAAGAAAAAGACTCTGCTGTCTCACCCCCTTGCTGCTTTGCTCCGCTTCTTCGAGAAACGCGCTGCCCGAAAGCCAGTCGACAGTTCCCACACGCCCCTCCCGCACACGTCGTCGGCTCACTTGACAGGCCTGGCCAAGTTCGTTTCTTCTCTGCCCGCTGGTTCGAGCTTACAGTTGCTCGTACACTTCATCAACCACCCATCTATATAACCACCATCAGTCGCCCGCTCGTGCCCGAGCCTTTTGCCCAATATGACCACTGAAGCACAAGAAGAATTCGACAGACTTGTCGCCAACAATACCCATCGTGAAACCCTTCACCCTGAAGACCGTGACGACGCCGACTCCCACCACGGATCTGACCTCTCTGAGGAAGAACAATATCGCAACGCCAGAATCGAGGAAGCCATGAGAATGCCTACTGCCGCTGCCGAGCTTAAGCTCCCCCCCGCGTCATTTGACAGCGGCCGTTCCACCGGTGTCAAAGGCGTCATTGCCGATGCCAGAAGCTATGAATCTGCCCGCAAGACGAAATGGAGAAACCGAGCCATGTCCGTTCGCAAGAGCGTCTTTGGTGCCCCCCGCTCAAGCGACAAACAAAGCGAGAGCGAGAGCGAAGAGGCCATCTTCAGCGGTGGTGATGACGACGAGGAAGAGCTGTTTTTGAGCCAGTGGAGAGAGGCCCGGAGACAGGAGCTCGAAAAGGAAGCCGGCCAGTCTATTCGCACCAGAAGGACAAGCCCCAGCACGCGGATCTATGGCCGCATGGATGAGGTAGATGCCTTGGGGTACCTGGATGCCATCGAAAAGGTGAACAGAGAGACGACCGTTGTTGTCTTTGTCTACGATCACGAGGTAAAGAGCTCCCGTTGTACCCATCTTGACATGACAGTACTCTAACATTGGTTGTCCAGAGCGAGGTCTCGTCAGCAATCGAATCAGTGCTGCTGCCACTGGTCAAGTCCAACCCATCAGTTCATTTCGTCAAGGTCCACTATGAGGATATTGAATTCGACAATGCCGCGGTGCCTGCTCTTTTGGCCTATCGAAACCAGGGAGACCTGTTTGCTAACCTCACTGGCATTATTGAGATGATGCCAGATGACGAGCACTTTGGCGCCGAGTCTCTGGAAAAGGTCCTCAAGAAGCACGGCGTGCTGTGAAGCTGAATCTGCATAATAATTTGCATACTATAAACCACTCTGCATCTCGCTTGCCTTCTTTTTCATCTCTTCATTTTGTACGCCATTATATTAATCAGCGGCTCGCTTCGGTTAGAACCGACGGCAGCCTACTCGGATAGCATCATGCCTTGGAAAATCGCCGTCTGCTTGTCTCAGCCTCCTGACTGACCCCCGGCTGCCGGCACGATCTTCCGTGCCACAACATTTTTGTGAAGATACCCCACTTCTTCGAATTTCTTCTTCTTGGCTACTGGGATCATGGACTTGGGATAGACTTTACCCCTTGGCGGGTTGTGATGGCTGCCGTCCCCCAACAGCGGACCAGATCCCTGCTTCGGAACTGGTCCTATCTATTTCCGCCATTTTTGCTTTGTTTTTGTTCTGTTTTTTCTTTTTGCTTCGGCCAACACGGAGTTTGCGGAGACCGGGGGATGGGAAATAAAAACTTTAGACGGGGAGCGGCACGCGTATAATGTCGGAATGTGGGAACGCCTTCTCGTTTTTCTCTTTGCCTTTTTTTTTTGTTCGCTTTTTCACATGCCAGGATATGACGGGCTATGCATGGGGGGCGATGGTTATGACAGATTTTGACGGTGGGCACTTGGTAGATAAGGCTGGCCAAATGCCGAAGCGACATTGGCAAATATGAAATCACAATTGCATACCTTATCTTGAATTATGCCAGCTACTGTACTGCTGTCTGTTCTAATGTGGTGATTCTGTGTACCTGTTGCTGCATGCGTGAGAGGTAGTACGTAAGCGTAACAAAGACGCCTGGGCCGTGGCGCAACTCGATTGATCTAATTGATGCATATGAGGCCTAGCAAGCTTCGATGCTATGAGAATGGGCTTATTCGGAGGCCGTGTGGTTCTGCAACAGAATTTCGTTGGGCTGGTTGGGCTGGTTGGGCTTGAAGTGGCTCGTCTATATACTTTCCATGTACGGAGTACTTGATGCAAAATGTCGCAAGTTCCAACCATCTGAGAAGAAGCGAAATCTGGCCACGAGAGTACAAGAAACAGCCATCATCATGTAGCCAATATTCCAAAAATCAAATGCCTTTTTTTATGGGCTCCCCGCATCGAAAAAGGGCCCCGCCTGGCGGAGACTGGAAGCTCGGGATGGCGGGAATGGAAGATGGAGATGGAGAGGGTCCACAGTGGGAAGAGAGGCACTGACGTATGAAGCGAGCACATGTCGGGACAGCGATGATGCTTTGATGTCGAGAAGGATGGAGGGACGGGGGATGGATGTGTGAGGGCGAGTTAGGGGAGTTGTGGTGGTTTGTATGTTTGCTTGTTTTTCTTCTGGACTGCGCTGGATTCTGCTGGAGATGCTATTTTGGCAAGAGAAAATATGTAAATTGGCGATGGAGATGATGCTAAGTTTATAGATTGCAAGCCTTCAACGCCCAACGTGTAAATTCAGAGGGGTCGGATACACACAGTGACCCCTCACTTGGATTACATTGCCTTACGCATGACACTTGGTTCCTTGCAAGCCTCACCACCACAAGCTGCAGATGGATGCAGACTTATTTTAGCCTCGTCTCCGCCTGTTTGATATTGAGTATTGAGCATCGGCTGGTGCTTGCGTTTGATGATGTTCCATGTCGCAGCTGTACAGTAGCCTCTCATGTTGATTCCACAAAATACATAGGTTCCGTTCGCATTCACTGGAAAGCTAAATCAAAAGTCAAGCTGGACAACGGCCCAACTATCATTCTCTTGGCCTTGATTCCATCAAAAACCGTGAAAAGCCTCGTCCGCCACTCAAGCGGCGACCCCACCATCCATCTCAGTCAGGCAGATGAAGCCTCGTCTTACCTCTTTCTTCTTGCTTCATTCGCCCTCTTCCCCTTCTCTCTCCATCCTGTCCATCCCTTTGGTCCTTCTGCTGCCCGTCGAGTCGAATCAAATCACAGCCGTAGAACAGACTGCATAATCTTCACGTGAGACGACCTACCTTGCTCCATCTCACCATCCTCCAGTCCATCTCCATCTCCATCTCCACCCCCAACTCCATCCATCTTACAACCCTGAGCAATTCCCTCGTCGTTCCAGGTCACGCGCGGTGCTGCCAGAGGACATCGGGACTCAATTCAGCAGCCAACCCCACCCGCTCCAGCGCCATTCGTAGCAGCTAGAGAGCCTGCTAAACCGCTAAACCGCTAAACCGCTATATCCACAGCGCCATCAGGCAGCCTCGGGTTCCCGCAGGCATCAACTCAGCCTCAAAGCTATCCCTGGAGCACGGCGCTACCACATCCAGCTTCACCACTCGGGCCTATTCTATTCTGTGGATTTTCTTGTGTTGCGACGGGGTCAAGACTCTTTTTTGACTTGCCTTTTTTTATACTTCTCTCCCGTCCTTTTGGGAGCTCTTCTTCTGCTTCTGCACTTCCGCCGTGGTTAGTTGTTTCATTGCAAAGCTGTTGGCCTGTGACCTCACTCTCCATTCATCCAAGCTCAACCCCTCCCCGCCTTCTTCTCCCCTCCATTCACCCAAGACCACTGCCACTGTCCTCCTCGCCGCCCTCAAACCAGTTACCAGTTGCCAGTTACCCGCAGCCTGTTGATTGTTGATTCATGGGCCTGTCGACGAGTCATCGCCTGGGTGCGTGAGATGGTCCTCGAACTGACCACAGTCACTTCGTGATGGAACAGCGTGAAACGCAGCTTCGCCGTCGCGATACTTTGCTTGCCCGCCTGAGCAACCCTTCGAGCAACCCTTCGAGCTCTCTGCCAGCACCGCCCTCGACACTCTCGCCATCGGCGACGACACAAACTCCCGCAGCTGCAGGCCTCTCTGCCTCTGAGCCCACCCTCCGATTTCCCAGGCCGCAGGGCAACACGCAGCTTGCAAATTGGATATCGAGCAGCAACCCCAACATGATGGATCTCGCTGCACCGGCCGACGACAATAGCATGTCCGAATCAACCTACGAGATCGTCTCGGGCCCGAGCACCGACACGGAAGAGTCCCAGGACGGCCACTATTCCGGGTCCATCAGCGAGTCCGTCGGCTCGCTCGACATTCCTCGCCCAGACGATGTCCATAGCCTGGCGGAATCAGACGATTCATACGAGACCGAGTCTGCCGTGGATGACGCCGACATGGCCGGCGCATCGTCCGACCGCGACGAGACTGAGGACGAGGAAGACGATGAAGACTCGGTTCACGAGGACATTGTGCTGGCCGAGTCTCAAATAACACACGACGACTCCAACAAGACCGAGCCCTTCCCCATGTTTGATGAAGTATATTCTCAATCATCGCTCGAATACACGCAGCAGAGTCTGGGAACTCCATCGTTTCCCACTCCCGAGGCCAGCCGAGTCATCGAGAGACCTGCCGATTTTGAGAAAAAATCCTTCAAGAAGAAGATGTCTGAGCTTTGGCAATTCGAATCTCAGATCAAGGAATTTTTTGTCGAGACAACATGGGGTGCCTTTCCTGGCTTCGTGTTTGTCCTCGTCATCCTCGTGGTGCTCCCCATTTTCTACGCGCCAGCATCCAAGTCGGCTCCGCCAGACGTTCAAATGCCGCCATCCATCACGGCAACTGTCACAACTACATCCTATCTCACCTCTTCGACGGCATTGTCATCAACTTCCAGCAGTAGCAGTCTCGTCCCTTCATCGACCAATGGCGTGGCATTGATGCCCATTGGAGAGGCTCAGTCAGACGACTGGATATTCGGCGCCAAGACGCCGGTTGTGTCATTCACTGCCGAAGCACACAATGATATTTTGATTCACATTCCCAACAGCATCAAGAAGACATGGTTGGCCAAGGAGTGCGTGACTGTGACTGCCAAGAGAGGAGACGGCCCTGTTGATACCACCATGTCTCTGGTGGATGAGGGTCTCCGCCTAAAGTTTGCCAAGAGGGAAGCCCACGGCGTCGTCAGCGTCATTCTCGAAGCTAAATGCCGCCCCAAGATTCACAAAGTTGTTAAGGTCCACTTTGGCAAGGGCTTGATGGAGGGCGCTCTGGAGCGAACAAAGCATCTTGCCCTCCTCGCCCAGGATCTCTCCGGCCTCGTACCAGCTGCTGCTCAGGAAGCAGAGCGGCGTATTGAGAATGCCAAGCAGTCACTGGGCTCGGCATGCCAAAACGTTTGCCAAACAGTCACCGAGACGGTCTCAAAGACATTTGGCGCCAGCTTTGCCAACTTTGTAGATGTGCGGCAGCAGCTGGACAATCTCGTGTCAACGGCCAAGATTCAGTTTGATGAAGCCGCTCAAGGCATCACCAGCAAGATTGACGAGATTACGCAGCAAGCTACGGAGAATCTACCTTCGGTGGAAGATGTGCAGAACCACCTTCAGCTGCAGCTCCTTGACGCCCAATTGTCGGCCAAACTTTGGTGGCTGCAGGCCTTTGGCAGTGAGGAGGAGCACGATGAGTACTTGCGCAAGGCCAAGTCGTACGCAGCCGACAAACACGCAGCAGCCGCCAAACATGCCGCCGCGGCCAAACAAGCAGCAGCAGCCAGACATGCAGCAGCCATCAAGCGCGCAGCAGCAGCTAGACATGCAGCCGCCGCCAAGATCGCAGCCGCCGCGAAGAAGTCGAAGCAGGCCAAAAGGGTTGTCCACGAGAAGCTGGCGGATCCGGCCTCACGACTGTGGTCCAAGCTGAGGGGCAGGTCAGCATGCCGAGAGAATTCGCACGAGCAGTGCAAAGGCTCACCATGAGGGCACCCTGCTTTTACGTGGTTGATTTATCTTTTTTCTTTTTTTTTTTTGTTCCCCCCTCAACTTTCCTATTTTGCAACCACGGAAATCCGCAAGGATTGGGCATATGTATTAATGAACTTGAATGAACAGAAACAGGTTGGAATGGATGGACGGAGTTTATGGATTTGACCTTTTACTTGGCTTGTCTTATCATACTTGTTTGTCTTTTCAGGTTGTGATTGTGATGCGAAAGGGAAATGGCAGTTGATTCTATGGCAAACGCAAATACACGAGCTACTTTACTTTGCCTGCGTATGTCGTTGATATCTTATATACAATGAGACTTATAATACCATTTACCTTTTGGCTCTGAGACATGTCAGAATTGTGAGAGGCGTCTATTTACATGTCTACATACTAGTAGTACCTATTTGGGGGTCATCTCTAGGTACCTAATAAGTCGTGGATATTTGATAGTGTGTGTCACTTGATCACCCCCAGCGCAGCACTCCCGTGATTTCCCACGTTCTTTGGGCCGTTAAATGGCTCAGAACCACGTGCCGTGTATTTTATTCACTGTCTGTAAGGTACCTCGCATTAGTACAGCCTGTATGCTGCCTGAGCTGTGAAAATGCTGTCTCCAGTAAGACGAGTATTACTTGCATACAGGTAGGCTGTGAGGGGCAGTGAAGACGGCAAATACACAACAAATGTCGCCACCCAGCATGTCTATTTACCTAGATACCTTAGATGCACGCAATGTACAAAAGGGGCTCTATACTTGATAGCATCAGCTCTAGCATCGTGAATTAATACCAATAAGAAATAGACTAAAAGTACCCTCCCACCATAAACAGCCGTCTCGCGACATGGCCCGTCCCAAAAGAAACAGGTGCCGCTGCAGGTTAGTGAGTCCAGGGAAATGAGTGGAAGAAAAAATAAAAAATCAGCCCCGCCACTCAGAACAGCATGGAAGGGAGGGGCAGCAAGCCAGGCAGAACCACAAGCCCCTCGCGCGGAAAACCACCAACCACCACCTTGTTTTTTTTTTTAAACCCAAACCTCCGTCCCGCTAGGCAGAACCAGGTACAGAAACATACAATAACCTGCCTCTTTCTTCTTCTTCTTCTTGCGACAAAAGTCCATCGCCAGCGATACTTGGTCCCATTTTTTGTCCAGCTTTCGGTGAGTTTGTCTTTTTGCGAAGCGCCCGCGTTTTTTTGGCGAGGAGGGAGGGGGAACGGCCCCCCTTGACTCTTCTCGCTGTCACCCCGCTACGCCACCACGACAGGACGTTTGCTTGACAGCATATATTTTTTGGGTTTTTGCAAAAACGACTAACCTTGCTTATTCACGGAACCAGAATCCTTTCTTTTCGACATCCGACCGATCCTCACATTTCCAAAATGTCTTCCACTGACGCTACCGAGCCCAAGGTCGAGCAGACCACCACTGAGGTACGACTCCCATAAACATCTGCTTGCTTTGTCCCCCCTTCCGATCGATCGCCGGTCTTTTGTCGGTTCGGCCGTTGCGGGATATCGCCTACATGTCGTCCATCGTTTTTGTGCTGACCCGCGGCTTCTATCTAGGCTCCCGCCTCTGTGACCGCCTCCTCCGTCTTCTCCATGTTCGGCGGCGGCGAAAAGAAGGAAAAGAAGGAGGACGAGGACCGTGGCGACAACTCCGGAAGCGCAAAGGCCCAGCGCGAGGCCAAGGGCGAGGAGGTAAGCTGCGAAAAATGCGGTACATCTCTCTATGGAAATCCCCTCCCAGCTGACAACGTGTCGATAGGACGAGGCCCCCGAGAGCGAGGACGTCCACTTCGAGCCCGTCGTCAAGCTGACCGAGAAGGTCGAGGTCAAGACCAACGAGGAGTCTGAGGAGCAGCTCTTCAAAATGCGCGCCAAGCTGTTCAAGTTCGTCAAGGCCGCCAAGAAGGAGGGCGAGGAGGCCCCCGCTACCGCCGGCGAGTGGAAGGAGCGAGGAACTGGCGATGTCAGGCTGCTCAAGCACAAGGAGAACGCCAAGGTCCGACTGGTGATGCGACGAGAGAAGACCCTCAAGGTCTGCGCCAACCACTACAGTACGTTGTTTCTTTCCCCCACATCTACGTTTCCCCCAGTCGCCCCACGCATGATCGGGCGTACGGCTACGGAGAAAGGGACTAGGTTTACTAACAGGTGCGCGCAGTTGTCCCCGAGATCACGCTGTCGCCCAACGTTGGCTCTGATCGAAGCTGGGTGTGGAACGCTGCCGCTGATGTCAGCGAGGGAGAGCCCGAGGCTGTGACTCTTGCTATCCGATTCGCCAACTCCGACAGTATGTCAAGACTTGTGCTTTAACGCTGGCCAGCGTGAATATTCACTAACATGATGATTTGCAGACGCCAACCAGTTCCGGGATGCCTTCCTGAAGGCGCAAAAGGACAGCGCCCACCTCTTCCAGGCCGCCGACGAGGAGGAGGAGAAGAAGGAGGAGTAGAATGACTGCTCAAGCCGATACTCCCTTGACCCGACCGTCAACCCCAAATCAATGCTTGCCGCTTCTCGAACCATAATTTCCCCCCATCACTACGCCGTATCAGCCGTTGAATTAAACACGGCGATGCTTGAACCTTACACACCCCACGCCCCATCACAACACACAACATGACAACACCATACCCGTACACAAACACGCGCGCGACAGATGGATCGATATGAGCCTCTGTACTAAGTCGATGTAGCCCAGAGAGAGTCGATCTGGATCACGGAGACTGGAGAGCCCCCCGGGAAATGAGCACCAAGTGGTGCATGCCTAGAGGGGAGAGCGAATAATGGCATTTGATAGTAGAGCACCCTGAAAGAATAAAAAGTTGATACCACAAGAGGAGCAGTGCGTGATGTATGATGAGTAGAGTGAATGATTTCAAGTAGAGAGTATGTGGTAGAGTGGTTTTGAGAGTGAGGTAATCAAGAGTCTGCTTGCGGCATGGGAGATTTGTTTTACACAAGGGCACAAATGTCGTAGTAGCAGTAGCAGTACAGCAGGTATTTGGCGGCTGCAGATGTAGATGCCGGAGGGAGAATGGAATGAGGCATTGCGCCAAGATGCTACAATGCGCATGGCTTGACGCTTGTGCAGCCGATGCACTCGGGTATTTTCTACGCCCCATATGATTGCATCATGGAGACACAAGCTGGTGCCTGTGGAAGATGGAGATGAAGAAAAGACGGAAGAAAGCAGCACATGTCAAATCCAGAATACAGAATATGGAATGTTGTTGTCCAAATAAGAGTACAGAATCCAGACTCGAAATCCCGAATACTCTAATTCGCGGCATTTCCGTCCGTCCTCTTTCTTCGCAGCTGTTCGGCCCAGGCTTAGCGCGCCGATGCGATGGCAAAAGATTCGATTCCGTCCGATCTGCCCAGCTATGACGGAGTACGCCGGAGCTGGTGCTTGTCCACTGTCCACTGTCCACTGTCCACACAATCAACAGCGAAGCAACAGCACGCAAAGTTTCCATCCCAGCTGCAAGGGAAGGGAGGGGGGGCCTAAGCAGCCTTAGCTCCGAAACGGCGGATGGCCGGGCCCTTGCTCAGGTTCTATTTTATACCCAAGGGTGGAACCGGTAGGAGGAGAAAAAAAAAAATAGAAGAGAGAGGAAAAGGGACTGAGAAAGAGGTGAGCCTGCCTGCCTGGAAGACGCGGCACAAGTTGAGTGGCTTGAGCTGGGCGGAAAACAAGGGAACAGCCTCACACCAGCCTTTTTTTTCTCTTAGTCGTTGCCTTTTTGCACTCTCCCTTCAACCCCCCCCAAATAAAACGAGCTGTTGGAAGAAACAAGAAAAAAGAACATTTTCCCGCTGAAGTGCGAGTTCCGGCATCGGGATTATTTTTTTCGAAAGACGAAAACAATTCGAAGTGCGTTCTCTCGTCACCCCTTTCGCTCGCTGTTTCTGCACCCCTTTTTTTATTCCCTCTCTCGGTTGGCTTGCGTGTTTGTGTGCTTGCTTGCTTGCGTGTGTTTGTGCCGTGAGTGTGTGTGTTGTGTCTGACAAGGACGAGACAGGAACTGGGACAGGACAGGACAAGGGCCGCAGTAAGGCTTGTCTCTGTAGTTTATACTTTTTTTTTTTTTTTGTATCATCCTTTTTTTTTTCCGCCCCGGAGTTTTTTTTTTATTATTTGCAACCATCTCCATTATCTATTTCCCGTAATAGAACGGTTTTCGAGGGAGGGATTCCAGGAAAAACGATTGCATCATGTTGGTCGAGGTGAGTTTTTACACGCAGCGGTTTTTCTCCCCCCTCTCTCTCTCCTTCTCGTGTTCGTTTTGTTGCTTGTCCAATTGGACACGGTTTTTATAATTCGTCGGATCATGCCGAATATGCCCTTTTTTCTTCTTGCGCCGTGAAAGGGGAGCACAGACGCAGGACCCCCGAGGAGCAGCTTCGCAGAGAAGGGATGATGTTGTTGTGTGTGTGTTTTTGAGAGGAGGGCTTTTTACAATCGCGACGGACTTGCGGCGGGCCGAGAAAATTCGTGACGGAAGACGATTTCGCCAACTGCCTGCCGGCTGGATTCTTTTTTTGCCAGACACTTGGCATCTTCGATTGAATGGGCATTGTTCGGTTTCTTTTTCAACGCGATGGCCATGCTGCTTCTACGCTCTCTCCTCTCGTTGGTCTCTCGGTCAACATACGCACCTTCTCTCTGCTTGCTTGCTTCGTCGGCGCGTTTTCCATCGTCAAGGATAGGCTGTTTTCTCGTCTGCCCATCTGCGCAGCAGGCAGTGCCGTCTTTTTTTCTTTCGTTTTCTCGTTTCCTATTTGAAACCGCTCTCATTACTGTTTTTCACGATGCCGATTCGCAGAGGGGCGCCGCGCGCTGCGAAGCTGGCGATTACTGCGAGGCTTGGGGCTGACGAGCAACAGAGGAAAGTCAAGGTCGTTACGGACCAGCACGTCATGTGAGTTTTTGACCGTGTTCCCTCCGCCAGCACTGCGTTTTTATTTCTCTTCTCTCGCGGAAGAGACTTGAGTCTCATGGCTCGGCTCCTCTGTCTGCTCTTGCTGGGTCTCGTGTAGTGCCTCATGCTGACCTAATGCTGCAGCGACAAGCCTTCTCCCGTGCAGGAGTTTCCTATGCGGCAATGGAGCTTGCGGCTTCACCTTCTAGATGAGGATGGCAATGAGCGGCCCGCCGATGTCTTCACCAAGGTTGTCTACAACCTGCACCCCACATTCGAGAACCCCGTCCAGAGTAAGTCTGACCTTGCCGTGGACGCCTTCCACAGCTCTCTGACATGAATTACCTACTTCAGCCTTCACCAAGCCCCCCTTCATCTGCTCCAACGAGGGTTGGGGTGAGTTTGAGATTGGCATCGACCTCTACACCACGGAAAAGACCAAGCTGGCTCCCATCATCCACGACCTGAATTTCCAAAAGGAAAAGTACGAGGTCACGCACACCGTCGTCTTCAAGAACCCTTCCCAGGCACTGCAGGAGAGGCTTCGCGAGACGGGCCCCTTGCCTTCCGATGAAGAACGGCCTAAGAAGAAGGGCCTCGCGGGCAAGAAGGGCGCTCAGAAGTACGACTACGAGAAGATTGCTGAGGCTCTCGAGAAGCTCGAGGAGGAGGACCTGCTGCGCGTCATTCAGCTCATTAACGAGAACAAGGGCCCTGATACGTATATCCGAAGTGACGTTGAAGGTGAGTCCTTGGACCAGCATGCACCTTTGCCCATTCCTCGATTTACTGAATTACCCCCATCTCCTTTCCGTCTTTTGAACTTGTCCAACCCCTGTGTTGATGCTCTCGTTTGGAATTGTAGTGAATAACTTGTTTGAAGCTGGCGAATTCTCCATCGATCTGTACACCATGCCGGATACGTTGACAACGAAGCTCTGGGAGCACCTGGTGAGTCTGTCCCGACGAGACAACTCCTTACGTTGCGTTCTAACCGCGGCTTGAAAATACGCAGTCCAAGAAGGGTCTTGTCGCCTAAGAATATGCGCCTTTGGGTGCCGCCGTGTCTTGGAGACCCGATATTAGGGGGATGCAGGCACTGGCCGATGAGATGAGAGTAGCCATGTTTTTTCTTTTTTATTGTCACGGCAGGGAGCATTATGAGAACACGCACAAAGGATCGATCGATACGACGGAAGTAATTTGGTTATGTGTACGCAAAGGGTACAGAGACGAGGCGGCAAAAGCCTGGCAACAACAATTCGCTTAAAACGACAACCGCGAAATCGGTCTTGACATTTTGTTTGTTTGTTTCACGACGAAATCTACTCGATATCCTCTACTCGTTCGCTTTTTTTCTCTTTACTTGAGGGGAAATAATTACCCTTTGTGCTCTTTTCCCGTTTGCCTCTTTTCAGTTTCTGCGGTCCCCCCGTCCCCTGGTAGTAGGAGGACGCCTCGCATCGAAAGTCGTGAAGAAGAATTCATTAGCTCGGAAGAGAAGAGAAAAAACAAAAACAAGGCTGGCCGGGGATCTTTCATCACAATGGTTTCCTTTTTACGAGGGGCGTGTTGGGCTGAAGTCGTGTGTGTGTATGTTGGAGGAAAAATAAGCATGGAGATGCTTGATTTCTAGGTTGTTGCTTTTTCGGTATTAATTTGAAAGTGATGAATCGAAAGCCAATGAGATTGACCGTTGCTGACTGGTGTATTTGTTGAATCGGCTCGGGTTGATGACTTGGTGCTGTGAGTAAAGATGCATGTGAGAGTGACATTTGATGGTCCCTTGCAGGCGACTGGAGCAGTCTTATCAGGCGGTCTCTATTGGGCGTGAATGGATATGTGCAAAGTATGTGCTTGCATGGATTGACTTGGTTTCTTTCTTGGTCAATCTAATGTA
Organism: Trichoderma virens Gv29-8; assembly: GCF_000170995.1. Lineage (NCBI taxonomy): Eukaryota > Fungi > Ascomycota > Sordariomycetes > Hypocreales > Hypocreaceae > Trichoderma > Trichoderma virens. The sequence continues at coordinate 296,694 of NW_014013667.1, forward strand.
CAAGTAGTACAGCAAATCTTGCCTGTTCCTTTCTTACTGCCGGTTGTTGGATTGGAGGCTGTGATGCTCTACTGTTAAGGTCAAGACTGATGTTTTATACTGTATATCGCTGCGTGACCAACTGCATTCGATTAGTAACGAATACCTCAATTGACACGCCCGAAATAGCAGCCCGTGTCTTGGACGTTGGTGAGATGCACAATCCACATGACACCGACGCTGATGCTGATGCCTAACAAACCTGCTCCCCCCTTGCGTAACCAAGCCGCCAGCTCACGAAACGTCTCGTCTCGACTCTCGGTGAAGCAGAGCGATGACAAACAACATCCAAACAAAGTATACAGTACCTCGGACTGGCGAACCGGGCCAATGCGACAGGCCAAGTCCTTGCGTCAACGTGACCTTCCTTCCCAGCACCTGTGGCGGTCGCGATTGGTCGGAGCGGGCTCTTATTGGCTAATAGCACGCTGATTGGCGGCGCTGATTGGCCGACGCGTGGGAGCGACGAGCGGGGCCCGGGGGGGGACGGTGCAGGAAAGAGGGAAGCGGGCTGCGCTTCCGCTTTGGCGGCATGTACAAGTACGGTAGCGGGTACGAGGCAGCGGGTACCTGGTACCTTTTTTTCTCTTTTCTCGTACCCCCGTACAGTGAACTCTTTTTCTTCCAAGGTTCTTTTTCCGCCGTTTTTGCTGCTTGCTGCTGCGCTGGCTTGGCCTTATCGCCTCGTGGCTTTTGGCACTTTCTGGGGGGCACGCGGCTCGGGAACCATTGAAAAAGAGAGGGGAAGGAGGGCACGTTTATCTGGGGCCGTGAAAGGAACAGGGACAAAAAGTACCAGAGAGGAGTGCTGCTAAAAAAGGTCTGGAATTGCCAAAAAAATAAAAATAAAAAAAAATCGAGAAGCGATTCAGAGAAGGGGTGACGAGGAGAAAAAAATTGGTAAACTGTTACGTTCTTCTTTCATCTGCGGCCTGGCTTCAATTGGTCTTTTTTTTTTTTTCTCGGCTTCGGCGCTGCGCATTCCCTCCTCTTCTTACACAACACCGGCTCTCTCTCTCTCTCTCGCTTTCTTTTTTTGTCCCTTCTCCGCAGCGGTTCTCTTCTCCTATTTTTTAATCTTCAACCAGGGCCGGCAAAAAGAGAGAGAAAAAGAGAGGATCGAGGAAAAGTAAAAAAAGATCACGGGGGTTTTTTTACGCTTGAACCCTTTCATTGCCTGCAGAGGTGGTTCGATTTTGCCTCTTTTATACGTTTGATTTTGCCTTTTCGCTCAGCGAGACAGACCCCGCAGGCTTCGTTGTTCGCTTGACTTCGGCCTACTGCCTCGCCATCCCGCCGCAAACCGCTCGACAATCTCACACCCGTTTGGTGGTGGTTCGGAAGCAGAGACGAAATGGCCCAATATGCCAGCACGGCCAGTCCCGCCCAGTCGACGGCGACGACGGCATCAGCGCAGCATCAGCCCACGGCCGCCGCGACTGGCTCTGGCTCGGGGCAGACGCAGGTCCCCCAGCACAAGCGCGTCTACCAGGCGTGCATCCCTTGCCGTCGCCGCAAGGTGCGCTGCGACCTGGGCAGCGTCGACAACCCCCACGATCCGCCGTGTGTGCGCTGCCGCCGCGAGAGCAAGGAGTGCTTCTTCAGCGCCACGCGCCGCAAGAGAAAGACAGACGAGGACGACAGCGACGCCGACGAGTACGTGGTGCGCAACGGCCGCAAGAAGCTGCACGCCGCCGACAGCCCGCCCTTTTCGCGCTTCGACAAGCGGCAGTACAGCGACACGCCCCTGACGCCGGGGGGCTCTCACGGCAGGAACCAGCCGCTGCGAAGGCCCGATGGCAAGGTTGGTGGCCGCGGGCGCGACGACGGCGAGTTTGACGGCGATGGCGACTCCAACCAGACGCTGGAGAACCTCGAGGCCCAGACCGTCATGAGGCGCGGCGTCTACGGCCCGCACGATGCCCTCGACCTCCTCTACAAGGCCGCGACGGATAGGTTTGTCATGCCATCGTCGCTTGCGTACGGCACTGCTAACCGCGAGTCCAGCCCGGCTGCGGATACACATAGGCGCCAGCCAAGCATGGCGTCCATTGCTCCAGGCCCGCCTCAGCAATCCCAGGCAGCAGACGAGCCCGGTCTTCGTGCCCGGTCGAGGGGACCATCTGTATCCGTCCGGCCTGAGCAGTCCATCGACCCCAACCTGACCCGTCCGACTCTGAGGGCCCAGCCCGGCTATGAGGATGCCCTGAGAGCCTGGTCGAGGTTCCGCTTCGTGCGTGCTGGGTGGTTCACTGCGCAAGAGGCCATTGAATACATAGACTAGTAGGCCCAAGACTTGTTCCCCTTTTATGTTCTAATGAGGCTGACTTTTTATTTTCTTTACTGTAGCTACTACAAATACCTGTCACCACTTACACCGATTTCGCCCCCTACCTTTAGCAATCCCTCGTCTCACCTGACCCTCTTGACTGAGGAGCCTATTCTCACGGTTACCTTGCTTACGATTTCCTCGAGATATTGCCAGCTTCCCGGCACCGGTGGCATATGTCGATCTCATGCGGTGCCAGAACAGCTATGGACCTATCTGCGTGGCATGATTGAGAGATGTCTGTGGGGTCAAGAAGCATTCGGGGGTGGCTTTTGCGGCTCAGGGTCTGCTTCAACTTCAATGATTACTGAAGAGTCTCAGACGAGCAGCACAGCGCCCTGGCGAGGACTTCGCAAAGGCAGCTTGAGAACCCTGGGCACCATTGAGTCGCTACTGATTCTGACCGAGTGGCATCCTCGTGCGCTGCATTTTCCCCCGCAAGAGGCCACGGATGAACTGGTTCTCCCTATTGCGGAGGCTTCACCGTTGATGGCATCTGAGGATGAGCTGCATAGAACAATGGGACCGGGTATTGGCGGCAAGAGGATCGAGAGCTGGCTAGAGCCGGCGTGGAGGAGTGATCGCATGTGTTGGATGCTGCTCAGTACAGCCATGGGATTGGCCTATGAGCTGGGTGTGTTTGACGACATTGATGAGCTGCTCAAGGACGATGCCATCACTCGTCCCGAGTACAAGGACGAAGTGTATCGCCAGCGAGCAAATCGCATCAAGCGGCTTTTGCTTATCTACACGAGCCAGCTTGCAGGCCGCTTGGGTTGGACCAGCATGACGCCGGAGCACCTTAGAAAGGCTGACCCTGCCGTCGCTCGCCAGAGACCCTTGACCAACGACAGCAGCACGCCCGCGACCAACCCGTCTTCATTAGCAAACGGATTCAACTACGTCCCGGATCTCGAGCTTGACGACCAAATCATCCACTGCTGGGCGGGCATCAGCAATGCCATGCACCTCGGCAACGAGAAGCTGTTCAAGACGCGCAAGCACACAACAGAGATTATCCAGTCGGGCAAATACGTCGACCTGCTACGGGATTTCACGCCGCTGCTCAAGGACTGGTACCGAGAGTTTGAGCTGTTCCGTCTGCCGCAGTACATTCGACATATTCTGACCATTGAGTACGAATATGTCCGCATCTACATCAACTCCCTCTCGTTGCAGGCGGTCGTCGAGCGATGCACTAACAATGCGGGCAACACTTCCAGCTCTGGCAACGGGCTGCAGCCGACGCACCTGTCTCCGCAGACCATGATCAACTACGGAAAGTTGCCCCTGGGCCAGCTGGGAGGCTTCACGGTCCACGACCAGGAGTATGTGCGCGAGGTGGTGGATGGAAGCCGGAATCTGCTGCGGACGGTTGTCGAGGGGCTGCTGCCCGGCGGATACCTCAAGCACGCGCCCGTGCGGACGTACTTTCGCATCATCAGCGGTGCCATGTTTTTGCTCAAGACTTTTGCCCTGGGTGCTCCTCGTTCGGATGTCAAGCTCAGCATCGAGCTGATGGACGCCACGGTCGAGGCTCTGCGCAATTGCATTGTTGACGACGTGCATCTGGGCATCCGCTTCGCCGACCTTCTGGAATCCCTGACCAGCCGACTGCGGAACCGGTTCATTCAGGCGCCGATGCAGCAGCCGTCTGCCAAGGCACAGAGCCCCGTCCCGGAGACTGGGAATGCGGGCGCCGTGCAGCCGGTGCAAAACGGAGAGAATGGCGAGAATGGCACGGCCTGGGTGGGCAACCACGCGCAGAGGCTCCGAGAAGGCCTCAACGGACACTGTAAGTTGAAAGACTCTCATAGACTGTTTAATATGTTCCCGCAAACTAACCTTGACTGCTGCAGATCGAGTGCCGACTCCCGGCGCCACCAACACCACCGAGGCAAACAACATCTCTGCCACGCCTTTTGACCTCTCAACTGGCAACTTCCCATACCACGGAGCATCGTCCATCGGTCCCTCGACGCCGGCGGCAGACAACAGCAACACTTCTGGCGCGGGCAACATGGACGTCAACCTGTTTGACGAGTGGAACAATGCCGGCAGCGAGATGTGGTATCTGCCGCCCGGCCCGGCGTTCTTCCAGAACATGGAGAATAGCTCCGTCGCCATGACGGCCGAGGGCGTGAATGTCGGTGGGCTGGATTTGTTGGAGTACATGGCTATGGATCCTGTGCAGTTTCCGGGGCTGGATGGGCCGGGGGGTGCGAGCGGAGCGGCGAGTTGATGGAAGTGTGACGGATCTGATGTTATGATGAATATGAGTTGTTTTCATTTGGAGGGGTTTTTAAAAAAAGAAAAGTTAATGGGGGGATATAGTATTCGGAACATGAGAACAAAACAATTCGTCTTGTTTTGTACAGGCTTCTTGTTTGGCAGATGTCTTTTAATTATTAGGGTCCTCGCGGAATATAGTGGACTGGGAATTCGAATTAGCATTTCATGAGGCTCTCTCTTTGTCTGTTTGCTGAGTTATCCCGCTTATTGTTGTGATACAAGTATTTGCTCAACGGTCTCCTTTCTCACATGAACTCTTATACAACTCAATGTTTACAATTCATCCTCCTGATTCATTCATACCCCATCTTCTTCTCCACACTCTTATAAATTTACTCAATTTATTCATTCTATCTAAAATCCACGACATCCACCCATCCATCCATCCATCATCTATAACCCACATCCCACACCATTCAACTGTCACAAAACCACTTTTTTTTTAAACAATTTCGTCTTTCATCTTATATATCCTCCCCCCCTCCTCCCTCCCCTCTCCCTCCACCAACTATAAAGAAAACATATAAAAAAGGAAGGGAATTATCTGTGCAAAAAAAGAAAAGACAACAAGAAAAAAGGTGTAAGCCGTATGCTGCGAGAGGAGATGAATAATGACAAACAATATAGAATAAAGAATATATAAGCAAGAAATTGCTGCTTGCCATGGTATCATGTGAAAAAAAAAAAAAAAAGAGTACAGTACAAATAAGTAGTACATAAAAAAGGGCGGTCTCCATCCTTGCTAGAAGAATATGAGAAAAAAGAGGTAGTAAAAAAAAAACAGAAAAAAAGGGAAGAAATCTGGTTCTGCTCGTCGGAGGTGTGTATGTGTGTGTATGTGTGATGTGTGTAGTGAATAACAGGCAAGAAAAAAACATATGTAAGGACGGGAAAGAGATTCAACATGTACATATATATATATATATATACATATATATATATATATCACATCGTTACATCTTTCTTTCTTTCCCCTTCTCCCGCCCTTTTGGGCGTATGTTAGCAACGACGTTCTCCAACTATTTATTTTTTTGGTAAGTCAAGTTTTTGCAAAGGCCACCCTTTCCCCCCCATCCCCTTTTCCGTCCCCCCCGGTTCCCAACTTTCTATGTGTAATAATAGGTAAGGTAGTTTGTTTCGGTGAAAAGGAGAGTTTGAGAGAGTGTGTGTGTCTGAGAGTGAGAGTAGAGTGAAGAGTGAGAGAGGAAAGAAGAGAAGAGTAGGACATAAAGGGAAGGTTAGAGTCTAAAGTGCATGATAAGATAATCCAACATCGTGCAGACATGGAGAGCATGAGCATGATGAGTCCGTTGGGGGCAGAGGACAAGGGCATACATATACATGTATGTGTGTGTATATGCTGCTTTCAATTAGCCTTTTTGATAATTCAGTGTGGGTTGTGAGCGCCAGGTATAAACGCTCACTCCTTATTAGTTGAAGGTCGATGCTTCACGCAAACTCATCGGCTGTGGTTAGCATGAGCAGCTTGCAAAACTAGACATGATCAGTTAGCCACCACGTCGTCTTCATTCACTCACGACACAATAAAAAAAAAAGGCAGTCATATCATACCATGCAGCACATTCATCTGTCCGTTCCTATCCTCACACGCCAGCTGGATGCCAGTGCCCTCGACAAAGTCCAAGACTACGCTGTTTGGCAGCTCCTGCACCTCCACGTCCGGAGTGTAGGGCTGTCGAAACTCGCCCATGTGGTACTTCTTGGTTCCCTGCGCCGTTCGGCTGCTCTGCGCTGGCAGAGCGCTGAGGATAATGAATCCCTGTGAGTCGAGGCAGAGGTTACGTCGCTTCCACAGCAGGTTATCGGGGAACTGGACGTTAACGTCTCCCATATCTGATACGATGGATGCTTCGCCGGAGCTGACGGGAGGAGCCGCTGCAGGCTGTTGTTGACGGTCTGCACCGGCATTCTGAGATGCAGCAGCAGCACGGCTCTCGTCTGGCGAGGGGGCCGTATTCGTCTTGCTGCTCTTTGACCCACTGGAGAGACTAGAAAGCTTGCGCATAAAGCGCCCGGCGCGCGACGTCTTCTTGTCAGACTTCTCATCGCCGGAAAAGGAATCTTCAGTCACACTAGAGATGTCGCGATCCAAGGTTATGGAGCGGCGACTGCCAATAGACAGGCGGTGGCTCGCACTGCTGGGCGACTGGGTTGTTGTCCTAGAAACTATGGTATGGCGCATGTTAGTCGACACCGTCACCGTCTTCCGAGGGTCCTTGAAGAACCCCTTTACCGCATTTAGCGAGGATCGCCTACCCATGTCGTCCTCGCCGCCGCGCTCTCGAGATCTGGACCTCCGTTCTGAGCCGTCATCACCTCGGTGGTGGTCTGCCGTGAGCGGCGACTGATAGCCGTAATCAGAAGCGTCCTTTGGCAGCTCATACCCAGACAGCTGGCTTGGGTCCCGAATGATCTTTGTGGTGATGGCGACGGATTCCGGCCGGCCTCGCGACTGGGTGCCGGGCGCCAGGCCCGACGGCGGGCTCGAGGCAGAGGCGGCCAGCGGCTCAAACATGGACACCCGACTGACGACGGATCCTGATCTCTGCAGCCGCACTCTGCCCTCGAACAGCGCATCGTCCTGGTGCGAAGGCGTCGGCGAGGCGGCCCGGCCCTTGAGGGATTTTGTCCTGTCCACGACCGACGGCGGCCTGGACGTGTCCCGTTTCTGCACGGCGAAGAAGGTCGACGACGGCCGCTCTCGACTGACGGGCCGCGACTGATCACCTGATGTGGCCGACAGCTTCTCGAGCGCCTTGATGCGCTGCGAAATACTGGACCCGACGTTGGGCTTCATGGTGGCGAGGCTGGCCGACTGCTGCTGCGTGACCTTGTGTAAGAAAGCTGCGCCCGAACTCAGAGAACGCGCCGTAGACTGAGTTACATCTGTCGGAGCGATGAAGTTGCCACGGACAGGATTAGAGACTGTTCGAACGGTGTGCGCTGGTGGAGCTCTAGCGCCTAGCGGCCCATTCGCAATGGGAGCGCTGGGGAAGACAGGGGTGAGCGGAGATTTGGTGGCAACCATTGGCTTATTATCCTTCTGCGCGTCGTCGCCCTGGGCCTCCTGGACGAGGGCATCGCCGTCGTTGTCGTTGTCGCCGTCCTCGTTGTCGTTGTCGCCGTTGTCGTTGTCAACGTCGCCCAGATCGGTGCGGATCGGTGCCAGCCCAGCCGCGCGTTTGGAGCGCAGCTGTGGCTCGTCGGGAGCGGCCGCCTGACTAGCCGTCGCTGCTGCAGGAATTGCCTCATGAGGATGAGCGCCCGGCAACGGGTCCGTCTGGAGATCCATCTCCATGACGGTTGTTTGTGAGGCGACCAAGTCGTGCGTCGAGAGGATGGATGGTGGAGAAGCTTCTAATTCCCCTTTGTCCGTTGCCTGCGCAACATCGCCGGGGGTCGCACCGAGTGGAATCTCGCCTGCGCCAGATCCCATGCCACTTAATGAGGCGGCCGGTGGGTCCTTTGACGTCGGAATATTCGCCGAGAACTTTGAAATTGGCACTGCAATCCCTTTTTTCTCCTTTTCATTTTCGGCCTTAGCCGATCCCTTATTAGCAGCCCCGGCAGCAATCTCAGTGGGCTCCAATGCGGTTGAGCTGCCAGTCTCTCTTGATTGACTCGTCGTGGTCGACTCATCTTCTTCCAACGATGATGCAGCGGCAGAAGAGGCTGCAGCTGCTGCAGCAGTATCAGTAGCTGCATCAGTAGCTGCGACAACAGCTGCAGGCGACAGCAATGCCGATACGTCAACTTCTGCGTCTCGGCCCTCATCCTTCGGTGCAGCGGGAATGGGAGCTGCAGCAACAGCGGCTGGCTCCTGGCCCTCCTGATCTTCCGTGGCAACAGCAGTCGAGGCGGCATCATCTACTTCATCTTGATTCTTCGCATGAACGGTCTCGTCGGTGGAATCCGAAAGGGAAGATGCGGCTGTCGACTCATCGTGCTCGTGCTCCGAAGAGGTAACTGCCGGGCTCTGGGCACGAGACTCCGATCGAGTTCCCTCAGACACTTCATCTATCTGCACAGACGACGAGAGACTATCCAAGACCACGCCCGAATCCGCTTGGCTGATGGAGGCTGTTCCATCTTCAGCTGCTTCGCTCTTTTGCTTCTCTTCATCCTCTGGAGTGTTTGCTTCTTCAGCGTCTGGTCCATCATTATCATCATTATCATGGCTTTCAATAGCGGCATCCGCAGCGTGCTCCACATCCTTTCCCTCACTGTCTTCTCCTCCCGTGATTGCATTCTTATCTTCGGGGCCGGGTGTATCCACTCCAGCTTCGGTCCCTTCTGCAGATTGCTTCTGCTTCTTTTGCTGCTGCTGCTTCTTCTTCTCCCTAAGCTTCATGGCCTTCATGAGCCTAGCTTTTTCGGGGGTAATGGTAGGTTTGGCTGGCGCTACCGGCACAGACAGCACAGACAACGTATCAGCCGCTGGTCCCGTGCTCGTGGATGGTCGTGAGGCATCGGTAGTGATTCCCAATGAGTCCTCTGGCACCGATAACGTAGTAGTATCAGCAGGCGGCTCCATCTCTGGGATCTCTTCATGAATCAAAGAAGCAGAGTCTCCGTCCTTCCCTTTGCCCTTCTTCTGGCCCTTTCCAAACTTGTACCCAGCCGGTAGAGATGAAACTGGTCTAAAGTTTCCAGCAGTCTGTGGCCTTATCGCACCGTCGGCCGTAGGTCGGGGGGCGAGCTTCACCTTTGGTTTGCTGGGGTAGTAGTTGTAGCTGTCGGTGGTATCGACCGATCTCGTAGGCGAAGGTGGAGCGTCGGGAATGCCTAGAAACTTGGGGACCTCAGAAGTCGTCGAGCCTGCAAATTTGCTGTGCTCGGGCGAAGATGCCAGCTCAGAGTTTAGCTTGACCTCATCTGCAGCTGTAGACCTGTCGCCAGGTGTTCGCGGCCGGCCGTCGTCGGATTCCAGCACTGACTGTCGCTTTGATGATCGTTGATCCTCTTCGTCCTCCTCGGCGATTTCTACCAACCGTCGTCTTCGTGAACTGATGGATGATGCTGTAGATCCAGATGCCGCATGTAGGGAGCAGGCAGCGGATAGCTTCGTGTCTCTCAGCTCGGCAGCCGTAGAGATTTCGAAAATGGTATCGTATGGGGAAAATCGTTCGCAGACGGCATTGAAGTGCACGGCAACTCGAGCTAGTTTGTCGCAGTTAGCATCCAATGATGACTGCAGCGCAGATCACCCGCTGATCCAAAGATTAGGCAAAGGCATGAGCACAAAGAGCTTACCTTGTATGAGCCGAGAGCAGTCTTCAGGTAGGTATTTGACAATGACATTCCTCCTCCGGTACCGCAGGAAGCCGTACAATGGGCTTTCTTCCTCAAAGCCGGCAATGGCATTTCGAATTTCGACAATGCCCCCATTTCCCTTATCCAACAACTCGACTTCGTCGCGACTCGAATACTTGAGGAGAAACCTATCGATAACACGAGCAAAGGCAGGGTCTCAGCAAATGGAAATCTTATATAGCACTTAGATTGGGGAGTGGACCATGCATACCATCCTCCAGGCTCAGCAACGCCAGCCTCGTGCGCCTCTACAATCTTGGGATCGTCTAAGCCGTTTAGCGACATGTTTGCTCGGATGTGGCTCCGATATCTATGGTTCGATCGCTTCCGCCAACCAGCTCGGCCAAGTCCAGCTCAACCCAGAGGAATCTCAAAGAAGGCCAGGTGGAGAAAAGCGACGAATAAAGAGCGACAAAGAAAAGTCTCTTTTCTTAAAAATGAAGCGAAAAATGAATAGCACCAGTAACGAAGGACTGAGAATGAAAAATTGTGTGCCCGAGGGCAAACAGAACACAGTACGGCGCGCTCGTCGGCTTTGCGAGCGTGCTACCACCAATACTCAGGGGCAGGATGCGACGACGATGGGCATGGAGAGCGAACGAATCGCGACGTGGGGGAAGCGTATCGCATGCAGCAACCTTGACGCCTGTGGAAGCTGTCCTGGTACGGCAGATCGAGGCCTGTCTCTGTCAGGATGGGGAGGTGCAAGGAATCGTGAGCTGCCGGCCGGATCGGAATTACATCAAGCTTCGTGGAGCCCAACTCTGGCACAACGCTCTCACTCTTGCTGGCTGCGCAAAACAGAAGAAAAAAATGAGGCGCTGCAAGTCGCGAGATCGTATGTGCCTATGCCTGTGCCTGAGTCCACTTGTTGCTAAGCGCCGCGCCGCAGATACATGGAGGCAAGGGGGTCTAAGCAGGCAGTACTCGTACATGCTCGGTGCCACCCACACAAAGCACAGACGGACAACAGCCTTCGCTTCTACCAATACGCATCAAAGACAGCCAAAAGGCTTTTACCGTGCCATTGGAATCGAATGATAAGAGCCCTTGCCCAAGCAGACGCGTTCCAATCAGGCGCGGGGCCCACGACAGAGCATCCATCGCATCTCGACAGCCGGCCTTGCATTCCTCTTCCTTGCCTAGCAAGCCGTGATGCTTCGAGGTATTCGAGGCCAGTTAGCTTAAGGGGGTTTAGCTGGCCATTTAGGGGGCCCCTGCAAGCCCCCATCCGGAACCAGGGGTATCGACGCCAGCCAACCGCGTGGTTCGCTCACGGGAAGGGCTCCGTATTGGACTTTGTCTTCATCAACCGCGACCGGGGGATCCCCATTTCGTTAATTTTTGAAATGAGCTTGGGCCCCCCCTAGCGCAAGGCCCCTCCAATAATTGCGCTGGTAGTGGCACAGCGTCTTTCTCGGTGGTGATGGCGACGAGCTGCCCGTTGGCTTGCGATTGTTTGTCTGTTTGTTTGTTTGTCGCTGCTATGCCGGTGCGTACGGTGAGGCTGCCGATCCCCTTCTTCGTGCTGCTGCTGTTGCTGTTGCTCCAGCCAAATTGATCGCTCCGTCCAACATGCAAGCATCAACCCCGATCCGCCCAAATGCCGTGGCTGTGGCTGGCTCTGAAACGCACGTCGTGCAGCTGCTGTCTGCACAAGCCCCATCGTTACCCATCCTGGCAGTAGCATCACTAGTGGAGGCCGGCCGTGTCTCCGGATGGCTGGTGCAGCTGTAGCTCTTTCATTGGCTCGTTCTGGCTGCCATAATTTGCGGCTTGCTGACAAGAAGCAGTTAATGGCGTTGTTGATGCTTCGTGCGCAATCATTTGTGGAGGATCATTTGCTGCTCTCTACTGTATCTTCGTCTTCTTATTAGTCATCTTGGCTGAAATATGAGGAAGGAACAACGTCTGGGAGCCTGTCTTGTATTTTACTACCCTCTGCTCCACCATTAGTAAGGAGTCGGGTTTCCTGTTTGGTATCAAGTGGCTTGCGTATATCACAACTAATGGCAGAGGCGTGCTCCATCTATTATAACTCATCTTGAGCATTACAAGGCGACGTCAAGCTTACACATCAACACGGAGCAGAAATGCGAGTGACAAAAGTCATCAGCACCATCAATCAAAGCCAAACATAGTAGTATACTCGATATCAATAGTCTTGCATTCCGCAAAAAACAACCCAAACATCGCACTCTCTTACATACAGATACAGGTAGCGTACAAAACCTGGACTGCCATCTTGGTCTTTGTCCAACCGTACGCCACTACCCTATGAGACGTCAGCCTCGTCACCGTCTCGTCTTTCTCTTCCTTTGTATTTGAATACTCGAGCCGAACAGATCCCCAGATTCCACCCTCTCCGCTGACTGGGTTCCTCCTCCAACTGCTTCGCCGCGTGTACTATGTAGATATGGGCCGTATTTGCTACCACTTCCACCCCTGCTCAATCCAGTTGGAGGGCTCGTCCGAGTGATTCAATCGGGACTGCTAGACGGCCTCTGGCTGGACGGCAGGGGTGTCTGAATCCTAGGCATCTGCTGGTTCCTTTGATTCGGGTTTTGATTCTGGCGCAGCAGTAGTAGCAGCAGCAGCAGCAGCATCAGCCGGGTTCTCGGTCGGAGCCAACTCAGGGCTATCATCTTCCTCAATGGCAATAGGCTCTTCGACTAATGCATCACTCAAGCTCGTGGGAACAAATCCCTCTTCTTGCACGGGAACACTGTCGTATCCACGTCCGCTATTGCTGGCTGACACGCCCACCGCCGGGGTTTTGCCCTCGGCAATCTTCTGCTTTGTGTCCATGATGATCTTGTCCACCTCACTGACCTTTGCCGCAGTTCCGTTGTTCGATTCGGCTTCGGTATCCTGGCGGGCTGGGTTGGTTTGGCTCTGCGCAAGAGCCTCTTTGTCGAATCGCACAATCATACATGACAGATTATCTGTGCTAAATCGGTTGAGAGCGTGGTCGACTAGTAGTTTTGATCCTTCAATAGGATCGTGAACGTCTCGGACGAGATCAACAGCCTCTTGGTCACTACATACATCCCATAGCTATTCACACCAAGTTAGCGCATCTTTCCAGACAATAACCCATTCCAACGGACACTTACCCCATCACAAGCAATAATGATGAATTCGTCGAGGTCATGTTGTATGACCGTTTCGGTGGTGTATGGGTGGCCAGTCACAAGATCCTTCATATAGGTATCTCCAAGTGCTCTGGTGACAGCCAAGACTCCGTTGACGCGGTTGTTGAGGATGAGACCTCCGGCGTTGGCAATTCGCTTGCCTTCGTTTTCATCACTGCCCTTGTGATCGTAGGATAAGCGCAAGGCCTTGCCGTTGCGACAGAGGATGATGCGCGCATCTCCCACGTTGGCCGTGTACAAGACACGTTGTCGAGTGGCCATTCCCCTGAGCTTCGCCGTTATAGACTCGCTGGGAACGGCCTGTGATGGTTCTGATGAACCATCTTTTTCCTTTTCTGATTCTTGCGATTTGGCCAAAACCTTGCCGGCAGCAACGTTTGCGGCAGCTGGGGCAATGGCCAGAGAACCGGTGACGGATCGATCGCTGGGCACGCGGTCCTCCCATCGAAGAACGGCAATGGCGGCCGTGCAGCCGCTGTTCTTGAGCGGAAGCTTCTCGAGTTGGGAGTCGACAGCTGTAAACGTCATGTCCAAGAGCTCGGGGATCGGCATATTGGGGTGTTTTCGTATCATGTCTTCTAGAATAATGTGAAGCTTCTTGCCGCACCAGTCCGCAGCAAATGTGCCAGCATGGCCGTCAAAGATGGCAAAGTAGCCGTTGTCCGACTCGGAGACCTCTCGTTGAGAGGCATCTTTGTCGTCCTTACTTGACTTGTCCTTTCCGGCAGATGCGTCAACCGCAGGGGCGGGCGTGTCCAAGAAGTTGTACAAAAAGGCATGCGTGTCCTCCATCGTCCGGCGGCATTTCTTATTCCTATCCTCCCAAACACCGACGCGGAAGGTGGACTTTGGTCCGGGGACCGAATCGCCAGCCGAGTTGTTGTGCTGGCCCTGGGGCACGGCGAGAGCTGGGTCCTGCTTCCCGAGCTTCTGGAGCGGCGTCTGAGCGTTTGCGTCGGACCCGGAGCGACCAACCTGGGAGAAGTTGAGCGAGTTCCTGGCCGAAGCTAGCAGGCTGCTGGCCTTGCTGCTGACGCCACTACTCCTGCGCTTCTTCTCGCCGGTATCCTGTCGAGTGGGAGGGCTGCCATTGCCGCTGCGCTTCTCGCCGCTGGCCGCCTGGTCCGCGTTCTTGATGGGCAGCGCAGACGCCGTGGTCGGGCTGGCCTCGGGCGAGGGCGACTTGCCGTCGCTCTTGGAATCGTTGTCAGACTTGGCCGCCGAGTTGGTGGAGGCTCCGCCAAACATTCTATTTAGCAGACTTCCTCCGTGAGAGGAGAGACTGCGACGCTTGTTACCGGCCAGTTTGTGGAGGAGGAGGAGACTTCCGGGGCCGGAGTTGGACGTTTGGGGTTGGTTGATGTATACGAGGAGGTATAGGTCAGTGTCGCAGAACGAGAACAAAGGGTGTTGGGGCTATCGAGAGCTGTCGTCGCGGGGTTGCGGATGGTTATCGCGCTCGTGGGGGAACGAAGGGGACGCAGCGTGATTGGATGGTCCAGGCGCCTAGTGCAGCCGTGATTCGATGCGAATTCCAGGGATGTCTAAGGGGCGTCGCAAGAAGTCGAGAGACTGTGCCAGTGAGCTTTGCCGGACATGAACGATCAGAGCAGTGCTATTTTAGAGTTCGGGCATCGGAGGGGGCATAGAAATGGATGACATGGGCGGGGACGGCGGGGAGGCCAAATCCATCAGTCCAGCCAGCTGATGCTTAGTGCTGTCAACGGGTGGTTTGCGGTGACAGGGCCCTGTAAAGCAAACTGGAAGGCCGTCAAGTACTGCTGGCGCTAACGGGTCAACTGAACTGGGTTCAAGGTTGCGCAACACCAGACAGCAGAGGACACGGTTCAATCTAGATGTTTGAGGGCAGCGAATCACGGGGGATGGACGTGATGTGACGTGATGTGGTTGATGGCAAACAAAACATTGGATCCGAAGACAGCTTTGCCTCTTATGACGATGGGATGAGGGCACGGCGGCATGGCATGTTCGGGGCCAGGGTGCGGACAATCAAGTCAACTCGAGGCAAACAGGATTTCAGCAGTACATACCAGACACAGACAGGTTCGGTTCAGTTCAGTTGAGTTCTATTTTTATCAGTCGAGGTCAATAGAAAATAGAAAAAAATTGACTCGGATGAATCGTCGCCCCGCAAGTACAGTAATTGACATGGACGAGTAAGAAGGGAAAAGCAAAAGCTCATCTGGTGGTTGGCAATGCTTGCGTTTTGAGCAATGGGATTTCATGCTGGCGTCTTTTAGGCCGCCAATTAGCGCCTCCGGGGAGAATTAGCCAGCAAGCACTGCGTCAACACCCAATAAGCTGTGCTACCCTTGCAGGGGCGTCCAGCTGCATCTCGGTGTGCTCTCACGTCACCTCGAATCCATCCCACGTAACATACGGTAGCCGCCCATCAGCTGCTTCATGCTGTGCTGCAAGACACCCAAGCCCACTGCTGCAATGCTGCGCTGCCTGTGCGCCCCCTGGATTCCTGGATTCCAAGGCAGCCTCCGCGTGTTCGAGACTCGCAAAGGGGCTCCCGCTCGGCGACTTGCTGCTTGGAGGCGCCAGATTCACGGCGGCGGCTTCGGCGCTCTTAGTGGACGCGGGGGAGCTTAGCGCCCCCATCAATGCCTTGCTTAGCAGCCCTGCGTGTCCACTTGATCTCGTTGCTGTTTCTTTTCTTCCGGATCATGTCCTGGTGATCCTGGTACGGCCGCAATCGCCGAGCATGGGAATCACCGAGGCCGTGGGGGAGTGGAAAGTAGTGGCATGCGCATGTGTAGACCGCATTGTCGATCAGAGACATGAGGCGGTAAATACCTTGTAGGACGAGACTTGGGGACCAGCCACGCTCTTAGACAATATCCATCCTACTGTACCTAGACAAAGACAAGTCTCTGTGGTGCTCCACGTTGCCGGCTACAGCGGAAATAGACACTCCTCTCTAGTCAATTATCGAAACAGATAACCTCTGCGTGCGTAAATATATCTGCAAGTGTATTCTTCAAATCATAATGGCCATCAACACCTCTTGCGCCCAACGAGAAAACGTGACACGGCTCACTCCCATCTAAGCCCCTTCCACATATATATGATAACATGCTCCGCTTAATGATCCCATTTGGTACCATCGTCGTTCGAATTATCCGGACCCCTCATTAGAGACATTCGCCCCTCTTTCTTCCCATGCTCAGCGGAGTCTGGTGAGTTCCGCAGGGGGGCCACTCCAAGGCTTCTCATTCATTATTTCGTTCGCGGATTGGTCATAAAGTAGCAGCAGCAGCAGCAGCAGCAGCAACCAGTTACTTTCGAAGGCTGTCGAGTCGGGCTTGAAGGTCGTCGTCGACCGGGTCACCGCTGCCGCCGCCAGCCCCAACGGCTTGCGCAATCTTGCCCTCGGACACGGCAGAGTTGCCCAAGGCGGTTGGTGTCTCCCCAAGCTATTGTTCCAACAGTCAGTCATGTTGCGCACCGAGCATGATACGGGGTAGGGGTAAAGCCTTACAGCTTGGTTCAGATCGATGCCAATCTCCTCCAAGACTTGTTCAACAACCTCGTCACCTTCTTCCTCAATTCCAACATCCATGGCGTCGTCAACAGCGTCATCCATCATCTCTTGTCTCTGTTCCATTATGTCGTTTTCGCGTTCAAACTCCATGGCGATGCGTTGGAGTTGAGGGAGGTTCATGGACCGGTTCATACTGCCCAATGCCATCGTAGCACCCTTCATGGCCTGCATCATCTGCTCGTTCGTTCGATAGGTCTGGTTCACAAGTCAGTATGCGCATACGGCAGTTGCTGCCAGAACCGACCAAGATCATACCTGAAGCCGCAGGGAAATCTTTTGTAGCTGGCTACGCATGCCGTAAAACTTCTCAATGTACCGCCGTGTGCGCACCAGGTCCTTGGCTTGGATCTTGCACGCCCCCATCTGCCCGTTCTTGGCGCTCGTCTTGATCTGCTGTATCAGCGTCTTCTCCTGTTTCTCCAGCTTGACGCGGGTTTGGTCGAGTTCGCGAATCGCCTTGTCGAGCATGCGCTGGTTTTTGCGTAGACGCTCGGCCGGCGTCATGCGCTTGCCAAAGGCCCATTCTAGAATCTGCATTGCAAGTCGAGGTTAGACGCCGCTCCAGATAGGCACAGGCATTGCCCTCACATTCATGATGACGACGGCTCGTCTTGCGGAGAAGCAACAGGCGCAGAGTCGTGCTTTTCGGACAGAGGACAGAGAGGATAATTCGGGTGATGGCCGGATTGCGGCGAGAAATTGAAGATGAAGCGGACAAGAACTGGATGGTATAGTATCTGCCTAGCGGAGTGCCCGAAGAGCGACGTCGTCTGGCATGTTTGCGGGTTGCTAGTCGGACTGGCACGTCAGTCTGCCACAACCACGGCCAAGTACCCAAGTACCCCCACGGCAGCTCGCCGGTGTGAAGATACTTGCGCCTGTCCGGCCTGGTTTTTGGCCACCGATAAGATAGCTTGCGCTTCCCGAGCTTGTGCCGAGGCAACTAGGCCAATCAGGGCAGCTTCGTCACCGGGGGGCGCGAATTTGCTTAAACATCATGCAACCTTTTTACTTGACGAACCCCATCCAAAGCCCGACCCTCGTGCTCCTACCCGATCTTTCGACCTTTTGACACCATCCGCATTTTTCCATCCTTGGCCTTGAGCTCGACAATGCTGCGCACAAGCAGTCCTTGACCAGCATGAGCCAGGAATACTTCAACGACAAGGGCAAGGCGCCCGCCATCCGGGACTCTGACGATGCCGACCTCGAATCCGCGGGCCCAGCCGGAGGGCGGCCCAACTACATGACGGTCGGCAACGGCACCACGTCCGAGCACGCCGCCCGTCTCCAGAGCATGCTGGACATCGACTCGGGATACGGCGGCAGCATCATGGGCGACGAGCCGGGCGTGTGGGACATGCAGGGCCATGGCCACCAGCGACAGTCCGGCGCCATCCACCAGCTGTGGTACAACTCCCAGAGAGCTACGCTGGGCCGATCAATCAACAAGGTGCTGGATCTGCTGCATGGCCTTCGCGAGATGAATGCCGTGTGGCCCGCCCACTACCCGTCCGTTCAGCGAGCAGAGAAGATGGAGTCTGATGTGCCTCGTCCCGGCATCCTGCACTCATCGACCATGGAGGACATCACAGCCAGGTCCAGCCAGGCACCACCGCCCATGCTTAGGAGAGCCATGACGAGCCTTGAGGATGCATCGGCCGAGTCTAGCCAGGCAGCCGAGACTCGTCCAGAGCCGCGGCTTGTTTCGCCCCAGATTGCGCAAGAGTTTTCGGTGTTGAAATTGGATCTAAAGCTAGGAGCTCTGCACCAGGCCGAGCTGGTACACTCATTGGAGAAGGGCTCCATTGCATCGCTCCTGGATGGCAAAATAAGCTCCAGCATCAAGCATCTTGTGTCTCTCCGCGAACGCATCGAGGACAAATCAAGCAAGGTGCTCATCACGGGCGATTTGAATGCGGGCAAGTCGACCTTCTGCAATGCCCTTTTGCGGCGCAAAGTTTTGCCCGAAGACCAGCAGCCCTGCACTGCCATCTTCTGTGAGGTGCTGGATGCTCGAGAAAATGCAGGAATCGAAGAGGTCCATGCGGTCCACAAGGAGATGATTTACAACCGAAACGACGAATCCACCTATGATGCTTACTCTCTTCAGGAGCTGGAAAGGATTGTGATTGACAATGAAAAATACGTCCAGTGCAAAGTCTACGTCAAGGATGTTAGGACAATTGATGAATCTCTACTCAACAACGGTGTCGTTGACATTGCCCTCATCGACGCTCCCGGCTTGAACTCTGACACGACCAAGACGACGGCCATTTTTGCTCGGCAGGAGGAGATTGACGTCGTCGTGTTTGTCGTCTCCGCGGCAAACCACTTTACGCAGTCAGCCAAGGAATTCATCTGGGCTGCCGCTGCGGAGAAGGCGTACATTTTCATCGTCGTCAATGGCTACGACTTCATCAGAGACAAGGAACGATGCCAGAAGATGATCCTGGATCAAGTTGCAGGGTTGAGCCCACGCACGCACAAGGAAGCTTCAGAGCTCGTCCACTTCGTCTCTAGCAATGTCATCCCAATGGCACCCTCACCCCCTGGCGGACCCAGCGGCGGAGGCGGCAGTGGCAGCGGCAGCGGAGGTGGCGACGATCCCGGCGATGACGGCAAGGGCAAGGACTCGGACAAGGTTCGAGACTTTGAGAAGCTCGAACAGTCTCTCCGCAGATTCGTCCTTGAAAAGCGAGCAAGGTCGAAGCTTGCTCCCGCGCGAACATATCTGTTGAATATCCTCAACGATGTCAATACGTTGGCCACGGTCAACCACGAGGTGGCTCAATCTGAATATGACCGAGTCACTCAGGAGCTCAAGGAGCTTGAGCCCCAGATTCTGGCCAGCAAAAAGGCCCGATCAGAGGTCGATGAACAGGTCGTCCACAATATCGAGGAAACGTGCAAGGATATTTATGACCACACTCGAGGGCAGCTCAACGCCGCCATCACTTACGCCGGAAACACCAAATACGATATCCCATATCCCGGCCTCTTCGGCGCCTTTGGATACGCCGATGACCTCAAAGATGCCATTCTCTCCCACATTGCCGACGCCGTCAATGACTGCGAGGACTATGCCCGAGCCTCGACGGTCAAGGGTGTCAACGCCATCAAGCAGCTCGGCTTGCTTCACGTGGGCGACGAGTTCCAGAACCTTCACTTCCGACCAGACGTCATGTTCCGCCGGAAGAAGGATGCCCTTGCCCGCCAGGTTGACGTGCCTACTGAGTTTGCCGACTTTGTGGACTTTTCCACCTTGATGCACAGCCAGGAGAAGTTTGCCGGCACGGGTATGGCCCTGACCATTGCAGGCGCTGTTGTGCCTCGCATGCTGGGAATGAATTCTTGGGTAGACCACGCCATTACTGCGACGCGCATCATCGGTAATGAGAACCTTCGCAAGCTCATTCTGCCCGGAATTGTCGTTGCCGGTGTGTAACCCCTAACCCCCCTCTTACCGCAGATACAGAATTTTTGCTAACTGGTTCTTCTTTAGCGATTGCTGCATCGGCATATGTACTTCAGCAGATTCCCAACTCTCTCCCCCACCGGCTAGCCAGGAAGATTGAGGCTCAGCTCGCCGAGATCGACTATGTTCACACCAACGCCTCCCGAATCTCGGGATCGGTACGCACCGTCCTGCGCATGCCCGCCGACAACCTGCGCGTGGGCCTCGACCACAGCGTCAAGGATCTCAACAAGAAGCGCGACGAGACGGTCAAGGTCAAGGGCGAGAGCGAACGAGCCTCCAAGTTCTTCCGGAAGCTGGTAGGCGAAAGCCAGGTCCAGAAGAACATGGTTGAGGGTGTTGACCTCGACACGCCGCCGCAGAACTTGCACTAAAAAATGAAAATCGGGGCTTTTATATAACGCGTGATGACACGAATTAGATTGGGACTCATGATGCTTTTTTTGTCTTTTCGGGCGTTTACAGGATTGTGGAGGAATGAAGTGCCGTTTAAATGGAAAGGAGGGGGGAGGCAAAAAAAAAAAATTATATACAATATACCAAAAAACCGGTGGGCAAAGAAGTGGAATGAAAATGGAAATTCTTGGATGGAGCTACACCCTGCTCTCCTCTAGTTTTTGTACCTGGTTTCCTGTCGATAGCATAGCCATAGCGTTATGAAATTTGCGTACGTCTTAAACAGTTGATATAGCGCAGTTTTAGTTTTTGAAAAAAAGGAGAAGTGAGAAGTTGGAGAATATCAAAAAAGGGGAGAATGTCCCAGTTGTTCGTAAAAAGTTCTATTTTTGTCCCAAGGTTTGCTGTGACGTATGGTGAAGCATCCCCCCTTTGACCCGGTGGCAAGTTTTCAGGGCCACATGATTTTGCGAAGTCTCTCCTTTTCGAGGTCGCCGCCGAAGATGTGATCGATGGGTTCTCTGGCGAGGGCGCAGATCTGGGGGTCGTCGAGGCGGAAGTGCTGGGCGACGAGGCGGTATTCATTGGATAGGGGGCTGCCGAAGATGCCCACGTCGTCGGTCTAGCAAAGCTGTCAGCCTTTTCTCTTTTCCTTTCCCGTTTACGATATTTACAATATGTTTCAATGCTAGGGAGGATGGGTGATGGTGATGATGAAAAAAGAGAGACTCACTCCTAGAGACACCTTGACGCCCTCAACTGCCCTCCACTCCCCAAAATGATGGTCGTCAAAGCCGCTGCCGCTCTTGACCATACCCGCATGCACATTACAGCTCAGACACAGCTCCAAACACAACTCATCCTTTCGCAGCGCAATCTCGCGCTTCGCATCAGCGTCCTCCCAGATAACATGACCCAGTCGATGCGGTCTCCAGCCCAACAAAGTCTTCAGCTCCGCCGCCGAAGCACTCGTCTCCGCCTCCGCAAAGTGCACCGTGATGCCCAACCCTTCCGCACGCGCCCTTTCAAACAGCGGCGTAAACAGCGCGACTTCGCCCGCCAGACGAGCGGCCGGGTCGCCGCAGAGATCGAGGCCCACGACGTCCGGGGTGGACAGCGCGAGGTCGAGGATGGAGGACGCGGTGGCGAAGTCGTGGCGTCTGTCGATGGAGAGGATGAGGCGGGTGTGGAGGGCCGGGTGGGAGGCTTCGAAGGCGGCGATTGTGGTGAGGAGGATGGCGATGTATTGGGTGGTGGAGAGGAAGGGGGTTGGACGGGGGGTTGTGCGGAGTTCGAGGTAGACGACGCCGTCTTGGAGGAAGGATTGGAGGACGGAGTGGGTGGCGTGGCGGATGGAGGGTTCGTCGGTGAGGAGGGCGTAGATGTATTTGCTGAAGAGGGGGAAGAAGCTGTAAAATGTATGAAATATATCAGAACTTGATGTTTTGACTTGGAGTGGAGGAGATGAGCGAGGTTTATGTGTGCTCCCGTCCTTACGTTTCGAGATTGTAGTCATGCTTGCCCTCTGGTATCACAAGCAGCGGATCGTCCAGGTCTGTCTCCCCGGCGGCCTTCTTCTTGAGCCATATCTCGTGCAGTGTCTGGCGGGAGATGCTGCCCGTGAGATGAGCATGGAGCTAGATGTGAGAAAAAAACCGGTGAGTCATTATCCTAGCTTTTGGGCATGAAGATGAGGGGGAGCACGAACCTCGATTTTAGGAAGCGCTACAAAGTCCATGATTTTGAGTATTGAATTTGTTGGAGATTGGTGTAGAGGGTATGGCGGTTGTGAGAGTGGTTCAATGAGTTTGTATGAGAATGAGGATGAGAAGTGGTGATAGTTTTATATTGCCCCGCAGTTGAAGCTTACAAGCCGTTATCTTAATCTCACTCACCACAGCTCATCACAGTGAATACGATCTCAATCAAAAGGTCCATCGCAAGAGCAGAGTCATCTCTCATATTCATCACATCTTCACACAGCATCTCGAACCAAAATTCTACCCAACGGCAAAAAAATATATATAATAAATGCTGAGTGATGTAGATACACCACGTCCGGAGATGAGATGGGGGCATCAAACCTACTTCGCACATAAAAACTCCCCTCCCATAGCCCTCTTTTATTGTTTCCTCCCAAAGTTTGTAAAATCCTCCAGGTCCGCCCAGTAACATACAGCCAGCCAGCAGTTCTTCAAAAGGCCAGGCAATGATATGCCTCTCCCCCCTTTCAAAAAAAGGTTATTGTACACGAATGGAGGGGACCATGCTTGATCTCGCATGCTCAGGTCCTCAACCACATACATCACCATTTCCCGTCATTGTAATAGTAAGCCAGTCATTACATTAGAACCAAATCGTTTCCCAAGTTCCAAGCACCCTGCTTTTGCTACCATTTGGCGCCCAAAGTCAGTGTTGTTTTTCTTTTCTGTCTTCATTTTTTATCCGATTCTTCTTTTTTTTTCTTATTCGGTCTGCCTTCACAGCGCCGCCTTGGTCTCAGGGCCCAGAGCCGCTCCGACCTGGTCCGCCGTGCTCTGCTCCGCACCCGCCGTCAACAGCTCGCTGCCCGTCTGGCGCATGTTATACTCCTGCTCCATGGCAGTCAGCTGCTGGTCCTCGGCAAACGACAGCGCAAACGGCACGCCGAGGAAGAGCGCCGAGGTGGTGATGACCCAGGCGCCCTTGCCGCCAAACGACAGCACGCTCCAGGCGGCGCTGGTGACGGCGTTGACACGGCTCGACACCCAGCCTCGGGTGGTGGGCGGGATGATGTCGCGGAGAGCGTATAGCCGCTCGGCGAGCGTCTCTTCTGAAGGGTCGAAGTCGGACTCGTTGGAGATTTCGGATTCTGTGGTAGGGGAGTACTGTTAGGACCAGGGTGCTTGACGAGACATGGTTTCATGGAGGGCAGAACATACCGGTATCCGTAAAGTCGTCATCCTCCATCTCAGCAACGTTGGCGTGCTGGAAGTGCTCATCCTCGACCTCGGTAAGAGTAACCATCTTGACGGTTAATTAGGATTCGGGGCTATGTGGTGTGGTGATGCGAGTCCAAGAATCGACGATGCGCAGAACGATCTGAATATCGATACAAGCTGCAAGTGGCGATCCGAAAGCTGCCGTTTGCGGGGCACTCCAAACTCGGATGTGTTATTCTTCTTGTCTGGGAATGACGAAGCTGGACGCAAAGAGTCGATTGCAGAGAACCCTGCCAGAGACCGATAGCAATGCTTGCGGGAAAGAAGATGCGATTAGTGCCTCAATTGCCGGCTTTGACGATTCGAGTCAAATTTTTTGGCTCTCTTCACACAGCCGATAATGGGTCTCTTGCCGGCCGACGTTGGCGGTTTAGCCGAAGAAATCGCAGTTGGCGGTCACGTGCGTTGCTTTGCCTGTTCTAGTCGGTTCTGCCATTCTGAGCGACTGTGACGTATGAGCTGCTGGTACGTACATTCTAGCCACGCTTGATTCGAGCATCGCCTCTTGTGCTCGGGACGATGTGATGTGATGTGATGGGCTGCAAACTCGTGTGGAAAGAAAGGCAGCAATGCCAATCGGCCTCTCTCACCCGCTCTCCAAGTGTCACAAACCACAAACCGCAGCTCCCAAGCCAAAGTCCCAGCTGAAGAGCTAAAAATACGCTGGACCCAAGATCCATCCAGCTCCCCAGTACGACAGTGGCCACAAGCTATTCCCAACCATCCATCACATCATCTCGGTCCTCCGAAGCATTATACAAAATAAAGATACTTTGGGAGACATTTTCCTTCAAACGCCGGCCCATGATGTCATTGCGCTCCCGTCACCAGAGAAGAAAGGCCTCATCGAGCTGTAGAAATCCCGCGCGTGCCACTTGTACGACGCCAGCCTGTTTTGTCATGAATCTTGTCCAAATTTTCCAATCCTCCTTCGCATATCCGCGGCTCTGTCTCATTTTCGCCGCCTACCTTGGTGGTCCTCATGCACAGCGAGCGTGTGATTGTCACCAAAAAAAAATTGTGGTATCCTGTGGCTTTTCCCTCCCTGCATTAACTACGACAATGGGAAATTCTTGGGCGCAATCTCATCATCTGCCTCCCTGTTGCTAACCTAATCCGCCCCCAGTATGATGCACTACATCTCGTGCAAAAAAAGTTCTTTCCGCTCTCCTTTGGATGGACAAATATCCCGAGCGGAGGACCAGCTGGCGATTGTCACTTACCCCTGTCAAGGTTGCGGCGTGTGTGGCGCTGTCATCCGGAATGCACACGAGATAATGAGCGACCTACCCTGAAGGGAAAAAAACTTGATTGCACTTTTGCGCATACCTTACTCATGATATGCGAAAGCACATCTCTTTGGATGCCGTAATATTCATAATTAATACTACGTAGATACAGGGCTGTTAAATTCCGCAGTGACATACTTGAGACTTTCCCCGTCATTCCTCATGTCTTGGTCAGAATCATCATTCTCTTCCTCAGTCAGTTGTCCTGAGATCGTTATTTCTGTGGATCATCATATCAACGCCACCAAGTCAAGCACGTGTCGATTGTTGATTCCATGCCAAGTCTCGTATCATCTTGAGTCAATCAATGATTCAACATCATAGGCATTTAGAGTTTTCTTTTTCCCCTTATTCAGGTCAACAGGCCAGATGCAAGGAGGCGAGCAGGCACAGACAAAGGTCATGGGCTGCCTCAGCTTACACGTCCTCGTCCGAAACATACTCCCCAAATCAGCATCGTACTGCACCTGATCCGCCAGCAAAGCAAGTCATATCCAAAACCAACGCCTCATTGTCTTTCACCATTCCATCCCTGCATTACATTTAGGCCAATTTACGTATCCTTTACTTTATAAAAATAAACTGCATTCAAAAAGCATTTACCCGTTGACGATGTTACTCAACCGCAACTGCCTGGGTTCCAAGGGTAGTATAGTAGCACACAACACCTACAACATGCATACGAGTCTACGTAAAACCCACCGAATCACACACACGCCCCTTGACCGTGCCAGTTTACCCCGGGAAATGCCTTACCTAAAAACTTCTCCAGGGCCCTCATGCCCGCGATCCTTCACGCCGCACAGATCGCGGATCCTCACACCGCCCGTGCATTCTTTCGGGGGGCCGGCGATCAGAGAGGTCTTGTGATCGACGGCGGCCGCCCTTTTTGACTTTTTTTTATTTCCTGCACGCTTCCACCCCCCGAGTAAAAAAGAAAAAAGCACACAGCAGGAAATAGGGGGCAAACATGCCGGGGGCCGGAAACAAAGGCCACGATGGTCTCGGATGCTGGGGCCGCTTGTGGCACACACGCATGTACATCCAGGTACTCACAGTGACTCTGGGGATTCCAGATGACATCGGCCGCAATTGGGGGCGTCTTAGGCCTCTCTTACTCACTGTAGATGGCGAAAAAGTCTTGCTTCCCCAGGAATCGGAGCCATGGGACGCCCGACAAAAGAGTCATGTCTCAGCGCTAGACACTCCGGACTCCGGGCATCACGTAACTACTAGCAGCATCGTGACCGCTATGGAGTAAGGAAAATATACTAGAAACCTGCGGCCAGCGGCGCCGAAAACCCGGGGTCGGAGAAAGCCGTTCAGCCTGACAAGAGCCAAACCACATGACGAGCCCTGTCGGTAGGTCGAACCGAAAACCCCAGCTTTACACGGTGACCCTTTTTTTTTCCGGCTTCGTGTCTTGTACTGGAGCAAGTATAGAGTACAACTGGTGGATAATGAGTTGCGGTACATGTGAGCCCAGTGCCTTGATGATATCGCCACGGGAGAAAAAAAGAAAGAAATGCGCGCAATACTATAACAATGGCAGTTTCACTATAAATTTTCATTTAAGTTTTATGCAGGTTCAGCATCCATGCAGCCACCCTCAACGTATTCGTATCGCGGTCACCAAATGGCACAGCTGGGAAAACACCAAGGGGCCAATCAAAACGCTGCGGGAGCATCTGCAAGTTGAGAGGGGAAGGAGAAAAGAGAAAAGAACAAAAAGAAGACGACGAAGAACGAAAAACTGCCGGCGGTGGCGTGCGAAGGCGTGCCATTGAGGTGCTTCTCACGTTGTACGTAAGACGGGAACAGCGAAACTGGGGGAAAGCCAGCCGTGAAAGTGATCTGCCTCCATCGTGACTCGCAAATGGAAAAAGAAATGAAAATAAAAATAAAATAAAAATAAACCAGACCTAAAAAAAAAAGAAAAGAGGAAATGAATCAGTACCTGACCCTCGCTATGGGTACACAGAACATGGTACCTGTAACGCAAACAAGCTGAATCCAATTTTTCATGTCCCTTGGTTTTATTTTTGCCGTCCTCGTGATGGTACAGTGCCGACGCCCGGATGGGTCCTTTGCAGAGCCACAGCATTTTGCCCCCTGGGCTAAAGGGGTTCATTTTTTTGGGGTCTACCAAAAAAAGAATGGAAGAGAAAAGAAAAAGAGAAAAAATAGGAAGCGGGGCGGTATACCCAAGGGGACCCACGATTTACTAACAGGTGGCCACAGCTTTTCTCCGCCAAGAGGAGAGGCGGCTCTGTTCGCTGGCAGGGCCAATTTACCTTCAGACGGCGCTGTGCTTCCCCCAGATTTTCCTAGCCGAGACTACCTGTATACAGAGTAGTAGTAATACTGGAGCGGGCAATGTGTACCTGTATAGTGTATAGTAGTAGTAAGCGGAACAGTGCCTCGTAGTCGCTGCCACTCTCCCGCACTCTCGAGGCTCTGCTAGTTTGTTTTCTCTTTTCCCGGGGAAGGCTGTTCCAATAGAGAGGCGCCGGAGCAGATGCAGCTGCCTTTGCCGATGATGCATTGATGAACGGATCATATGAAGCAGCTCTGCTTCCTCCGGTGTATTAAGACTGCCCAGCCGCACTGTGTCCGACAAGATTGTCTCATCACCTGCTGATTATAGCAGCTCTTGTTGGAATTACTGCATGTAAGAGGTACCAAGGGACCCGGTGCAATGTACTTGGAGGTACTCGGTTCCGTACAGCAAATTCCATGATCGACGTGGATTGTCATGCTCTGATTGCTCGTGTCGGCCGCGTTTGCGCCATTGCCAGGTACGGAGACGCCTACCTGTGCCTATGCAAGGTACATGCAGACACTTTGCAACTATTCAAGTCAGCAGCACAGTTAGCACGCATCTAGCCTCTTGCAAACCCATCAATCAAGCGCCATCCTGGGGTCATCAGGTAAACTGGGGGTAATGGAAACGATGGCCTGAGAAAGCTGGGGGTAATGGAAATCGAAAGCTCCGGCCGGCTCTGGCCTGGCTGTGGGGTCAGCCGATGGCCGACGGGGACCCGGTGCGGGGCTTCTCCAGGCCGTGCCGAATATATTGGGGAGTTGGCGTTTTATCCACGTCTTGTTTGGCTCTTGTTTGGCTACTGGGCGTTGTCCGGCATTAGTGGCTTCTCTTGCTCTATCGTCCCAGGTTCCTATTTGCTGGAAGGGGGCAATTGTCGTGCTCGAGGCTGGGCCAATGCATTGACAAGGGACACGTACTGTGCTGTACTATGTACTCGTACCATACACTTGCGTGCCTGCATGGGATGCCAGCAACATCGAATCGCAACCTATGGATATGGATAGGGGGCCGATGAAAATTTTCATCAACCACAGCTGGGCCATAGGGGCAGCCACGCAATCTTGCTGGCGTCGCAGATTGGGCCGTCGTTGACATGCGCATTGTGCCTCGTGGTCAAGCAGACAGGGCCATTGGCCCGCTACCCGCTTCCGCCATGCAGGCGACGAGGTTCTGACACTACTACATAATAGTATATCGACTCGAAAGAAGGAGTGCATCCCCGCGGCTGGCCGCTGGGTCGCGCCAAACGGGAAGCCCAGCTGGCCATCCCGGGACCCGTCGCCGGGACGATGCAAGCGGGCAGGCAAGGAGGTTGCAATCTCTATGTACAAGCCCTGGATGAGCCTAGTTTTGCACTTTTGTTGGGATTTCTCGACAGCACCGCTTGGATACCCCGGATCTACCTGGCCAACCCGTCAGTCTCTGTGCACCGTCCAGGTGTTTTGCGAGTACAAGTCCCTGGCCTGGAAGAAGCGGTATGTAAAAGGGCCACCTGCACAATGTGCTGGTAGCACCGGAGAATAAAAACGAAAAAAGGGCAAAAGAAAATTAGAAAGCGAGACTAGTCCATGCGCGTTGTGGAGGCGTTTGTCAGGTGGCCTTTTTTGTTTTTTCCTTTCCCTTCCGGAGGCGAAATTTGCTGACTATGACAAACAAGCTCGTAACAGCTATTGTTGTCGCAGAAACCTTGCAGGTCTAGATGCCAACCCTGCATTGTCACGATGGCATTTTCGAAACAAATGCCAACATGACAACAGGCCAATTGGATATGCATGGCCTCGGGAACGGTACGAGGGCACGCAAGCAAGCGAGAAAGCAATCAAACTTTTGCCAAACCCGTACTCGTAGCCGCTGTGAGTTTGCAAAGCAACACACACACGCACACAACCAAGTACTCGTATAGACCAGGTAGTTGACTCTAATGGTCGTGGCCCAAGATGTGGACACACTGGCGTCGATGCTGCCGCTCCCCTTTTTGGAAATCGGCTAGGCGGCTAAGGATGGACAATTGAAGACTAAGAGATCGCACGTCAACGTGGCATCACATTGCAACTCTGTGGTCAATGCAAGTTAGCAAAGGCACAGGACAGAACAGAACATCAAGCTGAGACGAGGGATTCTGCGCAACAAACTGCGATTTCATCCCTTGCACCTGTACCTGTACCTGTACCTGTACGAGTACCTACACAGTACGGAGTCCCGAGTCTGGTGATGACTCGCAGGAGAGACACGGCCAAAGGCCATTGGGCGCGGAGCACCGCATGAGGCTTAGCCATGTCTCCAGAAAGAGGCCTCGTGTGGCAGAAGAGCATCAGCAGAACCCGAAGAGGGGGAGAGAGGGGCAGCCCAGGGACGTCTGGAGAAGCTTTGCGAAGAGAAAACGAAGCAACGAAAAAAATTGACTGCTCTAGCGCAGAGCCTCGAATAGCCGGGTCCCAGCGCAGAGGTACGTACCAAGAATACAACCACGATATCGCCATGGTACCTCGTCAGCCACGCTTCAACAGCGTAGTGGCTTAGTACCTCGGCCCTCCTGGACAAGTCACCGGGCCGGAGGATTGGCGGAATTTGGCCAGGAGGTGCCGCATTGCAGCGCCTGCGCTTGCCTGCAGCCCGGCGCTGGTTCCTGATTGCTGAACGGTCAGGTACCGGGCGCCCGGACCACGCTTACTGCCCGATGGGGGCTAGCGCACAGTTGCTATTTGGTAATATTGCGGCCGGAATATGTAAAAGTATGTAAAAGTATGTAAAAATATGTAAGAATATGTAAGGGAAATGCATGGAGGGTGAGGTCATATCGCGATCCAGCGCATGTGCTCTGTTCTGCTGTCGTCTTGGGGGCCGTTTGCGTGCGCACGCCGTATGCGAAAGTATGCGAAATACTGTGCAGGGTTTTCCCATTGCCCCTTTCGTCACTCTTCCGGCGGTACCTCATGTACCTGATGTACCTCAGGTACCTGCTTGCGTCTGTCTGTACGAGCACTGGCGGTTTAGAAATTGCCCCGGCCGGCGTTGGAGATGAGAGCGAGAGTCATCTGACCGCGTGCCAACGGTCTAGACGGAGGACAGGCAAAAGAATGAAACAAGTGTCCAATGGATCGATGCGGCGCAGCAGATTGATTGATGGGTGACGGGAAACGCTGCTACTGCTAGACCCCCTATAAGCCGCTGCTGTGGAAGCTGAGCTACAGGTACACAGTACTGTACCCAGGTATGTACCTATTCCTATGGACCTCTATGGACTTATGGGGAGGTGGAGGTACAGTACCTACAGGTAGGTACTGTGCTCGTTGTGTTCTCCAGCAAAGTTGAACGCAACTGAGGTCATGAGTACGAAATGCTGCCCACTGTAACAGCGTCTCGACCGGCCCGGATCACCGGCTGGCGCTGGTAGCTGGTACCGGTGACCACAAGAACGCTGCAAATGCTTGCAACGAAAAGATTCGAGAAACAGCGGAGCTGCACTAACACGGGGGCGGCGGAGGTACGTGCGGATACAAGAGTACCTCAGGGTACACGGTACTTGGGTTTGTGCGCAAGCGTGCAAGCGCCGCAGCGCCGCCAGAGGACCAGCGCAGGGGCTCCAGTTCTGGGCCTGGCTGGCCCACCGGGGGAGGGGCAACGAGCTGGTCACCAGCCAAGTACCGTCGCGTACCGGCAGGCAAGTGACGGCCTTGAAGGACGTGGGCAAGAGTCACGAAGCGATGCGAATCCGTCGCCGAATTACTTAAAGGCGCTGCCGCCAGGTGCGGTGCCTCGTGGAATCGCCTGGTATCAGCATCAGCTTCACTTCTTCTTTGCTTGGGCTTGTCAGCAGTGCCAATTGGCTTGCAATTCCTCACTCACCACCTCGACTCGCCCCTCCTATCTCTCCCCCAAGATCCTCCATCTCTATCCTCACACCTGTCTCTGCATCTGCATCTTTAGCTCTCCTCGCTTCGTTTGTCGCCACATAAACATCCTCAGGAGACAAGCAGCAAACAAAACACCAATAGACAAGGACAGGTAAGGCAACTCCTCCATCCCCAAAGCGGCGACAACAGCTCTCTCCAGAGCCGTCAGAAGCCAGCGGCACTCGGCACTGCCGAAGCTATCAGCTCCTTCTGAATGGTGGCCCGCCCAACGCCCCAAAAGAGCTGAGAGGAGGGAGAGGAAAAAAAAAAGTGCAAACAATGGCTAACGGGAATCGAGACTAAAATAGAAATACTCAGTCTTCCTCCAAATCTTGTCCTTATCTCTTCGCTCACGCACCGACCTCTTACGAGCCCCAATACGAAGCCCGTCTCACCGTGGCTCTTATCTTTGCTCCTTTCGCTGTCCGGCAAACCCCCTGCACCGCCACAGCCTCGACTCTTATTTTGGCCGTCTGAATAGTGCTATCTTAGTTGGTACGTTTATTGATGGCTCTAACAAACAAGCCCGCAATCTCTCCTTTTACTGCCGCTGCGAACAGCTGTTTGCTGACTGCTCGCGCCCAGGATTCATTCGAGATCCTTTGCAGCTTTTTGCTTTTTTGATCAGCCTGTCCTAATCAATTAGGTACGTGGTGGTTGCGAGCCCTCTTATTGGGTTATCGACAGCTGTGCCCTTTTGTTGCACCCCCGTCACTCTCCGCCGTTCCCGTCGAGTCAACAAGCCAGAT
Source organism: Trichoderma virens Gv29-8 (assembly GCF_000170995.1). Taxonomy (NCBI): domain Eukaryota; kingdom Fungi; phylum Ascomycota; class Sordariomycetes; order Hypocreales; family Hypocreaceae; genus Trichoderma; species Trichoderma virens. The sequence goes on from NW_014013667.1 coordinate 328,526, forward strand.
TGGTGGAAAGCACAATGACAATGCCCTGAGCTTTGCCCTGCGGCGGTGAGGGCACAATCGTGTCTTACACCGGCCCTATGGACTTTTGCTCGGTCAATGCCGTTATTCGCACCCCCCCTGAGCACTACACTTATACGCATTCCTTGCGGAGATCCCCCTGGCAAACTTGGAATATCTCACTGTATCAACGCCACGAGTGTGGCGCGGCCATCTGATCTCTCCTTGCATCTCTCGAGGAGCATGTCTCACGTTGGCTCTCGATATCTACCCCTGGCCTATGTCATTGACTCGTGCGCTATGCCACAATGGCTGGGTGAATTATGCCCAAGTTCTTATCTTTGGCGTTCCAGCGTGGTCCTCGTGGCTCGTATATATATGCAACAGCTATGATGTCTATATATCTTGCCATGGTTCCTTGCAAAGCAGCGTCTCTTCATCCCTCTCCATTTCATCACATCTTTCGTTAATTCCCGACCTTTTGTTTATTCGTTTAATCTGCATATTTCTTTCATAATGGCTCTGGCAATTCAGACTAATTTTTCCCACAGCGACAGCTTCCCTGAATACAAAGACCCATTTGAAATACCATCCACAATGGCGTCCCCAGCTCCTCTCAAGCCCAAGTCTGTGGCTCAGATTCAAACCGCTGAATCAGACTCAAGTCGTGGCCCTTCTCCCCAGCCCACCCACGTCAGCGTCCCTCCTGTCCCTCTCAGCTTGAGAAATGGACACCGAGTTCTGCGCTCTGCCACCGTCGGCTACGTTGCTCCCCAGTTCGAGGGAAAGACGGAGCAGATCAAGGCTGTCAAGGCCATCATCCAGGGCGGTGGCTGGCTCCCCGATGCTCTGATTGATGAGCAGATTGCGTGGTTCTACGAAAAGCTCGGCATCGATGATGTCTACTTCCACATTGAGACCCCCGAGGTCATTGCCAACCAGATTACCTCTCTCTATGCAGCCAAGGTTGCCGCCCACTCAAGAGAGGACAAGCAGGAGGAGATCCGCCTGGATATGGAGGCCAACGACCACGCCATCTACATCGACACCAGCGAGCCCGGCAAGGGCCACGTCGGCGGACCACGATATGAGTCCCGCCTCGAGTCCAAGTACCTGGACCACCAGGGCAAGAGCAAGTACCGTGTCGAGACCTTCCGCTCACCGGCTGCTATTGGCGCCAGCCCCAACTCCAAGGCTACTGTCCGCTGCTACTTCGTGTACCAGTGCCACTTCAAGCAGAGCCCCGAGTCTACCGACCCCAAGGAGACCAGAATCGAGGTCATCTCCGATGTTGGTTTCTGGCAAAAGGCCACCGCCAACACCAAGCAGGTGTACCAGGAGATTATCGAGCTCGCCGTCAACCGAGCCGGCCCCGTCATTGAGGTCTTTGACATTGAGGGCTCCGCCGAGAAGCGTCTGGTTGTTGCTTTCCGCAGCCGCACTGCCCGAGGCATCTTCTCGACCCTCAGCGACCTGTACCACTACTATGGCGTCACCAGCTCAAGAAAGTACGTCGAGCAGTTCTCCAACGGTATCACCGTCATGAGTGTCTACCTCCGCCCCGCTTCCAACCTCGAGGGCTACTTCCCTTCCATCGATGCATCCATCCACCAGATCACCAAGGAGATCTCTCTCCTCTACTGCTTGCCCCAGAACAAGTTCCACCACCTGTTTGCCACTGGCGAGCTGAGCCTGCAGGAGTCTGTCTACGCCCACAGCGCCTGGGTATTTGTTCAGCACTTCTTGAACCGTCTCGGTCCCGAGTATGCTTCTCTTTCTGAGATCCTGGACTCCAAGCAGAACGCCCATGCGGCTCTGCTGTCCAAGCTCAAGCGACGTCTGCGTACCGAGACCTTCACCCCCGACTACATCCTCGAGATCATCCAGTCGTACCCTGAGCTTGTTCGTCTGCTCTACGCCGCCTTTGCCAACGTGCACCTCGGTGCGGCCAAGGACCCTGACGTCGTCTTGGCCACGCCTGCTGTGGAGGTCATGTCTGACGAGAAGCTCCGGGACAAGATCTCCAAGACGGTCTCCAACGAGCACGACGAGATGGTCATGACCGCCTTCCGTGTCTTCAACAACGCCATCCTCAAGACCAACTACTTCACCCCCACCAAGGTCGCCCTCAGCTTCCGCCTGGACCCCTCTTTCTTGCCCGAGGCTGAGTACCCCAAGCCTCTGTACGGCATGTTCTTGGTCATTGGTGCCGAGTCTCGTGGTTTCCACCTCCGTTTCCGAGACATCTCTCGTGGCGGTATCCGTATCGTCAAGTCCCGCAGCAAGGAGGCGTACGGCATCAACGCCCGTAACCTCTTTGACGAGAACTACGGCCTTGCCAGCACCCAGCAGCGCAAGAACAAGGACATTCCCGAGGGTGGATCCAAGGGTGTTATCCTCCTGGACCCCAAGCAGCAGGACAAGGCCACCGAGGCGTTTGAGAAGTACATTGATAGTATCTTGGATCTTCTCCTGCCCGCGGAGACCCCTGGAATCAAGAACCCCATCGTCGACCTGTACGGCAAGGAGGAGATCCTGTTCATGGGTCCCGACGAGAACACGGCCGACCTGGTCGACTGGGCCACCGAGCACGCCAAGGCCCGTGGTGCCCCCTGGTGGAAGTCCTTCTTCACCGGCAAGTCTCCCAAGCTCGGTGGTATCCCCCACGACAAGTACGGCATGACCACCTTGTCCGTGCGCGAGTACGTCAAGGGCATCTACCGCAAGCTCGAGCTGGACCCCTCTCAGGTCCGCAAGATGCAGACTGGTGGCCCCGACGGCGACTTGGGCAGCAACGAAATCCTTCTCAGCAACGAGAAGTACACTGCCATTGTCGACGGCTCCGGTGTGTTGGCCGACCCCAACGGCCTGGACAAGGACGAGCTCATTCGCCTGGCCCGAAAGCGTGCCATGATCATCGAGTACGACATGTCCAAGCTGTCCAAGGACGGATACCGCGTCCTTTGCGAGGAGAACAACGTCACGCTGCCGAGCGGAGAGGTTGTCAACAACGGCACTTCGTTCCGCAACACGTACCACCTGCGTGAGAACAACACCACCGACTCCTTTGTGCCTTGCGGTGGCCGACCCGAGTCCATCGATCTCATTTCGGTCAACAGACTCATCAAGGACGGCAAGAGCATCATCCCCTACATTGTCGAAGGTGCCAACCTGTTCATCAGCCAGGATGCTAAGCTCCGACTGGAGGATGCCGGCTGCATTCTCTACAAGGATGCTTCTGCCAACAAGGGAGGTGTTACCTCTTCCTCCCTGGAAGTCTTGGCCTCTCTGTCATTCGACACTGAGGGTTTCATCGAGCACATGTGCGTCGACCACAAGACCGGAAAGGCCCCCCAGTTCTACAACGACTACGTCCGCGAAGTCCAGGCCAAGATCCAGGAGAACGCCCGCCTCGAGTTTGAGGCCATCTGGCGCGAGCACGAGCAGACTGGCATTTCCCGGTCTGTCCTGTCCGACAAACTGTCTGTGGCCATTACCGACCTCGACGAGAAGCTGCAGCACTCTGACCTGTGGGACAACGAGAACATCCGCAAGGGTGTCTTGAGGAACGCGCTCCCCAAGCTGCTGCTCGACAAGATTGGCCTCGATGTCATCATCTCCCGCGTACCGGAGAACTACCTGCGCGCCATCTTTGGCAGCTACCTGGCCAGCCGATTCGTCTACGAGTTTGGCAGCCAGCCTAGCCAGTTTGCCTTCTTTGACTTGTAAGTTTGAGATCCCAATTTACTCCCCACAGCTATAGAACAATTTACTAATTTTGCATCAACAGCATGACCAAGAAGTTGTCTGAGATTTCAGGCCAGGCCAACGGCACTGAGCAGGTTAGACGCATGTCTATCAGCCGCCATTAGAGGGGGACGGAAGCGGATGCATGAATTGATTTTTTTTTCTTTCCTTTTTTAGGCTTTGCTTTTTCAGCGTGTTTATTGCAGTATTTCATATGATGCATTGATGGAGACCAAAGTGTCTCATTTGGGTTAAACGAGAAAACAAAAACGTCGAGGGTTGCGTCGCTGTCTTGGGCTCTAGTACAGCTTAAGAAATAGATTTTATGGGATTATTGATCGGACTAGGTTTTATGGCATAGGGAAACCGAAAAAAAAAAGATGATTGTATGACGAAGTACGTAGTACGGTCTGCAGTCGAAGCGATAGATTCAACTAATGGCAACTGTCAAATTTCTCTTACTACTACTCCGTAACTGACTAAGATTTACGATGCCGTGATTGTTTGAAACAATGTTTGTAATATTATGGTTCTGACGGATCATTCTGAGCCGCTGTTTCTGGTGATGGTGGCCTGGGCGTTACTACTAGTATCTTACACGGGCGGGAAGAGATGTGCGAAAGGCCGGCACTTGTTTTTTTGGGGCGATGCAGGTCTTGGTAAAATGAAAAAGTTGACGCAAGCAAGCAAAAATGTATGCCATGTTTCGGAATCCAGGGGTAAAAAAAAAAGCTAGAGACGGGAGGAAGAATAGAGATTGGGCGGGTGAGATTGCGTGGAGGGTGGGGGAGTTTCAGCTTTCGGGTATGGGTGGGAAGCGGTACATTGGCGATGGCACTACTTTTTGTGGTTGGTGGTTTTGATTCTTTGGGGGGGTTTTTTATGCGGTGGGTTTGGTTGCATTTGTCTGGGATTTTTTTTTGGGTATTTTATGCGTGTTTATGCGTATTCGTATGTGTGTCTTTATATGTAAGGGGAAGTTGAGAATGAGAATGCGAATGGAGAATGAGTGAGTGAGGTGAGTGAAAAATACGTGAGTGAGGCTGAAGGGAACCCTCTCACCACCCATGTTCGAATCTGCGCGGCGGGATTGGTACCTTGCGAGAAAGTGTGGATATACGAAAGGTGGGAAGAGTGGATATCTTTTGGTGGGAGGGGTCTGATTGCATTGCATGGTGCCTTGCATGAGGCCGATTGGGGTTTCTTGGTGGGAGGGGCTGAGTAGACAGAAAGAAGAATAAGATGATGACGATGATGGTGGTGGGAGTAGAATGCGGAATGAGATGGGAGTGAGACATGGCGGGAAGAGGAATGTTGAGCTTGGGGATTTATGTGGATTTGGCCAGTTATGTTCTTGTTCGAGTGATGCTTTGTGCCGCTTGGCAAGACGAGAGACAAAGCAGTAGAAGGGAAAGGTGTTGTCTCTCAGGCACTTTTACGGGGTAGATTTCATGATTCTGCAAAATTTCTATGCAAGTAGATACAAAGAAATAAAAAGACATCAAGTCAATTGGCAACATATGATGGTAGCTATAGGTCAATAAGAGAAGAGAAGAATGTGGCTGAGAGATCAATAGTGAAGCCTCTTATCTGATTCAGCCTATTTTTGTCCACCATCGTCTGTCCTAGCCTCCCCCAATCCTTCTCTGACCTCACCTCACCTCAGACCTTTCCCCTCCCCCTCTCCCTTTGCCCGTTGCCCGCCCTCTGTCTGGCCTTGCTGCATCGAGTGCCAATCTCTTCCCTTTCTTCATCGCTGCCCGTCTTTTTATTCTGCCTTGCCCACCTGCGCCGCAATCCCGTCAGCAGCGAGCCTCACCTGGAGAAGCCTCTGCCATCGAACCGAATCAGCAAATAAGCCCACCAAGGAACCGACCAGGTTATTGACCAACCCGTGTCCCGCTTTGGCGAGCTGAGCGAGAGCACGAGTAAGAAACCGCGAAAGCCGATTACTGTATCTAGTGACGTGGGGATCGCCAATACCCGCAATCCGCAATCAATCCACGCACGCAGTCCTGCGACAGGCAGAGAGAAGAATTGAGCCGTTGTCTGTGTGCTTCACTCTGCGTTTGAGCTCAGCGTGACGTGACGGCGAGAGAATTGAAGAGATCGAAAACCCTCCGAAACAATTATCGGACCTTGATCAGCTGCGGCGGGAGTCTGTGATTCGCCATGACCAGGCCCTTGATTGTCAGAGCGGGTGCGTATATTTTTTTTTTACTTTGCTGTTCTCCTCTTCCTCCTCCTTGTTTGTCGTTCAATTCAATTGCAAATCACTGCACCCTGTCCGGCATAAGCCTGGCATTGACCTCGCTCTCCATCCTCTTCCTCTTGCAGACAGAATCGTCACAGACCCCCTTGTTCGCGCGCGTGCATTTTCATGCTGCCTGCCGATTGTGACTCTGCATCTTGGTTGGCGTCTTTTTTCGACCCCCCTGCTAGCAGCTCGATTCGTCGTGCGGAATTGTGCCTGTCACTGGCTCCAGAAAAAAAGGGACAGGATTCGCGCCACCCCCGTTTCGACCTCGCTCGATGTTATTAGCCTGCGCGAGCATGCGATAAAGGGAAAAGACGACGGGACGCAACAAGAAACGACACGACAGTTGACCAGGGGTCTGACTGCCTTTCTCTTCTTCTCGTCTGCCGTCCTGGTTGCACATCCAGACTGTGCTTCTGCTTTGCTTCGTTTCTGCTTCTGCTTCTGCTTCTGCTCGTGCCTCTGCATTCCTCCGCCAGCAGCTTCCTTTCTTCCCTTCTCTTCCATCTTTTGGCCGCCCCTTGCGCCCCTTCTTTTCCTATCTTTGCAGTCTCTGCTTCTCGCTCGCTCTCTTGACTCTCCTTCTCTCTCTCAAAAGACCAAAAAAAATTAATTCCCCGTCACCATTTTCCCTTCTATTTTCCTTTTCCCCCCGAGTCCGCGACGCGAGACACGTGAGCATTGATTGCTTCAGAACGCCCATCGAGACTGACCGAACGCCCTCCTCTCCCCCTTGGGCACGAATACAGACACGATTGACTTGCAAGATCACCACGCCCCATCGACCCAGGATCACTCCGCTTACCGAGGTCATACGACTTCCCGAAACCCTTTTTCCAGCCCTCCTGTGCTGCTTGCTCCGCATCAGGCCGAAACGCTTCGCGAGATCGCCCACGAGACCGCCATCGAGCAATCCCGCAGTCCTTGGGCTGCCACCGACAAAGACAACGGCCGACCGAACGCTGGAAATATTGCCGACGGCATGGACGTGTATCAGCAGCACCAGCACCAGCAGGACTCGCTGGCCGTGGCGCAGAATGGCGGCATGGCCGACGACGACGACATCGAGGAGGATGGCGACCTCGACGACGACATGATGGATCGCATCTCGAGTTCGCCTTCTATCGAAGATGGTGCGTGCAGCTCTGTTGTCACTCCCGTGGCCTGGCCGCGGCGAGTGTCTTCCCTGTCCTCCATCCCACGGACCCCCTGGACCTCACTGCACTTGCACCCTCCCTCCTCATCTCCAGCTCCCAGCACAGCAGACACAGATTTCCTGCAGCAGATTCGCATTGCCCATCATCATCTTCTTTCTGGTGAGTATGCGGATCGTAGCGACGACGGCAACCACGATGGCGGCAAAGGACACGTCGACGGCTATGGAATTGGCGACGACGGTGAGACGCAAAGCTCCGAGACCCAAGGCTAGGATCCGGCGGTGGACGAGGACGGCAACGCGTTGGAACACGGTTCAGCCAGTCAGCATGTTCACGTTGTCGAGGACGAGACGTATTTTGCAGATTGCGACTGTGACTTTGATTGCAACGACTGCGACCTTTGCACCCACGAGGCTGACTTCGAGACCGACATGTCGCTTACGATACCTTACAACAAATCCTTTGAAGAAGATGATGATTCCGACTTTTCCCTTCCTGATGACCCACGCTTCATTGACTATGGTTGGGCGGCAGAGTGCTTACATGAACCAGAGGACATTGATTTCGAATTCGTTTACGCCCTTCACACCTTCGTCGCTACCGTCGAGGGCCAAGCCAATGCAACCAAGGGCGACACCATGGTTCTGCTAGACGATAGCAACAGCTATTGGTGGCTGGTGAGAGTAGTCAAGGATAGCAGCATTGGTACGTTGACTATTGGTTCTACCTTGAAATTCATTCGTGTTGGCTAACATGATCCCAGGCTACCTGCCGGCCGAACACATTGAGACGCCTACCGAAAGGCTCGCTCGACTAAACAAGCACAGGAACATTGATGTACGCAATTGCTTTCATGTTGGAAAGGTCTTTGTTGTAACTAACAGTTTAATTAGCTCTCCGCCTCCATGTTGACCGACCAGCAACAAGTGCAGAAACCAAAGACGGGCTTCTCAATTGGCATCAAGAAAAAGGCTACGGTTGCTTTCGCAGAACCCACCTATCACGATTACTCTGACCACGACTATTCCTCGGAAGAGGAAGATCTCGACGAGATGCTAGAATCAACCCAACAGAAGAAGCAGCAATCGACATCTGATGACGATGCTGCAGATGATAGTGCCCGAGTGGAGCCGCTCAGGACCAAGGGTGCCAAACCTTCGGACCAAACTCTGGACGAGTCCTCAGACGACGAAGATCTGCGAGGAAGCCTCGACATTGTGGAGAAGAAGGGCCCCAGCATATCTCGCAACGGTAACATCAGGAACACCGACTCTTTCTTTAAGGACGAAACAGCCGAGACCAAAAAGATCACCCTCACGCCTAACCTGCTGCGGGATGACGCCCCTCGGGAGTCCACCGACTCTATCCAGGGCAAGTCCCGGACGAGCTTGGACAGGCTCGAAAAGGAGCTCATGTCCGACAAGGATAGGAAGAAGAGCAAGGACAAGAAGGACAAGGACAAGGACAAAAAGCCTGGTGGTCTCCGAGGCTTCTTCTCGAGAAAAGACAAGAAGAGGTCGCCCGACGACGACGGCCCCGAGGGAGAGCCCCGCGATAGTGAGGAGCGCCACTCAGAGGAGCATTCATCTCCCGAGAAGACCAGGCAGCCGGCCAAACTGCACAAGCCTCAAGCCCGGATCGAGCCAACTGTCAGTAACCCGGCACCCCAGGCTTCGACTGTGGAGCTTGCCTCGTACTTGGCTGAAAGCCGCATCAACGATGTCTCCAATGTTCCTCCGCCCTCGATGCGCATTGTCAACCCCGAGACGAACGAGACGCACGAGGTCCCATCACACCAGCCCCCTCGTGGCCGCCCATCTCTGGACCAACCGCTTTCTCCCACCTCCCGCCGTGGCGAGGTGGTTACCAGCCCCAGATCGGCCGCCGCACCGCGTGCACTCAACCACTTGGATCTATCCGATTCGGATGAATCAGACGATGGCGAAAATATTCTGGATCAGATGCCTCACCCCAAGACGTCTAAGCCCATGGCCACCAAGGCATATCAAGAGGAAGAGGTGGAAGAGCCCATCATCCCGGGTTCTTTCCCCGATACCAATCCATTTTCTCCCAACTACAGACCCTCCCCCTCACCGCAACCCCCAGTCAAGTCAGATGCTCGCTCGCCCGCGGAAGCATCTCCCATGTCTCCGGTTGCAGAGCCACCTGCTCTCATGGTAGACACTTCGTCTCCAGAGGACCGCTCACCTTCCGTATCACCCTCTCCTGAGCTTACTCAGTCTGTCGAGGATAGATCCAAGAGCAGCTCCTCTTCCACGGGAAGCAAGGAGCCGGCTTGGGACGATATGAAGCTGCGTGCGTTCTTCGATGAGCCCGAGCATATCCGCGATCTCTTGGTCGTGGTGTACGACAAGACCGATGTGGTGCCCGCGAGCAGCGATCATCCTGTAGTGGGTGGTCTCTTCCGGGAGCAGAATGCCAAGTTGGCAGAGATAACAACGGTGAGTGTCAAGTAATAACACCTTGATATGTGAAATAAGACTAACAGCGTGCTAGCAACTTGACAACATGCTTGGAGATTGGTTGGCAAGGAAACAACGCACTCGAGGATCCCACTGAATAACGCGGACGTAAACAGCCTTTCTATTACTTGTACATAATGTTTTGTTTGAGGGGAGTTCTGAGGCTCCAAGGATATTACCCACCCACACGTTGATCGCTGTTTTGGAGGAAAATTCAGCTGCTGGATTCACGCTCATTCGGTCGCGCGGCGCACGGCTTGTCATCTTCATCTTTGTATGAAAATCTTTTGTCTTTTTGTTGTTGTCGGACCAGATTTAGCCATCATGGGCGTTGCAGGAATCCAGCGGGAAAAGAGTTTTCCAACATGACGACGAAATTGAAATGCGACAAATGCACCGCATGCTTCTTCTTCTTTGCTGTTGTTATTACGGGCTGTTTACCACACCCCTCTCTTTTAAATCTTTTGTTTCTCCCATCTTTCATCTAAAGCTTGAAGCTGAAGCCTCTTTTTCATTTGTCATGTCATGTTTCATGATGAGATATACACCACTCTCGCGCACACAATTTTTTTTCTCGGTTGGCAAAAGGCACTGCAAATGGGCGTGGTTGCTTTTCGTGAGAAATTTGGAGGGGGATGGATGGGTTTATTCTTTACAGCTGCTCTTCCTTTTTTTTTTCTTCTCCTTGCTTTGGTCAGGTATTTAAACTTCTATTTATGTCTTTTTCCTTTCTTCTCTTTTCTTTTTTTCCTTTTTGATATTGTGTTTTTTGGTCGTATTGATGTACGATGTGGCTGCAATCTTTTGACTCTTTTTTCTTTTTCTTTTTCTGGTTGTGTTTCAATTTTTTGTGCTTGGAGGAGCGGGATGGGAAGCATAGCCGATACATTTTTTCTTTTTTTGATGGACTAGATAGACCCTGGTGGTTTATATTTGTCTTCTGTTCTCAGTATCCCTACGTGGGGAAGATGTTATTCCCATGAAGGGATGTGGGAATTATTTCCCTTTTGTATGTTGTGTTTGTAGTTGTGCTGTGGGTGAAGTTTGAAGGAGGAGAGGAGGAGGTGGTGTGGGGAGGATGTGTGAAGGGTGATGATACCCATTTTTAGGTTTTTATAAGAGATGATGTGATTTTGAGATTTTGCCTGCGTATTTGCCTTGTTATTTTCTGGTAGAATGTGAAATGATTGAAGGTGAGTTTTGGGTGATGATGAAAGGGGGTGAAGGTGTGGGGGATTGATGGAAAAGTAGACCAGTAGGGAGGATGTTGAGGTTCTATTTCTTCATGGTGGTATTGTTGTGTCAGGACGGTGAGTAGGGATAATGGTGAAGAAGAAGAAGAGAGGGCGAATTGTTCGATTGGGATGCTGGTTTGGTAGTTGGTGATGGGTGAGAGTGAGGGTTTCTCTCATGCTTGCTGCTTGCTCGCTGTGAAGCATGATGAGAGGTGTGAAGTGTAGCCTGTATATCACACAGCCAAGGTATAAACACAGGTCTAAGCACATAGGGATAAAAGTAGCAGAGTAAAGGATTCTCGTAGCAGACTATAGAGTGCTCGTTTCTATTTAGATGACGTTATACTAGCGGCAATACCCTTACACCACTCTATCCTCTCCTCTGATAGAATCAATTTGCCATCTTTATCCTTCGCCTCAATATCAGCAATGTCGGCTCCCTTTTCAATCAACAACTTAACAACAGCCTTATGCGCCCACTTAACCGCCAGTGATAGCGGTGTCTCGCCACCTTCATGCTCTGCATTAATATCAGCTCCCTTTTCAACCAGCAGCTTAACAACAGCCTCACGCCCCGACGCAGCCGCACGGGCTAGCGGCGTCCGGCCAATTTGATTCTTTACCTCAATATTAGCTCCCTTTTCAACCAGCAGCTTAATAACAGCCTCATTCGCCCCCGTAGCCGCCCATAATAGCGGCGTGTCGCCATATTGATCTTTTGCCTCAATATCAGCTCCCTTTTCAACCAGCAGCTTAACAACAGCCTCATTCGCCCCCGTAGCCGCCGATAATAGCGGCGTCCAGCCATATTGCCCTTTTACCTCAATATCAGCTCCCTTTTCAACCAGCAGCTTGACGATGGCCTCGTGTCCGCTCCTGGATGCATAATGTAGTAGTGTTTGCCCCTCTTCGTCCTTCGCGTCGGCTTGAATTTCATCATCGTCAAGGAATTTTCGAATGACTCCCTCATCGCCTACTTGTGCAGTCCAAGCACGAAGCAGGATCCATCTTATCGCATCATGGCCTGCATTTACAGCCAAATGCAGCGCAGTTTTTCTATCGTCAGAGGTTTTTTTGACGTCAGCTCCATACTGCACGAGGATCCTTACTATCGTCTCGTAACCTCCTAACACTGCCCAGTGTAGAGCTGTTCGTTTGTGGTGATCTTCCTGGTTGATGTTTTGGTGGCAAGTGTCTTTTGTTAAAAACTTCTCCACAATATTTATATGACCCTTCATGGCTGCTTCATGAAGGGGCGTCCGCCCGTCTTTGTTAGAGACAAGAAAATTCGTCTCTAGGCGCTCCATGACTATTTCCAGACAATGTCCATGGCCTTGGCTTGCTATCCAATGCAATGCAGTTCTCCCCATCTTATCCGTAGCATTGATATTCAAAGCGACCTTTTTGCCGGAAATGCTAAGTAGAGTCGAACGACGTTGTAAATGGTGATCCGTCGATAAAAGACGTTCAATGTTCGTCACATCGCCTCTCATCGCTGCTTGAATAAGCTCAGACTCGTCTGACTGTCCCCTCAAGACCCGCGCGGCAGGCATGGCGAAATGGCTGGGGCTGACTCGACTATCGGAGTTGACTTTGCGCATCTTGCGCTGTCAGTGTCAAATAAACGCTCGAGTTGCAGCAAATTGGCGCAGTGGAAGACGTGAAAAATGGCAGAATCTTGGTCATCGGTATATAAGAGAGGCATCTCGAAGTGGGGGTGTTACGAATGTTTCTGCCCAACGGTTTCAGCCTATCAATCAATGCCACGGAGCAATCACAGAGGGATAGAGGTTAGGCAACCAGCGAGAATACAACATTACGCCAATCTCACAGCCCGTATTTCTTTTCAACAAAACAAATCTGTAGTCACTCACAAGCAAGTTCAAAAGATTTCGCAGAAACAAAAGATCCTCTCGACTCGACCCAATGATTAAAGGATCATTATGGCTAGCAGCCTCCCTTCCCATGCTTGCAGCTGCCCGCAATTGCACTGTACGTCCAATTTCGGATAATGAGACCGTTGGCTGGCAGCCTGGCGGTTGCTACCGAGGCACTTGGAATATCATCAGCACCTGCTTGTCTACTATAATCGCCTGCACATGGAGCATCCAACATCTTAATATCCCGGCTACGGACGATACCCAGTTTCAGAAAAACAAGAGGAAAATGAAGTGGATGATAATAACTGTGCTCTTCCCTGAGTTGGTCTTGATTCACGCTATATTCGAATTTCACATGGCATGGAAAGCCCTCCGATTAATGAGTGATAAAGAAAAACCTGTTAAGTGGCCTTGGTGGTTTCGAAATCCACCATTATCATGGCTACCATATTGTCGCCGGTACTTGAAAGACAAAAACTTAGATGACCAAGAAGCCAAAAACCTGGAGAGCCAAGATGCCAAAGATCAACCAAAAAAAGAAAAATGGACTCTGGCTCACTGCTACTTTGCCAATATGGGCGGTTTTATGTATATCAAAGGAAAGGAACGGCTTCCAGTTACCGCTCAACAGCTGGCAGAGGACGATTCATACCTATGCCTAGAGATCACAGAGGAAGATATCAAAGATAAAAGCAAACAGGATTGGCTAGCCAAGCTCTTTGCTGCTCTTCAAATCTTGCAACTCATCCTTTCCATCATTACGCGGCATATTCAAGGTGTGCATTTTTCGCAGCTTGAAACAGTCACGCTATCCTTTGCCATTTGCGGCGTGCTGATATACTGCACTTACTTTTACAAACCCCAAAATATTGAGCGGGCTATTGAGCTTAAAAACGATATGCGAGATTCTAACGTTGTATCACAATACACAGCCGACGATGCTCAAGAACCTGCAGTGCGAGATTCTGACGACGTACCACAAAACAGGGCCGATGATACTCAAAAAGCTGCAGCTCGGTTCTTCTCGTTACAGTCTGAAAAGCCTTATGATAGTTTTTGGGCAATCATGCTGAATAAACAAACTTCCCTCAAGAAACCTGACTCAAAGGGCCAGAAGACACTCAGAATCCCGAATGATAATATACCAATTTACAAGGGCAGCAATGAAGTTCATCCAGCAGTGTATTTACTGGCACTGGCTTCTGGACTTTTTGGTGCTATACATGCCATTGCGTGGCAGTTTGAGTTTCCCACTGAGGAGGAGAAGTTGCTCTGGCAAATATGTACTTGCATTTCTGCAGCGAGCCCTGTCGTTGGCCTACTTGTGATACCCTTCGCGCAGTTTACGAAGGCTTCAGGGGATCCTGAGCTATTCGCGGGAAATTGCTTAAGACTGATGCAGGAGTACTCTTGGCACACTTCCAATATGTCCCATGCCAGCAATTCAATCAATGAATTAGAGGCTGCTCTTGCTAATGGCAAATCAAAAAAATATTCGGAAATCTTCCCGTTAGATGAGACAGGAGAAAGTACGTTTATATTAGGTCTTCAAGACTTTTTGGACTTGAAGGGCAACTTTAAAGATTTACGCACAGGTCCATTTGAGCTGCACGACGACAAACCTTTTGTTGAAAACTTCCACCGTCTTGTCAGTGCTGTAAATGGTAGACAGACGAAGAAAATCGACGAAGCAGCTCGGACTGACGCGTGGCCCATAAAGCCGCTGCTTCCCCGTGGAGTTAATCAGGGCGTTCTGTATGTGACTGGATTTCTCTACTGCGCTTCTCGCCTGATATTGCTTGCAATTTCGATCTCTAGTATTCGGAAGATGCCTGGATCTGTTTATATCGCGACAAATTGGACAGAGTATCTGCCGGCGTTTGGTGCAATGGGTTAATGGTTGTTGAGGACAATGTATACTGTTAATATATAGCCGCTCGTTCACGGAGAACCATTGCCATTGAACAGAAGTTATTTCACCATATGGAATCCAACCTGCTGCAATTCTAAATAAAAAATCAAGAGTCTCCCACTTTGTCGGAGGTTGCGTATCTGAGATTGCCTGTTAGGGGTATAGAAGCTTCTTCGCAGCAAAGTAGCAACGAAGTCCAGACTAGGCATTGTGGCTTGAACAGAACTATAAAACAAAACGAATTCCGATTCTTTATTGAACGAGGTCTTTATTGTCTACTTAGCTGCGGCGTCTTTGCGAGCCTCCAGGGTTCAGCCTCTTTGATCTCATCACTCTTCTCTTCGTGCCTTGACTCTTGACAGTGCTAAAGTTTCAGAAACTGAAGCAAAAGCCGAAGTTGGTATGCACATAATTGTATTATTCATTACCTCGCTGTTCTAGTGATATGATAGTTACAATGATCCTCTTTTCCGGGTCGCTTATTGGGCCAATAGTAACCGAATCGCAAGTTGTGCGTAAATGATAAGATTAGTTGTTTACCATGAGTTGCTCATTATAGTTGAATAAAAACTTCGCGACGCCCATTTTGCCGTCTACTGCACAAAGACCAACGCAATTGAAGATACTTTGTCGTTGTGAGTAGGTTTGGAGTAGAATATTAAGATACGACGGCCGCTTACCCCACCACACCAACCCCTGCTTTTTCTCCAATCACGACACATTCCGCAAAGCTGTCATCCATTGCAAGCAGTAAGAGATAAAAAAGAAGCTGAACCTGAACCGAGGTTTTGCCATTTTCGACTCAGTATCGTTGAGTGCCTTTAATTCGTAGTGTTTCCAGATGAATATTAAACCCTATAGCTATTTTCTGTACATCAATGCCTATGCTATAATGGATCTTCCCTTTGAACAAACTTATCTATCTAGAGAGGAATTGGAGCTTGATGTAACTTTTCATGCAAAAATTGGTGGTTGTAAATGGATTATCTAAAGATTTAATTTTATTACACACACTGGTCCTCCTCGATGGAAAATAGTCTATTATTGCAATTAATTTTTCAAAGGCTGTTAATTTTGAATAAACGTCATAGAACATTGCGATGGCGATTGGGTTATTCGACATCAATCAGAAGCTCGATTTCATTCTCATATGGACAGTATTCATCCAACCAAGCCGCAAAGCCAGCCGCAAAGCTAACCGCCAGGCTGCCTGCAGCTCTAACAGCCGCAAAGCTAACCGCCAGGCTGCCTGCAGCTCTAACAGCCGCAAAGCTAGCCGCCAAGCTGCCAGCAGCTGTAACAGCCGCAAAGCCCGCCGACAAGCCGGCTATATCAGCTACAACAACAGCTGCTAGTGCTAGAAGAGATGCTGCTATACCTGCCAGAAGAGCCGGAAAGAGAGCCAGAAAGAGAGCCAAAAAGAAAGCCGGAAAAAGAGCTAGAAAGGGACAACACTAGCCAAAAAATTACCTACCTGTAGCAAATGCCATTCAGAAGGCCCCTTTCCACCCCCCATCTCACATAAGAGTGCACGACCCCCCTCTCTCTTGGCTTCTTCATATTAATTTAGAATCTCTTATAATATTAACTATGTATCTAGTGCGTAGTTTATTACAAGAGGTAGTTAACAGGAAATTCTTATGCTGCAGGACTAATTAGCATAACGCCCGCCCGGGAGTTATGTAACCAGACCTCTGGGGATTTTCCAGTTACATTAAGTCTATGGCTCAGCGCATTTGGCGCCAGTGGCAGCGTTAACACAGACTTGGGTAAGGATTGTGTCGCTGCCCGACTTGTAATATCCTTCGCCGCAGTAGCCACCGACGTTGCAGAAGATGGAGTCGCCGCACTTTGGTCCGAGGTTGGGGAATTGAGAATCAGGCTGGTTGGTGCAGGTTCCAGTCTTGACGCACACATTGTCAGTGGAGGTGCCAATGTCGCCGGGGCCGCAGATGAAGCCAGACAGACAGTCGGCATTGGTGTTGCACTGAGGAGCGGCGGAGGAAGTGAGGGCCATGGTGGCAGTCATGATGGCAGCAGACTTGAAGAGAAGGCTGAACATTTTGGCAGCTTATAAGAGCAGAGTGGTTTTATGTTAAGAAGAATGTTGGATGCTTTGTTGACGAGTGTGAGGATGCTTGTTGATAATTTCCATTTCATCAGGGACATGCACCTCTATTTATACATGAAGTTGCCTGGTATGTGCTTTCTGAACATGGCATTCTAACATAGCAAAATATCCAACCATTACCTACTGTGGCTTGCTACAAAGTTTGTAATACTATTGAGATTAAACGGAGAATTGTGATGATGTGTGGCGAGACATGGCTTTCCTTGAAGACATTCTCATGGGGAATGGCGAGGAAAGATCTCAGCTACACTCAATTGAGCGACAATTTACGGGTGTACTCATCAATCCAGCGTCCTAAGTTATCAGCTATTTACAGAGCAGTGGTGGCAGAGTTGAATGTCGGTAATTCCGTGTCGAGAGATTCAGTTGAGCGACTATTTACAGGTGTACTCATCAATCCAGCATCCCATTTTATCAGTTACAGAACAGTGGTGGCTGAGTTGAATATCGGTAATTCCGTGTTCGAAAGATTCTCCGCGCAAAAGATACGCAGTTCCCGGGGTGCTTGTGGCTATGCATGTACCTATGTAGTATGGTGCAAAGTTAATCGCATGTAAAGTATCTCGAGCAGCCGATAGCCGAGATGATCGGTAGATGAGGGTTAGGGAGGGGGAAAAGTGTGGGGGTAAGAAAAGCCACCTTGTTATAGTAAATGAAATACACTGTCCTGTCTTTAGCAATGTTACAGCAGGAATTAGGAGTCCTACCTGGAATGCTGAAATATAAATGCTCCATAAAACAGCCTGAATGATGTTATATGTTTCTACCAATCTCCTTAGTCTACGATCAAGTGCCATTCATAGCATATTGTCTCCCAGATGCTGTCTGCGTCTGGTTGTTACCCAATTACTCCCATCTATCACAAGTACTGTTCTATTGGATAAGCTTCAACCCAGAAACCTGAGGATGCAGCTGCCAAGTCGGAACCCTCTGAACTTATGACATTGACGTGTAATGCCGTATTATTGCTTCCTCCCCCAATCAGATGCTACAGAATAAGCATACGAGGCTGAGTCTAGAACAATAGAGACTGCATACTAATAGGCCCGATGACTAGCGTGAATCTATCCTTTAGCAGACCTAAATAAAAATTACATTCCAGGCGCTTCAGCCAGCCACCAGCCCCGACAGCTGGTGTTCTTCCTGGCTTTAGCCCAAACTCACCTCTCCGCTGATGAATACTAAGCCTACGGCATAGAATTATATTACAGGTATCCAAACAAGGCACTGTTGCCTTGAGTAATAGCGCTGTTATCCATCTATCCTTTGCCTCCCGCGAGCTTCGGCCCTATAACCAGGTGGCGATGCTGTCTTCATCCCTCTGCGTTTGCCCTTAACCAGCGGCGCAATTCAGCACGCCTCTGCTTGTCTAAATTCACTTATTCAAATGTTTGTAGCCGCCATATTGAATACTAGAAATTAATCCGTCCGAGCCCGTGCCGGCTGACGCTGATACTTTTAATAGCAATACGCTAGGTCTCATCACTCTTGTCGTCTGTCATAGCCGAGCTTACAGCCGAACTTGAACCCCTGTGGTCGGCGCATATGGTAATATGTGTTTAACTAAGGAAAGCAGAGCCAAATACCAGGAATACAGCCGTTACAGCGCTGGTGTTATATCTCAATAACCCTACCATAAGAAGGCAGCCAACCTATTATACTGTATATAGAGAATAAATAAGACATATGGTACTTATACTATATATAATATCACACGCTACTATATATTAAAAAGCACTGAGGAGTTATGTAATATATATATATATATATAGCAGCTGGAGACTACCTAGTAGGTGATGGAAACTGTGGAGAACCATGCACCTAAAGGTTAGTAAAGGTACGTATTCCTAAGGGACAAACCGTAGTTCTGGTTTATGTTGGCGGATAGGCCAGGCTGGGTATTCGAGCAATGTATTTCTTCTTGTCACCAATGAGTAGAGAGTATCAAGTAGATTCAATCTGAGTATTGTGGTATCAACTGGCTATCTAACCTATTCTGAACGAGTGTATCGAATGAAATATATAATGCGTTGTTCACTTTGGTTCACTTCCGCTCAAATTGTCGCTAGTTCTGTGGCAATATCCGCCATTGTCGCGGAAATAATGGGGATAAACCTACTATTACGCTGCCATTCGCATTATAAATTGATCCTTAAAATTGAGGTATTTTCGCGGCGCTTAGCCAAATATGATTTCCTATCTGTGCGTCGATTATACCCCCGGAAATCCACGGGATGTAGTGGCCTTGGGACTTGTCTTGCAAGAGTTGCGTATTACCACCGAGCCGGACTGGCTTAATATGTGGTGTAAATTTAAGCTACTGAGGGACTAGGTGGGTAATGAAACTGATATGGATGGCTGGAGCTTTGGATATTTTGTTTATTAGGCCTTGGCCAAAATTTTGCTCAGGTAAGAGTGTTGCTTTTGATATCCTTCCTTGAAGATGCCGCAAAGGATAGTGTTTATCATGGTGTTTGTTGTCTTTCAAAAACGAAATCGTGAGACTCTAAATTCGGGGTCCTATAATGCTAAAAATCGGAGACATTGAACCATAATAAAGAACTTGATGGGATCCCGTATATTCTAATGGATATAGTCGTATGTGCTTGAAAACAGAGGCAATTTGGTCTAAGTGGATAAGTTGACCTAAGATATTAAAAAGAAAAAATATATAACAGCTGGTGTTTACTAATGGTTACCTATTTAACTATTAATCTACTGGTTAGTGGCTTATTTATAAAAAAGCAAATGGAGTATATACTTTAATAATAAAATATAGTTAAGCTTTTATTAATATAGCCTTTTTATTATTTACTAAAATTTACTACTATTTTTTATAAAATAAATAAAGTTTTTATTTATTTTATAACTATTTTAGTTAATTTTTAATATTAAAAAAAAGTTAAAAAATTTTTTTTTTTTTTAATTATTAAAAAGTAAATAAAAGTATTTTAAAATTAAAATTAAATAATATATAATATATATATATTTTTTATATTTTTTTTAATATTATAAAAAATATATATTTTTTAACTTATATATTAATATTTTTAAATAATAATTTATATATTATTTATAGCTTTTATTTTTATAAATAATAAAGTAAATAAATATTAATTTACTATTATAATTTTAAATATTTTTCTATAATTATTATATAAAAGTTAAATTTAATATTAAAATAAAAAGTTTAATATTATAATAATTAGTTTAATAAAAAGCTATACTTTAGCTTTTAGTTTAAAATCTAAAATTAATCTATAGCTTAATTTAATTAATAATAATTAATTAAACTAAACTTTAAAAATTTAAGCTATACTATTAGTAAAAGTATAAAAAGTATAGCTATTTATTAAAGTTTAAAACTAAATTTAAAATATATATATATAAAAATTTAAATAATATAGTTTAAATATAATATAAAATTATATTTTAAATTATAATTTAATAATTTAATTAAAATAAAAAAGTTAATTATTTATTAAATAATAAAAAATAATAATAATTTTTAAAAATAAATTATATATTTTAAAAAACTTAATAAAATAATATAATATAAAAGTAAAGAATTTTTATAGTAATTAAAAATAACTTAATAGTTAATTAAAAACTAATTTATAAATAGTTAAAATAACTAAAAGTAATAAAAAATTATTTATAAATATAATAAAAATAATAATTATTATAATAAAAACTTATAATAAAAATATAATTAATATAATAAAAAAAGTATATTAAAGTTTTTTTTTTTTTTTTAAAAAAAAAAAAAAAAAACTTAAATTATTTATAAAAAAAAATATAAATTTATTAAGCTATTAATTAATAATTAATAATTAAAAATTTAATAATAATTATTTTAATTTTAGTTTTTTTAAATAGTTTATTTTTTATATTTAAAAAAAATAATTATTATATATATATAAATTTATTTTATATTTATTTTTTTAACTTTTTTTTTAATTTTTATAAATAAAATTATTTTACTTTTATTTAAGTTAATAATTATTTAAATTATTATTATAATTATTTTTATAATATTATTATTATAATTTAACTTTTATAATTATAATAATAAGTTTATAAAATAAATAAATGTTAAATTAATTTTAAATAATTTAATTAAATAAAAGAAAATTTTATATAGTTAATTTAACTTATAATAATTAAATTACTTTAAGTTATTATAATTTAAAGTAATTATATTTAAATTAATTAAATATATAAGTTTATATTTTTTATATTTATTTATAATAGTTAAATAATTAGTTATAAATATAATATTTAGATTAAATTTATTTAATACTTTTTATTAATTAATAATATTATTACTTATATTACTTAAACATTTAGCTTAGCCTTTCCGCTAATATAAACCAGAATCTAAGTTTATCCCTTAGAAATCCTAACCTATACTAATATATAAGTTAACGGTTCGTTATATAACTCTTTTTCCTTATAGACTTTACTTTTTACAGCAGCTTAAATTTCACTAAGTATAATACAGCTGTGCTTTTTAACGCTTACGTTTAATATATTAATAATATAAAAGAGAAATTTAAAACTATTCAATAGTATTATAATACCCAACAATAACGTTTAAATATTATTTAAGAGATTATTAGGTGGAGTATATATAACGTCGGTATATAATACTTAACTATATACGGAGGTCCCTACCAAAAGCTTTAGCTGACTGCCTTTTTAATTATAGTGGTTTTGCTTGGCAGAAAAATGGCCTGTAGCCACTATAACTCAAAAGGCGGTCAGCCAAAACTTTTAGTAGGGACCTCCGTATAGGAGATAAAGATAGGATTATAGTTTATATTATTGCTTTAAGCTGTATTACCACCTGCTCCAGCTGTTCCTTCTGGTTTACTATTTTATGTTTTAATTTACAGATTAATTTCTATTGCTTAATAGATTCTTCTTTAAGATCCTTTAACTCTTTTAATACTCTGCTAAGCAGTGCCTTTTCGCTATTATCTCCAGCGGTTTCGCTTATAATATTGATAGTTAGTTTAAAATCTGTATCTATAGACGAAGCTTATCTGGCGCGCTTAGTCGTTTGTTTTTTAGCATCCTTGGGCACCTGACTGTCCCGTCGATTTATGTCTGTCGCCTTTGCGCTTAGCTTTACTAAATCCCTTTAAGTGTAAGGTAGTCTAACCTATATATTTATATTTACTTTTTTTTAACGTTAAATAACTATATTATAGGACTTCTTATATTAATAAAAAAAACCCATTAAAATTACTAAAAGCTACTTTTAAAAATACCTTTAAATAAATATTTATAATATTATTATTTAAAATAAATTTAATAAAGAATTTAATATATAATTAAATAATTATAAAATTAAATAGCTAGTTAATAGTAATATAATCCAGCTGAACTTTCAGCTAAAGCCCTTATAAAAGCATTATTTTAAACTTTTATAAATTTAATAATATAATCTTATTATTAATATATTATTAATAACACTACTATTATTATTTTAACTATTTCTACTGCTATTAACTATAGTTAATTAAGCTACTTTTATAAATAATAATATTCTAAGCCTAAAAAATCTATTAATAAAAATATTATAAAAACTTTATTAAATTAATATAATAATTAAAAAAATCTATTTTTAATTAAGCTTTATAATTTATATAAATATTTATAAAGAAATTAAAATATTAAACTATTAAAAGATTTTATAACTAAGCTATTAGCTTTTAATATACTTAATAATTAAGTTTATAATAAAAGATTAATTTTAAATTTTATTTTAATATATTAAATTATTTAATATAGCTAAAAGAAACTATTTAATAATCTATAATTAAATTAATATATAATCTATTTATTTATAAATTATATTATATAAAATCTATTAATTAAATATAAAAATAATTATTAATAAATATATTTTAAGCTTTTAAGGCCAGGCTTATAAAAAAATAATAATTTTAATTAAACTAACACTTATAGGTTATAAAAACTAAGTTATAGTATAATATAGCTTTTTTTTAAAGTAAATTTAATATACATTATATTTTATTAATCTTCGTAAATAAAAATAGCTTAAAAAAATATTATAAATAACTTTAATTTAATATAGTTTATAATTATTACTTTAGTTAATCTACTACCTAAAGCTAACTATTATATCTTTTAAATAACTTATTTTTATTACCTTTACTTTTTTAAGTCTTTAATTAATAAAAAATTAAAGCTATAAACACTTACTATATAAATTATAATTTATATTAACCCTTTATTATTATAAAGGTAAATAATATAAAAAAATATTACTAACTATATAATAAGCTTAAGGCTATTTTAATACTTAATAAAACAGTTAACTAAATAGTTTAAAAAAATAATATATTTATATTACTTTTAATAATAGTTTATATTAATATTAAATTTTAATAATATATATAATAAAGATTAAATATAATACAGCTGTAGGCCTAATTAATAAAAAAAGCCTTTAGTAAAAAAAATAAAAAAATAATAACTTAACTATTTACTATAATTAACTATAATAATAATATAAGTACTATAAATATAGGTAATTAACTTTAAAGCTATTTAAGCTATAACTACTGTTTTTAATAAAATAATTAATAGTTAATTTTATAGTTTTTTTTACTAAATATTACTTTTATTAATAATTATCTTCTTTAGCTATATAAGCAGCTAAGTTAATAATATTATATTATTTAAATTAAATAATAACAGCATTTAGTTAATAATATTTATAAAATATACAGTAAGTAAAAATTAAAGTAATAGTATTTATAAACTACAAATAAATTTATATTTATTTTACAGTATAATTACATCCGCTAAAGAAAATAAAACTGCTATATAGCTTACTAAAGCCACTAGGTTAGTTTAATAAAGTTAAAGTAAAAGCCTTTTATAAAAATAGGTGGAAATAACCTTAATTGCAATGCCCTAAGGACTTCAATAGGTTGTAATAAGTGTAATATAGCTATTTATATCGGGTCGAATTGCTAGGACTTATATTACAGGCCAATTTTAGCAGGCAGCTAATATACCTTTAATTTCTAACGATTTAATTGGCTATAACCCTTGCAGGGTACATAGGTTGGACCACCTCGCACTCAAAGGGATGCATTGATCGTTTTAGCAACGCGGGGCTCACCCGCCCCACCTGCCTGGTCTCCCCCGCAGTGGGATCCGCCATGGTGCAGATATCAGCTCCATACGACAACAAACTGATTGATAAAGTTGTTCCAAAACGTAAGGAGTATCAATTACTTTTCCCTGTAGGCGGCGAAATGGGTGTCGCCAAATTGGTTAGAGAGCGATTATAGTAAGGATCCATTTTTAGCCACTTTGTAGCCTGACATCCCTGCCAGCTTAGACTACAGTAGAAGGCGAATTAGGTCGCTCGCTTTCCTGGTGTAGTCGACTTTTTTAGCGGAATCCGTTTCCTGATGCTTGTGGCGGTGCACTCCTACCCACCTGTACTTCAAAGTATCGTCGCTGATTATCATAACTAATTGTTATCACATAGCGGCAAGAGCCCACTTTCATGAAATACAGTACATTACATGGTGTCCCCTTTATATGTTGAAATGCTCCACACAGTGTCGGTTGGCGCTCATTCACACTAGGCGCTCAGCAAAAGTAGTCATTAATTCTCCAAGGAAAGTTAAGGACAGGGGCGCAAATACAATGTCGAACTCCACGTTTTACAGCGCTTCCGGTCGGCAGAATCGATGCGGGGCATAGTGCCAGCTGGGACCCTAGGAGCCCACCCGCTTTGAATGGTGATGGCCATCAGAAGCTCGACCAACGCTGTTGCATTAGCCATAAGAAAAGCCTTGCCTGGCCTTGAACGGACGAGTAGTATTGACTAGGCTGACGCCTGCACTCATGCCAAAACTTTGTTCTGTAGCGACTAGACTATGCGCAGCCCAGCCCAACGGATAGCTGCCTTGCTGCCTGTCGCTTGAATCGGCATCGACCCTGTAACCAGCCCCGCGCGGCTCATGGCGATAACTGCACCGCTCCCTCAACCCGAATGCTCGTAACTATCCTGCTACCGACAGCTCGTGTCGTGCAGATCAACAGTTTGAATCATGCGTCTGTTACATCGCAGCGATACGGGAATCCCGAAGTAGAACCCCCGCTGAGGCTTCCCTACCGCAAGCGAAGGCAAAGCTTTTGTTTGCTACTACAGTTAGGGGACAAAAGTCTGCGAACGCCCCACACAACCACCCATACCTCAATTTCAAAACTAGATTTTAAACAGCCATAACTTCTTCAATTATATAGATAAATACAATATATTATTATTATTAAAAAGCTTTAATTCTGCCGTTTAATATTTTATATAATAACCTTTAGCCTAACGTACAGCTGTAAGGCGGCGAGGGAGTGACTTAATTAGCCGGTTAATTAGGTCTTATAGAATTACATCCTATATAATAAGCAGGTATTATTTTATTTCTTTAATTAAGGTTTTATTTCTTTTTAAATCTTAAAGATAAAGGAACAATACTATTAACTTAGCTTTAAAAGCTGCTTAAATATATTTAATTAAGTTAAAATTTAGTAAATATACTGGCTAATTAATATATTTAATTTTATAAATCTACAGCTACTTTAAAGTACTTTTAAAATTATAAATTTTTATATTATTTTACTAGAATTAATATATCTTATTATATATAAAAAGAAAACCTTTTAACAGTGTTTTTTAATAACTTTTAATAGTATATTTATTATATAGTGAATTTCTATTATATTCTATAATAATTAACCTTATTTTACTACCTTTTTAAATCCCTATTTATATTATAAATAAAATTACAGCTTTTTTATAAACTATAATATTAACTATAGCTTTATTAAACTTTTTATAAAACTTATAAAATACCCAGCTATAGCTGTAATTAAGTTAATTTTATATTATAGTTTTATTTAAAAAGATTATTTAAAAGGCCAGTGTAAGTTAAAATTAAAGTTAAACTTTAATTAATTATACTTTTATTAATTTTTTTTTTCTTTTTTAACTTTATATAAAAAATAACTATTAAACTACTATTTCTTTTAATATAGGGATCTTTTATATAAACCTTTATTTACACTTATAGAATTATTTAATTATTTAATGGATAGTTTTTTTATATATTTTACTGCCTATAGTATTAACTAAGGTAATATAGTTAATTTAGCAGTTTTATTTAATTAGTAAATAAATATATTAAACCTTTATTAGTGTAAGCTTAAGCAGCTGGCTTAAATAGGCTTTATTATTGAAGGATTAAGTAGATTACTAATGCTTAAAGATATAGTATACTATTAAAACTAATGTATTAAAATCTTAGGCTACTGACTGATAAAACTTACCGCTGAATATCTCAGCGTATATAACAGCTTTTTGCTTATTATTAAATTAATAGTTACGCTAACGATTAGCGGTTAAAATAGCCTTAAAACTAACGTTTAAAGCCATTTAGTTATTATACAATTGCAATTTAAAGTTAAGGGTGGTAGAGATAATAATTATAGGGTGAGGGGTTAGGCGGTGGGGCGTTTGCAGACTTTTGTCCCCTAACTGTACTAACCACTGATACTGCATAAAGCTGCTCTGGGCATCATTCAGTTTTGTGTCGTTAGTGTTGGGCTCGAAACGTCAATATACTGGGAGATAAAATAACAGTGGAAGCTCCCTGCGGGTTCACTTCTTTAACTGGCTACTAATTGATGTATTTCCCCCTCCACACGACTGCAATGACTGTGACGTGAGATTAATTAGGTGTTGCATTGATGGATACGTGGCTGTACTACGGGCCAAATGCCCAACCTTACCGACGATGACAAAACAGACCGTGACGATTTTCTGGATCGTGTCGCCATAAATCCATTTATACACACAAGCAGAGGCATTGGGTGAGCTCTCACGCCTTTCTACCAAACATACCGAGCCACAATAGTCCAATATTAATGCGTCTTTTAGTATAACTTAGGTCTCCCCAAGTGCAGTCGTGGTTAGGTACCTATGCATGTTAGGCTTGCTGCTGCATATTCACATGTCAGCTGGCTGGAAACTTTATTCCACTCGTGTCACAGGGTTTGGCGTGTCCTTTTAAGACTTTGCCAATCCCCAAGTCTCGGGAGCGAAAAGCAAGCACCATACCACATCCCTTCACCACCCCCAACGTATATACTCTAAGTAATTGATATCCAACCCCTACCACCGTCGTCTAGGTTTGTCTAACCCATGAAAGATACCAGATGCAATGAGTGACGCCTCAACTTACCTCAGCGTGGGTGCTGGTGTTGTGGGCACCGCTGCTACTGTGGCCGGCACTGTGTATAGTTATAAAGCTTACAAGCATTCAAAGAGCTCGAACTCAGGAACTGCTCAGGTAACCATTTGAAATCCACTATCCTAGCCCATTTATTCTAATACGAACTAGGCCGTTCCGCTAGAACGCGTTACAATATCCGATCAACCTTCCCCTCCTCTTGTTGTCCAAAGCGAGGCAGTCCGCAGGGTCCAAACTGGACTCTCATCTGCCAGTTCCGCATCATTCAGTACCGCAAGAACGCGTTGAAGTCTTTGTACTCAGTATTAGGGCAATATATCTGGCAATTGATATCATGGATGGGTGATTATGTGTTGCGAACTCGGAGGAAACTTGCTGCAAGCTGTCGGTCTTAACATATTCAAAGTAGCTTTATAAATGGGATAACAAATTGGCTGGAAGTGTCTTTGGACGAGGCAGGCGGGGATTACAGGTGGACCAGATTCTGTCATTGTTAGGCATTGTTCCTTCACTACCTCTCCGCTACAAGTTGCCTTTATAAAGCCACACAAGCCACAGGACTAGCCTACATTAAAAATTTAACTAAAACCCAGCAACGCCTAATGCGCCTTCTAGTGTTTCTAGTGCACTACTGTAGCTGTTTATTAGATGATTGATTAGTTATTGAAATAAGATGTAATATTATTGGGGATTTAGGAGCCGCTAGCTTTATTCATTGGGTCTGACTGTCTGAACCTATTAACACTGCACAGATACTAGGGGATAGTAGACTATTGCTCTCTCCCAGGTTAAGAGAAATAGCTCTTCGGATAAAATTTGATATGTCTATTGTTCTCTTACACCACAGAAAGAAATTTACACCAAAAGTACAATGATCATAAAAGAAGCCACGACGCCGCAACCATCGCTTAAACAAAAGGTAGTTGGGCAGCATTAGGCAGAAGTAAGTCAGTAAGCAACCCATAATCTTAGCCATGGGTGGACACCACTACACGCATCCATTGATAGCCACCGTTTGTTCGCAACAAGATTGCTCCTTGATGCTGGCGCAGATCCAAATTTGGTTGCACATGACGGCTGGACTCCCTTGCACCTCGCAGCATTTGAGAAAGATGGTGGCGCCGTGAAAACACTTCTTGGCCACGGAGCTGACCCCACGTTGACCACAAAGAAGGGTGATACAGTTCTCCAACTGGCGGTTGGCCAGTTCGGCGTAGGAGTCACCAAGGAGCTGCTGGAACACGGTGCGGAGAAATATATCAATAATCGGGGAGAAACAGACGATACTGCGCTCCACTTGGCCCTGAAGTGCTCAGATTGTGATATTGAGATGTTGCAGCTGCTTATTGATCATGGGGCTGACATTGACTTGCGGTCGGGTGAGGAACTATCCACTTTAGAGCTGGCTGTCAACACACTTGACGTTGAAAAACTCAATTTGCTTCTAAGAACCGAAATCAAATCTCGAGCGGATCCAAAGTGGCAGTTTGATGACTTGATTCAAGCAAAAGAAAAAGCAATAACTTTGTACTGGCAGTATGTTGCGGGCAAACAAACGAAAGAGGCTTCAAAGTGTATCGATATGGTAACAGTCTTATTAGAAAAAGAACTCAAATTACAAGGCACGGAATCAGGCACGGAACCAGACATGAGGATCAGACATGAGGATCACAAATGACCTGCGTATGCAGCTCTTCGAAAGTGGAAGTGAACACAATTAGGAGTCTTTCGATTTCCTCTGGTCAATGAAGTCGGCCTAGACTGCCCATTGCGCCATGTACCAGATCTCAACATCAGACAATAAGCATCACATATTTCGATATTGGAATTGCAGGTTGAGTAATCCGGAAGCCACACGTCGCTGAATGGTAACATTCGAAGTTGCTGAATGCCCTTAAGCTACCCCAGCACTTGAGCCCATGATTAGCTTATTCTTTTGTGCCTGTCAAATAACATTATTCTACCGCCGATCGACGACAGCTTGATAGGTACATGAATATCATATAGTAACGTTCTTTCTATATGTGTCTAAACAAAGAACATTATGTTGCGACACTATTGCACGGGGAAATCGTTTCTTGTTACGAGGTTTGCTCGACCGGCTCTTGCGGGCGAGTAGGCCCAAGTACAGATCGGTCATTAGCTGGATAATACTATAGGAGCCCAGTTCGTCACACGTGGGTTATAACAGTGAGCTGAACAAAAGCCACAAGAGGCTTGTTGGCTAACATCTACTACATACTCTCTACAATGGGTAAGATCTTACCAGCCAGATGCAAGCTGAAGGTACCTATGTAAGCAAAGGAGCTGAATGGGACGATTCTTGCCTTCAAACCCCACTATCATTCAAACAGCTTGTTCGGCGCGCTGACTTGGACGTTGCATTTTAATTTGACGTCTGAATGCGCAGCAATGGCACGGCTCGTATGCACTCAGCCTTCGGGGACCCCAGAGTACGCCGACGGTATTATCCTCATACAATATATGTAGGTAAGATTGATCCTACTTACCAGATGCAAGCTGACGCGCTGACTTGAAAGCCGCATTTTCATTTTTGACCTTTGAATGCGCAGCAATGGCATCACTAAAACTCCAAGCCAAGAAACAATCAATGCGAATGCGTCATGCGGTCACACTATCGTCAGGCTGGGGGACTTCAGACTCGGCTGGGGAGGTATCTTGCCGGAGAATTGCTCAACTCTCGATGTATATATACCGGGCTTGTTTCCGCAGAGGAATGCAGTTTCAGATCATCTCAGACCTATATATTCACATCTTGGTTGCTTTGGTTTCATAAAATATCGAACTGCATTAGCAAGTGCACATCTAAGGAATATCAGTCTTGGCTGGCCTATCCGGATGCTGTAAAGACCAACATGTACATTACACTGTCAAAGGCTGCCCACAAACCATCATCGTTCAACTACGACCTTTGAATTTTCGACCCTAACCCACCGTCGACGCCATCCTTATCTGGTGAGGATGGCCACAACTCTCCTGAAGATGCTCACGCTCGCAAGCGTTTTGGTCTCTGCCGAGACTACCTGGAGCGAAAGCCTTGTCCTCGCCGACTGCGGCATCGGTCTGGGGCCAGATGGTGGATCTACATCACGCGAGATGATGTACTACTCTGCTGAGGCTTGGGGCGCACCAACATACATGAAGAACGTACCGTGGGATGGCTCCTACCCCTGGCGTGGCAGCGGCGTGTCTCAGACCCTTCCCAACGGTGATACATGGACCGTTCTTATTAACAACGGTGCTGGAGATCCAAATTTGGCTGGATGGGCCACTCATACATATGATAATGTTGCTCTTTCATGCTGGAGCCGGCATTTGGATGGGCTCTTCACACTGGCCGACGGCAAAAAGTGCAGCATGGCGTACATCTGCAATCACCAGTCATTTCCAAATCCGCCTCCAAATCCGCCGCCAATTCCTCCTCCAGCTCCGCCTTCAGGCCCGCTGGGCGAGAATGCGACTCCTGGTGCCCTCAAATACCAACCTGTAATCGACTTTGACAAATCAGCCTGCTACAACACCGCAGCCATCACCCGTGACGGGCATTGCAATGATGGTCTCGAAATCGGCCAAGGTGATTGCCGCCAATTGGATCGCCTGTACAACAGCAACACATACGTACGCGAAAAGTGCACAAACGATGGCTGGTGCTTCTACCTATATGGTTACTACTTCGAAAAGGATGAAGGAGGCGCTCTGGCGCACGGCCACAAGCACGACTGGGAGCATCTGGCCGTCTGGACGCTTAACAACGAGGCGAAGTACCTTGGCTGGTCGGCTCATGGAAACTATAAAGTCAACAAGCCCAACTCGGTCGAGTGGCAGGGGAATAATCCCAAGTTTGTGGTGGAACGCGACATGGCTACCACCCACGCGTTCCGCAGGGCAGAAGGAAACGAGCCGCCCGAAAATGCATCGGGAAAATGGTATTGTAGTCCGTTGGTCAGTTTAGAGAGGATGGATGGAGCACTTAAGGAGAAGATGTTGACTCACGACTGGGGCAACGCTCATCCTGATCTGACTGATGAGCGATTTGATAAGGCTTACTGGTCTACTTGGGCGGATGCGAAGGCTCTCGACCAGGCTGGACCACCCCGACCAGATCCTGTCCCACCGCCTCATCTAGAGTTGTAAGTGTAATGTAGGAGATACTAGGGGGGCCTCAAAAACGACCACAAATCCCCTAAGCTGCTACGTTACCCTAGGGGGGTCACTGACTAGCGAAGGGACCCTTAATTTGCAAAATGTTAGGTACAAAGGCAATGGTGCTGTTCAAATTGAGAAGGGATTTGACAAGGATGCATATATATATATATATATATATATATATATATATACTCACGTACATGAAGAGATTTGGAGAATCTTACTACTTGCCGATGGATACGTTGCACCAGTTTATTTATGTTCCCTGTAGGAAATTGATGAAAATGATCTATGCTGCATTTTCAAGCACCGATCTGGTTCTCTTAGTAATCATTAAATTATATGTAGATACTTCCTCGCATAATGTTCAGGCGTATATCAAAACAATGGCGTAGGAGCATCTAAATGTGGCAAGATTTGAACGAAATAGTTTATATATTACATATCCATATCGATATCAAGGCCGGTGAACAAATTCAACTAGTCCTATTTTGTATCCATCGATGCAATGTCATACTCATGGTATGCTCCGCTTGGATAGTTCAATAGCCACGTCCTGACGGTCGCGAGCAGGCAAGTGAAATCATCTTCAGTCTTGCGTAGCTATTATAACAGCTAAATGTATTATCCGAATCTTAGAACTTGGAATTTCCTTCCTCATTCAGTTACCTGAGCTCACGCTGCTTTAACATGAGTAGCCCCTGAGCATAACCTGAGTTGTCCCTGAGTCGGCCGGCTGTTTAACTTTAAGTGGGGCTTTATTTTCCACACCCCTTCCCATCATTTACAAAACATACTATAGATAGGGTATTTTCGGCTTACCGAATGCTGACAAATAGAATACGTAAGTTACATTTTGCTGCTATAAGCTCGTTTTGGATTGGGTAAGCAGGGAGGTCCCGGGAGACCTACTCGGTAATATAGAGTTAGGCTATCTATCTCTTGGGTGGCCGCCACTATGTAACCGCGCTTAGAAGAGACGCTCATTTACAAATGTATTCCTGCAGAGACAATGTTACAGCTAGCCTCGGCTTTTATGGCTCCGATAGAGTCCGATCCCTTCTATAGTATTCGTATATGTTATGGTTATTAGAATATCGTTCTTGATTAATCCAGTCAGGACTAAAACATTTATTTGCCCGCCTATGTAGCCATTACCATATTCCAAAGGCTGTGTATTATTTTTATCAGTTGGGTCTTAGTATTTGAGAAGTTACGGATGTTTCGATATCTACTACGTTAGCATAATTGCGATAATGGTGAATTCCTGAGAGGAGAAATTCATAAATCTGGATCTTCTTGAGTGGATAGCAGGATATAGCCTGCCACTTTAGAGAAATGCGTTAGACGAGGAACCAAGATCAACCAGACAACTAGCTGAGGATATTCCAGTGAATAGTGCTAATATATTTAGTCCCTTTTATTGCATTTATCTAGATAATATTCTTTAATATAAATCTGTATAGAGCCTAAATTTAATATCAAGATGAGTGGTTCAATGCTTATATAAACCTATATAAGTTTGTTTATTAAGGAGAGTTGAGAGCTATTTTTTACTCTTAGGGAAATTCTAGGATAACATCGGAAGGAACTACTAAGAAGAGAATCTCTCCAGCACTGACTTTATATTAGCGATTTGTAGCGGCGTTTCTTATGTTCTTTAGCTTAACTTAAACATATATACAGCAGCAGGCGAAATGGGTGTTGCGGGTGGGTTAGATAAACATGAGGAGAAGACCTACTTTTAGTTAACGGGTGGCTTGACATTCTGTCAGCTTGTACCACCGAGGTACTCTTACAAGTTGCAAAATTACAGAACTAAAAGGAGGAAAAATTCACTTTATGCGCTGTTAAAATATATGAACGTAGAGAGGGCCATTTGGTGAAAATGCATTTATGTTAACAACAATGCGTAACTGTCCAAAAGGTATAATAAGACGACTTCGTCAAAAGCATTAGTAAAGAGGCTCGCACACCGTTCAGGTCCTTGGTGCCTTAAAGGCGCCCTTTTGGCCGCCTTATCCTTGAAGACGTGGCCCAAACCATACCTTGCGTCGCCGTGCATGCAGATGTCAGGTGAGGAACTTGGCCACCACGACTAGTGCTCATAAAGCCTCAGACTCTCCCTTTATCTTCTGTCTCAAGAGTAGCATTTACCCCACAGATTTCCTACCTAGCTAGTCAAAGATTACTCCCACATACGCACACGTTCCACACCACGCGATCGACAAAGACGATTTACTTCGCCTTGCAGCTATTATTTCTGCAATCATGGCAAGTTTTTGAATACATATGCATTCGATTTAAACATGGCTAAAACATTTGCAGGCTACCACAGAGGCGTATTTTGGGAATAGCCCTGCCAGCGAGTTCAAGAATCTCAACACCGTCCATTTTATAGACAAAGAGGCATTTATCAAGATCAATCATGGCCTTGACGAAACGGATTCCTGGTTTAGAGAATGGAGTGAGCCTGTGAAAGTGGCCAACGCCCTCTTCAGAAAGGGAGTCTTCAATGAGCAGCGCCCAAGGTGGACCGAGGCTGGCTGTCTCTTCATCGCTCTTTGCATTCATCGCACCAATTTGGAGCAGAACCTTGGTAAACCCTTCGGCAATGAGTCGGTTAATGGAGCACTTCAACGACCCGTCCGATCACCTAAGCTTTGCTAGACGTTGCTTCAACTCCGGCTTACCGGCGTTCGAATTCCACATAAAGTCTGGATGGGTTGCCAATTGGATCTCGGGATATGCATCTCACAGGCCAAGCTGATGGAGACAAGCGCGCTTAAGTTTTATAAGGAAAAGAAAGGTGAGGGATTTAATGGCAAAGCTGTCAATGATTTGCCAAAGATCGAAAGTGTTGGTTTGATGGCTTCTGTGCAAAAATATAAATCTTAGAGAGGCTTTTTGTTTGTGCTAGAAATGATTAAGTGTCTTGTGCTAAATGCCTTCGTAGGCATCAATGCGTGCGGTTCTAGATCCCCGTTGGTTGATAAAGTGCAATACATTTAGCTGTTATGGACACTGGATATATAAGTCCAATTCTCTATGCTCTTTGGATAGTTTTAGATAGCCGGTCGTTAACAAAGTATTAAGACTGAGGTAACTAATATATCATTATCCTGTAATATATTCGTATCGTAATTAACCTCGTCTATTAGTAAGCAGCTTTCACAGTCCAATGAGCAGATGGGAGGTATGATTGGCTCCAGTCTCAGGACTGCTTTTAACTCACTTACGCACAATTTTGGCCTGTGATAATTTAACCATGCCTGTTACAGCATATATTTTTTTAACGTATCTAGTAATATTTCGCTTGCGCGCAATTTGAGCCTACGATAATTTAACCACGCCTTATTATACGGCGCAACCAGCACAGAATTATAGCTGGTTTGCTTGCGCGTAATTTGAGCCTACGATAATTTAACCAACGTCTCATACGGCAGAATTATTTAAGCCTCTATACTACTAAGTCCGCCAATAAGCCAGCCATTTAAGTTAACCCTATAATAGGCTTAATATATACCTACGTGATAAGTAAATGCGCCCACTAAGGGGTTTAATGTACAGCTATTAAATAGGTGAACTATTCTGCGTACTTTAATAAATCAGGAAGTACATGTCACTGTACTTAGTATACTAACATCCTGACCGGCTTCGTCCTAAAAAACTCTACTCTCTATCGGTTTGGTTAATACGTTTCATTGGCTCCTGTTTTGTAAAGTTTCTCTCCGCACGGACCAATGTTGTGGAACTGTGGCTAGTACAGTGCGAGCTTCATCTCATCGCTATGTACCGTTTCAGGACAGTCTTAATAGTTCTGTTCGTTTTTGGATAAAGTGCCATTTCCGGCTCCCGAGGTCTTTACCCTCGGCACGCCTATATATTTCCAAACTTTCACGCTTTTTTTTTTTTTTCTTATCCGTTACTCTAAACAAGGATACCAGCATGTAGTTGGTATAAACAATTATCCTTTATTCAAGTCGTCCTTGGTCGAGCCGTAGTCGCCCGACCGATCGAGCCCAGTCGAACCAACTTCCGATCGACTATCCCGTAATTAGTCCATTGCATTACATAAGCTATCATCACGTGCGACCTTCCTTGGCGGCCATATGCCTGACAGGCGGTGACCAGAAGAACAGGGACCGCAAAATGAAGTGCATACATGGAGATAATAAGAGCACTATTGCGAGGCGTGTAGCGCAGTCGATATATGCGGACTGTGTATTTCTGTATGCTGATCATTTCTCAATTCCCTGTTTTTCTGGTCACCGGTTGACTGAGTCGTGAAAATATAGAACAGAACTGATTTCATTCTTAACTAGCTCTAATCTATAGAAAACCGCATTATTAATACCCGACCTGACATACACCCAATGGTAACTGTAGCTCCAAACACAGCTGATGCATTTGGTCGATACTCTGGAGGTAACCAAATCAGAGGCTTATTATCTTTCGTAATCCATGTTTCATCAGAGCTTATGCCATAGTAATGAAAGCCCGTATCTCGTGATAATACTTCGGGTGGTGTCTTTATAATAGACGCGTCAATTTTTTGGACTCCAAGGTCAGTAATGAGATGTGAGTCATCTGTTGCGTCGAATGCTATGAATCCAATGGACTGGCTATTATGAAAAGTCTGAAGACAATTGCCTGAGTTTGTATCCCAGACCCTAAATGTATTATCAGATGAACCTGAGGCGAGGCTGGCGAGCCGCTGGCCATTAGGTGAGAAGACAACTGAGAATACCGAGTCATTATGACCCTCAAGGGTCTGCAGACAGGCGCTTAAGTTTGCATCCCAGACCCTAATTGTATTATCAGATGAACCTGAGGCAAGCCGCTGGCCATCAGGTGAGAATATAACTGAGTTTACCTGGTCATTATGGCCCTCAAGGGTCTGCAGATAAGCGCCTGAGTTTACATCCCATACTCTGACTGTGTTATCGTTTGATCCTGAGGCGAGCCGCTGGCCATTGGGTGAGAAGGCCACTGAGTATACTGAGCTAGTATGGCCCTCAAGGGTCTGCAGACAGGCGCCCGAGTTTGCATCCCAGACCCTAACTGTGCTATCATATGAACCTGAGGCAAGCCGCTGGCCATCAGGTGAGAAGACAACCGAGTTTACACAGTTATTATGGCCCTCAAGGGTCTGCAGACAGGTGCCCGAGTTTGCATCCCATACTCTAACTGTCTTATCGTCTGAGCCTGAGGCGAGCCGCTGGCCATCAGGTGAGAATATAACTGAGTTTACCTGGTCATTATGGCCCTCAAGGGTCTGCAGACAGGCGCCTGAGTTTACATCCCAGACTTTAATTGTTCCATTGGATGAACCTGAGGCGAGCCGCTGGCCATTAGGCGAGAAGACAACTAACAATACCCAGTCATTATGGCTCTCCAGAGTCTGAAGATAGGCGCCTAAGTTTGCATCCCAGACCCTGATTGTATTATCAGATGAACCTGAGGCGAGCCACTGGCTATTAGGTGAGAAGATAACTGAGTTTACTGGGCTATTATGGCCCTTAAGAGTCTGCAGACAAGCGCCTGAGTTTGCATCCCAGACCCTGACTTTTGCGTCGGCTGAACCTGAGGCGAGCTGCTGGCCGTTGGGCGAGAAGACAACTGACGATACCGAGCAATCATAGCCCTCAAGGGTCTGTAAACAGGCGCCTGAGTTTGCATCCCAGACCCTAATTATACCATCATCAAGTGAACCTGAGGCGAGCCGCTGGCCATCAGGCGAGAAGATAACCGACAATACCCGGTCATTATGGCCCTCAAGGGTCTGCAGACAGGCGCCCGAATTTGCATCCCAGACTTTAATTGTCTCATCATATGAACCTGAGGCAAGCCACTGGCCATTAGGCGAGAAGATAACTGAAAATACCCCGTCATTATGGCCCTCAAGGGTCTGTAGACGGGCGCCTGAGTTTGCATCCCAGACCCTGATTGTATTATCAGATGAACCTGAGGCGAGCCGCTGGCTATCAGGTGAGAAGACAACCGAGTTTACACAGTTATTATGGCCCTCAAGGTTCTGCAGACAGGCATCCCAGCCTGCTTCTACAGCTGGCTTTAATAGCATCCATAACGGCTCTTCATCCTTGAATATTATCCGTATTTTACTCCGCAGAGGGCTAAAGATAAGTGCAGACACATATACTTAGAGTGGTGAATATTCAATCACCCATTTGTTCCGAAGAATAAATCGTCTGGCATCATGTACGAAGCTGGATATTTGGCTCTAAGGCGTTTGCTCCTGCTCTAGTTAATATACGTGTACACTCAATTTAATGAAGTGGAAACCAACTTCAAGTAGGTCTGTAAGCCTTACTATTGCAAGAATACCTTCTGACATACATCGTAAAAGACTTAGCGCCTCTAGCCAATGGAGAAAATAATGGCGCAAGAACATATCAACTAAGCCTCCCTCTTAGAAAGCACTCTCCATACAACCGCCAATATTGTAGTCGCAGAGATAGTCAATCCAGTAGATACATAAGTACCGTACCGCGATCAGGGGATCTGGATTATATTGTTGGAGTTGGCTGATAGGATATCCGGGAGCTCCTAAGCAGTAGATGTCACGTCGTAACGTGGCATTCATAGATTAAAGTGATTGAGAAAAGATAGTATAATAAATATCGTTTGCACGAGAAGTAGAGATAGTAGACCAGGCTTTATCTGTAGTCAAATAATCTTTTGCCAATTAATAGATAAAGTAAATTGTATTACCACAAATAGCAAGAAAAGAGCCGCAGAGACATATTATTTCTGCAAATAACAAGATATCTTTTAAAAACTCCTTAGGACTTCCAATAAGAAAGTGAAGTTCGTATAAGGTAACTGGCCGGTAGACAGTCAATATAATAGTAAGGACCTGCTTGCAGAAAGAGATATTCTTATCGTTCTTTAGTTTAAAAATCTAATCTAACATCCGCTCATAAAGAGAATTAAGACCAAGTAGGTAAGTTTCTAGCTCCTCGAGTACATTCCAACTTTAAACATCTTCAAGATTCTAACAGACTAGGGCCACCCAAAGAAATATATTATAGGCTTTAGAAATTAAATAGCGTTCGGTCTCTTCTCATATTTCATCATCATAGCTATTCTCTTCCGCTAAAAGAGTTACCTTATAACGGATATAAGTTTAAACAGCGGCGGAGATAGAATTCTCATTTAGCTCGAGGCATAAACCAATCTTCTGCTTAGCGCTTTTAAGTTTGTTCTCAATGTCAGGCCAGTTGCAACTTAACACAATCCATTTAGCAGAGGAAAAGGAGGAGATCTCCCTAACCAGGGTAAAAAGGCTTAGAAGTTCTTCTGTACACTCATCAAAAGCGTCAATGATTAAGACGGCATCTTTAAAATCAGGATCATCAAAAATCGCTTTAAGTATCTTAGATAGAGCTGTCCAGGCATTACTATCTTCAAACAGCTGTTTACCTACATAATCGTACTTATCTCATACATAAGAGATAAGCGATGGCTGCTAAACAATAAGGCTATAGATGAGCCCCCGCAGCACAGCTGTTGCACTTCTTAATCTTACCTCAGTCGCCTAGCAAAAGAAGTATAATAGGCGATATGCTTTAAGCTCCTCTAGCTCATCAATAATACCGCACAGCAGCATAGTCTTTCCCTTACCAAAGTCCCCTTTAATCCAGAGTAGCCAACACTGCAGATCGTTGCACCACATCTAGAAGTCGGCATAGTCTAGGATCCAGCAGTATGAGTCCCTAAGTAGGCTGCCTTTGGTTTACTCAATGCGCGTTTTATCATCGCGGGGATCGGTGATTCGTAAATCTGCTAGGCAAGGGTCTACCAAAGGGGGCGCGTAGTTGTAGATATCACCTTAATGGATCCTGGCATTATCGCCAAATTCGTTATTGGTAACATCGCGGATGTGTGACGCCATTGAATTTATTAGATTTAAGGGCTTCTAAAGGAATAATATTAAATCCTTAATAGTCGTGATGAGGGATGAGACATTTAAGAAATATATGACGTTAGGAGCTAGCTTAACCCCTCACTTTATAAAGATATTATTGACCAATTAACCGCCTTGATATCCCACCAAATTTTCATTATGAAGGGATACGTTTAATTGATTATTTTATTTTGCATGTACCAGAAGCAAGATTTGACTACACGGTAATAATGGATAGCTTTGACTAGAATCATCAAGGTAAAACAGCCTAATTGCACTTGCTTTGCCTGGCTGTGTTAGCGTGTGTCGCGGCCCGTCCCTAGTTTCAGATATAATCCGCTTCTAATATGATGGACTGAGTTTTAAGACGTTGACATATTCCTTGAGGGCGGCGTCTAATTGCCAGGCTGGTCTTATAGTAATTGTACCCTGTCTCGATAAATATTGGACTGCTAAATGAGCTGCTTACGTACATTCATTCATATAATGGGTGATAGTACGGTATTTCGACCAATACATGAGACCCACCTTTTCGTTGGTGCGGGGGCAGCGCTATTTGATCGATTTTTCTATATTTTTCCGACCATCGTGCGGTCACTGTAGCTAGATGCCTGCTTAAACTATTATCAGCGGGCAAGTTTCGTCGAATCATACTATTAATTAGGTTATGATGTAACGCGGCAGGTAACAGAGGAAGTATCTGTCGGTAATAAAAACAGCCTGTTATGGAGGTTCGGTGGGGAGAGAAACTTACGTTAATAAAGCGGACACTCATTTCGGTTGCTACTGTAGCCTGCTGACAAAGGAAAGTACTGGTAGCAGAAGGTCGCACTGTCGTGATGGGGCTGTGGGGCTAGCGTGTTTTCTATCTACCTCTGGATACTTGATAGTACCTCGAACGCTATGGTGCTCACTAATGATCCTTATTGCATCACATTAATTTAGTCCCATTTTGGACATTAGCAAAATTACAGGTACTTTTAGGTAATCTCAAGTATCTCCGCAAACCATATTTTATAGAGTAGTACACCGGAAGCAACATTTGCACAGAACAATGTACAGTCCTTGCCATTAAAGGTGTCGCAGCTGTCCAATATTAGTATTTCTGCGCACGGACCATATGTGTGGCGCACTGTGGCTTGTCACCGTGCGAGGGTACGTACCTCGAACTGGAGAGGCTTAACAAAAGCCAGAAACGGCTCGAGGGGCGCCAGGCAGTAAGGCAACACTTTCAATGTCAAACCTGGCCCCCAGATTCCCAAACGGCAACTTTCTGCTTGCTGTCCATTTTCTGGCAAAGCCACAACAGGCTCTACCTCATCGCGACCATGACATCACGCCTCAGTCTCTCCCAATACAATCAGATCGATGCCATGATCAAAAGTGGCTTGTTGACTAACGAGATAGTTAAATCTGTTCGCTGCTGTGACCGCCGTACAGTTCAACGACGACGATTGAAGCTACAAGGCCTTCCACCGAAGGAAGCGTCAGCGACCCCATCAAACCCTTTGATCCGTGTCGGCCGAAGTAGTTACATTACACCATACATGCAAGAGATACTACGTAAGAAGCTGCTATTGCAGCCAGATATGTTCCAATGTGAAATGACCGCGTTCCTATATGACAAGACCGGAATAGAGGTGTCGCTCTCTACCATGAGTCGGACCCTTAGGGCCATGGGGTGGTCCCGGAAAACCTGTCGTCGTATAGCGCAGCAACAAGATAAACAGCTGCGAAATTTCTATTTACGTAAGGTTTCACAATATGACGCCAAACAGCTGGTCTTTATTGATGAGTCCGGCTGTGATAAGAAGGCTGGGCAACGGCGTATGGGTTGGTCCCCGCGAGGGTCAACTCCTGTGAAGGTAAACGAACTGAACCGTGACACGAGATATCAGATTCTTCCGGCGTATACTATGGAGGGCATCCTCTTAGCCCGTGTGTATACGGGATCAACAGATGCTGAATGGTTTGAGGACTTTATTAAGCAGCTATTACACCACTGTGGCAAGTGGCCAGAGCCTAACTCTGTCCTCGTCATGGATAATGCTTCATGGCATAATCAGGAAAGACTGCAACAGTTATGCGCAGATGCAGGGGTAAAGTTACTCTTTCTACCGCCCTACTCGCCAGATTTTAATCCTATTGAAGAATTTTTCTCAGAACTAAAGGCATACATCAAAAGGCACTGGAATCAACATTTAGGTCTTATTAAAGGAGACTTCAGAGCGTTCTTAAAAATGTGTGTTAGGATTGTTGGCTCCCGACGATCAAGCGCTAGAGGTCATTTCCGCCATGCTGGATTATCTGTGGAGGAACCTCACGAATAAACAGTCCATACATCATAAAATAGCCTATATATAAAGAAAGAAGAAAGAAAGTACACGTACGCTATTATATAGTCCCGTTATTCACCTTATCCACCCACTTCTTGACATCACGAACCCAGGATTCCGCAATACCCGGCAAAATACCCGCATTGACAAAAATTTCAACACATTGTTGCTGGCACATGTACATATACTTGAGATCGAGCCCTTGTTGAAATGTGAACGCGACTGCCTTTCGAATGCTCGCTTTCCAGATATCACTGCTAACCCGAGCACAGTGAAATATACCATACAGTTCTATTGCGTCATCTCTCGGTTCAGGAATGTCCCACTCATCCACGTCAATGTCCTTTGGTGGCCCTGTAAGGGCTACGGCTGACGCTTGATTGGAGGGACCAGGTAAGACATTGGTAATGTGGATCGGATAGCTATCTATAAACGAGTCTCTTCGTTTTCGTTTCTTGCTGCTTTCCTTCCGTTGCTCATTAAGGCGGTCCTTTTTGTAAATCATGTCACGGATGAATTGTGGCACATCCTTCTGGTCCTCAAACTTGTTACCTTCTTCGGAATACGTGACCAGCTCTTGCATAATGTCGCCGTCTGCAGGAAAATGCTTGTTACCTCGCTCCGGATCACGAAAGCACTGCGTTCCGGAGCATGGGGGACCATCGCATTGCATAATAGCATAAACTTTGGACCAATGATTGGGCCGGCCAGCAGCCTCATCTTCTGCTTGCTCAGCTTCTAGTTCTGCGTGTTGTCTTCCCGTGGCTCCTCCTCTTCGTCGGGTACTTGAGCGGGTGCTCGTTGATGCCGATGGAACCGAAGGCTTATAAACAAATACTACCTTTATATGCAATTTCCTCCCTCCACGGAACAGAGGGCTCCAAATTTGCAGCTGCTTCTCGACCTCCTTCCAGTTTATATCAAAATCGGGGTAAGATTTCGAAAAATTAGTTTCGGCTCGGTCCGAGACAGATATGACGAAGTTAGCCTCTTCAGGTTCGTAGCATTTAGTGGCTGGGGTCTTCTTCTTGAGGCGGTCCTCAAGCTTTTTCTTCCAAGACTTGTCCCAGTACGCACCAGGCGCCAGCACAAGATCTTGCTCGAGTTCTGGATTGTACATGAGCTTCATTAGCCTTTTTCCTGTATTTAAGCGTAAATCCCACTCGATAGAGTAATGGATGCATGTAGGTGGAAATTCATCATATAGCAGGTCTTCGTCCCAGTCGCTCAACTGGAGCAGCGGAAGTGATGGACTATGAGATCGCTGCTGACTCTGGCCAATCGGGCTCGCACTGCTACTCTCAAGCCTAGGGGTCTGAAAATCAAGCTCGACATCATAATATAAGGCTGGATCGTAGTATGCATCCTCCATGGTGGCGTGCCTATCAAAGGAGGCAAGAGGCAAATGCGACTCGAATCATCCCAGGAACGCCAGCCAGGACGCCAGCGGCCCTAAGCAAACACAATGTACCTTAGTGTTCCATAGTATTCCATGTCATTCTATAGAAGCTCGTGCCGACCATTTTTCCGCACAAAGGAAGGGTGGCTCCAGTCACGTGCGAAACGCTCTGTAGTTTCACTTCATTCGCTAAAAAAAAAAAACATTAGCACGGTAAAGTTAAAAGATACAAAGCCGCGACTAACAGCCCATTTCATCTGAGCCCGCACTTACACTTCAAAATCAAGACGCACATCGGTAGAACCGGTAAAGTTCCATTTACGAGTTCCATCTCATTCTACAGCATTACAGAAGAAGAGGACAAGCTTAGCGCGATCATTTGAGTATCACAAACATCATGAACTAGTCTATTTTTGGACTTGTGTAGCTGTGTGCTAGTGTGTGGGTAATGCACATGCTTGTCAGCCTAAGCAATCAAATGATGCCTTAGAAATGAGGTTTAAGAAATCTCGTTGTCTGGGCTTCCACAAAGTGCACCCACCTTTGTGGATCGCATCATCTTATTGATACTATGTAATATATGAAATCAAGGGGTAAAAGAACGCTAGGAACGGGCCGTTCTATATCGGAGTTGTATCTCCCCACTAACA
The DNA here is from genome assembly GCF_000170995.1 of Trichoderma virens Gv29-8. Taxonomy (NCBI): domain Eukaryota; kingdom Fungi; phylum Ascomycota; class Sordariomycetes; order Hypocreales; family Hypocreaceae; genus Trichoderma; species Trichoderma virens. Next base: position 372,108 of record NW_014013667.1, read on the forward strand.
AGCTGATCATCCGCTCCATAGCTTTTTACTACGCATTAGTCACTCTTGTGCCTCTTTTCTCGTCGATGTTCTACTTAGGCCTTACTCTAGCCATCATTGGTTGCGCTAATTTCAGCCACACGAAGCAGCCTGGCGCCTTATTGCTTTCTCCCACTTCTCGTAGTTTCTTCTCACCCCCTTTTCTCGTCGATTATCATCCCATTCTCTACCTGCTTAACATGCCATAGGCGCCGCATTGACTGATAGCGGAGTCCGCGAACACAAGTAAGATTACGAAAGGTCCATAATTTAGACATTACAGGATGCCAGCCACGAAACGCCGGAAGATGAGCCACCATCCGCCCCACGAGGACGTGGCAACGCCGAACGCTGTCGATGCATTTCGGAATTCATCCAACACCCAAGCACCTGTAACTGCTACCTCTCGATTACGAAGCGACTCTACTCAGGCGGTTACTAGGCAAAAGAACCTTGTTTTTCGCGTTACTGGCCTCCTCGCCTCGCAGACGAACGATGCGCTGGTGGATTTTATCCGCAAAGACCTGTTAAAGGGTGAAGAACAGTCACAGTTAAAAGTCACCGCAAGCATCGTGCCATCTTGCTCCAACAATGGGCAGGAGAGGGTTGCGTTAGTAGAGTTTGGCGGTAGAGTTCCTGATTTCTTGTCCGCGCTAGTTGCGAACCCTCTGGAAGACTGGCAGGTTGAGATGGGTAATGTGGATATTAATTTTGACCAACATTTTTTTGGGTTTACACAGCTCTACACCCCCAAAGCAGACAAGCCAGTTACCGCAGAGTATGTAACATTTCGTTGATGGTGCAACCTGCTCTTGTTGTTCCTGTGCGCAGCCCTAATGCTAATCCACTGGGTCGCAGTATAATCGCTATCACCGGTCTCGATGGACATGCATATGGCTCATGGAGGGGTAAGGGAAACCTTGGGCGGATGTGGTTGCGCCATTTTCTGTCTCAAGACCTGCCCTACTGTCGCACGATGACCTATGGCTACAACTCGAAGCTCTCAACCCGTGGGATCGACACCATTATGGACTATAGCCGGGGGCTAATGGAGGCACTCAAGAAAATCAGGAACACAGAGGAGGTAAGCTCTATTATAACATGCTGTCACAAGAGCACAAATATGAGGCTAATAATTGCACCGCTCTAGCTAAGGCAGCGACCACTCTTCTTCATCGCGCATAGCTTTGGCGGTATTATACTTGCTCACGTAGGTTATCCGTTGTAACTCACATGTAAAAAGCTTAATAGCAGTATAGTGCCTTGTAAAGGCGGTCCAAACGAACGAAGACGATCATCCCACGATTGCAACGCTCCACAAGGCTACATACGGGATGCTTCTCTTTGGGATTCCACATAAGGGGCTAGTGGTAAATGATATCGAAAAGATGCTGGCTAGTCAAGATAACCACCCGCGGAGCGCGCTGCTTCAGCAGATCAGAGTCAAGTCCGACTTGCTAGAGAATCAGCTGGCCGATTTCAAGAATCTGGTCCGAGACCGGAAGATTGTAAGCTTCTACGAAACAGGGCAGACTAGGCAGCTTCAATTTGTAAGATAATATGGTATACATAGCACCTTGGAGATGGCTGACACTAGTAATAGGACAGCGACAGCCAACGCTGGGAAAGAACTGGTGACTTCATTACCAAGGTGGACAACGACTCGGCTCTTCTTCAACTCCCAGACTTTATGGAGGACAAGATCCCCCTAGACTCGGATCATTCAATGATGGTGAAGTTTGGTAATAGAAATGATATAGGGTACACCAGTGCGCTGCATAAGCTTCAACAGTTTGAGCAGGAGGCTTCTAACGTGGTGAAGGCTCGCTTTTGTAAGTAGCTTAAGTGCTTCTCGCCGGTTCTATGTAAATCGAAGAAGGTCTTTATTCAATCATCCTTGTGCTTGATTTTAGCTAATACCAACTTGTAGCGCGAGTCCAACGGACTTCGACCGTGAAGTGTAGGTTTGGCCGCCCTCAGCAATATCTACGAGCTACTAACCAAAAGTCTAGATTTTGTGCCCTACACAAGTAATCCAGACTTTGTAGGACGCTCAGAAATCCTTAAAATATTAAAGGACCAGCTGGGGCATACGCAACAGGCGAGTAGCACATCTCAAGCAAGAGCATCATTGTATGGCTTAGGCGGGACTGGGTACGTTATCACAAACCCTCTGGTTTATATCGTATGCTAACAGGGGATAGTAAAACGCAAATCGCATTGGAATATGTATTCCAGCTACAAAAGACACACCCTACGGTTTCCGTTTTCTGGATTCATGCTAGTAGTGCCGCCCGATTTCGCCAAGCGTTCGCATCTATCGCACAAGAGTACGACATCCCTGGCCACGCAGAACCTAAGGCTGATATGCCACTATTATTGAAAGGTTGGCTGGAGGAGAAGGACCACGGAGAGTGGCTCATGGTCATTGACAACGCAGATGACATGCAGCTTTTCTCTGGCCAGCCTGCAGATACTGCTACAAGCCCCAGCAAGGCGAAAGATGAGAAGAATCTGGCTCGATACTTGCCCGAATGTGCCCACGGTACAATTCTCATCACGACCAGGAACAAGCAGGTGGGAGTTAGGATGACCAAAGGACAGCAGCCGATAGAAGTGCTTCGAATGAATGAGGAGGAGTCAGCACAACTCCTCCGTGCGAAGCTCAAAGACATCAGCACAACCATTACTGAATTGTCAACGCTTTCTTCTCAATTAGAACACCTGCCGCTAGCGTTAGCTCAGGCTGCTGCGTTCATTCAAGAAACGAGCATAACAGTGCACAAGTACCTTCAACTACTAAGCAATAGCGACAAGAACATCGTGCACCTGCTGAGCAGGGAATTCGAGACAGTGGGGCGAGACACAGAAGCTCCCCAGGCAGTGGCGCAAACATGGATGCTTTCGTTCCAGCTGATCGAGCGGCAGCAAGTCTTAGCCAGCGAACTCCTCTCCTTCATGAGTATGCTCGATCGACAAGATATCCCGACTCAGTTTATATCGCATTATGCCGAGCGAGCAGGGAACGGGGTCCCGCGAGGCGAAATAGAGCTTACAGAAGCGCTGGGTATCCTCAAGGCCTTCTCGTTCGTGACGGAGGAGATTAGTGGCAGCTTCGATATGCATCGGCTCGTACAGTTGGTGACGCGCAAGTGGCTTACGAGCCGGGGCACGAGTGGTCGATTCGGCACGGAAGCACTGATGACGGTGTCGGAAATGTATCCGTTTGGCAAATACGAAACCCGAACAAAATGTGCCGCATACCTATCACATGCAAACGCTGTGCTACAATTAGATGGGTCGAAATCAAGAGATGAGAACGAAGCAAAGGCATCTCTTCTCCACCGTATTGCTGGATACTTTTACTTTGAGGGCAAATGGAGTCATGCAGAGATGTTCAATATAGAGGCAGGAGAGATACGAAGAGACTTATTAGGACATGATCATCCACATACACTGACCAGCATGGCCAACCTTGCATCAACATACAGGGACCAGGGCCGATGGAAGGAGGCCGAGGATCTAGAAGTACAAGTGATAGAGATAAGCAAGACGAAGCTGGGCGCAGATCATCCAGATACACTGACCAGCATAGGCAACCTTGCATTAACATTTTGGAACCAGGGCCGATGGAAGGAGGCCGAGGATCTAAATATGCAAGTGATGGAGACTCGCAAGACGAAGCTGGGTGCAGATCATCCAGATACACTGACCAGCATGGCCAACCTTGCATCAACATACAGGGACCAGGGCCGATGGAAGGAGGCCGAGGATCTAGAAGTACAAGTGATAGAGATAAGCAAGACGAAGCTGGGCGCAGATCATCCAGATACACTGACCAGCATGGCTAACCTTGCATCAACATTTTGGAACCAGGGCCGATGGAAGGAGGCCGAGGATCTAAATATGCAAGTGATAGAGATAAGCAAGACGAAGCTGGGCGCAGATCATCCACATACACTGGCCAGCATGGCCAACCTTGCATTAACATATGGGAACCAGGGCCGATGGAAGGAGGCCGAGGATCTAAATATGCAAGTGATAGAGATAAGCAAGACGAAGCTGGGCGCAGATCATCCACATACACTGGCCAGCATGGCCAACATTGCATCAACATTTTGGAACCAGGGCCGATGGAAGGAGGCCGAGGATCTAGAAGTACAAGTGATGGAGACTCGCAAGACGAAGCTGGGTGCAGATCATCCAGATACACTAACCAGCATAAACAATCTGGCTATCACTTGGAAAAGCCAAGGTCGACATAATGATGCCCTAGCTTTGATGAAGACCTGTGCTCAAACTCGACATCATGTCCTAGGTCCGAGGCATCCTTATACGATCTCGTCTCAGTCAATGGTAGAGAAGTGGAGAATTTAGGTTGTATTTTATATAGCTATAAGTCTTGCATTTATACCGCCGCCTTAGTCAACCCCCTATGCAGCACTACAAGAGTATAATTCTGCTAGTCTTATTCACCTGATGCTCTTATTTGGGTGGGAGTTATTTATAGTCTTATGGTGGGAGGAATTGCCATCGCTTGAATAGGTAGATCATATTAATCGATCACACGGTTAAGCTTCATCAGGTTAATTACGTGTTATATCACGTGGTAGAATTTTCTGGAAGAAATAGAGTATCCTCTGGCTCATTCTCTTAACAGTGTTTTCCTCCTTGGACACTTTTGGCTACTCTATGTAAACTCTAGAATGAATGTGAACGACTCTACAACTAGATGCGAATCCGGCTTCCTCGTGTACGAACACAAAGTATAATAAATTCCCGGTGCACGGACCATGTTACAGTGTCCATGTCTCATCATACAAACTGTAGACTTCTCAATTGCATATCACTATCGGATATATGTTTTACCGGTAATTCAATAGCAAATGTCTGCCTAGCAGTCACTCACTACGCATTAAGGTATCACACAGTAGGTAAATATTTCACAGAAGTATTATTCCTAGCTACTAGCTGCTAATATGCTTTGTTGTTGCTAGGACCAGAGTAGCCTATCATATAATTCGCAAATCTATGGAAAGATTGCTTTCCATCGAATTAGATCGGGATTGTATGAAAAGCAAGAGCGCCGCTGGAGAGAGTTAATATCACTTACGTCGAATGCCGTCGCCGATCATGATGGTCTGTCGGAGGATGGGGCCATTTAAGATATCACGAAGGGCAATGCCGCTGGACTGGATGGTTGAGCGGCCCATCACTATAGGTTTCCAATATATATATCAGCACAAACGACGGCCCATCCGATAGGCCTCACTAAGACGGTGACCCCAGACCAAGAACTCGCCAATGCCGCTCCCAAGGTGATGGCGGCGGCTGCAGCTCCAGTTCCCGCGCCTAATGCTAGAGTGCCCATGAATTGCCCAGCGGCCGATGAGCCTTAGCCCGGCCCCGACCCCGACGCTACCGGTGCTGGTCTGGGTTATGTTAAGTGTGATAGGTCGGTTAGCAGACCTCATAATATGGGCCAGCTCGTTTGCGCGCTGCTCAAAGGAAATATGCATCATCTAATGTCTCCTAACTGTGCTCTTGCTCTAGTACCATGAGCCCGAGTTGGAGTCTTCCTTAAGCTTGCCCTTAACCGTGATCTTTGAGTCAGACGCTGATTCCAGCTTAGACTGATGGTAATTGCCATTCTTATTTGGATTCTAGTTGCTGCTGGGCTCCTGCTGCTAGCAGCTTCTCAACAATCTCTTGATGGCCGTTCCAAGCTGCTGCTTGGAGTGCAGTCCGTCCATTATATCCAGCAGCAGCAGCAGCATTAACATCGGCCCCTGCTGCTAGCAGCTTCTCAACAATCTCTTGATGGCCCTTCTCAGCTGCTGCTTGGAGTGCAGTCCGTCCATGACGGCCAGCAGCAGCAGCATTAATATCGGCTCCTGCTGCTAGCAGCTTCTCAACAATCTCTTGATGGCCCTTCTCAGCTGCTGCTTGGAGTGCAGTTCGTCCATGACGGCCAGCAGCAGCAGCGTTAATATCGGCTCCTGCTGCTAGCAGCTTCTCAACAATCTCTTGATGGCCCTTCCCAGCTGCTGCTTGGAGTGCAGTCTGTCTATCACCGTCAGCAGCATTAACATCGGCTCCTGCTGCTAACAGCTTCTCAACAATCTCTTGATGGCCATTCCCAGCTGCTGCTTGGAGTGCAGTCTGTCCAGAATCGCCAGCACCAGCAGCAGCATTAATATCGGCTCCTGCTGCTAGCAGCTTCTTAATAATCTCTTGGTGGCCCTTCTCAGCTGCTGCTTGGAGTGCAGTCCATCCATAATAGCTAGCAGCATTAATATCGGCTCCTGCTGCTAGCAGCTTCTCAACAATCTCTTGATGGCCGTTCCAAGCTGCTGCTTGGAGTGCAGTCCGTCCATAAAAGCCAGCAGCAGCAGCATTAACATCGGCTCCTGCTGCCAGCAGCTTCTCAACAATCTCTTGATGGCCTTTCCCAGCTGCTGCTTGGAGTGCAGTCTGTGTATTATCGCCAGAAGCAGCATTAACGTTCGCTCCGCATGCTAAAATTAGCTTAACGATGGCCTCATGTCCGTTCTGGGCAGCATACCACAGAGGCTCTCGTTTCCAACTATCTTCCACATTTGGGCTGTGTCCAAGTTCAAGGAGTATATCTGTGGCCTTGTTCACCCCAAAGAATCCCGCCAAGTGTAGTCCGGTCATTTTCTTTGGAATTGTTTGACTGTAATTTACATCCAATGAGTGTCCCTTAGTGGCCATCAGCGCTTGACTCGATGCCTCGACCTTAGCTTTACTCTCGAGAAACCTGATGACTTCTTGACTCGCTTCATCCTTAGGAGCATGGTGTCCCCAGTTGCATGCAGCATAACCGTAGAACGGAAATGATTGTAATCGCTCCTCAAATTTCTGGTCTGTTTCACAGAACCCAGTCTCAAAAGCGCTAAATGAGAGGTAGGCAACGCAAACTGTGGCAATCTCAGTCTGTGCAGTTGGAAACCAACGTTTCTGCGTCCGCTCGAAGTATTCCTGAGTTGTATAGTGGACTAGCCGTATGATCTTGCTTTCTTCGTCGATAGTGACTAGTCCAGCACATACCGAGACCATCTCTTCAATCTGGACTAGATTCTCTTCATCTAATTCAGTGTTATTTATTTCCACCGCAAGTGCATGTTGAAGCTCCTTTGTAGTAAGTGGTCTCTTTGCGCAAGTAATCCACTGTAGAACCAGCCATGCTAGCTCCTTGGAGTCTGAATCGTGACCCTCGATCCTCTGTACAGCCTCTTCGTAAGCACAATCGTATGCTTTCTCTCCGGTGGGGAGGTTCGCCAATGTATTTTTGATTTTTTTTAGCGTTTTTTTAGTTCTGATAGTTTCGAAATGAAGCTGCGCGAGGAGGAACCTGTTCAAATGTTACATGCTAGTTTTTGTATAATAGCGACACAGAAACTTACATTCCCTCAACCACCCTTGTGATCTCTGTTTTAATCTCTTCGCAGTGTGTTTCTAAGAATTTCGAACCCAGCTGTACTATCTGGCTATCCAAATATCTTCGCACATCCTCATCATAAGCACGGATCTCAACCTCTTTGCTTCCCTTGAATTTTTCCCTAATCTCCGGGATAATCCTCGACGTCGCAAAGATATTTACTCCATTCCTCATTTGAAGGTTGGAAAGTTCTGAGATCAACCTCGCCCGGCAGCCACTGGATGCTTGGCATTCGTCAAGAGCGTCAACGATGATGAAGATTCTCGAATATATTATCGTCACAGACTGAAGAACTGTCAAGATTTCATCAAGGGAAGGCCGTGTTCGTTTAGCTTTATGGCGATTATAAAGTTTTTTAATGCTCTCAGGTAGCCAAGACTGGCTCTCAGCTAGCTGTTTCAACACGCTTGCTAATAAGTCGTAAATCTTCTGCTCTTCCTGCTTTTTGAAGTTGCAGTAGATGTAGGCGATGCCGGTCTTCGAGTCGTTATAGAACTTTGAGTAAAGGTAATCAACCACAATTGACGTTAGGATAGTCTTTCCTGCCCCAGGGATGCCTGGACAGAACAGTGTCTGACTGCTTGTAGTCAGCCAATCCTGGAACTCTCTTGACTTAAGGAACCAAATTCCGGTTTCTGGTTGCCGTCTGTTAAAGTTATCGCTTTGCTGCGGGCCGTAGTCGGTTCGTGTGAGCCAACCGAGGATTTCAATATCATCCTTTCCATCCAGCTTGGACCTAATGTGTGTAACATCATTACGAACTATATTTATTATTAGAGGTATTCTATTGGCTTAACTGGGGAATGACTAACATTCTTTAATTATGTCTCTCACTGGGCGCTCTCCGTTAACGTCGCTTGGCTGAACATATTGAAGCAGCTCCTTTGCAAACGCTGCAGCTACCGCCGCAGCATGTTCCTGCCAATCTTTGTCCTTTTGCGAGTCGGCATAGTCGCAAATGCCCCGGATGACGATGCATGGGAAATTATTCATCAGTCCTGCCGCTTCCATTTCGACGCACAATACCTTCCCGTCATAACGCTGGTCAAGGTTATCACGAAACTTGGCGTCTTTGATCACTTGGTTACCCGACGCAATCAAACCGTAATGCACCCGTATATCTCTTTGCTTCCTCTGGTCTGCATCACCTGTAGCTGTCCCATCTATCTGTTCGGCTTTACATTCTAAAGGGTTGCTAGGGTTCTGGGAACCGCGACCGTTGTGAGAAGTGTGTGATTTAGACAGAGGGTCTATCCGTGACTCAGACCAAAGGTATTTTGGCACCAGTCTCGGCCATTTCTGTTTCAGTTCGTCTAGATACTCTGGTATCTTGGACCCGCTCAACTCATTTTCTGTCTTTAGTTTCGTTAAAGCTGTGCGGAGTGGGGTAGGTGGGTTGTTCAACGATCCGATCTCCTTGAATTTGCCGCCTTCCTCCGCCTTGCCGAAGTCCCATTGAACTACCCCACCATACTGGTCTGTAGGTGTGCTGACCACTACATCGCCAAGTCGAACCTTAGGGGGAATACCTCCGCCGATACCAACCATTAAGCCGAACTTGATAGATGGAAAAGTGGAGATCATCCAGGTCGCGATAGTCGCTGCTAAGTTAGCACCGATCTCACCTTCCGGCAGGCAGGCTATAACGATGTTATGTTTGCCGATCGACCCCAAGGTGTATGCATTTGGGTCATTTGGCGGCTTCGGAAGACAGACATGTCTATCGTCGAGCATAGCCGTCGCCGCGGTCTGCTCTTTGGATAGAGCGCAGACCCATCCCACAGTGTATTCATCATGAGTTCTGGTCTTGGTAGCTGTTTGGGCAGCCATTGCGAGAATCCGCGGCGTTTTCGCGTTGTTGTTAGCGCCTTCTAATACAAAATAGCAAGACTCAATCTCGGGGGAGGGCGTGATGTTTTGCGGGGTTATGGTGAGATTGGCACACGTGATAGATAGAGTTCGCACGTGATGGAGCCGCTAGTTTTGGATAAATATTTTTACCGAACTTATGAGTGCTAGACTTATTGGCCTCTAGCGGGGCAACGTGGCCCGTTTTAAATTGTGGTTCTGTGAATTCTAGATATGCTGGTGCTTGGTAGAATATGAACCGGACCACCTATCACATCGAAACCAGTTTCGGATCACTCTTGACGTTTCTAGGAGGAAAATAGCAATGTTTAATTCTGTATAGAGTCGGTGGCTTGTGTGCGGGGTCATGAATCTCAAAGCATTTCCACGAAAGGAAAAAAGTCAGCGCATCTTTCGGATTAACTATTTACCGAGACTAGCACGAAAAAATAAGTAAAGTAGACACTGGGGTCCATTTGTACTGTGCACTGTGGAGGCCGCTAGGTTAATTATGGACCCTTTGGCGCAACGTTAGGTACTTCTAGATACTTGTTAGAAAGTTGACACATGGCCAAAATGGGTGATGACACGAGCCAGTTCTGGCTTATTTCATGTATCTTTATGTACCAATGAGGTGTGGTCCGTGCTCAAAACCACGAGAGTTAACATTGGAGAGGAAGCCGGTTTCACATCTAGTTGTATGAGTGATTGGTCAAGCGAAGAAGAGACTAGAAGTCACCTTTCAGACGATTCATGCCTGCTTTTCTCGATTTTTCAAGCCCCGCGTCACCTTCCGTAAAGCATATCATGTAACAAATCATGTTGGGCTTGGGAAAGTAGCATTGTGATTCGTGTGCTGGCGTAGGTCATGATGTGCACGACCCTCCATAAGCCATAGATTAGCCAAAACTGGAGGGGCAGAAATGTTAGTGCCATCTTTGACATTAATACTGTACAATATTATAATTCGCACTGTAACAAGCCACAAACTTCTATGGTCCGTGCGGGGAAATTTACTTAAGATTAGACAACTGCGACACTCTTTATGACAATTACTGTACTGAAACTAAAAGAGGAAATATTTCATTCTTTTTAGGAGGAAAGGCGCCGTCCGATGGACCAGACTGGATGCCGAATTTAAAGGCAGTGCAAGCAACAATCCGCTTTGCATTGGCCACAGGACGGCTGCAACACAAATAACATCCGCAAACTATAACACCCACGCACCACTTACTAACTCGCCGCCCAACTCCCATTAACACCTCGTACTAAAGACAGCAGACGCTGCTTCAGCTACCGTCGATAGGATCCTAAACACTTAGGGAATAAGCTCCAAGCTAGCCCGCTGTAAAAAATGATAAAACACGAGAAACCGTAGCGAAGCAAGAGAACAGATTGTAAGAGCAGAAACTGAATGACAAGGACTCATAGGCTTCCATAAGAAAAAAGCTACGCTTCAGAATGTACACGTACCATAGGTTCATAATTACCCTTTTAGACTTTCCACCAGGCGTAATAAATGAATAAATGAATGAATAAATAAATAATATTTTTTTATAATTATAATATTTATAAATATAATTTTAAAAACTGTTTATAAAATTAAATTAAATTTTTTATTTTTTAATTTAAGATTTTTTTTTTAATTTTTTTTATTATTATAAAGTTATAAATTATTTTTTTATAAAATAATTTTATTAATAATATTATTTTTTTTACTTTTTTTAAATAAATTATTAAAATTTTTAAAATAAATATTTATAATTTTTTAATTAATATTTTAATTTATTAAAGTTTTTTTAAAAATATATTTATAAATTTTAATAATTAATAATATAATTTTAGTTTTATTACAGTGGAAACCGAAATGAGTGTCCGCTTTTTTCAATGCAAAGTTTCTCTCCGCACGGACCACTTTTGTGAAAGTGTGGCTAGTACAGTGCGAGCTTCCTCTAATCGTCATGTACTGTTTTTAAGGCAGTGTTTTACTGTAGGGCAGTCCTAATAATTCCGTTCTTTTTTGGATGAGAGTGCCATTTCCGGCTCCTGAGGACTTTGCTTGGCACGCTGCACATGTATACATATGTGTCCAAACTTTTAGTTCCCTTTTTTCTCCTTACATATCCAACTTCATCAATTGAATATTGGGCCAATTGAGTTTATTCCTTCCGATCAGTACTTCCCCCAAGTTGTTCCGTTAACACCGTCAACCCAGCCGCCAAAATCAACGATTGAAACCGCTTTGGCTGGAGCCTTCCTCCGTCACAAAGAGCTTGCATCATCGCAGAGAGGGGGTTTTGGACTTTATCAGCTGACTTATAACACAAGTGGTGAAACAGTTCTATCTAGACCCTTCTAGAATTTAAACTAGACACTATATTTTACAAAGGGCCTCTTCAACCCTCCAATACAAAGTTATGAAAATATTAATATATAGAATAGAATAGAGTACGGTATATGTATTATCTTACGCACCACTTAAGGATTCGTCCTTCGTCGAGCTGTAATTATCCTACCGATGGAGCCTAGTAGAAACCGACTTCGTTTGACTATTCCATTATCTTGCCTTCCTCGGCGGCCATGTTTGGGTCGCGATAATAGAAATAGAACCGATTTCATTCTTAACTAGTCCGGTCCATAGAAAACCGCATTATCAATACCCGACCTGACATACAGCCAATAATAACTATAGCTCTAAATACAGCTGATATATTCGGTCGACACTCTGAAGGCAACTAAATCAGAGGCTTATTGTCTTTTGTGATCTATGCTTTGTCAGAGCTTATGCTATAGTTATGAAAGCCTGTATCTCGTGATAATACTTCAGGTGGCATCTTTATCATCGACGCATCAATTCTTAGGACTCTAAGATCGGTGATAAGACGCAAGTTATCCGCTACATCAAATTCTAGGCATTTTATAGACTTACTACTATGAAAAGTCTGAATACAATTGCCTAAGTTTGCATCCTACACTCTGACTGTATAATCATACGAACCTAAGGTAAGCAGCTGGCTATTGGGTGAGAAAACAACTAAGAATACTAAATGATTATAGCCTTTAAAGGTCTGCAGACATACGCCTAAGTTTATATCCCACACTTTCACTATACTATTGTATAAACTTAAGGTAAGCAGCTGGCCATTAGGTGAAAATATAACTAAAAATACTAAATTATTATAGCCCTTAAAAATCTACAGACATATGCCTAAATTTACATCCTATAATCTAACTATATAATTATATAAACTTAAGGTAAGCTGCTAGCTATTGTATAAAAAGATAATTAAGGATATCTCTTTATTATAGCCCTCATAAGATTACAGACAGGTACCTAAGTTTATATCCTAGACTTTTACTATACTATTGTTTAAACCTAAGGTAAACAGCTGGCTATTAGGTAAAAAGATAATTAAAATTACCTCGTTATTATAGCCCTTTAAAGTCTACAGACAGGCACCTAAGATTACATCCTATACTTTAACTATATAATTGTATAAACTTAAGGTAAGCAGCTGGCTATTTAGTAAGAAGATAATTAAATTTACCTTGTTATTATAACCCTTTAGAGATTGCAGGCAGGCGCCTAAGTTTACGTCCCATACTCTAACTGTACAATCGTCTGAACCTAAGGCAAGCAGCTGGCCATTAGGTAAGAAGATCACTGAGGATACCTTATTATTATAGCCCTCCAGAAATTACAAATAGGCACCTAAGTTTAAATCCTATAATCTAATTATATAATCGGATGAATATAAGGTAAACAGCTGGCCATTAGGTAAGAAGATAACTGAGGATACCTTATTATTATAGCCCTCATAAGATTGTAAATAAGTACTTAAGTTTACATCCTATAATCTTACTGTATAATTATATAAACTTAAGGTAAGCAGCTGGCCATTAGGTAAGAAAGCAATTAATAATACTAAGTTATTATAGCCCTTAAAGATCTATAGATATACACCTAAGTTTATATCCCATACTCTAACTGTATAATTAAATAAACCTAAGGTAAGCAGCTAGCTATTAGGTAAGAAAATAACTAAGCGTATAAACTTTTTATAGCCTTTAAAAGTCTACAGACAGGCACCTAAGTTTACATCCCAGACTTTAACTATATAATTAAATAAACTTAAGGTAAACAGCTGGCTATTAGGTAAGAAGACAACTAATAATACCTAGTTACTATAGTCTTTAAAAGTCTGTAAATAAGCACTTAAGTTTATATCCTATACTTTAATTATATTATTATATAAACTTAAAGTAAGCAGCTGGCTATTAGGTAAGAAGATAACTGATAATACCTTATTATTATAGCCTTTATAAGATTGCAGATAGGTGCTTAAGTTTACATCCCATAATCTATTTATATAATTATATAATTGTAAGGTAAGTAGCTGGCTATTAGGTAAGAAAATAATTAAGAATACTAAGTTATTATAGCCCTTAAGAGATTATAAATATATACTTAAGTTTATATTCTATAATTTTACTGTATAATCTTATAGACTTAAGGTAAGTAATTGGCTATTAAGTAAAAAGACAGCTGATAATACTAAGTTATTATAGCCTTTAAAAGTCTATAAATAGACACCTAAGTTTACGTCCTAAACTCTTACTATACTATTATCTAAACCTAAGGTAAGCAGCTAGCTATTAAGTAAGAAGATAATTAAGATTACCTTATTATTATAGCCCTTTAGAGTCTGTAGATAGACACCTGAGATTATATCCTACACTCTGACTGTGTAATTGCGTGAACCTAAGGTAAGCAGCTGGCTATTAGGTGAGAAGACAACTGAGAATACTAAGTTATTGTAGCCCTTAAGAGTCTGCAGATAGGCATCCCAGCCTGCTTTTACAGCTGGCTTAATTATTATCTATGACGGCTTTTTATCTTTAAATGTTTTTTGAATTTTACTCTATCGAGGGCTAAAAATAAAAGCAGATACGTATACTTAAAGCGGTGTAGATTTAACCACCGATTTATTCTGAAAAATAAATTGTTAGGCATTCTGTACTAAGCTTAATACTTAGCTCTTAGGCATTTGTTCCTGTACTAGTTAGTTTATGTGAATCTAATCTGACTAAACGGAAACTAACCGCAAGTAGATCTATAAGCCTTAATACTAAAAGGATGCCTTCTGATATGCCTTACAGAAGACTTAATACCTTTAACTAGTGAAGAAAATGATAGTGCAGGAATACATTAACTAAGCCTCCCTTTTAAAAAGCACCTTTTATATTATCACTAATACTACAGTTGCAGAAATAGCTAATCTAATAGATATATAAGTATTATACTGCAATTAAGGGATCTAGATTAAGTTGTTAAAGTTAGCTAATACAATATCCGGGAGCTTTTAAGCAGTAGATATTACGTTATAACGTGGCATTTATAAATTAGAGTAATTAAGAAAAGATAGTATAATAAATATCGTTTACGCCAGAAGGAGAGATAGTAAACTAGGCTTTATCTATAGTTAAATAATCTTTTATTAATTAATAAATAAAGTAAATTATATTACTATAAATAGTAAAAAAAGAGCTGTAAAGATATATTATTTCTATAAATAATAAAATATCTTTTAAAAACTCCTTAAGACTTCTAATAAAAAAGTAAAGTTTATATAAGGTAATTAGCCAGTAGACAGTCAATATAATAGTAAGGACCTGCTTACAGAAAAAGATATTCTTATCGTTCTTTAGTTTAAAAATCTAATCTAGCATCCATTTATAAAGAGAGTTAAGACCAGGTAGGTAAGTTTCTAGCTCCTTAAGTACATTCCAGCTTTAAACATCTTTAAAATTCTAACAAACCAAAGCCACCTAAAGAAATATATTATAGGCCTTAGAAATTAAATAGCGTTCAGTCTTTTCTCATAATTTATCATCATAGCTATTCTCTTCCACCAGAAGATTTACCTTATAATAGATATAAGTTTAAACAGCAGCGGAGATAGAATTCTTATTTAGCTTAAGACATAAACTGATCTTCTGCTTAGCGCTTTTAAGTTTATTCTTAATATTAAGCCAGTTGCAACTTAACACAATCCATTTAGCAGAGGAGGAGGAGGAGATCTCCTTAACTAAGGTAAGGAGGCGTAGAAGTTCTTCTATACACTTATTAAGAGCGTCAATGATCAAGACGACATCTTCAAAGCAGGGATCATCGAATATCGACTTAAGTATCTTAAATAAAGCTATCTAGGCATTACTATCTTCAAACAGCTGTTTACCTACATAATTATACTTATCTCGCACATAAGAGATAAGCAATGGCTGCTAAACAATAAAGCTATAGATAAGCCCCTGCAGCACAGCCGTTACACTTCTTAATTATACTTCAGTCGCCTAGTAAAAGAAATATAATAGGCAATATGCTTTAAGCTCCTCTAGCTCATCAATAATACTGCACAGCAGCATAGTCTTTCCCTTACTGAAATCCCCTTTAATCCAAAGTAGCCAGCACTGTAGATTGTCACGCCACACTTTAAAGTCGGCATAGTCGAGGATCCAGCGGTATAAGTCCTTAAGCAGGCCGCCTTTACTTTCTTTAATGCGCATCTTATCGTCGCAGGGATCGGTAATTCGTAAGTCTGCTAAGCAAGAGTCTGTCTGGGAGGCCGCGTGGTTGTAGATGTCGCCTTAATGGATCCTAACATTATCGCCAAAATTGCTGTTGGCAATATCGCAGGAACGTAGCGCCGTCGGATTCATTATTGTTGAAAAACTCCACAGTGATAATTCCGAGTGTTAATAGCTTAATTAGAGATAGACATTGATTAGTATACTTGGGAAAAATATGACATCGGGAGTTCGCTTAACCCCTCACCTTAATAGATTTTCTTAACCAATCAACCGCCTCAATATGCCGCAAAATTTCTTTAGCAAGGAGATACTTGAAGGCAAAATTGCAACTCTAACCATGTATTTAATTAATGATTTTATTCTATACACATAGGAAGCTAGATTTAACTACAGGCTTGTAGTAGATTAGCTTTAAATAGAACATTATAAGAAAATAAGCTGATAAAAACTTTGCACAGCTGCATTAGCGTGTATCGTCGCGGCCGTCCCTAGATTCACGGATGATCCTTTGCTCTATTATATCATAAACTGAGTTTTACCCCTTTATATGGTCATTAAGGGGGCATTAAATAACCAAGCTAGTCTTATAATAGTAGAATATCCCGACCCGATGAATGTCAGACAGCTTAATGAGCTGCTTACGTGCATTCATTCCGTATAATGGGAAATAATATTGCTTCGGCCGATGCAGGAGAGTGGCTGTTTCGATAGTGCGGGGCAGTGCTATGTTGATGGTGCGGTTGCTGCAGCTACAGGCATGCTTGAAGTGTTATGTAGCAGGGCAAGTTTCGTCGAATCATCCCATTCATTGGATTATGCCGCAATAAGTCGGGTTGTAGATTTATTAGCACTTGTAGGTGATACAAGAGCCTGTTCTGGACGCTTCTTGGTGGCATAAACTGGCCGATTTTGTTGCTGCCTAGATGGCAGCAAATTGGACGTCACAAATAAAGGTTAGTTCCGGCTTGTAGTATGGCCTTCGCTGAGGGTACGACCTGCTCGGAAGCTGCGCACGGTATCAGCCACAGTGCGCCACAAAAGTGGCCCGTGCGGAAAGAAACTCACATTAACAAACTGGACACTCATTTCGGGCGCTACTGTATATATATATTTATTTATTAAAAATTTATTTTTATTTTATAAAATATTATTTATTTATTTATATTTAGAAATAATTTTTTTAAAAATTATTTAATGTAAAAATAATATTAATTTTATTATTTTTTAAAATAAGCTTTATTTACCGTAGAGTTCGAAATGGGTGTCGCGGGTTTTCTTAGTTAATTTAGTAACAAGGCGACGGCTAATTGTGGACTTGTACCTCTAGGCTTCCAGTTGTATCCTGCAGGTACTGCGGGGCACTTTAACAAAACCAGGACAGGCCCCCGCCAGCACTGGCAAACCCCCGTCTTTCCATTTCCTTCCCATTCTTTCGTTTGCTCTCTCTATAACCACAAAGGCTTTCTACAAGCGAATCATAGCAACGCCCTTAGAGACTGCAAATCGCAATCTAATGAAAACTTCTACGAAAATGGGTGTCGCGGGCTTTGTTAAATAATGCTTTTACTAACGTTTATTTTAGTTACAGTACTTATAGGTTTATATTTATGCTGTACTAGCTTGTACCATAAAGTATTATCACAGTGAACAATAAATCAACATAGTCTCCTACAACCTTCACTTTGCAAAGTTATTGAGAAAAAGAGAAAGACATGTGACGCTCAGAGATTATAATAAGGGATATGGCCCTGAACCAGACATCCTGATTACCACCACTCTTCCTGAATCATTACCCAGAGCTATAGGTACGTCCGTTGACGGCACCTGTGGCGAAGTAAAAGGTAGTGCATAAGGCCATACGGCCGACGTAGAAGGCTGGTATTCGGGCGGAAGCCACAAAATATTGTGCTCATTCCAAGTGATCCAACATCCATCGGTGCTTAGGCCGTAGCTAAAATGGTTTGCCTTTTGAGTATTATTAGCAATGCGTTGGCGTTGATCCTGATCCTGAGCTGTATCCGAATCTGGAGACAGAACGTGAGCTACCATTGTAGATTGGGCAGTTCGATGTTCTATACCCAATTTTATAGGGCCGACTTCAGTATGCAGGTTTGAGGCCGTGTCGTCGAAGGATATAGTATGTATTTTGGTGTCAACGTTAAGGGTCTGTTGCTCTTTGCCTATTGTTGCGTCCCAGATCTTTATAGTCTTATCGAATGATCCTGAGGCAAGGTAGCGGCCATCTGCTGAGAAAGCAACTGAAATAACCTTATCGCTATGGCCCTTAAGGGTTTGTTGCTCTTTGCCTGTTATTGTATCCCAGATCTTTATAGTCTCCCCTGACCCTGAGGCAAGGTATCGGCCATCTGCTGAGAAGGCCACTGAGGTGACCTTATCACTATGGCCCTTAAGGGTCTGTCGCTCTTTGCCTGTTGTTGCGTCCCAGATCTTTATAGTCTCCCGTGACGCTGAGGCAAGATAGCGGCCATCTGCTGAGAAGGTAACTGAGGTGACCCTATTACTATGGCCCTTAAGGGCTTGTTGCTCTTTGCCTGTTGTTATATCCCAGATCTTTGTAGTCTTATCCCCAGACGCTGAGGCAAGGTATCGGCCATCTGCTGAGAAGGCCACCGACCAGACCCAATCGCTATGGCCCTTAAGGGTCTGTCGCTCTTTGCCTGTTGTTGCGTCCCAGATCTTTATAGTCTCCCGTGACGCTGAGGCAAGATAGCGGCCATCTGCTGAGAAGGTAACTGAGGTGACCCTATTACTATGGCCCTTAAGGGTTTGTCGCTCTTTGCCTGTTATTGTATCCCAGATCTTTATAGTCTCCCCTGACCCTGAGGCAAGGTATCGGCCATCTGCTGAGAAGGCCACTGAGGTGACCTTATCACTATGGCCCTTAAGGGTCTGTCGCTCTTTGCCTGTTGTTGCGTCCCAGATCTTTATAGTCTCCCGTGACGCTGAGGCAAGGTAGCGGCCATCTGCTGAGAAGGTAACTGAGGTGACCCTATTACTATGGCCCTTAAGGGCTTGTTGCTCTTTGCCTGTTGTTATATCCCAGATCTTTGTAGTCTTATCCCCAGACGCTGAGGCAAGATATCGGCCATCTGCTGAGAAGGCCACCGACCAGACCCAATCGCTATGGCCCTTAAGGGTCTGTCGCTCTTTACCTGTTGTTGCGTCCCAGATCTTTATAGTCTCCCATGACGCTGAGGCAAGGTAGCGGCCATCTGCTGAGAAAGTAACTGAGGTGACCCAATCGAAATGGCCCTTAAGGGTTTGTCGCTCTTTGCCTGTTGTCGCATCCCAGATCTTTATAGTCTTATCCCGTGACGCTGAGGCAAGATATCGGCCATCCGCTGAGAAGGCCACCGACCAGACCCAATCGCTATGGCCCTCTAGTGTTTGTAAATAAGGGCTCCAATTGTATGCTACTGTAGGCTTAACCTTTAGCCATTTAGGTTCTTCCTCTTTAAATACATTCCGTATTAAGCTGTTTAATGGACTGAATATAAGCGCTGATGTATATACCTGGAGTGGACTATCCGCAATTATTAAAATGTTCTGCCGAATAAACCGTCGTAAGTCTTGCGCAAGTTCTAATAATTGGCAGTCTGATGACTGGCGGTCCGGTGATTTTCCCTTCATTGATCAGTTTCACTTCACTTATTATAGTACTACTGGCTTACTCTTAGTAGACTCTCTAGCCTTGCCATTGAAAGAACCCCATCTTCTATATGGCCCATAAGGCTCAAAGCCTCAAGCCAGTACAGGAAGTATTTCCGAAGGAATAGGAAGACCTCCTGGCACTTATGGTCAACATAGCCCTGAGAATGGCCATTGCTGTTATGCATATCACAGAAATGGTCGACCCAATGGACGCAGGAATACCGCATAGCGGCTAGCGGATCTGAATCTGGAGCCTTAATTTCGTTGATTGTGAGTCCGGGAGGGTATACATAGTAGATATTCCGTCGTAACGTGGCAGACATAGCTTATAAAGACCGCGCGAAGATGACACCATGGACGTCGGCGCAACTAGGGTAGAGGATATTAGGTATCGCCTTATTTAAGTAGTCGTTGGCTGACTGGTGGATAACATAAACCCGGCTGTCTCTCACAGTGAGAAATAAGCCACAAAACCCTATTGTCTTATCGATCAACTCGGCATCTGCAGGATTATCGTCTGGGGACTCAACAAGGGTGCTAAGCTCAGCCAGTGTAACAGGCTGATACACGAGCAACACGGTCGCAAGGATCTGGTAACAAAACTTAGCATCGCTATCCTCTAAATCATATATTTGCTCCATCATCCTCTCATATAAAGAATCAAGTCCAGGGGGAAACCCGTTCAACGTTCGGAGAGGCCTCTCTAATGAGGTCCTCTTTAGGTTCTGACAGACTAAGGATACCCAGAGGAAGGTATTATTAGAATTAGAGGATAAGTGATGGTAAACAGCATCTTTTGTTATAGCATTGTATTTCTTCTTCTGCGCTAGCCATTCGACTTGGTGTTTGATATATGCATCGACGGCTGCCGAGATGGACTTTTCGTTGAGCTCTAGACAGAGCCTCATTTGCTGAGTGGCAGAATTAAGACGCTCCTCAATATCGGGCCAGTTGCGACTGGACACTATCCACTTGACGCGGGAAAAGAGGGCGGACTTCGTTCTAATAAAGTCAAGCAGCTTTGATAGGTCGGTCACGCATTCGTCAAGTGCGTCGATAATCACATAAATCCGCTCCAGGCTTGCATCCTCTAAAATATTTGAGAAGATCTCCGATAATGCAGTCCATGCATTCACATCTTTAAAAATCGCTTCCCCCCCATGCTTATATTTTTTTTGTATGTGGGAGATAAGCACCGGTTGCTGCTCCACAACCAGGTAGATAAGGCCTCGCAACACGGCTGTAGCGCTGTTGATTCGCTCGTCGGCGGCCTAACAGAAAAAGTAAGATAGCAGTGTATTGGCCTTCTGGTCCTTTAGTCTCGTTCCGGAGCTTAGCTCATTCACAATGCCGCAGAGCAACATCGTCTTGCCTTTGCCAGGATCGCCCTTTATCCAGAGCAGGCGGTTGCGTTCGTCGTCGCGCCACTGTCGAAAATCGCTATGCTCGAGGATCCAGCGGTATGAATCTTTAAATAGGCCGCCCTTTGTGGTCTCAATGCGAGCTTTATCGTCGCGGGGGTCCGTTGTACGTAAATGCGTGAGGCACTTCGTATCCTCTTCTCGAGGCTTATTAGGCGAGTGGTAATGAAAATCAACTTGGTTGATTGTGGTATAATCGCCAAAGTGGTTGCCAGTAATATTGCGCGAGGATGGCGCCGTTAGGTCCATTGTGATTAAAAATATAGCAAGAGGCTCAAACTTGTAACGTATAAGATCTTCTGCGCCATCAACCACAATATCTTCAAATACAATGGAAGAAATTGACCGAGTGGCAAACCACGGGCGGTATTCGAGGCAGCGGAATGGAAGCAATTGCACAGGATACCCCAGAACGGAGAATATTGCCTTGCGGAAGCTTTTTATTCACGCAAGATCAGGATGGAATTATAGGGCTAGAAATATCCGGCCCAGCAATTGCAGCCCGATCGTTGGGCAGCTTCAGATTATGCATAGCTGCCATACCAATCTACCCCTCATTTGCTACATGTACAAGCGCACACGAGAGTGTGAAATATACGTAGCGGCATGTATTGCAACGTATCAGCTTGTTTCACGCGAATACGTCGCCGCAACGAGATGCGTTTTCACGGAATCGTAGCGACAGGACAAAATACTGTAAAATATATATATCGTTGTCTCTATGCACAATGGTCCTCTGCTTTGGAGCGTTATCTAAGACGCCTTCCTCTTTGGGCAGCTATCATGAGGCTTGTCCTAGCTTTGTTACAGTGCTCCACAGTACCTGCGGGGTACGGCTGGAAACGTGAAGGGTACAAGTCTACAAATAGCCGTCGCCTTGCTACTAAATTAACTAAGAAAACCCCCGACACCCATTTCGAACTTTACGGTAGTATGATTCACTAATCAATCTATATAAAGACCATTGATTTCTTGAGTTCGTTCTTGGGCTCCCCCGGCCGGACTTTCCAAGTAGTTGTCCAGGATGGGCCTGAACCATTTCAAAGCGGTTCCTTCGAGGCGCGATGAGGCAAAACGGACCTTCTTCTCATCCGTGTCGAAGGTATTCTCATAATCTTTGAAGTAAGCTTTGAGTTGGATCAAATGCGAACGAAGTTCTTTGACGTCTCCCTTAAACATAGGGGGTGGCTGGCGTTTGATGAGGATTCCCATGTCAACCGTCCTGGGTTTCTCTTTGTTGAGTTTGTCGACCAAAACTTTGTTGAGTTAATACATGTTTTGGATGAGCGCAGAGAGTTCCTTGTTTCCGAATGACGAAATGTCGGGCAAGTCTTCCATGGTGACATTTCCTTCACTATCGACCGTGAACGTACCGGGATCGGTAGTTAGGGTATTGGTGGTCGAGCTAGATCCAGGCATAGTGGTTCGTATTGCTCAAAGATACTCGGTATCCTTCTGAACAAGAGTCGTTAACGTGTGACGTCCCGACCCAATACTCTAATAGTATAGGGTAAGTTCCCAAGGTAATAAGCCAAGGTCAATTGGTTTATGTTGGCAGAGAGGACAGGAAGTAGCTTTGAGCAGATGTAATCACGAAGCGAGTAAGATGTAATAAAGATTCAGTCTGTATTCAATCTTGATGCTTTGTTAACGACTGTCTAAATAAACTATCTAAAGAGTGTAGAGAATCGAATCTTATATATCCAGTCGTTCCCGGTGGCTCACTCTCAGGATCGTGAGCCCGAGTGTAGGATCATCAACTCATGCGTGATCCGTCTAGGGTGGCTCACGATGGACTCGTCGCTCCTGCGTTGATTGGTTCTTCGGAAGAAGTATTCTTCCGTGGTACATCCTTGATGTACCTTATCTTGGATCAGGCTGTAACATATTGCCAGGGCTATAGAAGAGTTGAAGACTGAGTGTCTCATTTAGTAAATTTTTTAAAAGAAAATGTAGGAGAAATATCTCTTTGTGCGTCTTTCTAATACGCAGAGACAATAACCATATTTCCCTTCACTTGTTAATGTAGATTAGTGACATTTTCTCGTGTTCAAGGGTGAAGCAATCGTCTGCATCCGGTACACAAAAACGCATTCTTTAACTGAAAGATAAGACCACGAGTATGCGTTCTCTAACTCATTCAACATAGTCATTGAATTTTCTACTACGTAAGAAAAAGGAAAAGATCTCATAGCACTCAGCTCTACCAAGCCACGACATAAAAACTACTGGCCTCATGGAGAGTACTTGTTTGTACTTGCATCTGCACCACGCGACCCTGCCTGAAACGTCGCGTTGATGCTAACGGTTTTCTTAATTCCCATTATCCTCTCTTCGCTGCCTTCACTCTTGTAGTTTAACTCCAAGTCATCCATACCGTCATCGAAGCCACTAGGTTTCTTCAAGCGATGGGATTCATTGTTCCAGTTGCTTGATTGTGCACCTCCGCCGGGGACACCATCACTTAACTCGTACGAACAATCATGCTTTGAGGAACCAAACAGAAAGGGAATAAATCGAGCCAGCGGCATTCTCAGCGACGGTGCGCAGGCGCAAATCACGCCGACCGTGGATTCCACTTGAGTCCAGATGACTGATGTTCCAGTCGCCCAGGTGAAGTCCAAGATGAAAGTGGCATTGAAGTTGAGACTAATCAGACGCTCGATACTTGTGATGCATACACTGAGGAACATTAGAAAGGCGGGACAAGCGTTAATTGGAATGCTCACAATGCTCCGAGAACAAAGACAGCTAAAATGCTAAGCTTTGCACGACGATTCATCTGCAATTTCAAAATCACAGGAATTGGCAGGACGAGAACCACAACGTCCATGAGGGTGTTCCATCCAGATTGGCCGTACCAGAACGCTTCAATGTTGATGCTAGACTAATATTAGACACGTGTTAACACCTAAAAAGAGCAAGATGACTGACCAATGGCCAGGTATAGCTTTATCCCAAGAATACTTGATTGGGGTGCACTGAAAGATTGTTGTGAAATTGAGCGCAACCAGGCCGAGGGCTATCTGAATGATAAGTGCCCAGCAGATAATTCGGAACTTTTTCTGTGGAAAGATGTCGAGATAAAGGAATAGAAACGATAATTTTGTTATGCCGACAGTGTTCTTGACAAAGCACTGGAATACGAAAAAGTATAGCAACGAGTGGTATCGTTGTTCCGCAGTAAGGTAAGGGGCATGATGCCCAAAGCCCCAGTTCAAAATGGCTGAGAGCTTTAGTTAGCGACAGAAAACAATTGATGCGATATTGAATGCCCTTACCGACTGTGATACAGGCTACTTGAATAATGTTAAATATCTATTGACAAGTTAGTGAAACGCAAAGAGATATCGTACAGACAGCATATTACCAAGCAGATGACAACGCAAATATCGGCCTTGTTCAGCCCGCCGCCGCCGTTTTTGACGCACCGCCACCATACACGAAATCCAACAATAGCCGTCGCAATGACAAGCAGAGGTATATTCGCGTATATAAAGATGTAGCCATTTTTCGTATCTGGGCCGTTGGGCACAGTGATTGCCGTTGCTGTCATGCTATCGGCTGGATGCGAGAACAATGAAATGATAAAGAATGAGACTGTAGTCAGATGGCGATACCGATCTCAGGTATTGCTACAACCTATCAATTTGCTTCACTGTTAGGCAAGGATTGGGCGATTGAATCGCACTTAAAGCAATTAATCCAACAGAGACCACTATCTATAAGGAATCGACGGCGTTGGACAGCTAGACATTGCTCTCCCGCTAAGCTCATCCTTGATCATAGCATTCACTAATGAGGTGGACCAAGCTTCGTCCGAATTTGTGGATCTCCCAGCCCCAAGGGGTGCCCTAGCACTGGCCCAAGAGCCATGGCAGCCTTGTTAGTGGCGAAGATCAGATGTATTCTAGCTCGAAACGTACAGTAAGCCATAAAATTGACATTTAATTCTGCAATGCGTGCGAAGTAGATCTTGGATTAATGCAGAACAATCCATTCTTACGTTATGTCACTGTCAAAGAAAAAACCGAAGAGGCACATTCGTACCGTCGTTTAACAGCACAGACAAATGCAATAAACCAATCGTTGAATTTCTCGATACAGTGCGGTTGCATTGTGCTTGTACAAGTATTGATATGTCAACTTTGGCGCGACGGCGCGTTACGAGGCATCATCTTGCGATGTGCAGTACGCAGAACCCGTTGCCGGGTGTTGTCTGGTCCGGTGGTTGAAACGTACCCCGGGGGGAGGGGAGCGTGGCGTTCATCCCGTCCATCGCCCTGGCTACTGAAAAGGGGCTGGACATGACAATAGTTTAGCGAACTGTCGTAAAGTGGCTTGAATGGTCACTGACGATATCTGAGAGGTCTCGACCACTTGTTTATCAGCAATGGTGGCTGAAAAGCTGCGACCGGTGTGTAACTCATCTAGTAGCATTACGAAAGCTGGCTTCGGCTCGGAATACCCCGACGGGTAAACCTAATCGAGCTATGGTGAGTCAATATCGAGCATCTGCTGCAGTATACTAGTTGTTTCTGGGGCTGAGAATAAAACGCGATTACGTGGGCAATCATTTCTCAATTGAGTGTCTATTATTAAGATTACGAGAGGTAAAAGATCCCTGACTATGAGGACAGAAACTGGCTCCTACTATCTATTGCTCAGACATGAAGCGAACTGGATAAGAAGGTCTAAGTCCGGTGGCATATACAGCGAAAGGTTTCAAGTCGAGGTGCTGCTTTAGCCGAGTTGCTAACAAATTCTAATCCACCGCCCATAACAAGCGCACTGCTCAGCTACATGAGCTGAAGAATTAGTGGCATTGAAAAGAAGGATAGCTTTTGAGCTTAACTCATAAAGGAATGGAGGTGAGAAATTTTTTCCATGCAATACGACTCTACGGTACGTGTCTTGGTCGCAAGTGTAGAATCCCCAAGTCCATCCCTTGCTAGTATGCAGACGCGTGTCTAGACCAAATCGCCATGGATGCTTGCCGTCCGCAATATGCTCCTTTCGACCTGTTCGCCTGCGGTCGAGAAATCCTGTTTTGAATGGCTTAATCTCGAACGATTGTTATACTATGCCATCGCCTTCCCACTAGAAAATCGGAGCACATGTAAATGAGTATGACCGGCCATGCAGACACAGGAGCTTATTTGCGATTATTTCTGTTTCATGCCGTGGGTGGCTAACCTTCGTGTGGACGGCTTTCTATCCTGTATTTTACCGACTCGTACGAGTACGGAATACGGGCCTTTAAAACGAAGATACCTCTACAGACAAGTATAGTTATACGAGCCTCGTAATGTTGCTAGTCGAACTGCTACTACTTCTAACGCGTAAGCCTACCCCGTGGGTTTCGGTAGATTAGAGGACAAACATGATGGTGGGCAGATATTTTGTCAAGCGGCCCCACTCGGGGAGCATGGTGGCAGACCAAGATTTCGAGAGGGAGGGGGGATCTTGCAGGGTCCAGGTGACGGGATCGCGGCCGAGAGCCTTTCAGGACGCACCGTGATGCCACCGGCTCCGAGCAAGGCCGTGGCCTTCACGCCCCGCAACGTAAACTTCTTTTGTAGCGCTATTACTGATTCCCGGCTGTGGTCTCGCACGGGCCGCGTCCACCGGAAATCCCATCCGTTAGTGGATTTGACAGGGGACCGTTGCCCCGGCCTAGTATCCACATCTGCGACGCAAGTGACATTCTGGGCATTCTGCAGGTGAACCAACGACCATAGATGTGGAGAGAAAGCGAAAAATCAGCGATGAGTTTGCCGGCCTGGTCGTCTCCCGTTAGGGCTGGGGGGAGAGGGTAATTCAACGTCTGGGGGCCCACGCGAAGGAATTCATGAGTTGTCCGAAATCCTTCCAGCATTCGGGGGGAACAAGTTCCTTCCCAGCCCGTGTTCAAGGTAGCATCCACGTGAGAGGAAACCTCGCAGTTGGAGGGGACCAGGTCAATGCACCGTCCAGCGCCTCTAGTAGGGGTTTCGGTGAGGGCTAGAACAAGATCGAACTCCTCGGCCCATCCTGCAAGTCTGTTGCCTACGGCATCAGGGCCTCTTCCCGGTTGCCTGGTCCAGTGAACCGCGTTAAAGCCTCCTGCGACGGTCGATCTTGTGGGTAAAGGGTTTGCCCCATTTAATGAGGGTCTCTGTGGTAATATCTTCCGCTGCGGTAGACGTTGAAGATTGTTGTATCCGCATACCTCGACCCAGCAAACGCACCTATCTCCAGTCCATGATAAGGGGAAGTTGATCGCTGGGTAGGCTAGGGGACTTTCTAACGAACGTAAGTACCGAAGGTCTGGCTTCCCTCTAGTCGTTAAAGTGTTTTCGGTAGCCTCAGTTGTTTGTAGATTCTAATGTTGTGGACACAACTTCCTTAATCACTAATGTCCTCCGAGATTCCTCTTTTACTTTCTGTTTCTAGATTAGCATGCACTCTTTCTTTTCCTTCTATTATTCCTAAGCCGGTTTGTGATTTGTCTGCTTCTTATTATTTATTTGAAAGCTGTGTGACGGGCTGAGCTCTTATAGGTTAGTATAGAAGGGATTCCCAAGCGACAAACCTTGTACTAGGTTTATGTTGGCGGATAGGTCAGGCTGGACTGGCAGGCAATCGACAAGGAATAATGATAAGTGTTCACACAACTAGTAGAAGATACTTTTAAGTATGTTCAAGCGTTGTTCTGTATTCACAACTGGTTATCTAAAGCTATTCTTAAACGAGTGTGTCGAATGGTATATATAATGTGAGGCTCACTTGAGCTCACTCCAAGGCGGGTGAGCTGGTTTCCTGAATAGGAAGCGGCTCACTCTGGCTCACTGGCTCTTGCGTGAGCCGGACGGTGATTGGTCTATCGGGCCATCATAATTCCGTGCCGGCTGCATGACGTTGCGGCCATAAAGGTGTTGGTCCGTAACAAGCTGGGACTTCCTTTCTCTTCACCAAGCGGAGCTTGTTTCTCTCCTCACACTTTTTTTCTTCAATATCTCTCGCTTTCTTGACTATAGGATTGACACGTACTCTTTATTTTCATTCCTCTATTCTTATATAATTTTAAAAGTTAGTAACTAATAAATATCAAGAATGAAACTAATAGATATTCGTTAGCTCGAACTAAAAACCAAACGTATTATACAACTGCAGAGTAAAGGAATTAAGTATATATTGCGGGTTTAAAAACTTCGACGTATTAATTTACGCTTTTCCCCCACCCTATTGCTGTGATACATACGTGCAACTTATTGACTTCATCAATGCCAGATGTGTTAGCCAATCAGGATTTTGCGGTCACCCAATCGGATGTCAAGCATACACATTGCACGCTAAGGGATGACCTAGCCAATTACCTCGATTACCCAGGCTGGAGACACAGACGCCGCCCCCCCGTTATCAACACTAAGGATGGTGAGAGAGCTGTTCGTAGCCTTGTCTATATATATTCTAATTCAGTTAATCATCCCCTCCAGCTCAGCCTGCTTCTCCTCCATAGGAATAGATACACCACTACATGTGTTCAATAGCTCGTTCTCCACTTTGGAACATTCATAACCCACAAAGCTCTCGCTGCTCTTCTGAAATAAAACGCGGGGTTACCGTAGGTCTCCCGGGGTGGTGTAGAGGGCGGGGCGATCGTTCCGTTATAGTTAGTGGGCCTACTTAACACCACAAATAAAACGTGCCTGGCAGCTACCTGAAAACAAGAACGGGCCGGCACTTATTCGTTCTACAAAAATAACCCTCGTTGCAACTCATGCCTCTTACCTTACGATTTTTGTATCACCATTCTACATGCCAAGTCCCCACCCTTTGCGCAGCATGAACTACTCTACAGACCGATGCCGTAGCATCGCGGCCGACGTTTCGCACTCAATAGAAGCGAGGGCTCAATATTTTACTCATGCTACATAATAGGAAAAACACTAGTTTTATTTTAGTACATGCTATTAGGCGTAGCTACGAATTGTTTCTACTTGGGACATACTTGGAACATTTATAGATCCGGCTAGTAGAGACTGCTCACAGCACTATTGGAAGCACTGAGACAATACTCTCCCGTCACCAACGATGATGTCTTGGCTGTTTCGAATGCGTCGCTAGCACTATGCACTATGCTACGGCAACTTAGATGTCCGCGGCCCGGCCCCTTGGCAGACTCACGCCGCCCGTCAAACCCGGGTACGTAGTAGTGGGGACTTTGTCGACTTAGTGGTGCTGATAAAAAAAAAGGTCAAGGGTAAGAATAATGAGTTTCAAGACATTCTGGAATAAATACACCGCTTAACAATTTCTAGAAGATCCCCACCACAACATTTAGGACTGATCACGAGATCACTAAACCCAGAGAAGAGATCTAGCGGCTACAACATAAGATATAAAGTTTTCGAATATGGGGATATATGCCTTGTATATATACCACAAGTTGATAACAGAGTAATGATTCCTAAATCAGCACATATCCTGAATAGCTATAGCTAGTTAACTTTCGGCATAAAAGGTGTTACGATCTGGTCCGCCGTAACAGCTAGATCCCTTATAAATAGCTGGTTCCACTATAATAATCGCTACAATTGAGATTATTAGCCTAATCTTTTGCCCTGTATGGCGTAACGGTTAGTGGACCGTAACAAAGGCTATCCACTAACGGTTATGTAAAGGCCTGAGGTTAGTGCGCACAGACTCATATATGAGTCATTCCGATTTTCTAAATCTGAGCACACATGATAATATAGACGACAATCAGGTTAAAGACCCTTTTTTCAGCTCTAGATTCTTTAATTTTATTTTACATATTTTTATCTTTTTTTTGGGGGGGCGGGGCGGGGGGAGATGGTTCCGGCTCCGGCGCTAACAGGTACATCGTAATAATGGCTCAGATCTTTACCTCAACTTCAATAGTTAAGTTATACTACCAAGTACTCTCTTAAGTACTCTCTTAGGGGGCGGTTACCTTCCACAACACCAAAACCACGGCATCTTGTGGACACCTCATCAACACAGAGTCTAAGACGCGGAAGCGGTCGGGGCCTTCGAGGCGATGAAACTGTCCAAGCTACGAATCGCCGACACCCCTGATATCAACGGACTTCTACTATTCCTAGATAACTCGACTGTCGTCGATGGAATTCTAGGCGCCACCCCGCCTCATCACAAGGGGCATACATGGGCGTCGGAAGAATCGCCAAGGAAATACGACCCGGAGTTACCACCCGAGTTGCGTGGGTCATAGGACACAAAGACGTATATGACAACGAAATGGCGGATGCACTGGCTAAGAGAGGTTCAGAAATCCCAAGATTCCTCAAAATCACTCTACCATAAGCCACAAAGAGAGCTAGTTTAGGGCGACAAAACCCCTTCCTCCTACAGAAAGGTGCGTCTCAGCTCTCACTCCATGCCCCCGAGCTCCAACTCACCGTCCCGTCCTGCGGAATTGCCAGGCCATTCCTCCTGGACGCGCCAGACAAGGATAGACAGGCAGGCTTTACACGGCACACTTACCTCCTAGGTTCCAAGGGATACCTGAAGTTCCAGAAACCAGTGGATAACAAGGGCTGATAATTTATCTCCCCCCCCCCCCCCCCCCCCAAAACCAAAAAAAAAGCCTTCAGCCCCCAGTCCCAATAGTTACAGATATAGACCCGCGGCTCATATGGAACTTTTGCCCAGATGAGGCTTTGTACAGCTAGCTTTACTTACTGGACGTTAAGTTAAACAAACAAACAAAAAAGCCCAAGTACTCTTGATCCGTAGCTGCACTAAACGCGCGAACAAACGAGAGCCGGAACTAAAGCCCAACGAGAGCCGGAACTAAAGCCCAACGAGAGCCGGAACTAAAGCCCAACGAGAGCCGGAACTAAAGCCCAACGAGAGCCGGAACTAAAGCCCAACGAGAGCCGGAACTAAAGCCCAACGCGGGAACCCCTTTTAGAAAAACCGCAGAAATATATGTACACGAGTGTGTTTCAGCTTTCATGTGACGCACTTCGCTTCCCAAGCGATATGTGCTAGATTGCGGTGATATGCTAGAGATGAGGCTTATGAAGAAGCCTCAGCAGCAGCCGTCTCATACGTGGAGTGAATCAACATCATACTGTCTAAGGGCACGGGGCGAAAAAATGATCCTTCCGTCCTCCCGCCTATGACTTTAGCGGCGGGCTAGGCATGTATTCCTTCAACCGACCTGACGGGATCTCTAGGGTGCTAAACTTGCCCAGGTTTGTAGCCCAGGTTTGTAGTGATGATGTTCGCTACTCCTGTCAGCTAATGAATTGTGGAAGCTTTGCAGATGTGAGTTGTGATGATCTCCCGGATTCTTGTGGCTGCATGTTAGCGATTGCAGCTTTTCTGGGGTGCGATTTCAGCTGGGTCGGTTAGATACTTGTATATAATAAGTGGAGACTCGGCACTTGCACTCCTTTGTCTAGTTGCAACAGTGTCATTCGTCCACGATAGCAGCGACATGCGGAAGCGCTTCCGACCACTGGTTTAGTCTTATGGCTAACGTATAACATACGTACTCGCTGTAACGTAAATTGAACGGGGGCGCTCACTGCCGATGAGTCATTCTCCTGGACTTTCCCGATCTCCATTATCGAATTGAAATTCATTCTTTCATCGCTGACGCAACTATCATCACCTTTCTTCCTTACTTCATCTCTTAGCAAGAAGGGACTGTTTTGTCCAATGGCGAATCGGATACAAACCCGCACCTTTGGCTCGGCAAATCAGGCTGACCTTCCCGATGAATCCTCAACCACTATTATTGTCTTTCTGTCTTTAGCCTTCTATAACGTTCTTGTGCTTTTCTGTATTATATTTGGTACATTTAGGCGCTATTCTGGGCTTTATTTCTGGGCTTTTGTGACGTCGACCACTGGCATTGCCCTGTCTTGCTCTGGCTTCATGATTAAGTTCTTCAGCCCAAAGTCGCTTGGCTACTTATCGTGTACGCTTAGTTTGGCGGGGTGGGTGTGCATGGTTACCGGCCAGTCGCTGGTGCTTTGGTCACGGCTACATCTGGTGATGCGGAATCCAGGGCTCCTTAGGATCATACTGTGGATCATCATTGTCGACGCTATTGTCTGTCATGGCACCGTTATCCCGATGGTGTATGGTTCGTTTTCCAACAACCCCGAAATATTTGCAAAGCCGTACTCCATCGCCGAAAAAATGGAAGTCATCATCTTCTTTCTACAAGAAGTTATGATATCCACCTTTTACATTATTGAGACAGTCGGCATTATGAGAATTGAAAACTTTCTTGGAAACCATCGATCAAGTCGAAGATTGATGCAGCATCTTGTTATTGTTAACATTCTCGTCATACTTCTTGATAGCACTATCATAATACTCGAGTTCGCAAACCTATACGACTACCAAATATCATACAAGCCATTCGCCTACAGTGTGAAACTACAACTTGAGTTCACTGTACTGAATCGCTTAGTGGATATAGCAACTCGCAGAAAAGAACCAGATAGCAGTCAACGAAGTCGAGATCTTTACATTTCGAAGAAGAATACTACTGGTCCAGTGTTGGCGACAGGCAATTCTGCCGCCGTCGAATCGCAACAAGCGGGTGATATGATTCCTATGGAGATGTACAAAACAACAAAGCCATTGCCGCCGCTCCACACAAACACTGGAATCGCAAGGACCACCACTACCACAACGCATACTGAGGAAAGACTGGATCCTGATTCTGAGAGTACCCGTAGGATATGGCCTGGGGGATCGGAGAATGGCATGTCACGAACTGGCAGCAGGAACATAAGCTTAACATCAACAGTAGATTTTCCCTCTTTCGAGTAACAATACGTTACGAGTAAAAAGAGATTTTTTGGTTTACTTATTTCTATAAATCTATCTCCGGATCACATTACGTTATTAACTCTCTGTGTGTAATCTTTTTAAGCCTTAAAATATACTCTGTATATTATTTAATTACCTAAGAGGTTTTATCTTTAGTAGGCTTCTCTTCTAATATTTCATTAGATAATCGGCCCAACGCAACGAGACTGAGATGGAAAAGATATTTGCTCCCGTGAGACATCTAGGCTTGAGACTTCCAACATGACCTTTGCGCACATGTCAATGAACTCCTTATCATCCACCTGTCCCGTAGTCGTATACTTGACTCTAAGAACGCTTTCGATCATACGCCGTAGCCCCTCTTGTCCATCATGCGGTATGATTTCCCATTTCTCCCCATCTCGCACGTTATAGAGCATGATACGTGTTAATCCCAATAAGTAGGCATACGTGCATGCTTGTAAAACATGGCTGTTAGAAAGGTGCGAGACAAACTTGATCTCCCAGATAGAATCAGCGCTTCTATTACTGCTGTTGTCTGATGGGGGAGCGACTGCGACAATATCGGCTTAACCTTAAAGGCGGGTTTCATTATCATCAACACTGAATGTTTGCTCGGCGTTAACCCCAAACCGAATATTTGCGGCGCCATCTCTCAGTTCTCCTTAAATCCTATTCCGAGCTAAGGCAAGATCTCTAGGCATCATCCAATCAAATGCGTGATTTTCCATCTGATTTTTTCGTAGCAGATAGCCCGAGATGCCAGCCTCGTATTCACATACGTAGCAACAAAGCCAAGAGATATACTGTGTTGAACCGATGGGGGGTATTACTTCGATAAGACTTTGATCGATTTTCAGTGTATTAAGCGTTCCAGTATTACTGTATTCGAAGGCCGCGACGGTGACAAGCCCATTTATATCGCTTACTACTTCATAAAATCTTTTACGTAGGTCTAAAAGGACGACGTTGGGTATATTGATATGCTCTTGCTTAGGTAGCGGTAGGGAAAGCTTCTGGATGCACAGTTCACAAGTAATAATGCTCTACAGAGGTTCATCCTGTATGTGTCGGACCATATCTCGGACCGCGATAGAAGCTGGCAGAGCAAGACCAAGCTGTAATAGTTGGCCAGTTGGGTTGGGCACTGAAAGTTTTGCCAAATTATTTATCATGTTAACAACCTCGGCCGTTTCGTATAGGTCTTCCACAGACATAAAAGGCATAAGCTTCTTACTTTCGTCGTAGACTAAGACAAGCTGTTTTCCGGCACGTATAAGAGCCACGAAAATCTCATTAGGGCACCTGTCGTTCGAAATATCGCGGCCAAAATTCTCAAAGAACGAGGAGTCAATACCAAAAAGAATGACTAAATGACGCTCGCTGCCTTTAAACTGATGGATAGTAGAAACACACATCTTCCCGTAAGTCACTCTATCATCCAGAGCCACCTCGTCATTGGTCGATATCGCAATTGGAATGCGATAATTCTTAGACAATATATTAGTCAAGAGCTTCAATAGCTTGTTTTTTCTCAGAGACAGTGCTATCAATGCGCTATTCTTTGCTCCATAGCGCTTGATCAGGGCTGACAATCTCTTAGCTAGCGCATAGCTATCATAAGGGTCGCATCTCAGCACAATAGGTTTAGGACCGGGTTTTGAGCTAGAAATGTATGATTCGTCATTAAGAAAAACCCGATTGATAAATTGAACTAAATGATTCAATAGCCTAAAGCTTTGGCTCAAAGGAATCTTAACGAATGGGTAGGGACTTATATAAGCAAGTATTCGAGGAGCTAGTGAGAGGTAGCAATGATCGGCACCGCGAAATCAATATATAGATTACCGCTCGTCACCTAGTATGACGAGTTGGGGAGAATGATCGTCAGTCCCCTGTTTATTAGCTAGGATAAAGCAATTAGTTAGCCAGTAAATAATTTCAGTACAATCCTAAAATTCGTCCAAAACAATAATATCAAATAGCGTAAAATTCCAGCGAAGAAGCTCCTTGCAACGAAGGACTCTCCTTCTTTGTTCTAATAGTTCAGCATCATTACGCACAACAGCTCCAAACAGCAAGCCGGCCATCCCGTGAAAAGTGAAAACTTGGCAATTAGTATAAGGATGAAGCCGATGACGCATCTCAAGTTGAAGTCTCTTCGAATAAGTGATCACTGCTACTCGCTTATCCGGATAAGCGGCGATAATAGCTTCAGCTGTAGCCGTTTTGCCCAATCCTAGCCGCGCTGACACTACCGCATTTTACATACGGCAGAGTCTTACAACTCTCAGTTGCTCAATAGATGGGGTAAACGAAGTCATTAAAGACTTCTCCCATCGTTGAAGTAGGTCATAACTGTGTATAGAGAATCGAGGAGATCTTTTAGGACAAAAACCCTGGAGCTGATATTTTTAAATGCTAGCGTCAACATCGTCTTATATATGCTCCCACTGCGGGTGTTCCATTTACTCACTCGTAGCTTAGAGATGTGCAGCAGTCAGACAATCATCTCAGTTTCAACGTCCACGATGTGGGAACATCGGCACTTTTGGTTGATCTGAGTTTGGGTTGAATACTTGCTGATTTGATGATGCACATGCATAGAAGAATATGAAAACCAATTGCTGTATCTGGAACTGCGATAGGTAGTAACCAGGCCCTGACGAAAATGGACGCTACTACTTGGGGAATTTGAAGGTGGGCGTTCTGTATACATACCATTATTGTTGTTTTCACCAAGAGACATGATGTAAGATTTTGAAGGTGGCGTAAACTTAATAAACAAGAGCCTTTTCCAATCGTCGTGTTGGTTTTTCCAGGAGCAACAGTCCATGTAAGTATCTTCAATCAGTGCTGATTTCATGTGCCGAGTGCTTCCGCAAATAAGCAAGATCTAGAGCAGATATATCACAGTATTATGCAAATACCCTTCCGCTATTCTAACAAATTAAACATCTAATAAAACTTACTGAAAAATTGATGTAGATATGATGTATATATGATGTAGATAAACAGCATACTTCCAAGGTAAATGGAATTGTTAGGAATTACTGATTCCGGTTAGTACGTATACCCATTGCGGCCTAGATCCTCGATTTGGCTGAATCTGTGTGGCTAAGTTTCTGCATTTCACCAGGCTAAAAGCTAATTGTCTACTTAAAAAGGAAAACGCACCTTAGAAATTCTCAGACCAGTACGAGCCACAAAGCTTCGACAGAGCTTGGAGCTTTACTACAGATCAAGCGCCCCTTTCGTGATTTTCCTTATGACTCTCTCTGGGACCACGAATTTCTTCAGCATGTTGACGAATGGGCATCATTCATAAAACAACTCCACTCCCTGTTAGCCGGAGTGTCGCATCTAAGTAAATTATTGTTAATGCTTAGGCAAATTTAAAGCCCCATTCACAACGGCCCTATACAGTTGTTGTAGATGAAAAAGGACCTTTAACTCGAATTAGTTGACTGTTATCGGCTGAGGGCCGTAGTCTAACCCCGCCTTGACGGAAATTATATAGTTTGCCGAGCGTAGTTGAATAAGAGGATACTGAACTGTGGCGTATGACTAGGCGCACACAACACAAGAAGTTAACTGAAAGTCGACCACGCAGCCTTAATGCATATAATTCTTGTTCTAACAAGTACGCCTGCTAATCAGATCTAGGCCTGTTGCCAACTTAAGGATTCATTTATCAAACCACGGCAGTCTTCATTGTATGGCGCGAACAATACCTCAGGTAGGCTTAAATCTCCGGCAAAATCGATGAAGTATCTGATTCTGAACAGTGGTAGACTGCTCGGATCGTTATCCCGCGAATTGCTAAGCTACAACACTTCGCCCACTTTTTCAGCGTTAAAAGAAAGAGCCACGGGCCAGCGAAGCAAAGTGACTTGCAACTACTTCCAGAACATAACATCACTCAGGAAACAGCGGGCAGGGAAAATATAGGACCATACGACCGGGCCTTTCAGCAACACCTCATCAATTACGGCATATTTCCTCATGCTTATGAGTTCCCAGATGGTGGATTGCCGCCAAAGCTTGAAAATAAAGGAGATATCCTTCAGGCTCTGGCCCAACCCAGAGCATCGCTGGGTCATTTCTCAAACCATGACTTCCGCAAGTTCGAACTAGCAGAAGCGCAAGCAATAAAGGAGAGAGATATCACGACAAGCGTCATCCCTATCATTGAAGGAGATATAGGGGACAGAAAATGCCTCGCTGGCAAGATTCCGTTCACGAATTTTAAGCATCTAACGGACGGTACGCTTGTGCCAGCCAGCCCCGATATATTCTATGGTGCGCGTCCGGAACAGCTCCACCCACAAATACGCAAAGCATTGAGCGGTCGTGTTGTCCCTTCTACTCAGAATGATCTCCCTGTCGCGCCGAATTTTTTCGTGGAAGTAAAAGGGAAGGACGGGTCTGCAGCTGTAGCTCAACGACAGCTATTTTACGATATGGCTCTTGGAGAAAGAGGCCAACAGGCTCTTCGATCGCGCAATCCCTTTCACGCTTCATACGATAACAAATCTCGTACTCTCGGCTGCTTGTATCTGGATGGACAATTGAAGATTTTCGCTACCCATGCAATACAACCATCCTCGCCTGTTGGGCCACCAGGATTTGTTGTAACACAGCTTGGAGCATTTGCCTTGACCAACGATGTCGATACCTTTCGGCGAGGAGCCGCAGCATATCGAAATGGTAGGGACTGGACAAAGAAACAAAGAAATGACGCAATTGAGCAAGCAAACGAGAGGCTAAGCTGGGACGAAGTCATTAAGTTCCGTCCAGCCCTGACCTTGCCGGGGCTCAAGCGCTTTTGGTTCACAGCTGTATCGAGATTGCAGCGGAGGGAGTGAATTCTTAGGATATACATAAGCCCTGCAAGGAGACCCTGTTTAACAGCATGAAGACAAACAGACTTGAAACAGTAAAGACACCACTTGCTGAGCATGGCGGAACCTAGTGTATGCGACGATAGGTCGTATATCCGTAAAATGGACTGAGCGATTGACAGAGCGCACTACCTGTCTAGATGGGCACTAAAAAATGGGGCCCGAAACCCTACACAGACATGAAACCTTCGAGTTACCTCTCCGTGATCTTAACATCATACCATTACTTTAATGAGTGGGTATTGATATTAGTCTTGTTTCTCATTCGCCGATTGTATTAGCGTGACTGTCACTATGAAACTCTGAAATCGCTTCACTAGGTTACGAGTTTCCGATACTCGCGGTTAGCACCGAAGATACATTTTAAGCGTGTATTTCCGAAGTTCTTCTAGGATATCTTCCGGATATCGTCCATTCTTAGAGCATATATGCAGCACTATCTTAACATGGTATCAGCTTCCATCATCTACACTGAAAATTAGCTCAAGGGTAGCGCACATTCCCAGCCCTTATTTGTCTCACAGGCCTCAGTGAGGACGGCAATGAGACGCTCGTCATACACAATATACTGCGAGATCAATGGAATTCGTTGAAAGCTAATCGCGTGCCTAAAGAGGGGTCAGTAGTTAGTTGTGGGTCGATTAGTGCGGGGTAAACTCACTGCGAATAATTCGATCAATTGTGTATACTTGCATTCAGGTCGCACGGCCCAAAGCAAGCCGCCTCATCCATCACTTCTGCCCTTCGGAATGGATCGCACCCGCGCTGCTTGCAACTGCAGCCTCTCTCAGTCTTCATACACATCTAATCAATATCGTAAGGGTCCTGGCGTGTCGCGATGTACAAGCTGCGTCCATGGGCATGCATCCAACACCTCGTTAGGTCAGTTCTCCAGCAGTGGCAGATACAACAACCCCAGGTCGGCTTCCAGCGTAGAATTTTTTTTTATATATTGTACATGTGTCTTGCTTATTGATTCTCAATAAAGAGAATAAAGAGAATAAGTAATTTTTACTGGACGCATTTACCTGTCATACTTGGCAGGTTAACTAAGCGACCAATCAGGCCTCCGCTTTAACAGAGGCCAGCCTAACCAGCAGACCCTGCTTATTGGTCAACTCGCAGAATACTAATCAAATTTTGCTAATTATTCATTAAATCCAAGTTTTGGGCTTGCAGTTCCTATTATCTTATTGCTGGATGTGGCATTATTAGAGGTTGAATTTAGCAAGTGCTTTAGCACATAGGGGGAATCATAAATTCAATGTATACATATATGTGACGTCCTGATCCCTATTCCTAGTATAGGGTAAGGGTTCCCAAGGTAATAAACCTAGGTCGTAGGTCTATGTTGGCAGAGAGGACAGGGAGTAGCTTTTGAGCGGTTGTAATCACAAGTGCGTAAGAGTAGAATAGAAGGGGTAACTTATATTCAGTCTTGATACTTTGTTAACGACTGGCTGTCTAAACTATCTGAATGAGAGTGATGAAAGAAACTTATATATCCAGTCGTTCCAGGTGGCTCATATCGTGATGTCTCTTTGTACTGAGTGAGCCTGCTACCTTGGTGTCGAGGCTCACACTTCTTTGTTGTACATACCTGAGTGAGCCCGGGGTCCTTGATCCTGATTGGCTGTTCCTTCCGTACTTTACCCGAAGGGTACGTACTTCTGGTCAGATCGTAACAGCCTCTGTCAGAGTAGTTTTGGAACAAAAGACGCCTTTAACTCCATTTATGCCGGTGACTGTCTTGGATACGACAAGCTGGGCAACATTGGCGACCAGGTTTATGTTTACATACCATTGCAAAAGTTCCGCTAATCCTTGGAAGCAATTGTTACCAGTCGCAGCATGCGTGTAATAATAAGAGTTCCAAGAGTAAGATAAGCCCCATGCTAGCCTGTGGATCTGTTCCAATTCTCTTATTAACTGGGTTCTGCAACTCTACATCATTAGACATACTCAACAGGATTGCGTCATAATTTTTTCTACGAGAGCTTTCGGCGAAAATGCTATAAAGAAGCGGTAAGTCTTGATAAGAGCCTTTACTATCTTCCAAATTATAGATACATAGTAGTCTCCTTCACATATCCCTATTAGCTAGTTTACAAAATCGATATTTCTAAGAGTAGACACTTGCGCAACTGATGATAATAATGACAATCCCCTAATTAAACGGATACGGCATTGATGGGACAGGGTTATCCGAATAGCAAGAATACATAGGGTCCTCATCTCCAAGGTAGCCCACGCACGCCCTGCAATTCAGCAGCGTATCAGGATCATATTTTTGCTTAATCGCAAGCAGCTTATCGTAATTTGCACCGAAGAAGACATTTTGCCAGTCAGCCTCGTTCGGGTCTGCTTCGTTCAAGTACGCGGCCTGCACCGTAAGTGGCTTCTTGAATTCTCCCATAGCAGCGCGAGCAGCTGCCGTAGCCTGGTCCCTGGTGGAGTCAGGAGAGCCGGGCAGCCAAACTGCCACTCCGATGAGATGCCAGAAAGTATTTCGCCATGCGGGATTGGCGCTGGTTGCATTTTGCGCATCAGGTGTATTGCTTGCTCCAGTCGCTAGGATGAGAACCTCAAATGCACTGCCCAGGGAGCCACCCAGCTGCTGACGGGCACTTTCCATGCCCTGCAAAATGCCGCTGACGAGGGCATCCACATTGGCAGGGGTTTCGAAATTATCCTTGGTGATGAGGCGACTCGGGGTCAAGACGGAAACGCCAACACCACCGAATCTCTCAAGGTAAGCTTCTTGACCGGCGTAGAAGTCCTTCTCACTACTATACAAAACGTAGGAGTTGGTTGTAATGTTGAGTCCCGCATGGCCAGTCAAGAAGGAATTATACCGGGATGTGAGTTGCTTTATCGTCCCCAGGGGGTCTTGACCAACAGGCAGCACTTCGAGCAGTTGAAACTCAGTCGCTGTAACGACATTATAGGCCGCAATACCATTCTTTGACCAGTTAGTTTGCTCATGAGACAGCTCTGTAAGAACATCAGTCAAAACCGTGCTCTTTGTGTAGTCAGGATCGCTATAATCGACGGTCGCTTCTAGGCGCCATGCGGCCCATTGCGTCTTGGGATACACCTGGAACTTGTAGTTGACGAGGATAGCATATGATTGTCCGCCACCGCCTCGCATTGCCCAGAAGAGGTCAGGATCATTGCACTCGTTGATGGTCCGGAAAACTCCGTCGGGCGTGACAACGTCGAACTCAACAGCCTGATCCACCATCAGTCCGTAAGAGGGTGCCAGGGGACCATGGCCGGCGCCTTGGCCAAATCCGCCTGCAATGCCCACCGTAGCGCAGCCGCCAATGGTAACCATCATGTTATGCTTGTCGAAGAAGCCCATAGCTTCCTCTGCATTAACACCAGCCCCGATAATAGCAATATTTTGCTTGTTGCCTGCAGCAGGACAATTTTGGACCGTGAAAGAGGATTCGAACGACATATTCTTCAATTTATTAGTGCTGAGGACAAGGGTGTTCGCTGCGCTGCTTCGACCAAGATAGTCATGGCCAGTATTCTTGACCACTATTCGAATACCGTATTTCCGAATAAACGCTAGCGTAGTCGTAATATCTTGACTGTTTTGGATATTAACCTGCAACGCAGAGAGTCTTCCTAGGGAGCACGTCTGTCCCTGTGGTGCGAAAACGCCAGGATAACAATTTGCGGTGCCACAAGTCTCCCACGCCGTATTTTCCAGCGCTCCACTAGATGTTTGGCGAAAGGTGCCATTCATATAGTTTGCCTGGACGGTAGCACACGCGTCACTGTCGAAGTTGGGCGAGTTAGGGAAGCAGACGCTTCCCATTGGGGCCGTGACTTTTAGAGCTCCTGAGACGCTCTGATTGAAAGCCTGTAACTCTGAGGTAGTGGGCCAGCAAGACTGCCCTGGCTGGCAATTAAATATTGAGCCATTGGCAGTGGCGGGAATAAGCAAGTGAGTTGCCATGAAAAGTGGCTTTGTGAGGCGCATGATAAATACACAAAGAAGTGTAGAGATGATATGGTGCTGATGTCGAATCTCAACCTCCTGAAAACAGGATCAAGTAGTCTTTAAGTATTCATGGACCCTGTGCCGCACCCCTGCTTCCTCGAGGGCCTCTAGAAACATACTTGTATACTCCGTAAGTAGCACAGAGATACGAGTTATAATCCAAAAAAAGGAGGAGAAGAAAAAAAAAAAACTCCATCCATATCGACTGCTGTTCGCATTTCGGTGCAATGATGTGAAGTCTCTCACCTACACCGCATCATACGTGAAGGGGTGTTTCCACTCAGTCTCGGCGCCACGGGCCGCATTAAGTAAGCGCTAGCCCTGGAGATCACTAGTACTGCTATTATAATTGGTTATTTTTCATCGAATCTTAGTACGCAGTATGTTAATTATGGAGTATATCGGAGCCTTTTCGTGTCTCTTTAGCTGGGGTTACTCAGGGGCACCTTGTTTTGCAACCTTTCTCACATGGTAAGCAAATGTGAGCAGAGCCCCTACGAAGATCATGTACGTACCTAGTACTAGTAAGTAGTTGGTTGACAGCTGGTGGAAGAAAAATACCTGAAATAAGTTGGACGATTTATTCTAAAAACAACCGTAATAAACAAACTTGGGCTGCTTATATAAACAAACAATTTAATAACTGGTTACACCACACTGTTTCTGAGTTGAGATGAACTAGGCGCCATATATATGTATCTCAGCACGCGAAAAGAGTGTTTTCTATTCTTATTATAAACCTGGTAGCCTAGACGGCCAACTATTAGGCTATTGAAAACAATTGGAGATTACCGTGATTCGGCCCGTCATCATCCCCCATGACACTTTGTATGATCTTACATCCATGATACCACAACCTAGCTATTCCCAGGTAAGTGTAAGTCCTTACTACTAGTTAATTATCATAACTTACCTCTCTCCGACCACGATATGGCCCTCAGGAGATTGCGATGAACTAGTGGCACCAATCATATGCAGGATGCATTCTACTAATACTACCCTCATAATTCAGCTTCCAGCCGAAAAGCATCACCACTAACAGACTTCAAGTCGAGGCACTAAGACATTCGTTGTATTTAAGCAGGGCCGCGTCTTGGTTACGATGCGCACTAGACACAGAGAGCAGTGATGTTCATGATCGGTTTCCTCTTTTCCTCTCTCTCTCTTTCTTTAAAGAGAAGGCGCACGGACTCTTGGTACCTTGCAGTACTCTACAGTACTCGACTGAACTGGACTGCTAGAAGTGGCTGAATGTAAAGGCCTGAAAAGCCCCTAGTGCGTGCCCAAAAATCCACTATAGACCGTAAAAGTCAAGTTCTTTCAAGTAGCTACAAGTACATAGTAGCCTTTGGCTCACGTGCTCGGATCACAACAGTGCC
Organism: Trichoderma virens Gv29-8; assembly: GCF_000170995.1. Lineage (NCBI taxonomy): Eukaryota > Fungi > Ascomycota > Sordariomycetes > Hypocreales > Hypocreaceae > Trichoderma > Trichoderma virens. The sequence continues at coordinate 415,241 of NW_014013667.1, forward strand.
ACTAAGACTGTTAGGTACGTAGTGATCGTCATTAGCTACAACGGCGAATCTCAGGTATCTCGTAATTACTCATATGACGTTGGATGCATTGTCGCTCTACGCCGTATTGGGCTTTGCGGTTACATTTTTGATCAGATTCAAATCATAGAGAATATTTAATTTTTAATTTAGTATATACTTAAATCACGAGTATTATGATTATCTATTCCATTTCGTCAATGCTTTCACAGCATCATCTGCAGACTCTGAGTATGTTGCAACACATGGCACAACGCAAGGAAAGATGCCAGTAAAATGTAAGCCACGTGATGCCACGTGGCACTGCACCTAAGCACACCGTGTCCTTTACGACTCACTGGTGCAACGCTGATACGCACACTCAGCAGGGCATCCGCAGTGCTTGATAAACAACCATGGATGCGGATAGCTCTATAAACGACTGGTCTAGTGACGATGCGAGCGAGTCTCAGCCCTGTGATTTCGCCGATTCCGAGGACGAGCATTCTCAGCAACTGACTCTAACTCGACGCAGCCAGCTGAGACCTGCCGGAAATGGCCTTGCATTCGTTCCTTACGCTGACTGGAGGCCAGGACGATCGTATAACCAGCAGCCAGCCGAGAATATCTGGTATGATGTGGAATGGAAGCTGTCTGTGAACAACAGGCGGAAGACGGGCGAATCAGAACCGGGGATTGCGTTATCGCCACGCCAGTTCTGGAAATACGTCCTCCAGCCGAAGTTACAAGCTGTTATGAAAAGTGCCAAGAGTCCCTTGACAGCTTCCGATACGCAAATCCTCTTGTCCGTTAGTGACCGTAAAACGAGCAGCATAACAAAGCGGTTTTCAAAGTTAGATATTAACTGGCTATTTGTGGCAAAGCAACTACAAGAATGGAGCCGGTTCTTGACAGACGACAAGGTTAAGAAACTGAAGGTCGAAATTACATTTTACTATATAGAGGACAAAAGCAGGACAGCTCCCGCAGTGCGCGGGGCCAATGCCACTCAAGGTGCAGAGAGAGGCTCGAATTAGTGCCGAAAGAGCTGTCCTGGGTCGGCCGGAAAGCTGGAGGCAGGTCATCGCTCTTGTTCGTTGCCCAGGACCCCCATGCAATAAAGGCCCTTATTGCTGGCGAGACGGGCAAACGCACTATAAGTTGCTTAGCCATCACTTGAAGATGCTTGTTGATGAGGTGCAGAAGGGCCACAGTATGCAAACACACAATGACATTCCAGAACATATCCGAGAGGAATTGCACGCGGAACAGCAGCAACAAGCCGAGCGCGAGCACAAGAGACGGCGACGGGATTCAGACAGTTGCCCTACTGGCTTTCCAGTAATCCATATTCATAACGCTCCAAGTAATGCTAATGCCGGGGCTAGCTCTAGTATCCTTTCCACACCTGAGATGGTTTTCCCAACATCGCCTACCTTTGACATCCAGGGATCTAGAGAGGACGCAGTAAAGGCTTATGTGGTGTGGCAGTGTTCTAAGGTCAGCAGTCAGGAACAGAAAAGCTCCTACGACTTGGCTCAGAGCCTGACCTTGGATCACGGCCTCTGTCTCTACATGGTTTACACTAACCAGAGGAGGTATTTCCAATTCTATAGAGAACATGGCGTTTTAGATGGCGTTGCGTGGCATTTTGTTTGTGATATTAAGCTTTTTCTTAAAGATGCGTAGCCTTATAGAAAGTAGAGTAGGCTCTTTACAGACACATGGTTAAGAATAATTAAATAAATTGTTATAGCCCATGTTCATGGTTCCTCAATGCTAATTAGTGCGTTCTTGAAATGGCCTCTAGCACTCTTTTTTCGGCTACCCACCGCCTTTACACACTCTTCCAAGAATAACTTGAAGTCTGCCTTGATAAGCTCCCAATCGTCATGCACTCGTGACCTGATGTAATTCTTCAGCTCGCCAAAGAACTCTTCAATCGGACTGAAGTCGGGTGAGTACGCCGACACTACTACGCCTGCAGCCTCACACATCCGCATCATTCTCTCCGAAAAGTGCCACAACGCGTTATCCATGACTAGAACAGACCTTGGCTCTGGGAACCTGCCGCAGTACGGTAAAAGCTTCTCAATGAAATCGTCAAATACCTGTGTGGTTGTTGAACCTTCGTACACCTCGAAATAAATCACCCCATCTTGGGTATATGCAGGGAGAATCTGAACCCGCTTGCCGCGATGAAATCGCTTGATCTGCACCAGTATTATACCTCTAGGAGCATAACCTCGCTTTCGGGTCCCAATAGTACGATCCGATCCACTCTCATCAACGAAGACGAAGTGTTCGGAACTGTAAGATAACCTCTCGTATATGTATTCTTCCCGCAGGTCAGGATCACGTTCTTTCGCGACGGTTCGGGCAACTTTCTTCGTCCAGTTTGCGTTCTGCAAGGTTCTCCCAATGGTGACACGTGATACACGGATGTTAAACTCTCTACGGAGGAAAGCAGCCATGTCCTCCTGGGTCATGCAAGGCTCGCAGGCTAGTCTGTTCTCTAAGGCGGCCCACATGACAGGAGTGATTTTCTTGGATGGGCCAGGTCTGTTCGGGGGAGCATCGATGGTCCCAAACCGCTTTATGTTCGATCGCGCGTAGCGTACGGTTCGTTGGGTGCATTCATTCAGCTTCGCTATTTCTTCATCGTTGATCTCTTCCTTATCCTCGAACTTACTGTTGATCATGGCCTCCATGATGGTGCGCTGCATTGTATGTAGATTCGGGGCCATGATAACCCATGCTAACGAGACTGTAACATACTGGTGACAAAGCGGTTATGGCAGGGAAGCAACAATGGTTGAAGACCCAACAGCCATGACTCATGCATTCCTGCCTACATAAGGCCTCAATTTCGCATTACGGCAGAACTCAGGTCCGTAAGTCATAATAGTAGCTTGCATGTGATGGCACGTGACTGGATCCTAAATACGAACTTCAAGTCCTGATTCCGAACAACCAGCTTTTTCTGCAATTTCGGAGCATCGAGATCCTAAGAGCGCAAGAATAACGCACCTAGCTTACCTTAATTTTGACCCTAAGCTAACTTCTCTGCATCTTCATCCCTCCCCAGTGCACGATATATTACTGCAAGATCTGCCATACTCCTGATCGTATCAGGATGCTTCTCGCCAAGAATCCCCCGCCGTAGTGCCAGTGCTTCCACTAATATTCCCTCTGCTTCTTTATACCTGCCAAGTGCATGATATGTCGCTGCAAGAGATGCCATACTCCTGATTGTATCAGGATGCTTATCGCCTAAGGTTGTCTTTCGTAGCCCATATGCTCTTTGGTCCGCAATCTCCCTCTCTCTCCATCTTCCACGTTCGTATAGATAATGCGACACCCTTGCTAATAAGTTCGCGGCCGTTAACTCTCTTCCACAGAGTGTAGCCCACTCACACGCCTGCTGTGCGTGTGTGATGCACTTCTCGCATTCGTTCCATACCTCTGGCCCACTGACCGGGAAGAGACTCAAAACAATCTCAAGTGCTGCGACCGAGAAATACTTTTCCTCTTTCTTTCGTTCCTTTCTACCCAGTCCATACCGCATTGCTTCTTGCACTAGCTTGTGCACCTTATATGCACGATTTCCATCTCCAGTGGCCTGTACACTTAAAAATGAAAAGTCACAGAGACGGGCGATAGCTTCAGTAATTTTATCACCATCACTATCAGAGTCTGATGAGGAATCATTATCGTGTGCTTCGTGAAAATAATCCATTACATTACTCTCGTCGCTGTAAAGAGCTGCCTGCTTGACCAACTCAAAAGGGATATTCTGGTTATCCAGAAAGGCGTGTATGTGCAAAATCTGATATGATGTCTTGTTTTCAATCTGAAGATACTCCATCGAAATGCTCCAGGTCTCCAAAATACTGTTTGACACCTCTCGTCGCCGGTGACGGTCACTTTGTGATTGCTTTAAGATCTTCCATCTTTTCTTGCCCTCTTTCAATTTCGACATGTATTCCTCAACAGTTGTCAAAGTCCTCTTTATATATGCTGCAGCTTGCGATATAGCGAGCGGTAGCCAGTCAAGCTCGGCAAGAAGTGCTGCAATATCTTTTGCCTCACCGCTGCTCGCTTGTTTATTTCTGGCACTGCCGAACAGCTCTTTCGCCTCATCTGGAGTCATATTTGAGACTTTAATTGCCCTTCGAGCAGCAACAAGACCTCCGGCGATGCGCTCGTCGCGGCTCGTCCAAAGAACTTGGCCCCTTGGACCTCTTGGGATGAAATTATCTAGGCTTAATGCATGTTCTCCCAGATTCGAAGCATCTTGTGCGGTATGGCCGACACCAAAGAGCTTCAAGTTATCCGCGTTATCTAGAATAAGTACCTAGGGAGGGCTCGTCTCGATACGGTAACGTACAGCCATTAAGAGATCCTCGCCATCGAGATTGCTTGGGAGACCTAGCCTCTTCGCGATCGACCTGAAGTCTTGGGTGAATGTGGTTTCGTTGTCGGCATGGACCCAGAACACGGAACAGGTGGGGACTTGGCACCGGCGATAGGCATAGTCGAGGGCAATCTGAGTTTTGCTGGGTTGCCGCTACTTAGCAACGTATTACACATCAGAGCGCCTAGATAACTTACCCTGAGCCACCAAGACCATAGAGGGCGGCGGTGGAATAGTCTTCGGATAGCGGCAAGATTCTACCTAGCTCGCTAATAAGGTCTTGACGAGGGATAAGCTCCTCATTGCGGGGAAAGGGAATCAGGACACAGGGTTCGCGGGGGTTACTGGCGTAATTGTAGATCACATCACCCTGATGAATCCGGGCATTATCTCCAATAGTATTGGACTCGATGGCGCGGGTAGAGCTCATAATGCCACTATTCTTGTCATAAAAAAGATGGTAAGCAACAGAAGCAAGGCTGAGAGGGCATTTGTGAGGTTAATCTGGATTATGCTTAGTTCTTCACCGGTGAGTGGGGTAACTTATGCCAAAGTTTGTTGACAAAATAACGTGAATCTAATAAGGGAAATGATCACGGAAGCTGAGTATGTCTTTTGTCACCTTTTCCAAGCGTGCGGGGTATGCTTGAGCTGCTGGAAAGTTCCCCTTCTGTCATTTCGGATAGCGGTAGAACTTAATTCCATAAGTCGAGACAAGCGTGCTAAAGGTACACAGTGTACCTAAAATACTGTACGCACTATGTGGGTTTGTCGACAAATTAAAAGAGTGAGAGTTGAAGAGGAAGCCGATTATGAACATCACTGTACATTCATTCATTCATTCATTCATTTATTACGCCCGGTAGAAAGTCCAAAAGGGCAACTATGAACCTATAGCACGTGTACATTCTGAAGCTTAGCTTGTACTTATACAGTTGGGAGTGAAATGGCGTCCTGTTCACATACTCCGAAAAACTTATAAGCACGGACCATCTGTACTAATGGCGACTTAAATCTACAAGTTATGCTTCTCTTTTCCTATTCCAGAGAAAGTACTGGCAAGTAGAGTACAGTGCATCACGATCCGGCACTTTTGGCTCTCTTGTAGACAGTGCAGATGTACCTAATAAATACAAAATCCCCCTAATCTAGGTACATGCTTGATTGACTCTGTTTGCTTCTTGAATCCGCATCATTGTACTTATCCCAGGGTGCGCTGTCAGCCACCGTTTGGTCATATTCCTCATCGAAGATGTCGAAACCCAAGTGTCGGATTGGGTTAAGGAATCGGGCCTGACCTCGGACGGAGGATAACCGATCCACGTCATGGAAGTCATCAACCGACATTTTGTTCAGCCGCAAGTTTTCCTTCATGTGATGAACTTGCACGGATTTGGGTATTACAGGGATTACTTTTTGCACGGCCCAAGATAAGCAGACCTAGATATTTATCGAACTTACGTTAGTGGAATTTTTTTATGAAATATAATGTATGCGATGGATGATATGCAGTTACCTGGGCCGGCGAAATGTTGTATCTATCGGCAATTTTGACAATGTGCGGAGAGCATTAGATCCTCACCAGTCAGATTTTCTTTCTGCCAAAATATGTACCTCTGGATCCTCGGTCGGAAATGGTCTATTGGCGCCGACAGGCCATCTGATAGATACACTGCCGCTCATTAGAATAACGCCATCTTCTGAAACTAGATAAAATAGCAGCTTACTGGACTTTGCTTGGCTTTTTGAATGCTGATAGGTCATATTAGGTCAATATCAATTGATAGCATGTACGTACTGCGCTAGGGATATGAAATACTGTGCTCCAAGAGCCACGAGAATGTCTCTCCACTGCAAAAATCGGCCCATTGGTACTAACTACCTAAGCACACCAACTTGAGCCACAGTGCTGGAAACAGAAGCTTCTAGTACCCGCTAGTGTCTTGTAGGCGTTGCCAGCAGTTTCATGATATTGCGTGATTCATCGTGCAGAGTCTCGATCACATTACATTGACTTAATCTTACTTTACCTTGAGACATGCGATCATGGAAACGTCACAATTGGGTGATTTTTTCGTAAGTGCTATTCTAGAAATGTCCAAGCCACCCAGGCCAGAGATTTTTGGCGAACCTTGGAGAAATATCTCCGCATATAGCTCTCCAAGTATAAGGAAATCAACAAACTCCTAAAGCTCAGTTCTTCTTCCACCACGATCACAACAATCACCACAAAGCAACAGCTTTTTCATGCAAAACTGCAAAACACCTCTTCGCAACATACTCGCTCGCAACACTCGCACTCTCAAGCCAACTTCTCTACGACCGCTCGCAACAATACCAACTCGCAACATGTCTTTCTTCCAGCGCAACTTTTACTCTCCCGACACCTCCTTCACCCCTCTCTTCCGCCTTCTCGAGGACTTTGACAACTACTCTCGACAAGGCAATGGCGCCGTCCAAGGTCGCCGCACTGGCCTCGCCCACTGGCAGCCCAAGTTCGATGTGCGCGAGACCGACTCTGCTTATGAGCTCCACGGCGAACTGCCCGGCATGAGCAAGGAAAACGTCAACATTGAGTTCACAGACTCGCAGACCCTGCTTGTCAAGGGCAAAGTCGAGAGGACCTACACCTCCGGCACTCCTCCCGCCGGCGCCATAGAGGGCAACGCCACCGCCACCGGCGGAGCCATCACAGAGGGCAAGGAGGACAAGTCATCTCACAAGGCGACCGTCGAGGATGAAGGCGAGGGCGAAGTCGCAAAGTCCTCTGAGGAAAACAGGCCTGCCGACTCTGCCAAGTACTGGCTCACCGAGCGCAGCGTTGGCGAGTTTTCGCGCTCCTTCAGCTTCCCTACTCGCGTCGACCAGGACAACGTCTCGGCCAATTTCAAAGATGGCATCCTGAACATTGCTGTTCCGAAGGCTGCTAAGCACGAGCCACGACGCATTGCTATCAACTAAATCCTTCATTAAGAATCAAAAAGATTGCATCTAACAATAAAAGTTTGATGATGAGCTGCATGTGCTGGGCGTTTTGGAGTTGAATTAACATCCCGACAGAGGCGGTGGAAGATCATGACCACTCATTCAAGGATAGTAGTGATGAGAGATAATGGCCACTCATTTTAAGTATAGTAGTTAATCATTTAGTTTATTGATTAATTAACAAATGCACTTTTATTGAACCATATAGTCCGCGTATTTCTGTGAAACACGAAGCGTAAACTCTACTGTAATTGATTGTATTGCTATTCATTGGCATATTTTAACTAGCCGTCCGTTCTCTGCATCGACCTCAAAGAGGGCTAAAGTTACAGCTGCAGTATGGACACTGGTGCTGGAGGATCTCTTCAATCATCTATAAAGCCTCCTTGTTGGGCTGCTAGGTAGAGGAAACTTGACGTGGCTTTTAGATAACACTTGCTAACTCATTTGCATCTACATATGGCCGACTCTAATGGAGGGGCTTCATCTAGCACCCGACTCTGGTTTTGACTACTGTACCGCCGACACCATGCTGTATTATTACGATAACCTCTTTCCTATTCTACAAGATAATTATACTCCTTGTCTGGTTGAGCTGTGCCATAGAGAACTTAAAACGGATGGAGAATCAATTTCGGAATCAACATTGCAGCAACTTGCAGAGATAAACTCTAGCATCCAAGGCTCACCTGGATCTCTTAATATTTCAGATTGAAGCAACTGGGAGTGGAGTCGTTTTCGGGAACCCAATTATAGTTGCTTGGCGAGTGACTAGATCTTTTAACATTGTCGAGCGTCTATGGCCCACGGTGTACATAATGCGTGAGTTGGTATTATGATTGTGACCCTCCTATAATTGTCTATTTAAACACCCGATATATATAGTTTCATAAAACCTACCCGCAGATCTGTGATTAGAATCCTTCTGCTTCACATTAATATTCTCAGCTGCTGCTAATGTTCTTTTAGTGTATGAACTTTTCAACAAGCTGGTAAGGTCTTGGATATCTTTAGCGATATATTAACGCAATGCGCTCCTCTGCATCTTTAATTAATTCAATAACACATTATACGTTCTCAATTCTTACTCAACCTTGGCTAAAATCATCTTTCTCGGGCTGGCAGTCGAAGACGTCTCTATAAACCTCGTGGAAGACAAAGCTCCGGTCATGAACCCTCTCCATAGCTTTACTATCTTCCGACAATCGACAGGATTCTGAGCAGTAAGTCGCACCGTCTGTCAGGGCATCACAGCCTAAACACGTATTATACGTCCATTCTGGCGTGAGGACATGTTAGCGATTTTCGGCGTTTAAGGTTGCAGAATGATGACAGGGTTGCATATCCATATACTACTGGCCGCAGGTGGGCGTCTCCCCACCCCCTCCACAAAAACAAACCTAAAATGGTGGAAAATTCCACACCGTCCAACGAACCATCAACGGCCTACCTTATAGCGAGCAGAAGGTGCATACGTCATTGGTGACGTAAATGTTGCGAAGGGTCTGAACTTTTTTTTATTGCTATGCGTTGGTTTACATGTGAATGAAGTCAGTGAAAACTACATATTTCTCGACTACAATTTAAATTATATCTGTAGCAGTGAGTATGGTGGCAAATAGAGTAGCACTACTTCTGCGTCCTCGCAGAGCTGCTGAACCCTTTCTGAGTGATGGATGGAGGCATTGTTAATGACTAAAACAGATCTCGGCTCAGGCCACTTGCTACAGTAGGGTAGAAGCCACTTAAGAAATTCCTTAAATTTCTTGCCATTAGTCGAGCTTTCAATATCTCAAAATATAGAATTCCATCTTGAGTGTATGCAGGGAGGATTTAATACCTCTGGCCACGGTGGAATCGCTTAATTTATACTTGAGTAATGCCTTTCTTAAACCATCCCTTGTTCAAGTACCACGTGCGTAAGGGCATATTTTAACACTGTAATGTACATATCCGTGCATAAAATTATAAAGGACTTTATGTTTTAACAGGACGGCTATTTCGCTCCCAACTGTAATATTCATGCATTTAAATTATCCCTCAAGGAAAATGATATCTCTTATAGCGGCATAGTATCAATGTGGTTATATTAGTTCCTGCGATTGCACTAGCCAGTTGATGTATTAACTATTACTGTGATGCAAAGAATATCTGCTTTACTCTGGACAAAGTTTATCCAACCACTCTTTAACCCGACTCACAAATTGGAGAGCAATGCCCAGCAATACTCCACATGTAACTAGCATCTTAGCGTCCACAGCCTGCGCTTCATACATCCGTCCAAGATGATAGCCCTTATCAACGGTAATCTGACTTACCAATCGATAGGCAGCCTGCCATTCACTATTGGTGACTTACCTACAAAGCCAATCAGAGTACAATTTTAGAGCCTCATCCATGGGCATTGGGAACTTCAGCCCAGCTGGGCCAGCCCGACAAACAGCTTTCTGTGGGTTTCCAGCCGATCCAGCCGAGTCCGCACTCCCTCTATCCTAATAACCAGGACAGCAGATGTGAATCGTGGTTGGCAATGGATCAGGTGCTTTCCGCTTTAGTTGCCTGCGCGTTTCTTCCTCTTCTTTATGTTTATATATCATTTCACGAATGCGCTCAGGAACGTCGTCATGCATCTCAAGCTTATTGCCTTCCTCTGCAAAATCAACGAGCTTCTCCATGGTATCAGAATCTAATTTGATATGCTTCTTGTCACATAAGTCCCGCCAGCAGGAGAATCCCCAGTTCGGGCAAACGGCACTGGAGCACTCGAAGACTTCGTAGACGTCCTTCCAAACAGGGCGCACGCCGGAGGCTTCTTGCTGAGCTATGAGCTTGTCTCGTGCGGCAAGCTGTTTGTTGGTAGCACCACGGCCGGTTTTACCTACTTTATTTGTGGTATCGAGCCGAGCCCCCTCGTAGATAAAGCAGATTTCAACGGTGAGACTGTTACCCTGGTTGCTCCAAGACTGCAGCTTATTTTCCACGAGATTCCAATCAATATTAAGTCCACTAAAGCGCTTCTGGAAATCACGCTGGGACCGCTTCGATGTTGATATCGTTATCCTTGTCTCGTCGGGTTTGTACTGTGGGTCCGGTGCTTTCTCTTCCACGACATCGAAAAGTTCGGGCTTCAAAGTGTTGCTCCAAAACGTACTAGAGGGAACATTTACGTCTTCTACTGTGTCACTTGTAAGCGTCATTATCCTCCCTTTGCGTAGCTGTAATTTCCAAACGACTGTATAAGTCAAGCATAAAGAGGCAGACCCTAAAGCACTCGGTTCAGGACCCTGCTGTACTTCTGTCCTCGCTCTGCGAATAGGGTCAGCCAGGGTCCAGCCCTAACTGTCAAACGTCGCAGACAGTGGAGTTCCATAATCAAGCTCAAAGCTGCAATCAAAAAAATTGGTGCCAGATATAGGTATATACATTCATTCATTCATTCATTCATTTATTCATTTATTACGCCCGGTGGAAAGTCCAAAAGGGCAACTATGAACCTATGGCACGTAAACATTCTGAAGCTTAGCATTTGTCCCATAGAAACCCATGAGTCCTTGTCTTCCAGTTTCTACTCTTACAATCTGTTCTCTTGCTTCGCTACGGTTTCTCGTGTTTTATCATTCTTCACAGCGGGCTAGCTTAGAGCTTATTCCCCAAGTGTTCAGAATCCTATCGACGGCAGCTGAAGCAGCGTCTGCTGTCTCTAGCACGAGGTGTTAATGGGAGTTGGGCGGCGAGTTAGTAAGTGGTGCGTGGGTGTTATAGTTTGCGGATGTTACTTGTTCTGTGCAAATGTTGCTTCCGGTGCGCTACTCTCTTTATAAAATATGGTTTTGGAGATACTTCAGATTACCTAAAAGTACTTCGAATTTTGTAAACGTCCAAAATGGGACTCAATTTATATGACGTTATAAGGATCACTAGTGAGTACCATAGCGTTTGAGGTACATTCAAGTATCCAGGAGTAGATGGAAAACACGCTAGACCCATAGCCCCACCATGACAGTGCGACCTTCTGCCCTCAGTACTTTCCTTTGTCAGCAGGCTACAGTAGCAATCGAAATAAGTGTCCGCTTTGTCAATGTAAGGCTCCTCTCCCCTCGGAACCTCCCCTCGGAACCTCCGTGACAGGCTCTTTTTATCACCGACAGATATTTATTCTGTTACCTGCCGCGTTGCAGCATAACCTAATTAATGGTATGATTTGACCAAAATTGCCCGCTAATAATAGTTCAAGTAGCATCTAGCTGCAGTGACCGCACGATGCTCGGAAAAATATAGACAAATCGATCAAATAGCGCTGCCCCGCACCAACGACAGCTCATTTAGCAGTCTAATGTTTATCGAGACGGGATATTCAACTACTATAAGACCAGCCTGGCGAATAGACGCCGCCCTCAAGGACTGTGTCAATGTCTAAAACTCTGTCTATAATATTAGAGTAATGGATTATACCTGAAACTAGGGACGGGCCGCGATACACGCTACGCAGCTAGGTAAAGCAAGTGCTATTAGGCTGTTTTGCCTTGATGATTCTAGTTAAAGCTATCCATTATTATAGTATACTCAAATCTTGCTTCTGGTACATATATGCAAAATAGAATAATCATTAAACACAAAGTCGGATTGCCTGCCAAATTTGATTATCCCTTCATAAAGAAAATTTGGTGGGATATCAAGGCGTTCAATTGGTCAATATCCAAGGTGAGGGGTTAAGCTAGCTGCCTACGTCATTTATTTCTTCTCAAGTCTACACTCAACGCCTCATCTCTAAAAAGCTATTAACTTAATATTATTATAATCTTCGGAGTCTTTCATCCATAATGAATTCAACAACTCCACAATTTCGTGATATTACCAATAACAATTTTGGCGATAATACCAGGATCCATCAGGGCGATATTCACAACTACGATAACCACGCGCGTGGTCAGGCAGACCCTTGCCTAGCAGATTTACGAATCACCGATCCCCGCGATGACAAAACGCGTATTGAGGAAACCAAAGGCAGCCTACTTAGGGACTCATACTGCTGGATCCTAGACCATGCTGACTTTCAGACGTGGCGTAACGATCCGCAGTTTCGACTACTCTGGATAAAAGGGGATCCTGGCAAGGGAAAGACTATGCTGCTATGCGGCATTATTAATGAACTAGAGAAGTTCAAAGTATATCGATTATCATATTTCTTTTGCCAGGCGACTGAGACAAGACTAAGAAGTGCGACGGCCGTACTGCGGGGGCTAATCTATAGCCTTATTGTTCAACAGCCATCGCTTATTTCTTATGTGCGAGAGAAGTACGATCACGCAGGCAAACAGCTATTTGAAGATATAAACGCCTGGGCAGCTCTGTCTAAGATATTAAAGGCAATACTTAATGATCCCTGTCTTAAAGATGTGGTCTTGATCATTGACGCTCTCGATGAGTGCACAGAAGAACTTCCACGCCTTCTTCATTTTATTAGAGAGATTTCCTCGTCCTCCTCTTCGTCCTCCCATGTCAAGTGGATTGTTTCAAGTCGCAACTGGTCTAATATTGAGAATAAACTCAAAAATGCTGAGCAGAAGATCAGTCTATGTCTCGAGCTAAATGAAGATTACATCTCGGCCGCTGTTCAAACTTATATCCATTATAAGGTGAATGTTCTAGCGGAAGAGAACAGCTATAATAATAAAATAAGAGAAGAGACCGAACGCTACTTACTTTCTAACGCCAATGATACCTTTCTCTGGGTGGCATTAGTGTGTCAGAATCTCAACAATGTCGGAAGCCGGAAGGTTCTGAAAAAGCTGAAAACTTACCCACCTGGCCTCAATTCCCTCTATGAAAGGATGCTAGACAAGATACTCAAATTAGACGACGACGACGACGACGACGACGATGACGATGACGATGTGTCACTCTGCAAAAAAGTCCTGACTATAGTATCGACAGTCTACCGGCCACTTACCTTACATGAACTTCATTCTCTTATTGGAAGCCCTCAGGAGTTTTCGGAAGACATCTCGTCATTTGCAGAGATAATACATCTTTGCGGCTCTTTTCTCACCATTCGTGGTGATACAATCTACTTTATCCATCAATCAGCGAAAGATCACTTGACTACAGACAAAGACTGGTCTAGTATCTCTCCTTCTCGTGCAAAAGATATTCATTATACTATCTTTTCTCAATCACTCCAACCTATGAACACCACGTTACGACGTGATATCTACAGCTTAGGAACTCATGGATATCATATCAGCCAACTCCAGCAACCCAATCCGGATCCCCTGATCGCGGTACGGTACTCATGCATCTACTGGATTGACCATCTCTGCGACTACAATACTAGCGATTGTATGGAGAGTGCCCTCCAAGAGGGAGGCTTAGTTGATGTATTCATGCGCCATCATTTTCTCCACTGGTTGGAGGCGTTAAGTCTTCAAGGCATGTCAGAAGGCATCCTTGCAATAGCAAGGCTTATAGGTCTACTTGCAGTTAGTTTCCGCTTAGTTAAATCAGGTTTTTATATAGACTAACTGGAACAGGAACAAACGCCTGAGAGCCAAGTATTAAGCTTAGTACAAGATGCCCGACGATTTTTTCTTCGGAATAAATCGGTGATTGAATCTACACCGCTCCAAGTATATGTGTCTGCTCTTATCTTTAGCCTTCTACAGAGTAAAATACGAAAAATATTCAAGGATGAAGAGCCGTCATGGATGCTATTAAAGCCAGCTGTGGAAGCAGGCTGGGATGCCTGTCTGCAGGCTCTAGAGGGCCATAATGACTGGGTAACCTCGGTGGTCTTCTCACCCGATGGCCAGCGGCTCGCTTCGGGTTCACAGGATAAGACAGTCAGAGTATGGGATGCAAACTCAGGCGCCTGTCTGCACACTCTAGAGGGCCATAATGGCTCGGTAAACTTAGCGGTTTTCTCACCTGATGGCCAGCGGCTCGTCTCAGGTTCACACGATAACACAGCCAGAGTATGGGACGCAAACTCAGGCACCTGTCTGCAGACACTAGAGGGCCATAATGACTGGGTAACCTCGGCGTTCTTCTCACATAATGGCCAGCGGCTTATCTCAGGTTCACACGATAACGCGGTTAAAATATGGGATGCAAACTCAGGCGCATGTCTACAGACTTTAGAGGGCCATAATGGCTCGGTAAACTCAGTGGTCTTCTCACCTGATGGCCACTATAGCATAAGCTGTGACGGAACATGGATCACAAAAGATAATAAGCCGCTAATTTGGCTGCCCGTAGAGTATCGACCAACTGCATCAGCTGTGTTTGGAGCTACAGTTATTATCGGGTGTGGGTCAGGTCGGGTATTAGTAATGCGGTTTTTATATACTAGGCTAGTTAAGAATGAAATCGGTTTTATTTCTATCATCGCGACCCAACACATAGCCACTGAGGAAGACCGCATATGACAAGAGCTTATATAATGGAATAGTCAAACGAAGTCGGTTCTACTAGGCTCAGTCGGTCAATTGACTACGGCTCGTCCAAAGACAAAGCCTTAAAATATAGTAACGTACCCTATATTCTATATATCTTAATGACGTTGTGTTGGAGGGTTGAAGGGGGGTTGTGTCATATGTATCTGGTTCCAATCTACTAGGGCCCAGGTAAGACTGTGTCGCCACTTCTGTTATACTGCAAGTCAGCTGATAAGGTAATGGCGACGGTAGCCGTAATCAGGAGCCTGTTACGCCCCAACTCTTATAGTCGCATCAATGGCCTACAGGGTAGGCCGCACCGGATTAACGACAGGCCGGCTAGCCAATCAGCAGCGACTCATCAACTCATCCAGTGATCAGCGATGAGACTCGGCAGACTCATTGATGAGTCCTATGGTTGTGGAGATACTTAAAATACCTAATAGTACTTCTAGGTTTGTCAACATCCAAAATGGGACTAATATATATAGTGTCATGAAGAATCACTAGCGAGTGCCTTGGCTTTAGACGTACATTTAAGTATCTAGAGGTAGATACAAAACACGCTGGACCCACAGCCCCATCACGTCAGTGCGACTTCTGTCCTCAGTACTTTTCTTTGTCAGCAGGCTACTCTCATGGGGCCAGTATCACATGATCTAGGCCACATCTAAGGCGTTTCTCCATTTCAATCAGGCTGAATCAAAGTTAGATTGGGTTCCGCATTAGTCTACCAGATAAGATCCAGAATGCCACACTGCTTCCTGCAATTAATTTTTTGGGCTTTAATTTTTGAATAGCTTCATGGAGGAAATATTAATATCAACATTCGGTGGGCATACCGCTACACTCATGGCGCCGACTTACGTGACCGCCTGGCATGGTGGGGTATGGATGCGGGCGGGGTCGACGTTGTGCAGTGCCTTTGTCGCTGTTCAAGTAAAAGCGTCATAAGCAACGGAGAGAGTGCTTTGTAGAGCATCAACAACCATGAGTTAGAGTTATAACTGGCCGAATGACGATGAGACCGACTCTCAGAGCCTTCATAGTCCGAGTTCCCATAGCGAGCAGTCTCAGCCAGCGACCCCGGCGGTAAGGAGCCGTCTGAGACCTGCGGGGAAACACCCTGCGTCTCTGCCATCTGCCGACCGAGTTTCAGACACATCGGACGAAGAAGACCGAACGATATTATATAATATCCAGTGGAAACTATCCATTAATTATAGAAAGCGGGGAGGTTGCTCTGAGTTAGGTGTAGCAACACCGATACGGATCTTTTGGCGGGATGTCTTAGAAGCAAAGTTAGACAAAGCCGTGAAGAAGCTGAAGAAGTCTTGCGAGGTAAGCAGCATAGAAATTGTGCTGTCCACTACTTATTAGGGAACCTATCCCATTACGTTAAGTTTTGACGAGCTAGATATTGATTGGCAATCCGTTGACAGACAGCGCAAGGAATGGACTAAGTTGCCAACCTTACGCAAGAAGCGCAGCGTTGTTACCATTTCTGTTACATTTGAGTATACATTTGTTGACACTGATAAGAACCCCAGCGCGGCCGCCTCAGCCGCTTAACTATATAATATATGAGCCTGATATGGTGATGGAATTAGTATGACCCGGTCGGTGGCTGTTGGGAAGGTATACGCTTTGATGAGATGCTTTGATCCGCCATGCAAAAATAGTAACCACTGCTGGCAGTATAAAGTCAGACACATTCGGCTCTTTCCTCACCATAGAGACATCCTAGTTGATCACTTACAAACAGGGAGGGCTTTAAATGGACATCACGATGTGCCAGAAACCTTTCGTCGATTAGTTCTAGCTAACGAACGACAGCAGGAAGAGCGGGAAGACAAGCAGCGTGAAAAGGATCAACGACGCAAGCGACAACAACGGGGCTCAGATGGCGTATCTACCAGTCTTTGCCATCCGCATCAGTGTTCGTATGGCGGTCGTTCTTTAACTCCCGAAATGGTCTTCCCCGCCTCTCCACTTATATCTCTCGGTGAGCCAAGGCGAGACCTGCTCAAGGCGTACGACGTGTGGCAGATAAATCGAGCAAGTGATGATGAAAAGGAGGCTTATCTCTGTATCCAGCATTTAAATCTGGAGCGAAAATATGACCTCAAAATGATTGTGAGCAACCAGCAAAGGGGTTTCCAATATTACCTGGAGAACGACGTGCCAGAGGGTGTTGCGTGGCATTTCGTTAGTGATATCAATGCATTTTACAAACTGCAGAGGGAGGAACATGCCAAGAACGCGCCGTAGGCTAGTATATGGCGTTGACGTTGGTGGCATTTAGTGCTTCTTTTTATATCGGAGATCGGGCTATTGGGTGGTGTCTTGCTCGACTAGATCAAGTTTTACAAGTGCAGGTCACGGGGTTTGAAGATGCAAGGGGTGTTATAGACACATAAAGAACGGGTGTAACAAGCAACGGTAATTCTTTTTCATGTTCCATTCATTCTAAGCTTTCTTCAATATAGATTTGTGCCTTTCTAAAGTGTCCCCTTGCCCATTTTCTGCCAGTTTCGCCACGTCCCATAGTATTAATCTTCATCCGTAAATAGTTTTTGAAGTCTCCGCGGATGTGATCCTCGTCTTCTATAGCTCAGCTTTCTATGTGATTCTTGAGTGCGCCAAAGAAGTATTAATACTCAATAGGATTTAAGTCTGGAGAATATGGAGACTGTTTTACGATTAACACGCCAGCTTCGGCAAATAAATCTTTGATCGTTTGGGAGACAACCAACCGTGGTTCTGGATACCTGCCACAATGTGGCAAGAGATTTACAAGAAAAGATTCGAAGACTTCAAGATCCGTATTGCCTTCATACACTTGGGAATAGATAACTCCATCTATAGTATACGCAGGGAGGAAGGAAATCCTTTTTCCTCGATAAATGGCTTCACTTGAACTGGAGTCACGCCTTTTGGGGCGTATCCCTTCTTCGGTATTGCCAGCTCACGGTCATCGCCAGCCTCATCGACGAAAATCATTTGGCTAGGCTTGAAAAAGGATCGTCTATGTATATAATCATCTCGTAGATCTCGGTTACGTTCTTTGGCAATAGTAATCATCATCTTCTTTGTCTACTTTACGCCTCGACTGATCGTGGACCTTGATACGCGAATGCCATATAGTTTGTAAAGAAAGTCTGCTTAGGCTTGTTGACTTAAACTGGGACGTCGTCGTAACTCATGCCAAATGGCCATCCACATGTTTTCCGTGACTTCCGCTGGTCGACCAAACGGTTTCGAGGGGCGGTCGATCGTGCCATATCGCAGGATGTTTGAGCGGCCGTTGCGAACAGTTCTTGTCGTGCAGCGAGGGAAAATTCTAGCTATCTCCTCATCTGTAATGTTTCGGTTGCCCTTGAACTTACTAATAATGGTAATTTCGAGCTCCTTTCGCTCGATCCTTGACAGCTTATACGCCATTTGTGGAAGATGGCAAAGGCCAAGGTTGCCGGCGGTGCATCTGCACGCCATACGCCATGTGTGGCGCACGGCAAAACTTAACTCCGGAAGTCCTGTTCTGGACTTTGGATGTATACGGTATAGATTTACTTCTATATTAATACTGTATGGGTCCTGGAAATTACCTCGAAAGAGTGTATACAAGAGGAAGCAACATTTGCACAGAACAAAAAGGCGCCGTCCGATGGACCAGACTGGATGCCGAATTTAAAGGCAGTGCAAGCAACAATCCGCTTTGCATTGGCCACAGGACGGCTGCAACACAAGTAACATCCGCAAACTATAACACCTACGCACCACTTACTAACTCGCCGCCTAACTCCCATTAACACCTCGTGCTAGAGACAGCAGACGCTGCTTCAGCTGCCGTCGATAGGATCCTGAACACTTGGGGAATAAGCTCCAAGCTAGCCCGCTGTGAAGAATGATAAAACACGAGAAACCGTAGCGAAGCAAGAGAACAGATTGTAAGAGCAGAAACTGGAAGACAAGGACTCATGGGTTTCTATGGGACAAATGCTAAGCTTCAGAATGTTTACGTGCCATAGGTTCATAGTTGCCCTTTTGGACTTTCCACCGGGCGTAATAAATGAATGAATGAATGAATGAATATGGGGCGACAATCACTATGAAACACTAGCCCTAATATGAGATCTCCGTTCAGGGCAAGAAACGGGCATTTTGGCAATCTGCGTTTGGAAGCCAAGATGAGGGCAAAGTGGTCGAAGGGCCGGAGCAGATGGACACGCCGTTCCGCTCCAGATACACAGATTCCGACGGATTTCGAGCACAGCCCGCGCTATCATACCAAGAGGAGGACCAAGAGGAGGAGAAAAAGGCCTGGGCAATAGTGAGCGAAGGGACTTGTGTCTGAAATAGGCTTTGTTCGCTGTGCTGGTGATGGTGACTCTGCTGGCGCCGCCGATAAACTAGTAAAGCTAATTGTGTTTTATCTGCAACCGACATTTCGATAGATTTGCCGTAGCTTTGGTGCTTTTCCACCTGGGTTAAGTCGGTGCCAACTCTATATGAACGCTAAATTGCCGGCGTGCCTGGGCGTCGTTGCGATCCATGAGATCTCCCCGCTGAAGAAACACCCGTGCCTGAGCTAGCCGCCCTTTTTCGTCCACAAACTGATGTGTACAAAAATAGGAAATGCAGGCACTCTGTGGTCAGATTATAAGAGGAACGTATGTACCGTAAAGTTCGAAATGGGTGTCGCGGGTTTTCTTAGTTAATTTAGTAACAAGGTGACGGCAATTTGTGGACTCGTACCAGTCAAGTTTCCAGTTGTACCCCGCAGGTCCTGTGTAGCACTGTAAAAAAAAAGCCAGGAAAGGCCGCGCCGCGCCAGCACTGGTGGTAGGGCGAAACCCAGGTCTTTCATTCCTCCTCTTCTTTCACCTCTCATGATAGTTGTCCAAAGAGGAAGGCGTCTTAGATAACGTTCCAAAGCAGAGGATCATTGTGCATAGAGACAACGATATACATATTTTATAGTATTTTGTCTTGTCACCAGGATTCTATGAAAGAGCATCTAGTTGTAGCGACGCATTCGCGCGAAGCTAGCTGATACGTGCTACACAGGCCGCTACGATTTAGTAAGTGCTTGTACACGTAGCAAATGAGGGGTATCATTAGGCAGAATGGGCTGGCAGCATACATAATCTAGAGCTGCCCAACGATCAGGCTGCAATTTTTGGCCCGGATAATGCTAGCCCTATAATTCCCTCCTGGTCTTGCGTATTAAATCTTGTACAATTGCTTCCCCTCAAATATCTCGGATACCGCTTGTGGTTCGCCACTCGGCCAATGTCTTTGACTGTATTCAAACATCTTGTTTCGCGTCAAGCGGTTTCGTTTCTTGGAATATTTTAATCACAATGGATCTAGCGGCGACGTACTCGCGCGAGATTACTGGCAACCACTTTGGCAATAATACTACAATCCATCAGGGTGATGTTCATTACCACTCGTCCACTGATAAGACTCGAGAAAACGAGGATTTGAAATGCCTCACGGACTTACGTACAACGGACCCCCGCGATGATAAAACTCGCATTGAGGCCACAAAGGGCGGCCTATTTAAAGATTCGTACCGCTGGATTCTCGACCATAGCGATTTCCAAAAATGGCGCGACGAAGAACGCAGCCGTCTGCTCTGGATCAAGGGCGATCCCGGCAAAGGCAAGACGATGTTGCTCTGCGGCATTGTGAATGAGTTAAGCCCCCAAACGAGACTACAGGGCCGGAAAGCCAACACGCTGCTATCCTACTTCTTCTATCAGGCCGCCGACGAGCGCATTAACAGCGCTACAGCCGTGCTACGAGGCCTTATCTACCTAATTGTGAAGCAACAGCCGCTACTCGTCTCCCACATACAAGAAAAATATAAGGATGGGAGGGAGGTGATTTTTAAAGATGTGAATACATAGACTGCGTTGTCGGAGATCTTCTCGAATATCTTGGAGGATGCAAGCCTAGAGCGGACTTATATAATCATCGACGCACTTGACGAATGCGTGACCGACCTACCAAAACTGCTCGACTTTATTAGTACGAAGTCCGTCCTCTTTTCCCGCGTCAAGTGGATAGTATCCAGTCGCAACTGGCCAGATATTGAGGACGGTCTTGACTCTACTACTCAGCAAATGAGGCTATGTCTAGAGCTCAACGAAAAGTCTATCTCAGCAGCCGTCGATGCATATATCAAGCATCAAGTCGAATGGCTAGCGCAGAAGAAGAAATATAATGCTATAACAAAAGATGCTGTTCACCATCACTTATCTTCTAATTCTAATAATACCTTCCTCTGGGTAGCCTTGGTCTGTCAGAACCTAGGGAGGATCTCATTGCAGAGTCCTCTCCGAATATTGAACAAGTTTCCACCTGGACTTGACTCTTTATATAAGAGGATGATGGAGCAAATACGTGATTTAGAGGATATTAGCGATACTAACTTTTGCTATCAGATCCTTGCGACGGTGTTACTTGTATATCGGCCTATTACACTGGCTGAACTTAGCTCCCTTGTTGAGTCCCCGGATGATGATCCCGCAGATGCCGAGTTAATCCATAAAGCAATAGGGTTTTGTGGTTCATTTCTCACTGTGAAAGACAGCCGGGTTTATGTTATCCACCAGTCAGCTAAAGACTACTTAAGTAGCAAAGCAGTGCCTACTATTTTCCCCTCTGGCTCAGCTAACGTCCATGGTATCATCTTTTCGCAGTCATTACAAGCTATGTCTGCCACGTTACGACGGAATATCTACAATTTATACTCTCCTGGACTCCCAATCAACGATATCAAGGCTCCAGATCCAGATCCGCTAACCGCTGTGCGGTACTCCTGCGTCCATTGGGTCGACCATTTTTGCTATATACAAAACGGTAATAGCCAATCTCAGGACCAGGTTGACCATAAGTACCAGACAGTCTTCCTATTCCTTCAAAAGTACTTCCTGTACTGGCTCGAGGCTTTAGGCCTTATGGGGCATATAGAAGATGGGGTTCTTTCAATAACAAGGCTAGAAAATCTATTAAGGGTGAGTCGGTCGCGCTATGACAAGTGAAGTGAAGCTGATCAATAAAGGAAAATTCACCGGACCGCCACTCATCAGATTGCCAATTACTAGAACTTGCACAAGATTCATGGCGGTTTATTCGGCAGAACAGTTTAATAATCGCCAATTGTCCACTACAGGTATATACATCGGCGCTTATATTCAGCCCATTGAATAGCTTAATACGAAAAATATTTGAAGAGGAAGATCTTCAATGGCTAAAGCTTAAGCCTACAGTGGAATATAATTGGAGCCCTTATTTACAAACGCTTGGGGGCCATGAGGATTCGGTCAACTCAGTGGCCTTCTCAGCGGATGGCCGCTACCTCGCCTCAGGATCGCGCGGTATCAAGATATGGGATGCGACGATGGGCAAAGAGCGGCAAACACTTAAGGGCCCCTGGGTCAGGTCGGTGGCCTTCTCACCCAATGGCCGCTACCTCGCCTCAGTATCCGACGGTATTACGATCTGGGATGTAACGACAGGCAAAGAGCAGCAAACACTTAAGGGCTCTACTACAGTTAAGTCGGTGGCCTTCTTAGCCGATAGCCGCTACCTCGCCTTAGGGTTATCGAACGGTGGTATTACAATCTGGGATACGATAACAGGTAAAGAGAGGCAAATACTTAAGGGCTCTACTACGGTCGAGTTAATGGCCTTCTCATCCAATGGCCGCTACCTCGCCTCAGTATCCGACAGTATTATAATCTGGGATGTAACAATAGGTAAAAAGCGGCAAACACTTAAAGGCTCTACTACAGTTAAGTCAGTAGCCTTCTCACCCGATGGCTGCTACCTTGCCTTAGGATTATGGAATGGTAGTACTATAATCTGGGATGCGACGACAGGCAAAGAGCAGCAAATACTTAAGAGTTCCGGTCCTGCTGGCCCGGTAGCCTTCTCAGCCGATGGCCGCTACCTCGCCTCAGTGTCCGGCGGTATGAAGATGTTGGATACGACCATCAAGATCTGGGATGCAATAACAGGCAAAGAGCGGCAAACACTCACGATCCGGGATGCGATGACAGGCAAAGAGCAGCAAGCACTTGGGGGCTCTAACTGTTGGGTCATGTCAGTGGCCTTCTCAGCGGGTGGCCGCTACCTCGCCTCAGGGTTATCGAACGGTGGTATTAAGATCTGGGATGCGACCATTAAGATCTCGGATGCGATAACAGGCAAAGAGCGGCAAACATTTAAGGGTTCCAGTCCTGTCAGGTCAGTGGCCTTCTCACCCGATGGCCGCTACCTTGCCTCAGCGTCCGACGATATTACGATCTGGGATGCGACGACAGGTAAAGAGCAGCAAACACTTAAGGGCTCTAGTTCTGTCGGGTCGGTGGCCTTCTCACCCGATGGCCACCTCGCCTCAGGATTATGGAACGGTGGTATTACGATCTGGGATGTGACGACAGGCAAAGAGCGGCAAACACTTAAGGGCTCTGGTACGGTTGAGTCAGTAGCCTTCTCACCCGATGGCCGCTACCTTGCCTTACTGTTACCCGGGTCAACCGGCCCTAGTATTACGATCTGGGATGCGACGACAGGCAAAGAGCGGCAAAGACTTAGGGATTCCAGCCCTGTCAGCCCGGTGGCCTTCTCAGCGGATGGCCGCTACCTTGCCTCAGGGTTATGGAACGGTGGTATTATAATCTGGGATGCAACGACAGGCAAAGTGCTGCAAACACTTAAGGTTGGCACTACAATACATACTATATCTTTCGACGATACGGCTTCATACCTGCACACCGAAATCGGCCCTATAAAATTAGGCATAGAACATCGAACTGAGGCCCAAGTTCTGTCTCCAGATTCAAATCCGGCTCAGGGTCAGGATCAACGACGACTTATTGCTAATGATGCTGAGAAGGCAAACCATGTTAGCTACGGCCTAAGCGCCGACAAATGTTGGATCACCTGGAATGGGCATAATCTACTGTGGCTTCCGCCCGAATACCAGCCTTCCACGTCGGCTATATGGCCTTGTGCACCATCTTCGTCGCCACAGGTGCCGTTAACGGACGTAGCTATGGCTCTAGGTAGTGGTCTAGGGAGAGTGGTGGTATTTAGGATGTCGGGTTCGGGGCCATATTCCCTATTATAATTACTCTCTGAGCGTGACACAGCTTTCTCTCTCTCTCTCTCTTTTTTTTTTTTTTAATAACTGCAAAGTGGAGGTCGTAGGAGACTATGTTAATTTATAGTATCTTGTGAGTGTACTAGACGGACTTTCTCGCATCTTCTAGGTACTGTGACTTGTGAGCTAACAAGCACGTGACTGTGAATTAGATTTCTGGCGAGCTAGAATTGGCTCATGTGATACTATTTTACGGGTACTAGGCCTGCGACACCCATTTCAAATTTCAGTCCCTCCTGTACTAGAATATTTGATTGCGATTTGTAGCCTCCAGGGGAGTTGTTATGATTAGCTTGTAGAAAGCCATTTTTTGCTATAGAGAGAGAGCAAAGAAGAGAATGGGAAGAAACCAACAATGGGAAGGAAATGAAGAGATGCGGGAATCGCCAGTGCTGGCGGTGGAGGCCCGTCTTGGTTTTGTGACAGTGCTCCGCAGTACCTGCGGGGTACACGTGGAAACTTAGAGGTACAAGTCCACAATTAGCCGCCGCCTAGTTACTAAGTTAACTAAGAAAACCCGCGTCACCCATTTCGAACTTTACGGTACTGTATGTACAAGCTTGTCGTTTTTTTGCCTCTCTTTTGCCCAGTGTCACCGAGCAGTCGAGCGGCGGTCTTTCCCTTTTGGGATTGAATCAGCCGCAGTTGATCAGTAAGGGTTTGGGCCTTCTTGCGGACTTTGTGCGAGTAAGGGCTGATGTGTGTCACTACTTGGTAGGTAGTCTCCAAATGGGCCTAGTCGAAGTTTCTTGATGGTGGCTGAACTGGTCCCAAGACAGCCTCGGCAGGGCACCACGGGTTGGCGCCTTCGAGTAGTGTGAACCTGTGATAACGGTCCTGCTTGTCAGAGACGAGTGGGGCCAACGGGAAGCTCGCAGGGCTATCGGTGACAAGTCGTGCTTGCACGGCGTATTATACAATAGTACGAAGTACATACGGTGAGTTACGAGGATTCACGCCCTACATCTCAGCTGGCGCAGATGCGTCCCGTTGATCGATGTTAGCTGCGGGTCTGCCAACAACGCCGTGGCCGCCCGCTCAAATGCTGATTTCCATCCCAGTTCAGCTTGATAAGCGTGTGGGTGGAGCCATGGTGCCCCGATCGTATCGAGTCCAGATCGTGGCAGATGTGGGCATCGACTCTCAAAGGCGGATTCAGCTGGGCTGTGAGCAGCACCAAGGATGTTTCCTTTCCTTTCTCTTTGGCCTCTTGTTCAATGACCACCGGCTGTTGTCCTGAAATGGGTTAGATGGCCCCGTGCACCATAGCGGGCTCCGTTCCGTCGTGGGATTATTGGTTCGAGGCCACGATACACACCCTTGTCCGGAATTTGTTACCTGCATACGCGTTTCTGCTCTTGTAGCTTAGTATGCACATAGACTTTTACATGGACTTGCCCTGGTATGTACTGTACTCTTTCTCCATCCATCTTGCATTCATGGCCGCGGTTGGTCCCAGACCCATAGTCCAGCCTTTCTCTTCCCTGTGCTTAACCGATGCGTCGTATAATAAATATACCGTATCAGTCGATGGGGTTTCCCCATTTTCTCCCCCTTCTGCAAATGATATTCGTCTGCGTTTCCATTTTCGTATTTCGCCTCCAGAACTCCCCTCGGCCAGTGTCTGAATGCTTGATGCCTGGGAATATGCCTCTCGTTTGATCCAAGGTCTTTCTTCTTCTTTCTAGTTGTAGGCGACGTCGCCGGGATCCCAGAGTGAAACATACAGAGAAAACGCGTGGGACCAGAATACAACAATGTCCACACCGACGACGCAGCAGCTCCTGGAGGAGTATACCGGCAAGGAGGTGCCGTACACGTTTAATGGAGGGTTCGTGTGTCTAAGTTACGCCATTAGCTTGGTTGGAACCAGCACCACACTGGAGTTGATTAGACGGAGAACTTCACACAGAGGAAAGCACAACTTGTGCGAGTCTTGTACCTTTTGATGCCGGCCGCCATATAGCTGACACCGAGAAACACAGCTTATTACTAGTCGGCGCTGCCATCGCAATGGGTGGTATTGCCATCTGGTCCATGGTACGACCACCGCGTGGGAAACATGATTGTAACCACAGGTCTTTTCAATGCATGCCGAACTTGCTAACATGGTGAATGAGGTAGCACTTCATTGGCAACCGAGCCATCTACATGCTCCACGGTGAGGGAGCCTTCCAAATCGCCTATTCGACCGCCCTTACCGTCTTGTCTCTCCTGATGCCCATACTCGTGCTCGTGCTCGCCTTCCTCGGCGTCAACGGCAATAGTCGAATTCGATGGTGGCGAATTGTGTTCGCAGGATTGCTCTCTGGCGGCGCCATTTGCGGCATGCACTACCTCGCCGACTCGTCCATCAGCAACTACCGGAGCTCATATCAGCTCTCCTACCTTATTGGCTCTGTCGTTATTGCCGTACTTGCCAGCACCACGGCCCTCGCTCTCTTCTTCGTCTTTGAGAATACCTGGAGCAGCGCCTGGTGGAAGAGACTGGGTTGTGCCATGGTCCTAGCCGGAGCGGTGTCTGGCATGCACTGGTGCGCCGCTGTTGGAACGAGTTACACCCTGTTGCACAACACGCCTGGTAAGGGGGTCTCACGTAAGGATGCAATGGTTGTCGTTATTTGCCTGGTAAATTTTTTTGCAAATCTGGCGGGCGCCAAATGAATGCTGTCTGAAGGCGCCGAAGCTGACCGAGCCTAATGATAGTCTGTCGCTGCCGGTGTTGTCATGACCGGCATAGCCATCTATTCGAGTTGGGTAAGACGAGACTACGCCAGCAAGTCGCAAAAGGTCGTTTTGGCTGCCGGTGTCTTTGATGACAAGGGCCGCATCATGGTCGCTCAAGACGGATATTTGCCCAGCGAAGTCGTGACAGACACGTACTTAACAAAAGTCAGTTGCTTCTTCCCTAAAGCCGGCCTGCCCGCAGAAAATTGACACGCCATGCTTCGCCAGTCCAACGACGACTTCTTCAACACCAGCCACCCCCTCTTTCACTGGATGTTCCGTGCTTCTCGCAACTGGGACATCATAACAAAAGTCATGACCAAGATGACCAGCCACATTTCGCTTCTCGCGGAGGAGCATAACAATGGCAGGGCAGGCGTCCGGCTCATCAGCGATGATGGTGAGCTCGTAGATGAATATGACACCATTCTGCGCGAGTTGTTCTGCGTCACTGCGGACGCTCTGGCTTCCAAAACCAAGGCGACTCTCATTGGCGTCGGAACATTGTGGGACGAAATTTTCGTAACGGGAGAGTCATCAAGGGTATCTGGCCCGGCTCAAAGACTACTTAATAACGACAGCCCCGGCCTACAAAGTGTCGCAGAAAAAGGTTTCCAGCAGAATGGCCAGGAGTACGGCCGCGGTTCGCTCATGTTCCTCGTTCGCAGGGTTGACAGCAAAAAGGAGGTACCGAGGCTTGAGGCTTCAGGGTTCCGCTTTGCAGAGATTCACCAGGTCGTGGGTCTTATTCGATCTAGCATGCACATCAAAACGCCCGACCTGGAGGCTCGTCTACGCAACATGTCCAGCCAGAAAGACAAGACCAACATGCTATCTTCCGGCTTCCACGTTGGCATGTTTGCCGTCCGCGCCCGAATCGACAAGGGCGGCTTCGACGTGCTCGCGCAAAAGACAGCCCGAAATCTGCTTCCCTCTGTCCCATTGCCCGTGGACACTCTTGATTCTAGCAATGCTGCCTTTCTCAACGGCCTCCGTGGCTTGCCGCTCTCGACTGTTCCGCTCAGACTTCAGAACCACCAGTCTGCTTCTGCTCAGGGTCGCATGTTTGCTTCGCTTCTTCGAGATGCCGTTTCCTCGCTGCGAGACTCTCTAGGCGACGAAACATTTGATGACGCTACACTCTTGTCCAAGGAAGTGAAGCTCCCATGTGCTCCCTCTACACCGGGCATATCCCTTTCCAAATGCACCCTCATTGCTTTCCAACTCGTCCTCCCTATTCATGCCACTGTGCTCTCACCTGATTGTGAGTTCACGCCTCTCAACTTCTTCAAAATGCGCCAACTTACATACGGTGGCTCATCTCACAACATCGAGTTTTCCCACATGGTTCATCGCGATATATCCTCAACAGCACATGAGCTGTCTTCACGGCGGTACAGCGCCGCAACCCAAGTGAATAAAAAGTACTTTTCCCTCACTGTTGGTAAGGTCAGGGATAACCTGCCGGGCAACAGAAGGCGTGCGGCGGCCATTTCATTGCCGCCTACAAGGAGCCAGGAACGGTTGTCCAAGGTAGCGTCGCATCCCAGCTCGCTATACAATGGTGACGGCGGCAGCTTCGATGACACCCGCAAGCTCTCATCAACAAGCCAACTCTACGCCGTCAAGGACTCCCACAAGGATCAGGGTAAGAAACTTCACGTCTTTGGCGGCATCATGGTGTCACAAGAGGTATCAATCAACGTCCAAGATGTAAGTGACAGCACGGCCCACCTCCTTCTCCTTCCTGGAATCAAGTATCTAAATGCCACTTTTCAAACACAGAACCAAGAAGACTCAAATCCTCCAGAACAACAGGGCTCAGAGCTTAAGCCTATTCGGCTCCGACCCGATACCCAAGGCAAGATAGAAAGTTTCTACACTGCTACTGCGACGGGCGAGAACGGCTTCGCTGGCCAGGGGAAGCAAGAGGAATCTGCCTTTGTAGACGAGCTCCTCGCTCTCAGTATGCAAGCAGACAAGCGGGCGACTGCGTAATTTGTTTTGTTCTAGCACTATTTTCATTCACACACTAATGACTGGACTTTTCTCTACTTATGAGATGATGGACATGAGGGTTATAGGAATATACCATGCGGGTTTGAGCGAGTCGTGTATTGGAACCATGATTGTACAAAAGCCAGCTATTTGGCACCTGAGACATTCCACAAGCTCTGTATATACGAATAAAGCCTTGGAACCTATTACGATGCTTTGTGTCACTACCTGTATGCCATTGAAGCTTAATCCTTGATCAATGATTGGCATCGCCAAGCTCGTAACCAGCGTTCATGATGTGCTGCCAATTTGTCTTACTGCTCGATGCAAAGGGCAAGAGCATGAAAGAGACGAGGTAAAAAGTAATATAATTAAATCTTCAGCCTTAATATTACTCAAAAGTTATCATATTTAAACTTTTATAAAATTAAAAGCTAAAATATAAAATTAAACCACCTTGGCTCTCTAATCGATGCCTTTTCTGGGGCGTTAAAACTATGTTATTATCGTCGTTGCCCTTTATATAACTAGGCAGAGGACTAGCGAGACTATTGCTTAATATTAGTTTTGCGTTTTCTGGCGGCGTTAGGAGCTTCTGGCTTAGGAAGGCTGAGAGGTGCTATCTGGGGAAAATTAAAAACTGGATCAGACGCTGGCTTAAGATGGCTAATCTAATTAATAATTGAGCTATTATCTATAGCGACGTGGCTAAATAAAATAAGGCAAAAGAGCGGGAGGCATGCATGTCTCTGTGCGCCTAACATCTGCATGCGGAGTACGGAGTATTTATATACTACTAGTAGTATCTCTTTAAGCTATGTTACTCCGTACTCCGTATGATCTGTCTGTCTAACAGGGACACCAGTCAGCGATAAAAATGGTGGCAGCGTTGGCTTCGTTTTAATTCGGCGAGCGTCTTAGCGAGGGGTTTGTTAACCACCAAAAACGGAATCGTGGGACTCCAGATTTGGAGTCTTAGGATGCAAAAAATAGAAGACATCAAACTCAAGAAGAGAGCTTGACGGGATCCCGAATTCTCTATTATCTACGTTGTATGTGCTTGGAAATTGCTTCAACCTGACATAACCCAGATGTGTGGCTTGGTGGGGTACGGCCTGCCAGCCGTGGCGCCGGGTATGGTGCAAGGGGCAGCACCTGAGTAACCCCGCTCGGGCCAAAGCTTCTTCTTTCCTTACCCCTGGACGGGATGGAGTAGCACAGGTACGGCTTGTGTTAAGCAACTTGCGGTAGAGCTTGCGGTAGCATGGGGCACCGGTGGTGCTCGCGGGTACCTCTCACGCACTGAGATCGGCCAGGTTCCTGCATGCATCTCAACCGAAGCTGCATCTGGCCCCAGCGCGCCCACTCGCTCTTGCGCTATTGGACATTAGTAGCTCCGGTAGTACCTTGGTACCTGGCCTCTCGACTCCAAGGCTGACCTTGTTCGATTGATCATCTTGTGATGGGTTTGTTGTTTTCTTTTAGCGGCTTACTTAACACCCGATGGCACCAAATGAGACTACGCGTCAGCGATAGGTCCTAATGCGCCCTAATGCTGCGAGTCTTCCCTCCGGACTCTTATGTCCACACCCATGTACGTACGAGTACCTCAGATACTTGCGCCTGCACCACCGCATCCACACGCTTCGTGGTGCCGCCCAGAGCTGCGAGCCTCTGCTCTTCTTCTCTCCACCAGCCCTGCATCCACCGCTGCAGCCAAGAAGTTGGCCCAACAGCCACGCGCCATGGCAGAGGCCCACTAATCGAATTGAACCTGTTTGTGCTGCTACTAACAGCTTTCGAGTCCCATGAGCTGGACCCGCCCTAGGAGCATATCCCGCGATTCCAGGTTTGGCTTTTG
The DNA here is from genome assembly GCF_000170995.1 of Trichoderma virens Gv29-8. Classification (NCBI taxonomy): domain Eukaryota; kingdom Fungi; phylum Ascomycota; class Sordariomycetes; order Hypocreales; family Hypocreaceae; genus Trichoderma; species Trichoderma virens. The sequence goes on from NW_014013667.1 coordinate 445,840, forward strand.
CGACCGTCATCAATATACAAGCATGTGCCACGAAGCCAAGGCTTTACTAGCATAACCGCAAGCACTTAACATGTGGATGATGCCGTCTGCATGCAGGTATTACCAAACCGAGCTATTAGGCTGGAGGGGGAGGGGTTAACTAAAAAAAGTGACACACGCTGCTTCTTAGCCACCAGCCGCCTGCCTCATACCCTTTCCCTCTCTCGCTTGGCGACTTTAAAGTTTTTCTGTCTCACTCGATGCCGTCCCAAGTCATGGTTATTCGACCGTCTCCCCCCATTGTATACTCGTATGGCCTGTCTCCTGTTGCTTATTCGGTCTCTTCATGCTCCTCCACCCACACGTGTCTCAGCTTGCGCCAACTGGACCTGGGTGCAGACTCGCAAGCGATTTTATCAACCCAAAATCTTTTTCTTTTCATGTAGTTGTCTAGCAGTCGTTACCTTTTCCCGTGAATCTGCTCTTCATGATTACTTTCTACCTAAGCAACCTTTACTTCACGCCTTATTGTTACGATTGGTGGCTGTTGAATGATGCTTTACGAGCAGGCAAATACAGCTGGCAGCATTTTTTGATACTAACAATTTCAAAGGCCACCGCTGGCGGTACCTGTCATTCGGGCAAGTACAGCAAGCATGTTGAGGATCGTGAGGCCGCAGGCACTCTTATGCCTCGTCTTGATTCTGCAACTGGCCGCAACCCAGAAGTTTCGTGAGCCGAGATGGGGTAACAATTCCATCTCATCGCCCACCATTTCCATCTCCAGCCCAGAGCCCAGTTCGCAGCACTCGTTTACTAGCGAGTCGAATGGCGATCGCAAGCGGACGGATGGCCCGCGAGAACCAACTACCACGAAGGCTTCTGACACCACTACATCCGTAACGGCAGAAATTCAAACTACTACTACCGTAACTACTTCAGACAGTCCTCTGAACACGTCAACCTCGTTCAAGGGTAAGAACAAACCTCCCCTCTCGTTCACTTCAGCTAGCTTTGTTGACATAGAAGTGTTCCAGCGTCGATCCCAGCAGGCGATCTGCCGATCCAGCCCATTATAACTCCAGGATGGGGTGTTGCTGGAATAATTTTGATGCTCACCGGTCTCGTTTATACCCTTGTAGGCATTAATAATCAGTGGATTAATTGCTTCTTCTCGTCGGCCTTTATCACTGCACTCGGAATCTCGGTTCTTATCGTCTGCACCATGAATGTCCCAGTCAGCCTGGGCATTCAGGGAGCATATGTTGTTGCCATCGCCTTGTCTGGTTGTGCTCTAGGCGCAGCATCGCTGATCTTCAAGGAGTCGACTGAAGGTTTGGGGTGTGCTCTGGGCGGCTTTAGTCTCAGCATGTGGTTTCTTTGTTTGGCGTCGGGAGGCTTGCTACATGATACGATCGGTAGAGCTATCTTCATTTCTTGCTTTTCTGTCCTTGGATTTGGCTTTTATTTCAGTCGCTATACTCGGTATTGGGCCACGATTATCCTAATGTCTTTTGGAGGCGCGACGGTAATCGTGCTGGGCATTGACTGCTATAGCAGAGTCGGGCTGAAAGAATTCTGGGCCTACGTATGGAATCTCAACGATAACCTATTCCCCCTTGGTGCGGACACCTATCTCATCACAAGAGGCATGCGAGTTGAGATCGCAGCCGTCGTCATAATATGCTTGATTGGAATCATTTCTCAGATCAAGCTCTGGAAGGTTTTTCGAAAAAAACGCGGAAAAAAGGCCGTGAGTCTCCCTGAGAGTCAGAGATACCGGGAAGAGGAAGAGGACGTTGCTGGCCGCAATATTGAAGCGCAGGCAGCACGAGAACGAGTTGAATGGGGAAAAGTCTACGGGGGCAGAGCCCTGTTCAACAGAAATGGTACTGTTGCACATCACTCAGATGGCACCGACGGTGGCAGCAACAGCAAGAGCCCTCCCGATGGCCACTCCGAATCTGCTTTTACAGGTTCCAAGGTTGATGGTATACAGATGATGGACTTTTCAGATTCGAATGTGGTGCAGACCGGGGTGGCTGGGCTCATACACGCTGATATGGCCAAGGATGGCAAGGTCATGGTTCGAGTGTCTGCATATGAAGTAATCGAGACGCCAAACGACAGCGAGGATGGGGCAACTAACAGAAAAACTAGTGCTATTCCAGAGTCAGAAGCAGTATCTCATGATGGCGACAGATCCGCTTCGCAGAGAGATGCGGCCAAAGGGAAACAAATTTCCCAAGCAAGTTCGGAGCTCAGACGGAGTCCTCCACAGCGGACCATTAAGACGGCCGCTGAAGTTTTGTCCTTGCCATTCAAGATTCCAACAGAAGACGACTTGAAATCTATTAACGGCCGGTCGTCTGTTACAACCTTTGCTGACGATGAAGCTATTGGACCTGCAGCTCTTCCACGAGATTCTCTTGTCAAGGAGGTCTCAAAAAGCTCAGTCATTCTTCTTAGAAGTTTGTCTCAACAGAAATTGAAACATGTTTCTTCTAAGCATCAGGTGGAGAGCGGCGAAAGTTCTGAAGAATTAGCACTGGATGATTTAGGAATCTCAATAAAGATGCCGAGCTCTGGTATTGTTAGATATGCTCAGGACGACATGTCCATGCGACTACGACCATCCTGCTATGTCGACTACTTTTCCCACGATTGGACTCAAAAGGCTATTCAGAAATCCTGGAGATATATCGCGTCAAACTCCAGTGAACTCGACAATGCGGCTCGCTTAGGAAATGCATGCTTGAGAATATGGATAAAACACATGAACAAGCTAAAGACCATACCTCCAGAGGCCCTGAATTGGTAAGTGAAGCCACTTGTCTGTAAAAGGAAATGCCTAACCGATTCAAGGTATAAGGACTACGATGTTACGTGGCTCTATGGACCATTACAGACAAATGATGGGATTTTAACATCAAGCAATAAAACTATTTCGAGTTCGTCTGATAAGAAACCCAGCCTGAAGAAAAGGAGTACACTGGAGAACATATCTCAGGGATCATTCTGCTCAACATCAATAGACCACGTAAACAAAGTTAACGGGATGACGCGAGTAACTAGTATACAGTTCCGTCTCTTGCCATCTTCAATCCTGCGACTTCTATTCTCTATCAGGGAACGCAAACACGTCCGTTTTAGCGAAGAAATCACAGTCTATTCTTACTAGCCTTCACAATAATTTACGCATGGGACGGACAGTATTCGGTGGCCTTGCACCTCCGCCACAGACACATTGATGCAGTAACTCGCATTTGATCAATCCGAGTCCTTCATCGGGTAGCAGAGCGACAAGGCGGATCTCCCTTCTAGATGCATCGAGGGCTCTACACGATGCCTTGGAGTGGAAATGACTGTAGTCAAAGTCATTTCGGAGAATAGAGCAGCGTGGATGTCGCGCAATGCTAAAACTAGCTTGTTCCGTCTGTGCAGCTACTGAATATATCAGGCCCACCCTGCTCAGATAATATACAATTGGCGCCTTCGGCGCAGTGACATTCGATCTCATATGAAACCACAACAGTATAACTTTAAGGATTACCCGTTGGTCTGACCTTCAGCGGGGCTTACGGTCACCAACTTGGAGTCTCCGCCTCTAAGCCCAAAATCCCCGATACACCCCAAAAATCAATACACACAGCCAAATGTTCCTTTTTCTATCCAATTTAAACCTAGAAAAAACAACACGACGTCTACAACATCTGATCCACGACCGCAAAGCCACGAGTACCATCCGCAACGCATAGAAAACGATTAAAAACGATGGAAATGATGTCAAACGATTAATTTTAGCCACCTATTACATTTTTATTAATTTTAGGCTTGCACTGCAACGTTATTCCGGATTTCATATCACAGTCGCGAAAATCTACAAAAATTACCAAAAACGCGCTAAATCCAGCCAAAATCAACAGCTAAAATCCGCTTCCACAGGCACCAAAACTCCTGTAATAAGGCAAGACATATAAAAAAGTTATTCTATATCGCTTTGAGGTTATTGTAGTGGCTTTCTTTTTATTTTAAGCCTTACCCGTTGGTGGTTACTGTAAGTTATACCAACGGGTAGAAGAAATCAGACAAGTTATTCGCTTCAAAATGACCCCTAGCTGTGCCAGCGGCTTCGTTCCAGGAGGAACGCAGCCGCGGCAGCTAGATCAAATGATTCCCTGACTTGTTCTCGCGCCGTGGTCCTTATAGCGGTTAGACAAGCTAGGTTTCCGATGTTGTGTTTGGTGTTAGTTGAGCCAGTTCAAAGGTTCGTTCCCTAGCTGTCAACAAACTAGCTAGCGCCGAGATCAACCATTACGTGCATCCCACACTAAGTGTGTGACGGTTCAGGCAGATTCCTAAGGGATCAACAAAAAAAAAAAAAAAAAAAAGGCTAGCATGCACATAATAAGGGGGGAAACTTTGTGTAGCCTTCGAGCGGACAGAATCGACGCTTAGGAGGTGACACGTAACGTGAAGGGGATGCGGATGTGACAAGGGTATCTTGGAGGGAGTGTGAATAGCAAGGTTCTTTGTTTTATGGTTAACCACGTCGGATTCCTAAAAACTTTTAAAAAACGGTAGTTAGTCAAATTGATACATAATCATAAGATAAAGGTATAAATTAACCCAGTCCCCTTTAAACCTCCTTTACAGTTATTATATAAGAGAAGAGGCTTAAGCATTTACTTTGAAGACCTAAGTGTTCCCTATTATTGTATATAGGCCGAAAGCGCAATAACCAAAACTCTCCCCGACTTACAGCCAACTACTGCAGTTGAGTTACTTACAGCGCTGCACGCTGGCCGATATTCCACTGGCAGCCAAAGCAGGTTACTTCCATTCCACGTAATCCAACAGCGATCATCGCTAAATCCATAGCCAGTAGCATGGAAAATATAATTAGTTCCTGTCGCAGTGAATGCCCCTATGTCCGTAATAAGCTGTACATGAGTAGGTTTAAACGATAGGTGAGATATATCCCTAATATTGAGTGTCTGCACGCACTCGCCTGTGTCAGCGCGCCAGAGCCGTACCGTCTTGTCGCCTGAGGCCGATGCGACGAGCGACGAGTTGGGCGAGAAGGCCACAGACCAAACCGAGTCGCTATGGCCCTCGAGTGTCTGCGCGCATTGATCCCAATTACTCCCCGTCCTTGGCTTGAGATATATCCAGTTTAGGTATCGCGTTCTTAAATTGATTCCAAATAATACTTGCGCGTGGAGTAAATATAAGGACTGAAGAATATATCTGAAGAGGTGCGGTGCTAATGATTGAAAAATTAAGTTGAAGAATCCGCAGGCAGTCCTTTAAAAAGTCAGATAATTCATTATTATTATCCTCCTGCTGTAAAGTTAGTAAATTTATCTTATATATCATTACATAGATTTACCTGTAGAAGGGCTTGTAAACTTTTAATTAACTTAATGCTTTCTGGTGCATGCTGCTTTAGGAATTGAAAAAACTTCTCTGTAATTGCTAACTTGATTTCCTGCACCTTGGAGGTGATATACCCAATTTCGGCAGGCGTACTTGACTGCAGCAGGAATATGTTTAACCACCTTTTGGCTGTTAATGATAGAGCCTTCCAGGCCTAATGGTCGTAGATCACACATATCTTGCCGAAGATATTTCTTCATAATTCGCAGACAGTTATCCGCTATTCTCGCGTGACTTTGTGATTCATCAATCCAGAACAAGTTCTGTCCTTGCTTCCCGGGATCCACTAGAAAGTCACGGAAGGAGAGATGTAGCAACTTCACTGGAGACTCAGCTGATTGCGGGATGCTTAGGACTGAATGAATCTCATCTAATGTGACATCAATAGCGGGTTGAGGAATGTCAAGGAGCTCTGCTAGAGCAGACGTTGACAAAGGACTTGCGAGTAGCACGATTGAGCCAACAGTATCTCGAAATTGTTGCAGAATTTTCTTCTGATCCCGTGGGGAACGTCCAGCGATCATTTGATTAAGAACAGGCAAGTAAGTTGCGTCAAGTTTATCCTCTTGGCTTTTCGTCCGATAGTTAAGAACTTCGCGAAGTCGTTCGCCAGGATTTCCGCATTTGCGATCAGCGAGAAAGCGACACACAGTAGCAGCAAAAATAAAGAGCGGTATTGCCATCTTCACCAGATCATCAATACTAGATTGACAAGGCCAGTCTTTGTCTAGTTGTCGGTGTTCGTGCGCTGTTTTATTATACTGATCTCGGATTCTTCCTAACTCATGCTTTAGGAAAACTGATAAGTCGTGCTTGATTACAGGCTCGGATATTTCATGTAGAATAAAGTCCTGATATTCGCCCTTAATCTCAGAAAAGCCGAGACGAATTGGAAGCTCTGGTCGGCTAGTGACGAAGACTTTTAACCCTAAGCTTTTAGTACGGCCAAACTGGTGAATAATAAGTTTGACTTCATCCTCTGGATCGCACTCATCTAGGGCATCGATAACTATAACAAGAGATTCCGCTTTTCCAGCATTTAGTAAGACTGTAGATAGAGGCTGTAAGATAAGCTTGTCGAACTGCTCCTTTAGTCCCTTGTCGCTAATAGTGGGGTCGGCATCAAGCGTTCTTGATATAAAGAGCGATAGCGGGTTTCTTCGTTGCTAGTTGAATATTGTTGTGAAAAGCTTGGCTGAGCTCCCTCGGTCACCCTCCCCTCTTTTAAAGAAAAAGCTGGCGCCTAGATGGCCGGTACTAGCAAAAGACCCGCCGATAGTGCGAGAAATGGTTGACTTCCCAGTGCCCGCCATACCATTCAGCCAGAAAATCGGCTCAGTGTGCGAATTCTTAGCCCACTCCATTATTTGATCGAGGAGTTCGACTCGAGTATTTGACAAGCAGATTGAGTTCTGTTCTTCGGCACGGGAGTCGAAGGAGGCTCCCACGGCAATAGGGAGTCGGTCGAGTACTATTTTCTGGTCGATATCAAGCAGGATATTTCTGCGGTAGGCTTATCAGCTCATGTCGGCGGAGACGGATAGATATCGTCATTTAACCTACGTTTGATCCACTTGAAGAGCTAAAAGAATTGTCTTGTATATTGACCGAGGTCTTGGACGATCTTCTCGATGTCTTTGCTCTGGAATGGCCATTTCAGAGAGCGAAGGCCAAGCCGGCTCATTGCCTAGCGGGCTGTCCTTGGGTGAAGCTTGTCATGAAGTCCTTGTAGATGCGATTGACTATTAAGAATCGCGATGCGTAGCTGCTGAGAAGCCTTGAACTTCGCGCTATTCGGGCTTTCGAGTAGCTCTTGGATAGTCCTTCCATAGTGATCAGATGGGGTTGTTCTCTGTGTGCAGAGCATTCAGTGTAACATCAAGGCTTTCGGCCCAACTGCAGCGATCAAATTGGAGGGTCGGCAAGGCGGTGGGTTAGCTGCAGGTTTCCAGCCACGTAGCACCTCAGTGCTGGCGTTAGAAAACTTGCAATCATAATAGCAGTCCATCCCAGCTACCAATAGAGAACAAAGCGGGATAAATGATGATCTTGTACAAACAGTAGTCTTTTTTTTCTTTAGATCGTGACAATCTTATCTCCACGGTTTGGAAAAAAGGAGGAGCCAAAGTGATGACCTCTTAGCCCCTATATTAGCCAAAAAGGCACCCACGCCAGCTCGCCGTATCAAAACCACCATAGATCAAGCGTACCTAGATATTACTGGAGAAGTTGAAGGTTCAGATCAATGGGACTAGAGATAACCGATGATGGGCATTTCCGCGACCTTAACAGGCAGCTGGTATATCGACTAATGCATTTCGTCAGGCTGCTGCTTGCTAGAGGTCGACAAAATCTGTACCTTAGCCATGGTTAGGTGTAACTTGAGTACCATGCGCACATGAAGAGCAACCAGCACTGTGATTTACATGTCCGTGCGCTTTAGTTTTTAAAAGAGTTTACTTGGACAGGACGGCGGTTTCGCTCCTAACTGTAAATATGCATCCTCTACGATCAACAATCATGGAGGGAGGCGAGTGTGTTAGCGCAATTAAGAACAGGTATATCGAGACTGAATTCATACCTTTACCACATCAACGCAGCACCATCGGACAGATGCGACTGTGGGCAAGCAAGAGAGACTGTTGAGCACTTTCTGTTCCGGTGCCGAAAATGGATGAACTACCGCACAGGGATGCTTGAATGTACCTATACGCAGATGGGAAATATCTCTTTCTACCTTGGAGGAAAATCGCGTTCTGACGACCAAAAATGGATACCAAACTTGAGAGCTATTCGAGCGACGATCCGGTTTGCGTTGGCTACGGGCCGCCTGGATGTAAGCTAGCTAGGGAAATGAGTTTAAATGCATAATCCCCGCCCCACCTAACCCTCATCTCCACTTAACTCTAACGTTCACCCCGTGCCATACGCAGCGAACGCCGCTTCAGCCGCCGAAGATAGGACACTGAACACTTGGGGAATAGCCCCCAAGCTAGTTCGCTAATAACATTACGACACCACGGGAATCCGCAGACAGAGATATAACAAGCAGTGACACTTGACCGCCAAGCAGACTTAGTACTAGTTAAGAAAACAACAACTTAATTTGGGCAATTTGTGGAATAGCACATCATGGGCTTAAGGAAACAAGATCACAGATTGGGCAATGTACGACATCATAATATGGGCTTGAGGAGACTAGGACACAATTTAGGCAACTTCTGTATGTATTAGTAATCAGTGCCCTTTCGGCTCAAGTGCGTAATGAATTGTATTGTATTGTATTGTATTGTAAATATGCATGCACTTGAGTTAACCTTAAAGACCAGCCAAGGGCTGCGTTACCCATTGCTATAATATAAAATATCCGCTTTATTCTAGACAAAGTTCATCCAACCACTCCTTAACCCGACTCACAAATTGAGGAGCAATGCCTGGCAATACCCAACACGTAGCTAGCATCTTAGCGTCCACGGCTTGCGCCTCATACATCCGTCCAAGATGATAACCCTTATCAACGGTAATATAAGCATTACTGTTATCCTCTGCACGCTGTAACTAGCGCTAAAGTCCAGATTCGTGTGCATAACTCTAGCGGTATTTCAGCCTATAAACGTCACTGGGCCTACGAACTTTATACGTATGGGGAAATAGGCTCTATACGGTTATAACGGAGGTTCTCCCTTTGTTTGCCATCGAGAAATAATCCATAAATTAAAAAGAAAAAAACAGGGTCTCTTAACCCGGTTCATAGGAAAGCACACGATGTATATGTACCCGGGTTCTTCGCCTACAGGTATCTGGATTCAGCCAGTCAAAGAGTGTTTTTAGCTTCTTCTACTCACTCGTCATACTGGAGCAAAGAACGTCTTCAGCAGGATGAGAGTAACAACGACCAAGATTGCCAGCCCGGCTTCGACCAGCGTCGTCTTCTTTGCGGCCATGGTCGCGGCGCAATCATGCGCTCTTCCATCCTCGTACCGCTGGTCGTCGAGCGGGCCGCTTGCGAACCCAAAGTCGCCATGGGTCGCGCTCAAGGACTTCACCAATGTTGTTTACAACGGCAAGCATCTCGTGTATGGGTCAACACATGACAGTTCTAATTACGGCTCGATGAACTTCGGGCTCTTCAGCGACTGGTCGCAAATGGGTTCGGCGTCTCAAAATGGGATGAGCCAAGCCGCTGTGGCACCAACGCTCTTTTACTTCGCGCCAAAGAGTGTTTGGATCCTCGCCCATCAATGGGGTCCAACTGCATTTTCCTACCGGACCTCTAGCGATCCGACGAACGCAAATGGATGGTCCTCCCCACAGCCGCTTTTTACTGGAAGTATTTCGGACTCTGGTACAGGCCCAATTGACTAAACATTAATCGGCGATAGTTCCAATATGTATCTGTTCTTTGCAGGGGACAACGGTAAAATCTACAGGGCTAGTATGCCGATTGGAAACTTCCCTGGTAACTTCGGTAGCTCGTCAACGGTAATCATGAGTGACTCCACCAGCAACCTTTTCGAGGCGGTCCAAGTCTATACGCTCAAGGGGCTGAACAAGTATCTTATGATTGTCGAATGTATCGGTGCAAACGGGCGGTATTTCCGCTCTTTCACGGCTACAAGCCTGGGCGGTTCGTGGACAGCACAGGCCGCGACCGAGAGCAACCCCTTCGCCGGCAAGGCCAACAGCGGCGCTACCTGGACCAACGACATCAGCCACGGCGATCTGGCCCGATCCAACCCGGACCAGACCATGACCGTCGATCCCTGCAACCTCCAGCTACTCTACCAGGGACGCGACCCCAACTCCAACCCCAGCTACGACCTCTTGCCGTACCGGCCCGGTCTGCTTACGCTGCAGAACCCCGGTACCTCTACTGGCGGTGGTGGTGGGTCGATGTCTTCGTCCGCTACACTCGCGACCTCTACTGTCAAACCTACCACTACCTCTTCTGCACCACCTTCGGGATCGGGCGCTGCTCACTGGGTAAGTCTTGGCTTTGGGTTACCTTTCTCTGCCAGCTTCGGCTCGTCACGGACTGGGGTTGTCAAGGACATTCTCTCACACATGCCGTCCTGCCCCAAGCCTTGCTATCGGATGACTATTCCCTAATGCCCATATATCTTTCAGTGGCCTGCTGCTAACCATGTTCCGTGTTCAGGGTCAATGCGGCGGTATCGGCTGGACAGGTCCGACGGCCTGCCAGAGTCCGTACACATGCACTTATTCGAACCCCTACTATTCGCAGTGCTTATAAGCATCTCAGCCATGCTCTTCTTCTTCGCTGGACTTTCGACACCACCGTATTGACACCGCCGTATCGACAGAGTGCCGGGGGCTTGCTTATTTTTTAGACTTTATGAAAATCTATTTATGTATAAGTTCAGATCATGCTTTGAACTCTGCCAAAGCTGCTGGCGCAAATTGCTTGCCAGACCAGGTATTAGGGCTGTACATAGTTATAGGGTACTAAAGTAATTAACCTCCGATAAGTATATAAAGTAATTGCGGTGTCTTCCCTTATTAAGTGATTATAAAGGTACTTAGTATACTTTCCTAATAGTTAGTGCTTTGTTAATTGCTTTATAAATCAGGATTATAAGAAAGATCTGGCGGTAAGGGGTAATAGGTGCTAGTTAGCTGTCTGTGGATAAACCAAAGGGTTTATATTGGCATTAAGTCATAGTATTACCTAAGCATAATAAATAGTTATCGTTCTAAACTTAAGAGTTAGATACAGTGAAAGGCGAAATTAGCGTCGCACTTTGCTAAGTTAATTAAATAAGTAACGGGTGCAGCAAAAGTGGCTCCTTGCTAGCCGTTGTATAGCCAAGTACTGGCGCTGCGGGGCCTAACAGCGGCTAGTACTGGCTGTAAGACCCACTGATTCCTACCACCAGAGGCCGCGCTGCTGCCCGCATTGCTCTCTTTCCCTCTCTTCTCTTCAATCACCTATGTAGAGCGCGTTTCTTGGCTGGTTATAAAGTCATGGCTCCGCATATGTCTGCTGCCCAGCGCAGCTTGGTGAAAGTATTACTGAATAAGCAGTTTAATAAGAGAACTATTGCCACAGTCGCCGGCTGCAGTAAGCTTATTGGCAAGGTGGTGTTATTAAAAGGTGGGTTTACCAAGGATCAACAGATACCCATTTGTTCGATTTATTTATCGAACAATTGCTGCAGCACTGTGGCAGGTATCCAGAGCCTAAGTCAGTGCTGGTCATGGACAATGCATCATGGCACTTCTCCCCGAAGATGATGAAGATGTGCGCAGATGCAGGCGTTTTAGTGGAACCACTGTCACCTTATTCCCCGGATTTCGATCCGATTGAGGAATATTTCAGCGTACTTAAAAAGTTTTATCAGGAAGAGATGGCATAGAAATAGACAGTTCATTAGACGGGAGTTTAAAATGTACTTAGAGTGGTGTGTTGACGTTGTTGGGAGCAGCGCAAAGCTAGCAGAGGCTCACTTCCGTCATGCAAGAATCTACGTGGAACCACCACCAACTTAAGCATAATATATCACCGTAAAATTCGAAATGGGTGTCGCGGGTCTTCTTGGTTAAAGTATTGTTTTCATATCACAAATAATGAGTCAATTCTGGCTCATTATAGATCCAACATTCACAGTCACGTGCTTGTCACAAGTGGCAATATCTCTAGAAGATGCGAGGAAGTTCGTCTCGCACACGTACATGAATCCTATAAACTAACATAGTCTCCTACGACCTCCACTTTGCAGAGTTATTAAAAAAAGAGAGAGAAAGACGCGTTACCGTCACACTCAGACTTTATAACAGGGAATATGGCCCCGAATCCGACATCCTAAATACCACCACTCTCCCTGAACGACTGCCCAGAGCTATAGCTACGTCCGTTAATGGCACCTGTGGCGATGTAGAAGGTGGTGCATAATGCCATACGGCCGACGTGGAGAGCTGGTATTCAGGTGGAAGCCACAATATATTATGCTCATTCCAGGTGATCCAACAATTATCGGTGCTTAGGCCGTAGCTAACATAATTTGCCTTCTCAGCATCATCATTAGCAATGGGTCGGCGTTGATTCTGATCCTGAGCCAGATCTAAATCTGGAGACAGAACTTGAGCCACTATTGTAGATTGAGCTTCAATTTGATGGTCTACACCCAATTTTATAAGGCCGATGTCGGTATGCAGGTATGAGGCCATATCGTCGAAGGATATAGTGTGTATGACGGTGTTAACCTTTAGTGTTTGCCGCTCTTTGCCCGTTGTCGCATCCCAGATCTTGATGGTTTTATCGTCTGACCCCGAGGCGATGTAGCGGCCATCGGCTGAGAAGGCCACCGACCGGACAAAACCGCTATGGCCATTTAGCGTTTGCTGCTCTTCGCCTGTCGTCGTATCCCAGATCTTGATAGTCTCATCGCTTGACCCTGAGGCGACGTAGCGGCCATCGGCTGAGAAGGCCGCTGAGTAGACCGAACCGCTATGGCCATTTAGCGTTTGCAGCTCTTTGCCTGTCGTCGCATCCCAGACCTTAATAGTCTGACACTGTGACCCTGAGGCGACGTAGCGGCCATCGGCTGAGAAGGCCACCGAGAGGACCGAATAGATATGGCCCTTTAGCGTTTGCCGCTCTTCGCCTGTCGTCGTATCCCAGATCTTGATGGTGCCATCGGCTGACCCTGAGGCGACGTAGCGGCCATCGGCTGAGAAGGCCACCGAGAAGACGAAACAGCTATGGCCCTTTAGCGTTTGCTGCTCTTCGCCTGTCGTCGTATCCCAGATCTTGATGGTGCCATCGGCTGACCCTGAGGCGACGTAGCGGCCATCGGCTGAGAAGGCCACCGAGTCAACCGAACCGCTATGGCCATTTAGCGTTTGCTGCTCATTGCCTGTCGTCGCATCCCAGATCTTAATGGTCTCATCGCCTGACCCTGAGGCGACGTAGCGGCCATCGGCTGAGAAGGCCACCGAGAGGACCGAATCGCTATGGCCATTTAGCGTTTGCAGCTCATTGCCTGTCGTCGCATCCCAGATCTTAATGGTCCAGTCCTCCGACCCTGAGGCGATGTAGCGGCCATCGGCTGAGAAGGCCACCGACCAGACAAAACCGCTATGGCCATTTAGCGTTTGCTGCTCTTCGCCTGTCGTCGTATCCCAGATCTTGATAGTCGTATCCTGTGACCCTGAGGCGACGTAGCGGCCATCGGCTGAGAAGGCCACTGACAAGACCGAATCGCTATGGCGACTTAGCGTCTGTAAACAAGGGCTCCAATTATATTCCACTATAGGCTTGACCTTTAGCCATTTGGGTTCTTCCTCTTTAAATACTCTCCGTATTAAGCTGTTCAATGGGCTGAATATAAGCGCTGACGTATATACCTGGAGTGGACTATCCGCAATCACCGAGCTATTCTGCTGAATAAACCGTCGTGAGTCGTGCACAAGTTCTAGTAATTGGCGCTCGGATAACTGGCGGCCCAGTGATTTTTCCTTCATTAATCAGCTTCACTTCACTTATCATAGCGCTACCCCCTTACTCTCAGTAGATTCTCTAGCCTTATCATTAAAAGAATCCCTTCTTCTATATGTCCCATAAGGCCTAAAGCCTCAAGCCAGTACAGGAAGTACTTCCGAAGGAATAGGAAGACTGTCTAGTACTTATGGTCAACCTAGTCTTAAGATCGGCTATTACTATTATATATATAGCAGAAATGGTCGACCCAATGGACGCAGGAGTACTGTATAGCGGCTAGCGGATCTGGATTTAGAGCCTTAATATTGCTAATTAAGGTTCCAGGAGAGTATAAATTATAGATATTCCGTTGTAACGTGGCAGCCATAGCTTGTAATGACCGCGCAAAGATGATGCCATGGACGTTAGCTGAGCCAGAAGGGAAAATAGTAGGCGCTGCTTTGTCACTCAAGTAGTCTTTGGCCGACTGGTGGATAACATAGACCCGGCTGTCTCTCACAGTGAGAAATGAGCCACAAAATCCTATTGTCCTATCGATTGACTCAGCATCTGCAAGATTATCGTCTGGGGACTCGACAAGGGAGTTAAGTTCAGCCAGTGTAACAGGCTGATATACAAGTAACACCGTCGCAAGGATCTGGTAACAAAACTCAGCATCACTAATATCCTCTAAATCATGTATTTGCTCCAGCATCCTCTTATATAAAGAGTCAAGTCCAGGTGGAAACTTGTTCAACGTTCGGAGAGGACTCAATGGGATCCTCTCTAGGTTCTGACAGACTAAGGCTACCCAGAGGAAGGTATCATTAGAATTGGAGGACAAGTGGTGGTAAACAGCAGCTTTTGTTATAGTATTGTATTTCTTTTTCTGGGCTAACCGTTTGACTTAATGCTCGATATATGCGTTGACGGCTGCCGAGATGGACTTTTGGTTAAGCTCTAGACAGAGCCTCGTTTGCTGAGTAGCGGAATCAAGACGCTCCTCAATATCTGGCCAGTTGCGACTGGACACTATCCACTTAACGCAGGAAAAGAGGACGGACTTTGTATTAATAAAGTCGAGTAGCTTTGGTAGGTCGGTCACACATTCGTCAAGTGCGTCGATGACTATATATGTCCGCTCCAGGCTTGCAGCTTCTAGAATATTCGAGAAGATTCCCAATAATGCAGTCCATGCATTTACATCTTTAAAAATCGCTTCCCCCACATACTTATATTTTTTTTGTATGTGGGAGATGAGCAACGGCTGCTGCTCCACAATAAGGTAGATAAGGCCTCGCAGCACGGCCGTAGCGCTATTGATACGCTCGTCGGCGGCCTGACAGAAGAAGTAGGATAGCAGCGTATTGGCTTCCTGATCCTATAGTCTCGTTTCGGAGCTCAACTCATTCACAATGCCGCAGAGCAACATCGTCTTGCCTTTACCGGGATCGCCCTTAATCCAGAGCAGACGGCTGCGTTCGTCGTCGCGCCATTGTTGGAAATCGCTGTGCATAAGAATCCAGCGGTACGAATCTTTAAATAGGCCGCCCTTAGTGGCCTCAATGCGAGTTTTATCGTCGCGGGGGTCCGTTATACGTAAGTCCGTGAGGCATTTTATATCATTGGGCGAGTGATAATGAACATCACCTTGGTAGATTGTAGTATTATTGCCAAAGCCGTTGCCAGTAATTTCACGCGAGTACGTCGCCGTTAGATCCATCGGGATTAAAATGTTCCAAGAGACTAAACTTGACGACGCGAAACAAGATCTGCGACACAATCGACTACAAGATACCAGGAAGGAATTATAGGGCTAGAAGAAGGCGGGCTAGAAATCTTGGTGATGCAGCCTGATCATCGGGCAGCGATAGATTTTTATGGCTGGCACCCCATTTTGCCTAATGATACCCCTCATTTGCTACATACGTTTACAAGCACATACTAGAGACGTGGCGGCATGTGTAGCAACCTATCAGCTGGCTTCACGCGAATGCGTCGCCGCAATAGATGCTCTAGAATCATGGTGAATAATTAACTAAGGAAACTCGTGCCACCCATTTCGAACTTTACGGTAAACCATCGTTATGTACCTTATGGGTGTACAGATGGGATGAGCAAGAATCGGCTCTTTGTCCCTTGTTATGTTATTTTAGAGAGGTACATTGAGGTACATGTTAAGTGCTGCCTGTTGGCTTCTTGTGGACTAAAGCTGCCCCTCCTAAAATAATTAACTAAAAAGTTTAGGGACGCTAATTCCGCCTTTCACTGTAAAAATATATGGGATATTATTACAGTAAATATATACAGTATTAAAAATTAACAGTTATCTTACCTAACGATGTCCTCCCCTAGTGTAATTATTATAAAACCTAGATTGTTTATTAGACTCTATATATAAAACCCCTTGCTGTATTATTTTTATTTCTAGGTTAAACCCCTGCGATAAAAAGAGCTATTAGCTAATAGTCCACCTAATACAGGTATAGGAGAGACAGGAACTAGTCACAATGGGCTAGGGACGTTATGTTTTATACCTGCGAATAAATATAACCTAGGTACGGTAAAGGAGAATATACGTAAGTTATGAAGTGATAATATATTAAAAAAGAAAGCCAAAGAGGGCCTCTTACAGCTAATTTACGGCTTACAATACTTGAGATAGATATGTCCCCATCTGTGTACTATGGACGTAGGCGTCACCAATTAACGAGGTCGCCTTACCGGCAGCGCCCACGGAGTACCAAGGCGATCGCCAGACAAAAGGCACATTAGCTAACAATTAAGCAAGCAAGCACACCTTCCACTCTAGCGCTCAGTATAAAATCATCGTCCCTTATAGCTAATAGTAAATGTTTTTTTTTTTTTTTTTTTTCGCAGCGGAAACGATGGTAGGAGCCGATAGTATTGTTAAAACAGCATACAACTCCACCTTCTGCTCAAGCGTTCACCCATTCAATAACGGCAAGCCAGCCTTTTCTCGCTTCATTTTGAGCAATTTAGAAGGTGATAACCCCTCACAACGGTATTTTTTATGACTTTGACCTCCAGAGTGCGATGCATCATTCTCTAAAGGCACTGGGAATACCAATCATTCGAGTACTTACACGTGGTTCCCAACTGGCAGCATGTTGGCCCCGACCATCCAATACCGCCACATTGGCCGTATCTGGCCGAGCAGCTACCACCACCTGCTGTCGTTGTTGGAGTGGTGGAGGAAGTTGTGAAGGTTACCTTGGACGTCGTCGTTACACTGCTGCTGCTGCCACCGCCGCCGCCGCTCTGCCCTTTCAAGCCAGGCTGGGTGAAGAAACTCCAAGTTTCTCCGGGTGCCCACGATTGACTCTGGCCGGCGTCTTTGGGGTCTGGGACGTGATCACCGGAATGAGCAATCCACCAGACCGGGTAGCCGGGTCTGCAATCGTACGTTGTCTTGATGTGCGTGCCGGAGCCGCCGGCCGGCTCGGGAGCGTTCTTAGAGGCGCAGCCGTTGAGCTGAAGGAACTTGTCGCGCAGGTCTCGGCCACGACTGATGGGGAGAACGCTGTCGACCACGCCGTGGATGCCGAGGTACGGGATTGGCGTGGTACCGCCGTCGCATCCGCTGAGCTGAGCCCCAGCGATAACGGCTACGGCCTTGAAGACATCTAGGATAACGCGTTAGTTGAGCTTGTAGAGATCACTCTCACGTTTAGCTGTCATACTTGGACGGGAGCAAGCCAGCTCGAAGGTCATAGCGCCGCCATAACTCCATCCCGTGGAGAAGATCTGGTCTTTGTCGACACAGGCGTTGGAAGTGATATAATCCAGCATCTGGTCGGTGAATATGAGGTCCTCTCCTCCGCTATTTGCCCAGCCGTTATTCAGGCCCTGTGGCGCGACGAAGATAGCCGTCTCCCGTGCTAGATCCCGTAGGCCATAGTAGCCGGGGGCAACATTATTCATGGTTCCACCAAGCCAGTGGTACCCAAAAATGAGCTTGTAACCGGTGCTGGCATTGTAGTTGGCCGGAAGCTGCAGGATGTACTGCCGCGTCTTGCCGTTCACTGTCATGGATTTGGTGCCACTGCTGGTGCCTACAGCTTTGCCGCAGCCCGATGAGAGGGAAGCCACAGCCTCCTGCAAGCTGGCGGCAAGGAGGATTAGGGCTAGTTTTCCGCAAGAGAGCATCCTGACATATAACTTGGCGAGTCGCTGGGAAGCTAGCCCACTGACAGAGAACTTAGGCGTAGACTGTCGCAGTAGGGGGGAGGGATTATCCCTTTACATCAATCGGACCTTCATGAAACAATAAGAACAAGTTCTCCATGCTCTTCCATATACGCCTTCTACTGCATGTCACCAATGGTTTCGGAGACATCAAGCCATCCTCAATCGTCCAGCCACCTAGCCGCTGATTGATGGATACGACTGTCTGGCCGCTTGCAATTGGCGCGCGTAGACTACAGAGTCACCGCGCCCCCGCTCTGGAACCACTGTTCCCTCGTTGATCAGATAGCCGCTGGCCTCGGTCCTGTTCGCTGGGATAAAGCCGTGATACAACTCGCCTAATAGCAAATCAGCCGGCTGACCTAATTTCATAAGACACTTGCTATTCTTATTACAGAAAGGATTGTCAGTATAAATTATAGTATAAAAATTTGATTTGCACAAGAACCTATGTCCTCTGTCATTAATATATTGCACTAGCCGGGGCTGCGAAGATGCCTGTAAATAGAATAGTTGCCAAGGAATGACGAGGAATTCTGCTAAAGTCAGGCTGTAGCGGCTGATTTCTAATAAGCTTATTTGCTTCTAAATAACAGATTAGCCGCTACTGTTAAGTTTGGCTAAAGTTAGGCTGTGATGCAACTCGCCTGATAGCAAATTAGCCGGCTGTGACGAACCGGGTCCTATATGTTAGTATAGGGTATCTGTTTCTAAGGGACAAACCTTACAGTTCTAAGTTTATATTAGCAAAATAGTTAGGTTGGTAATAGGTAATGTAATAGTTATGTAGTTAGTAGAGTAGTAAATAAATTCTAATTTAATTACTATCTTAATAACTAGTTATTTAAGTTATTTAAATAAGTATAAAAAAATAAACTTATATATTTAGTTATAATTTCTAAATCAATAAGGATTAATATTAATTTATATTAATTTATTTTTCGTATTACAGCTAAGTCCAGGTTCAGCGTCCACTTAGTTAAAATAAACAACTTATTAGATCAGCCACTTTTAGCTAAAAATGACCAAAAGACAGTGTCATCTTGTTCACACTGTATACTGCCCCTAACGGACAAATCACAAGTTTCGCCAGTGGCAATTGGGTAAAAAACTTCAGGCTCCAGGCAATAAAAATATTATGTTTGTTAATATATATATATAACTACAAGCCTACCTCTTGCATTCCTATCGTCTTTATGTATACGCATTGAAACCTCAGATACTGGTTTGGAGTCGTTTTATTGACTTTCATATATAACTCTACTTTAGACGGGTGAGTCACGTGATTGAACTGAAACACTCAAGGGGTAATGGACGCGCGTCGTCTGAAGTCTTCGGAAAACTGGGGGCTCCCTAGAGGCGACTTGACTGTGAAGGATACATCCTCAGCCTTCTGGCTTATCTCGCCACATACTTCATGTCAACCATTGACACAGAAATACCTATATCTAGCACCAGTTTTTTCGATCCCAATTTTGAGCTTGATTATGGAACTCCACTGTCTGCGACATTTGACAGCCAGGGCTGGACCCTGGCTGAGCCGATTCGCAGAGCGAGGACAGAAGCACAGCAGGGTCCTGAAGCGAGTGCTTTAGAGTTTTCCTCTTTATGCTTCACTTATACAGTCGTTTGGAAATTACAGTTACGCAAAGGGAGAATGATGACGCTCACAAGTGATACAGTAGAAGACGTAAATGTTCCGTCTGGTATGTTTTGGAGCAATACTTTGAAGCCCGAACTTTTCGATGTCGTGGAAGAGAAAGCACCGGACCCACAGTACAAACCCGACGAGACAAGGATAACGATATCAACATCGAAGTGGTCCCAACGTGGTTTCCAAAAGCGCTTTAGTGGACGTAATATTGATTGGAATCTCGTGGAAAATAAGCTGCAGTCTTGGAGCAACCAGGGCAACAGTCTCACCGTTGAAATCTGGTTTATCTACAAAGAAATTCAGCTCGATACCACAAATAAAGTAGGTAAAACCGGCCGTGGTGCTACCAACAAACAGCTTGCCGCACGCGACAGCTCATAGCCCAACAAGAAGCCTCCGGCGTGCGCCCTGTCTGGAAGGACGTCTACGAAGTTTTTAAGTGCTCCAGTACCGTTTGCCCGAACCGGGGATTCTCCTGCTGGCGGGACCCAAGTGATAAGAAACATCAAATTAGATTCTGATACCATGGAGAAGCTCGTTGACTTTGCGGAGGAAGGCAATAGGCTTAAGACGCACGATGACGTTCCTGAGCCAATTCATGAGATAATGTATAGACATAGAGAAGAGGAAGAAACGCGCAGGCAATTAAAGCGGAAAGCACCTGATCCATTGCCAACCACGATGCACATCTGCTGTCCTGGTCGTCAAGATAAGGGCTGCGCGGACTCGGATGGAAACCCACAAAAAGTTGTTCGCCGGGCTGCCCCAGCTGGGCTGAAGTTCCCAATGCCCATGGATGAGGCTCCAAAAGCGTACTCTGATTGGCTCTGTAGCCAGGTGACCAATAATGCATGGCAAGCTGCCTATCGATTGGCATGCCAGATTACCATCGATAAGGGTTATCATCTTGAACGGATGTATGAGGCGCAGGCCGTGGATGCTAAGATGTTAGCTACATGTGGGGTATTGCCAAGCATTGCTCTCCAATTTGTGAGCCGGATTAAAGAGTGGTTGGATGATCTTTGTTCAGAGTAAATCAGATGTTTTCGTTAATAGAATGGGTTACTTCTTCTAAGCAGGCGGGCTTGGCGGGATACAGCCATTGGGAGGCGGGGTCTGGGCTAAACTCGGGCATAAAGGCAGCCTTGCACCGAGCGTAGTCCTAAAACCCCGCCCCCGCATTTGATGTCCCAGCATGCTCCCTCAATTTTGTTAAGGCGCCGGACATTCCAGGCAAAGGTTAACAGCTGTGCGACTACACTACCAACTAGCTCAAGCATTTAGCATATAATAATATTTTGTTGACTGTTTATCACCTTTTGCATCAACCTAACGTCCTACTTTGAATACTCAACATGGGAGGCAACGCACACCATGCAGCGCGAACCCGGGACTTCACCGTAAATCGGAAGTTCGAACCCAGCTCTCGTTATAGGGATGATATCTATCTGGATGACGTGGCAATCAGTACCTATGATGAGAGATGGACTTATGTGGCATGCGAAAACGACCGCCCTTGTAGTGACTGCGGCTCTCTTTCACCGCATTTAAATTGCATAATTATTGCAGTTGATGGCGCTTGCAAGGGGAATGGTAAGCCAGGGGCTAGGGCTTCAGTTGGAGTTTTCGTCGGCAACGAGTCCGAATACAACAAAAGCGTTCTTCTATCCGAGTCCAACGCAACAAACCAGGTCGCAGAGCTGCAGGCTGGCATCCTTGCACTTCACCAAGCCATGAAAATACGGGATATAGGATTAGACGGTGAAGAGCTTCACGAAGTGGTGATTAAGGCGGATTCCGAGTATCTGGTCAAAGGGATGACTGAGTGGATATTTAAATGGAAGGCTAATGGCTACCGAACCTCTAAGGGGACCCCAGTCACAAACTCGGCCCTATTTCAGAAGCTTGAGGAGCTTGTTGGCGATCTGAATGCGTCTGATGTTGAAGTCTTGTTTTGGCATGTTCCCCGGAGTCAGAACACGCGGGCAGATGAGCTAGCAAACAAAGCACTCTAACAATAACGAGATATACATATATACACCGCTCGAGGTATCTTTTCTTTCTTTCTTTTGGTATATGTATTTATTGACAGTCTACGACGTTTATTCGGAAGGATTCTCTATGTAAAATCCCGCATTGCGGAAATGTCCTTCTGCAATATTGCCTCTGTTGCTAAGTGCCTTGATACATGCCCTGACGTAGTCCGCAAAGCTCCTCTTCTTAAGGTCTGTATGATCTCTGTGTTTGGATTTAGCGACTGTCTTGAGTACACCAAAATGCTCCTCAATTGGATTCGTCCTGGGGGTGTATGGAGCCGTCATGAACAGTCGTACGCTAGCTTTTTTGCACATGTCTTCTATCTTGTCTGAAAAGTGAAACGAAGCATTGTCCATAATGATAACAGACTCCGGTTCCGGCCATTTTCCACAGTGCTGCAATAACTGCTCAATAAAGTCCTCAAATAATGCCTTATCTGTTGACCCAGTGAAGACGCTTGATAATTTTATACCTTTTAATGTATATGCCGAAAGAATTTGGACCCTATGCTCTCTCTGAAACTTAGCTTTCAAGATGGGGGTGATTCCTGCCTTAGCCCATCCTTTTGTTCGCAGCGCGTCCGGTGGGTTAATACCAGATTCATCAACGAAAACGCAATGGGGTGCTTTTACTCCAGCTATCTTCAATAAATACTGGTAAAAATGCCGCAGTTGGGGTAACTGTTGGAGGGCTACATGTCGCATCGTCTTCCATGTTATTTGACCCGCCTGCAACGCCCGAGTAATACAAGTCACAGATACCTTCTCACCGTATTTCTTGTAGAGGAACGTCGCCATCTCCTGCCGAGTCATATGTTGTTCTTTCGCAATCTGGATATACAGTGCATCTAGCATTAAAGGGGTTATCTTGGGATCCGGACCAGTACGCTTCGCTGGAGTGGTCGCGGTCCCATATCGAGTGTATGTCGATCGGATTCTACGTATGGCACGGGGAGTGACGATGCGGTCGGGACTGGATATGTCTTCTACTATTTTTTTGTTTGAATCTCCTCGGCGGATTTTGGCTAGGATTAGGTCGTGCATGTGTTTTTCAAGTCGAGGAGCCATGGCTTCAAACGGTTGTGGCCGTGGTGGAAAAGCCAGAACAGAAGCGAAGCCATTTGTGGACAAATGATTATATGGGCAGCATCGTGCTGCCTTGGGCATAAGTTTAGGTCAGCCAATTCCGGCTGTTATGGAAGGGGTTTTTAGAAGACAATGGTGCACTGTGCTTCAACCCCACCTGCCTAATTTAGGCAAATCCCTTGTATCTAGAATGCGGACGCTGAACCTGGACTTGGCTGTAATTAAAATTAATATTAATTTATATTAACTTAATACAATACTTACTGCATTCCTCTTGTTTCGATTATAGATTTAATTTTCATTTAGTGTAATATTTATTATACTTAGCGTAATTGCCCACTTAAGAACATTTGGATAATTTAGTATACACTTAGTGTAATTGTCTACTTAAGAACATTTGGATAATTTAGCATACACTGAGTATGCTCTTAATGAAATAGGTACAGTTAGGAGCGAAATAGCCGTCCTGTGTAAAACACACAGTCTTTTGTAATTTTAAGCACGGACATGTTCATTACAGTGTAAAAATCAATCTTTACGCACGTGGTACTTGTCGCAGTACAAGCTCCAGAAACAATGATGAAACCGGAAGTAGATTATTCCGTGGCGAAATCTGTACCTGAGGCAGTAATGGGCCAACGAAAGTTGGTAGACCTGCAGTCTCTCTGGAAACAACACTGTTGTAATGGCACTGAATCTTGCTCTTAGCCAACAATATTTGATAGATAATGCAATCATCTCGAAGCTGGAGGGTGGCGATGCGCCTACCGACGAAAACCTAGCCAGGATAAGCTCTTCGACTGCCCGCACGGTACGCCGCCGCCGATCGAACCGAGTTCGCTTTAGAACAACGAAAGCGCCATCGAACAGCGTCGGCCGGCCCAGAACTATTACCCCTAATATACTGGCTGCCTTGTGCGATAAACTTATAGATTCTCCATATATACGTTTAAAGGATATAGTTACTTTTCTCCGCAAGGAGTTTAATACCGATGTGACTCGTTTTAGCGTAAGTAGAGCCTTAAAAAGCGTAGATTATACGAAGAAAACCACAAGAAATATTGCCAAGGAGCGTAACCCAGACTTAAGAGCCGACCATATATACGAAAGAGCGTTCTTTAACTCCTGCCAGTTGATTTATATTAATGAGAGTAGATGTGATAAGAGTATTAGTATTAAGAATAAGGGATAGTCCAAGAAAGGCATTACTCCAGTACAAATTAAGCGATTACACCGTGGCCAGAGGTACCAGATCCTCCCTGCATACACCCAAGATGGAATTATATATTTTGAGATATTTGAAGGCTCGACTGATGGCGAGAAATTCGAGGAATTTCTTGAGCGGCTTCTACCCTACTGTAGCAAGTGGCCTGAGCCGAGATCCGTTTTAATCATTGATAATGCCTCCATCCATCACTCAGAAAGGGTTCAGCAGCTCTGTGAGGACGCAGGAGTAGTGCTACTCTATCTGCCACCATACTCACCTGATCTTAATCCGATTGAAGACTTCTTTGGTGAGCTGAAGAGGTACATTCAGGAGGTGTGGGATGAATTTGAGGAATTGGTAAAAAACGACTTCGCAGCTTTTCTCGGGGAAGCCGTTCGTGTTGTAGGAAAGAGAAAGGAAAGCGCCAAAGGTCACTTTAAGCACGCTGGGATTACTATTGAGGCAACTCTAAATTCGAAGTACTCTTAATTGTTATTACTATGTAATGCGCCTGCTAGCATAAATACTAAATAAAATCCATTCATTTCAAGGCTAAGAATATCAATTGTAGTCGAGAAAGAGTTTTAGCTGGCTTCATTCGCATGTAAACCAGCACATAGCAATATAAACAGCTTCAGACCCTTCCGCAACATTCACGTCACCAATGACGTATGCATCTTCTGCTCGCTATAGGGTAGGCCGTTGATGGTTCGTCGGACTCTGTGGATATTTCCACCATTTTAAATTGTTTTTGCGGAGGGGTTGAGGGAGACGCCCACCTGCAGCCAGTAGTATATGAATATGCCAACCCTGTCATCATTCTGCAACCTTAAACGCCGAAAATCGCTAATATGTCCTCACGCCTAGAATGGACGTATAATACGTGCCTAGGCTGTGATGCCCTGACAGACGGTGCAGCCTACTGCTCAGAATCCTGTCGATTGTCGGAAGATAATAAAGCAATGGAGAGGGTTCATGACCTGAGCTTGACTTCCACAAGGCCCGAGACGTCTTCGACTGCCAGCCCGAGAAGGACGATTTCAGCCTTGGCTGAGCGAGAATTGAGAACGTATATGTCATTGGATCAGTCGAAGATGCAGAGGAGCGCATCGCGTTAATATATCGCTAGAGGTATCTAAGACTGTACAGGTTCGTTGGAAAGTTCATATACTAAAAGAACATTCGCAGCAGCTGAGAATATCAGTGCGAAGCAGGAGGGTTTAATTACGGATCTGCGGGCAGGTTCTATGAGACTCTGTATATCAGGCTCTTGAATAGATAATCGTAAGAGGATTAAAAGCACACCAACTCACGCTCGAGAGTGTTAAAGATCCAGTCACTCGCCAAGCAACGATAATTGGGTACCCCCGAAAAACGACTTCACTGCCGGCTGGCTGGGGGTCGCATCGAGGTGAATTATTGTAAATGCTTATTGAACCCTCATGCACGACGGCCTTATGTAGCTTTTGCAGAAGAAAGGATCTCCTACTCAAACAGAAAATAATTGCTATCGGCTGAAGTGCGTAGTCGGACTGTGACTTGATGGTATTTGTACAGCTTGTCAAGCGATTGACATAGCGGATACTGGACTGTGGCGCATAACAGGCGCCTCCAACACAAGAAAGCTCACCCATGGTTGGTCGAATGACCCCGCAGGCTTGTTGCACACGACCTGGCTTAATACATACACCTGCTGACTAGACCTATACCTATTGCGAACTTGAGCTGTAAAACCACAACGATAAATAAGTATGGCGCGAATGATGTTTCCGGTAAGACTAATCTTTGACCAAAGCGATCAAGTGTCTGATTCTGATTAGCGGTGGACTACTCGGATTGTCATCTTGCATATTGCTAGACTACAGCACTTCCTCCGCTCTATCGGCGCTGAAAGAAAGAGCCATAGGCCAACGAAGCAGAGTGACTTGCAATCACTTCCGAAGGGCAATATAACCCCGAAAACAGCAGGCAGGAGAAGTACAAGGCCATACAATCGGGGCTTCCAGCAACACCTGATCGATTACGGCATATTACCTCATGCTTACGAGTTCCCAGACGGTCGACTGCCGTCAGGGCCTGAGAATAAGGATGATATACTTCGAGCTCTGGCCCAACCCAGAGCATCGCTGTCTCCGTTCCATTTCTCAAGCCATGACTTCCGCAAGTTCCAACGAGCAGAAGCGCAAGCAATGAAGGAGAGAGACATTACGACAAGCGTCGTCCTTATTATTAAAGGAAATATTGGAGATAAAAAGTGCGTCTCCGGCGAGATTCCATTTGTAAATCTTAACCATCTAACGGACAGTACACTTATGCCAGGCAGCCCAGATATATATTATAGTGCGCGCCCAGAACAGCTCCACCCGCAAATTCGCAAGGTATTACAGGGTTGTGTTATCCCCTCGACTTAGAATAACCTCCCTATTGCGCTGAATTTTTTCGTAGAAATAAAGGGGAAAGACGGGTCTGCAGCTATAGCTCAACGTCAGCTATTTTACGATATAGCCCTTAGAGAAAGAGGCCAACAGGCTCTTCAATCGCATAACCCTTTTTATTCTTTATACGATAATAAAGCTTATACTCTCGGTTGCATATATGTGGATGGATAATTGAAAATCTTCGCCTGCTATCCAATTCCATCCCTATTGCCTGGTGGGCAAACAGGCTTTGTCATAACACAGCTTAAAGCTTTTGCTCTAAGCAACGATGTCGATACTTTTCGGCAAGGAGCCGCAGTATATCGTAATGGTAGGGACTGGGCAATGAAGCAAAGAAATGACGCAATTAAGCAAGCAAATGAGAGAGTAAGCTGGGATGAAGTCATTACGTTTTGTCCAGCCTATATGTTGCTGCGGCTCAAGCGCTTTTGGTCCACAGTTGCATCGGAATTGCGGCGGAGGGATTGACATCTTGGGATATAGCTGGGCATGCCGAAAAGACCCTGTGTAACAGCATGATGATAAATAATGACATTTCCCGCCGTGCGTGGCGGAATATATGCGGCAGAAAAAGTCCAATTCGCAAAAAAAATTCCAATTCGCAAAAAAAGTCCAATTCGCAGCCTCCCGACTTAAAGGAATGACTTTAGAATGGTTCATACTTATTTAAAAAATCCCTTCCAGAGCTGCTACCAAAAGGAGTCAGAAAATCTTCAATGACTACAATAAATACGTCCAAAGATTGAAGATGGCCTGTGAGGATATTAGAAATCCGTATGCCGGAAAACATCCTGGTTAGAATGACCCAATATCTTAGTAGGATGTTAAGCCGCTATTCATATCACCCAAGGTGACAAAAATATCATGGAGACTAACCTCATGCTCTGGTGGGTGCTGAAATATTGTGACTCCCTGACGTCACTAGCAGGGAGGTCGACGACCCCGCACAAATTTCTCCACACAAGGTATTACTGACTGTATGTGCAACGCTTCTTGTGCTCAACCCAATGTATTTCTAGCAATATAGTCGTGACATTTTACGTCGTATGTCAATTCTTCGTATTTTATTCAAAGCTATAGATGTCCCTGATATTTCCGGCAGTACGAGAATCCATCGTCTTTATCCTAAGGTCACAATGCTGCTCGCTCTCGCGCTTATCAGCCTTGTTGCCGTCGTGCTGGTGCTTGCCTTCGTACCTTCCTCTATTGTTCGTCAGCAAACAAAGGGCCAAATTCCTGTTTCTGTGAACTACTTTTTTACACGCAAGTGTAACAAGTCATGTAAGTTGCTCGAATGCACATCTTGAACGCTTTAATTTGTTGTCATGAGTGAGGACATGCCGCAGGAGCCCTGCTTCTTGGTAATCTAAGCCGCCACCGTGTGGGATTTTAGTCGGAACTCTTCACACACGTTTGTGTCTAGCTTAGAAATCCGCTAATTCGACCTATTAAGGCGGCTTCTGCTTTCACACAGCAAAGACTTCGCACATGGAAGACATCTCTCGTGCAAAGCGGGGACTTCAACTGTTACAACGGGCTGGCATGAAGAAGATTAACTTCGCAGGCGGAGAGCCCTTCCTTTACCCAAAATTTTTGGGCGAACTGGTTGACTTCTGTAAGGAGGACCTACACTTGGAGTCTGTATCCATTATCACCAATGGAAGCCTTGTTAGAGAGGAGTGGGTTCGTAAGCATGCCAAGAATATTGACATCTTAGCATGTTCATGCGACTCTTTTGATGAGAACATGAATATCGAGATTGGCCGTGGGACGGGAAACCAAGTTGAAATTCTGTACCGGATTGCCAAGTGGTGCCGCAAGAACGAGATTAAGTTCAAGTTGAATACCGTGGTTACTCGTCTTAACTATGAGGAGGATATGAATGAGCACATCGATACTCTACAACCTTTCCGGTGGAAAGTCTTTCAGGTGCTAATCGTGGAGGGCGAGGTAAGTTGATATTTTGATTGCTATCAACTTTCAGAAGGTATCTTTCTTAGCCAAGCATAATTGCTAAGACAAGAGATAGAACGACTCGGAGAAAACGCTGCGTGACGCTCGAAGGTTTACCATTTCGGATAAGCAGTTCGAAGTTTTCTGCAGCAAGCACAGGCATCACAAATCATTCGTCGCAGAGCCCAACCGTCTCATGGCCTCGTCGTATCTACTAGTAGATGAATACATGCGATTCATCGACAAGGACGGTAATAAACTCACTAAATCCATTCTGGATGTTGGAGTTGAGGCGGCCATGAAGGAGATCAAGTGGGATGTGGATGCTTTCCAGGAACGGGGAGGCGTATATGAATGGACTAAGGAAAACGAGCAAGTGGAAGCTTGCTCTACGGGCATGAGCGAAAAGTTAGTTTGGTAAGGACGCAGTTATTGTTCTGCACATTGACCGTAAAATTCGAAAGGGATTGTGGACTTTGCTCGTTAAGGCTTTAGTAACGTCCATTTAATCCTTTGTAGGTCTATTGTATTATACATACCAGCTCGTAATCTATAGTACTGAAGCAACCTTTGAAACCTCTACATACCATTATTATGATCACAGATTATACTTAGACTAGGTGTTCACCTATTAGTCACCGTACCTAGCCCACACTGCCATGCAATTTTGTTCCCTCGTTGGCTTAATTCTTGTTAGGTTTAGGCTTATGACACTCACAGACCCCACCTGCAATACAGGCACATTACGGCAGCACATTGTTTTCCTTGCTTACAGTTAATTTAAGATTCAATACACAGTCTATTTTCCATACAGTTAGGAGCGAAATAGCCGTCCTATAGAAATCAACTCTCTGGCGCACGAAGATCCTTGCTACCCATTGTACGGCCGGCTACGGGCGCCGCGGGGCCCAGCAGCGGCCAGTACTAGCTGTAAGACCCGCTATATTCTAATTCCTACCTCTAGAGGCCGCGCTGCTGACCTCATTGCTCAACTGTCCCTCTCCTCTCTTCAATCACCTATGTATCCACACCTATGTATCCACTATATAAGTGGTAAAATAGTGCTCATGTTGTCAACTCGTGTGTATTTTCATTTTGCGGTCCCTATTTTTTCGCACCGCCTGGCTGTAATAGTATCAATTTGCATAGTTAAGATTTCTCCAGCCGGGCGAGGCGGTGGCTCGTCGAAATCGTTATCTTCAGCGTGAATCCAGTAACTGTTAAATTCACGTACTCGGACAATGCCCTTTATCGGAATTGCTCTTCCATAATCATCAAGGAGATCACACGGGGCGTATTCGCTTCGTGCTGTCGGGTGTTTTGCTAACCGCATCGCATTTCCTAGATACAGCTGCCCTCCAATGTTGATAACTGTGACGGTTGGTGTATCAACTACTCTTTGGTTGTGTAACTGATAGTCAACCAAGACAACAAATCTTGCCGACGCCTGCTTGCGAGCCGTCAATTCTAAGATGAAGGTATAACCTCGTTGATTAAATTTCACATTTCGTGAAAATCCACCAAGAATGGCAGGAAAATGCCGATTTCCAGTCTGTGTTTGGACTGGGTATGTAAGTGTCGTAGAATAACTCTCCCACACCCTCGGGCCAAGGCTAAATCCATCGCGCTTGAAGTTGATATCCAGAGCTTTAACTTTTCTGATGAAACAAACTAGTTCTGGCACCGCCTTTTCGACAAAAATTGACCTGATCCAAACAGGATCTGAGAACCTGACGCACTCATTCTCTGCAGTTGATCGAGAGGGAGCCGTTCTGGAGAACATTAAAGGGATAATTAAATATGTCCGGTTTCTTGAGAGTTGGCCTTTGTGGTCTGTCAGAAGAGCGTATCCGATTGCGTCATCGATTGGATCTCTCCAGATCCTTAATAACGTTTGCAGGCCTTGTGGCGTCAATGTAGAAGTGAGGTTCACAAATGAAAGCCTTCGCTTCTTTACTGGGCGTACCAAACTTGGATACTTTTGGAAATTGGCTGGCGAAGTAGCTAGGCCATTAGATGTAAAGCTTGTGTCAGTATCTATACAGCCCCACGCTAGTATAGAGGCATCATCATTTACTTTAAGTATTTCCTCTTGGAGGCGCTGAAATGCTCGCTCTCCTTGCCCATATAACATCGGCAGGTCAACCTCAAAAAGGCCGAGTAGCGAGTAGGCACGATCCTCAACTCGAGTAGTCTGTCGATTCGCGGCCCAAGCCATAACGCGTGCCACTCGGGGTGTCTTAGAATTCGTTTCTTTAAGTAAGTTTTGGACATCAATGCCCGTCACTTCGTTGATGCTCTTATTCAAATCTCTGGCCGTGCCAAACTTCTTCCAATTCCCATCAACAAATATGACATTCTTTGGGGCGATCAGCTCTTGAAGCGTCCAACCGCGAGTGAACCATTTAGAATTCTTAAATGACTCGAGGTATGACGCCTTAGACAATGATTTGTCTCGCCAATCAACGGGGTGATTAGGGGTAGGCATATCCGAGAGGTAGGCATAACAGTCTCCCGATTTCTCATACCATTGGTACATTGAGTTAATGGCTTCTTGAAGTTCAGCGCTGCTGGATTTATCGATGCAACAGGTGTCAACCCATACATATCTATAGCCATCCCTCAACGCCAGCTTACGGAATTGGACAATTTTGCGGAAGCCTTGCTTGTTCTCATGCTTCTTTGTGTCACGCATGTCTTGGTAAGAGATCTCGTCGGATTCCCATCTATGCGATAGGATTGCATATTGTGGGATATCATTGCCATAGAACTCGAAGAATTGGAGATTTTCAGTGCTCAGTAGACGCATCTTCGCGATGATGGGCGGAGATGTACTGAAACTAACAGACGTTTGGTCCGAACTTTCGGCTGAATTTTGATGACGCGCCAGCATCCAAATATTTAACGGCCCAGAGAAAAAAAAAGATGGTTTATAGATTTCGCGCCCGATCCCACGGTGGAACTATTAGGCGGACACGATGGAAGCGATGCAAGAGATGAAGAAGCAAACCAGTGAACAAGCGAGGAGCAAAAAGGGATCCTACGCATTGGAGAGTGAGCTTAGAACAAAGGCGCGTCGTCAAGAGGTGGTGAGTTAGTAGCACCATCCTAGAGCGGGGCACTAAGGAATCGTGGCGCCTTTAGGGTGGATCCCTCTAAGCATCGCCGTCGAAGTGGGACGGTTTGTGAAGGAGCACAGCCTCCAGGCAACGTCAAGAATCAGCGGCCAACCGTCATCAATATCGGGTTAGGGAATCAAGCTGCGCCCCACGCTAGGCTTTGTGTAAGGTACTGCGCAAGGCTCACTTTGTCTCTTTCCCTAAAACAAGAGAGCCTGTGGCGTAGCTTCAGCGTGCGAGGATGAACCTGCCTGAGGTGCTTGGCTATTGGCTGGACTGTGTTCGCTTCAGCGGGCTGCATAGCACCTAGAACATGTAACTAGACTGGGATATTTTTGTATTCATTGGACCAGTCTGCACTGTCTACAAGAGCATAAGCAATCAAATTACAATATACTTGATAGTACCTTCTAGTACTTCGGCTTAGATACTAATACCATAACACAGCCAGTATATACAGGTAGTTTTAAAGTACTGATGGTTCGTGCTTAGAAATTTTCAGAGTACGTAAGCAGGACGCCCATTTTTCGCTCCTAACTCTATCAACTCCGCCCCTCCATCAGCACCTTGACCAGCCTTGTCCCTCTTTTAATTATATTGCTAAGGTACGCCATGGCTTCTGGTACTCCCTGGAACTTTCGGAGATCTCGACCCCTGATTCAAGCAATATTTACTTCGTTTCCGACGACTCTGCACCACTATAGCCCTAGTCGGAACCTCGCGGAACACAACTACTACCGTTCAGCGCACGCTTTTCCCCGTGACCACGAGGTTGTTGTGTATAAGGATGGCTTAGTGTATCCAGCCGTAAATGGCAACAATTGTACTCGTACGTTTACCCTTTATTAGATGCAAACCGCTGACCGGTATGGTCAGCAACAAACGGGGCAGTCATGTATACCGACTTTGTCATGCAAAAATTTGCCCGCGCGTGGATTGAGATGGATATTTCTGGTAAGGAAAGAAGCTGCAAAACAGGGAAACAATACATCTACACTAACCCAGAAGGTAAATCATTTACCCATGCCCGCACAGAGTGCGGATATTGACAAAATACAAACCAGGAACTCCAATTCCCAGTCACCTAATTCTGATCCAAGAGTGGGTCAACTCCAGATTTTCACTTCAGCCAGCACATGGCATACCTCTCACAGGTCGCAATGTTCATTCACACAAAATCGACGCTGGAGCTAACCTCATCTTGGATTTAAACCAAGCGTTGGGCGAGTTCTATAACAAGCACGCCACCAGGATGAAAGTTCGCAAGTGGATTAAATCGAAACCGTGCCAAAAAGACCTCGAAGGAGAAGCTGAGAAGAAGTGGATGAAAAGGTGGATGGGAATAAGAAACATCAGGCAAGGTCGCTGAAGGGGTTCATATATAAGTGACCAGAAATGCGGTAAAAAATGTTCCTTATTCAAGGGGACCTTGTAGTGTCACATCGTATTCTCTATGATTTGCCTGGAGAGGTGCTGCATCGCGCCCAGAAAGAGCTAGGAGGCAGCAACCCTGACCCTGATGAACCATCAAAGTACAATAGCTTTTCAGCACGGATGGCTCGCATTGCCTTCCCGGTAATACCACGTTCTCTTCGATCAAGAGGGACACGACGCGGCGGTTCCTACGACGGCTCCTCCAATTGGGACCATTGTGATTATTGCAGATTGAAGTTTTTGTTTTAGCCCAAGTGTTCTGGTTATTACTGAATTGATTTGAAGCTAATTGCGTGCTTCCGTTATAGCTAAAAGCACCATACCAGAAGCGGGGTCGGTTGTTGATTGCGGGCCAACTAGTGCGGGGTAATCACTGCGAATAGTTCTGAATGCTGTAGACATATCCAGGCTTCGCACACGCCAGAGCAAGCCGCCACATTCATCACTTCTTCCCTACGTAGCATCTAATCCATTTATATTGGTCTCTTTCAAGAACCCATCATTACATTTAGTTATCCTTAAAATCTTGATTGGGCGGTGTGCATTGTCCACCATCGTCCACTATTGTCGGCCTACTGTTCCGAAAGGTATGAAGTAATTCATTCGGTACCTGGTAGCACCAGTGCCTCTCTCACTAGCCCCATGAGCCACACGATGAGTCCATCAGACATAAATAAATTATCTAACGATAGAGGGAGATTCATTTCGCCTTCGATAGTACGTAAGGTCGCTCTCAGTTAACTTAGCCAACAATGAACAGTTGAGTCAGTCGTTACAGGGTCGTTGCTGATTAAGAAAAATCTCAACATCGCGGACAACTCGTCGCGCTGGACCCTCCATTATCCCATGGTCTGTTAGGAATTGGTACACACCGTCTTGATCATCATGTATCAGTTCAAGATCAAGTCCCCTGCCTAATGCTAGCTCGCAAGCTCGGTTATACTCTTCCTTTAGCGCCTGTCTTCTGACCCGTGAACTTTGCTATGCAAAGTATTCCTCCGCTACATCGTCTCGCATTCCTAGGCCTTCAAGAGCACAACGCAAAGATACCGTTTCAGGCGTAGGCGTCACTCTAGAAGTGGTTAAGGTTGTGTCAGGTTGACCAGGTATAATATTGTGGATATGTATGGCAGGAAGGCCAGTGGCATAAGAGCCTGAATTGGCTCGCTTTCGCTTCCTAGATGACTGCTGTTGCTCCTTAGCATATAACTCGTTGCGAATTTCTTTAGGCATATCCTCATGTCTGTTTATATCCTCGCCTTTTTGCACTTGCTTAACGAGATTTCTTAGTTGATGCCCCATAAGTTTGAAGTGCTTTTTACTAGTAGGGTCTTGCCAGCAATAAGGACCTCGGTCACAGGGAGGCCCCGGGCAGCTAAAAATAGCAAAAACATGCTCCCAAGCGGCAGTGCGGCCTAAAACAGCCCTTTCAGCATCACGTCGAGCTTGCCTCTCTGTAAGCTGGCCAATAGTAGAGCCCTGTCCAGCAGGACCGGCTGTTTTGGTCTCTTTGTAGTTGAAAGTGACCTTTATTATTAACTTTCTTCTATTGTGCGTGAGGTGGCTCTATGTTTGCAACTGCCTCTCCACAACTAGCCAGTCGACTTTTATCTTATCGAATTGCTTCGTTATATTCCGCTCGGAGCGCTCGGTAACGGATATAACTATCGTAGTTGCATCAGCTGCGTATTGCTTGTTTACTTGGGTTTTCTGAACTAGCTTATCCAGCCTTGATATAAGAGTCTTATTCCAAAAATCACCTGGCGCTAACACGAGGTCCTGCTTGGTTTGTTTTGCAACTTGTCTATTGTTCACGGTTAACTTTCACTTAAGCTTATAATGTATGTACTGCTGTTTGTTATATTGCAGGCGGTTTGGGTTCTAGTTAGTTAACGGGATGAATAGTAACGATCCCCGAGATGGTCGGTTGTTACACCCCTGGCTTGATAAAGATGGGCTTCGCCTGCGCGCGGGAGTCGGAATATTGCAAAGCTGAGATGGTATCTTATTGTTAGTAAAACATTTATTAATGCAGTCGTCGTCACTCATAGTTTGTAATGAAGAGGAGGAGACGCCAGGAACCGATTAAGCTACGTTTGCGTTGGGGCCCATTAGCAGAGAAGGCGTAGCCCCACTCGGTAATCCTGTAATTTTGCACCATGTACCGAGATGAAAGGACGTTATGTACTCATTGGCTTCGTCTGCACTGTCTACTTGAATTGAAAATTGGCGGATCGTAATGTACTTTGCGGTACTTGAAAGTATTTTTTTTTAATCATATGACAAAGGAAGCATAGCCTGTAGGTTGGAGTAGTTAACTAGTACTGATGGTCCGTGCTTCTAGATTCTCAGAGTTGTGGACAGGACACCCATTTCGCTCCTAACTGGGGAATAAGCTTTAGATTGGGAGCGAAGAAGTGGTGCAACGTTCGAAGCTGACAAGACGGCAATTATCCATTTTACTGAATGCAAATAAGCTAAGTAATGAACCCTTCACGATTAAGGGGCGAGATGTTTACCCTAAAGATCACGTCAAGATTCTGGGTCTAATTATGGATACCCGACTCAAATACAAGCAACACATCGCCAGAGCAGCGTCGAAAGGCCTGGAAGCAGCATTAGAATTAACGAGACTCAGAGGCCTACCCACCGCAACTGCCCGACAGTTGTTTTCCGCCACGGTAGCCCCAATAGTAGATTATGCCTCAAATATCTGGATGCACGCCTACAGGTATAGAAATACAGCCCCTATTAACCGTGTTCAAAGAATAGGAGCGCAGGCGATTGTCGGGACATTTCTCACTGTAGCGACAAGCATTGCAGAAATAGAGGCATCGATACCCACCGCACTGGAGCGCTTCTGGAAACGAGCAATAAAGCTCTGGGTTGATATTCATACTCTACCTAAAACAAACCCCCTTCATAGGATAACATCACGAGTGCGGAAATTTTACCGGAGCTATCGGTCGCCGTTTCACCAAGTTGCATACAGACTTAAAGACATGCCGCTAGAGGAACTGGAATCCATACAGCCATTTGCTCTGAAGCCGTGGGAGAAACGAGTCCAAGCCTTTAACTATGAAAATGCAACCAAACAACCAGAGGCGGAATGGGACATTCGTGTAGCCGTGAGCAGCTCCGCATGCAACGACGTAGTAGGGATCGGTGGAGTTGTCCGTGGCACACCATTTATCGATGGGGACGCAACAAGTGAGGAGTTCTCCTTCACTCTAGGTCTCAGAACCGAGCAGAACCCGTATTCCGGAGAACTAGCAGCAATGTCGCATGCGTTAAATCTCCTACCGAATGTCAGTCACCGCCGTATAGCACTCCTAACCACTAATAAAGCAGTCGCCCTTAGCCTCCGGAATCCCCGGCAGCAGTCCGGTCAAGTATATATCCGCTCCATCTATAAAAGCTTTGCCAAGCTATGGCGGAACGGAAATGGTTTATTAGTATTCTGGGTTCCTAGCTCCGACGAAAACGAGCTTCTGCAGTTAGCCAAGCGAGAGGCAAGACAGGCAACCAAGGAAGGGGCTACTCCAACGAAAAGATTTCCTAGAATGCAATCCACTACCCTAAACTTGGAAAAGAAGAAACTTACTAGCGAAAGGCACTTTCCGGATGGGGTGGGCAAACATTCAAAAAGAGTGGATGCGGCCCTTCCAGGTCAGCATACTCGACAGCTATACGATAACAGACCATGGATAGAACGCAACGTCTTAGCCCAGATGAGAACAGACAGGACGAGACTTAATAACTCAATGTATCGAATACACGCCGCAACATCAAGGCAGTGTGCCTGTGGGCATGAGCCAGAGACAGTAGCTCATTTTCTATTTCGATGCACACAATGGGAACAACACCGAACAAAGATGCACCAATGCACTGAAACTAACCGAGGAAATCTTTCATTCTTTTTAGGAGGAAAGTCACCGTTAGATGGACCAGATTGGCAACCAAATTTGAAGGCAGTGCAAGCAACTATCAGCTTTGCACTAGCTACGGGACGTCTGGAAAATAAGCAACACATATAGCCTACATCGCCCACCCATCCATTACTAACTCACCGGCTAATTCTCATTGTCAACTCGTGCTATAGACAGCAGACGCCGCTTCAGCTGCCGTAGATAGGATCCTGAACACTTGGGGAATAAGCTCTAAGCTAGCCCGCTGTGAAGAATGATAAAACACGAGAAACCGGAGCGAAGCAAGAGAACAGATTGTAAGAGCAGAAACTGGATGACAAGGATTCATGGGCTTCCATGAGACAAAAGCTACGCTTCAGAATGTACACGTGCCATAGGTTCATAGTTGCCCTTTTGGACTTTCCACCGGGCGTAATAAATGAATGAATGAATGAATGAATGTACTACCCAGCGTTCTTAATAATCTTCGCAATAGTGACGGCAGCAGCGTTAAAGGTATTATCAGCAGCTGCAGCCGGGTATCTTCTTCTTCCTCCTCCTCCTTTTCTCTTTCTTCATCATCAACTTCTTCGCCCACAACGTTTAAAATAACAGGTAAGTTATCTATTTTATCTAACAGCTCTAAGATAACAGTTTCTTCTAAAATCTCCCTTAACCTTACCCTCGCCCTCGCCCTCGCCTACGCCCGCGCCCGCACCCAGCTGTCAGCATCAATTACTTCCTTAATATACCGGCCAGCAGGAAGGTCAGAAAAGAATATCTTCTCCTAAGTCTCAGCTTCTACGCCTTAGCCAATAAGGAGGCCATTAAGGATAACTCTGCACCCATAAGGCTAATGCCGTTTAATAACAATAGCCTCATTTTCCTTACTCATCATCAACTTCCCAGTCTCAGCATTATAAGTCATTTCTAATAGATTTTCTGCTTTTTTAAACACCCGCTATAACTTCCTACAATCGTAATACTTATTTTCAAAACTTTTAAGTTCCTAGGTACATTCTGAATGCAGCGAATTAAACTAAATAAAGATATTACTTAAAGCTTACTGCAGGTATATTACTTTAGCCGAATTCAACCGCCCACTACACCATACCTTAAGCAGAAGGTTAAAAAACAGTAACGTTTAGTCAGTTAACCACCAATATAACGTCAGAGATAACCACTGTAAGCTGCTTTATAACATTTCTAAATAACTAAGGTTATAGTAACTTAAAAAATAGGGAAAAATATATATATAATAAGGTACTATTTATCTAAAGCCTTACGGAAAAGTTAGACGAAGCTGAATTGCGGTCTAGATCAATCCAAAGGCGGTGAAGATATTCCTAACGGTTACGGCCTAGCTTTATAACCAGGGTTATATCAGTACAAAAGTCAATCTCCACCTATTTTACTAGTAAGAAGTCTTCTCCCAGTCAGCAACAGTTGCTAATTAGCTCTTATGAATCAGGGCATTAATTACATTAATCTATACGTAGTACATTGAGCGGTACAAGCTCTCACATCCCATCTGAAACCGGATTTATATTATGCCGGATCACACATCTTATACTTCAGAGAGTGGTGCACTAGCAACTACGCCCATCAGTAGTCTTGCTCTTTTGAGGCCAGCTTGACACGAAGCTTATTAATCAATAGCCAGATTCGCTATATTTATTTATCCCAAAAAGAAAAATTGTTGATGTTAACAAGCCAATATCAAAAGGAAAAAACCCCATAAGAAGGGGAAAACCTTTGTTTCTACGCTATTCTAGAATAGCCGCGCCGAAGGGCTAGAGAGAGCCTTCAGCATTGTGTCTTCACAAGCTGCAGCTTGCTTGGTTGGGTTGGTTTGTTTTGTAGAGCCTGGCAGGATTCGAACCTGCGATCTTTTTCTCTGGAAGACTGTGCTTAACCATTGCGTCACACAACCTCTACACATACCTTTAATTTCAATAATGTTTATGTACCATGACGACATAGCTCACAAAATTCTCTTCATATGAATTCAACTGACGGCCTGTCCTCAATGTGGCCCCGCCTAAATGCACAATGCGCACGCGAGAATTTATGCTTCTTCTTCACCACTTAGTAGCGCCGTAGTAGGGCAGCTTTCTTTATCTTCGACTTTATTTGCATTTTCACTGCTAACGTTATGTTAAGCGTTGCAACCTGCGCGAGATATTTGCTCCCGTGAATCATCTAGGCTTGAGACTTCCAGCATGACCTTTGCGCACATATCAATAAACTCCTTATCATTCATTTATCCCGTAGTCGTATACTTGACTCTAAGAACGCTTTCGATCATACGCCGTAGCCCCGCTTGTCCATCATGCGGTATGATTTCCCATTTCTCCCCATCTCGCACGTTATAGAGCATAATACGTATTAACCCCAATAAGTAGGCATACGTGCATGCTTGTAAAACATGGCTGTTAGAAAGGTGCGAGACAAACTTAATCTCCCAGATAGAATCAGCGCTTCTACTACCACTGTTGTCTGATGGGGGAGCGACTGCGACAATATCGGCTTGACCTTAAAGGCGGGTTTCATTATCATCAACACTGAATGTTTACTCAGCGTTAACTTCAAACCGAATATTTGCAGTGCCGTCTCCCAGTTCTCCTTGAATCCTGTTCCGGGCTAAGGCAAAATCTCTAGGCATCATCCAATCAAATGCGTGATTTTCCATCTAATTTTTTCGTGGTAGATAGCCCGAGATGCCAGCCTCGTATTCACATGCGTAGCGACAAAGCCAAGAGATATACTGCGTTAAACCAATGGGGGGTATTACTTCGATAAGACTTTGATCGATTTTCAGCGTATTAAGTGTTCCGGTAGTACTGTATTCGAAGGCCGCGACAGTAACAAGCCCATTTATATCGCTTACTACTTCGTAAAATCTTTTGCGTAGGTCTGAAAGGACGACGTTAGGTATATTGATGTACTCTTGCTTCAGTAGCGGTAGGGAAAGCTTCTGGATGCACAGTTCACGAATAATAATGTCCTGCAGAGGTTCATCCTGTATATGTCAGACCATATCTCAGACCGCAATAGAAGCTGGCAGAGCAAGACCAAGATGTAATAGTTGGCCAGTTGGGTTAGGCACTGAAAGTTTTACCAAATTATTTGTCATGTTGACAACCTCAGCCGTTTCGTATAGGTCTTCCATAGACATAAAAGGCATAAGCTTCTTGCTTTCGTCGTGGACTAAGACAAGCTGTTTTCCGGCACATGTAAGAGCCACAAAAATCTCATTAGGGCACCTGTCGTTCAAAATATCGCGGCCAAAATTCTCAAAGAACGAGGAGTCAATACCGAAGAGAATGACTAAATGACGCTCGCTGCCTTTAAACTGATGGATAGTAGAAACACACATCTTCCCGTAAGTCACTCTATCATCCAGAGCCACCTCATCATTGGTTAATATCGCAATTGGAATGCGATATTTCTTAGACAATATATTAGTCAAGAGCTTCAATGGCTTGTTTTTCCTCAGAGACGGTGCTATCAATGCGCTATTCTTTGCTCCATAGCGCTTGATCAGGGCTGACAATCTCTTAGCTAGCGCATAGCTATCATAAGGGTCGCATCTCAGCACGATAGGTTTAGGACCAGGTTTTGAGCTAGAAATATATAATTCGCCATTAAGAAAAACCCGGTTGACAAATTGAACTAAATAATCCGATAGCCTAAAGCTTTGGCTTAAAGGAATTTTAACGAATGGGTAGGGACTTGTATGAGCAAGTATTCGAGGAGCTAGTAAGAGGTAGCGATAATCGGCACCGCGAAATCAATATATAGATTGCCGCTCGTCACCTAGTATAACGAGTTGGGGAGAATGATCATCAGTCTCCTGTTTATTAGCTAGGATGAAGCAATTAATTAGCCAGTAAATAATTTCAGTACAATCCTAAAATTCATCCAAAACAATAATATCAAATAGCGTAAAATTCCAGCGAGGAAGCGCATTGCAACGAAGGACTCTCCTTCTTTATTCTAATAGTTCAGCATCATTACACACAACAGCTCCAAACAGCGAGCCAGCCATCCCATAAAAAGTGAAAACTTGGCAATTAGTATAAGGATGAAGCCGATGACGCATCTCAAGTTAAAGTCTCTTCAAATAAGTGATCACTGCTACTCGCTTGTCCGGATGAGCGGCAATAATAGCTTCAGCTGTAGCCATTTTGCCCAATCCTGGCCGCGCTAACACTACCACATTTTACATACGGCAGAGTCTTACAACTCTCAGTTGCTCAATGGATGGGGTAAACAAAGGCTTTAAAGACTTCTTCTCCCAGCGTTGAAGTAGGTCATGACTGTGTGTGGAGAATCGAGGAGATCTTTTAAGACAAAAACCCTGGAACTGATATTTTTAAATGCTGGCGTCAACATCGTCTTATATATGCTCTTACTGCGGATGTTTCATTTACTCACTCGTAGCTTAAAAATGTGCGGCAGTCGGACAATCATCTCAGTTTCAACATCCACGATGTGGGAACATCGGCACTTTTGGTTGATCTGAGTTTGGGTTGAATACTTGCTGATTATGATTTAGGCGGGCATAAAATATTAGTTTTGATGATGGACATGCATAGAAGAATATGAAAACCAATGGATGTATCTGGAACTGCGATAGGTAGTAACCAGGCCCTGACGAATGTGGACGCTACTAC
The DNA here is from genome assembly GCF_000170995.1 of Trichoderma virens Gv29-8. Taxonomy (NCBI): domain Eukaryota; kingdom Fungi; phylum Ascomycota; class Sordariomycetes; order Hypocreales; family Hypocreaceae; genus Trichoderma; species Trichoderma virens. Next base: position 487,421 of record NW_014013667.1, read on the forward strand.
TTTGCGGATTTGAAGGTGGGCGTTCTGTATACATACCATTATTGTTGTTTTCACCAAGAGACATGATGTAAGATTTTGAAGGTGGCGTAAACTTAATAAATAGGAGCCTTTTCCAATCGTCGTGTTATTTTTTCCAGGAGCAACAGTTCATGTGTGTACCTTAAATCAGTGCATGTACCAAGTGCTTCCGCAAATAAGCAAGATCTAGAGAAGATACATCACAATACTATGCAGATACCCTTCCGCTATTCTAACAAATCAAACATCTAATAAACTTACGGAAAAATTGATGTAAATATAATGCATATATGATGTAGTACAACCTCATACCTCAAAGTAAATGCAATTGTTAGGAATTACTTATTCCGGTCAGTACGTTACCCCATTGCGGCCTAGATCGTCGATTGGGCTGAATCTGCGTGGCTAAGTTTTTGGGATTTCACCAGGCTAAAAGCTAATTGTTACTTAAATAGGAAAATGCGCCTAAGAAATCATCAGATCAGTACGAGCCACGAAGCTTCGACAGAGCTTGGAGCTTTACTACAGATCATACGCCCCTTTCGTAATTTTCCTTAAGACTCTCTCGGGGACCATGAATTTCTTCAGCCCGTTGACGAATAGGCATCATTCATAAAACGACTCCACTCCCTGTCGGCCGAAGTGTCGCATCTAAGTAAGTTATTGTTAATGCTTGGGCAAATTTGAAGCCCCATTCGCAACGGCCCTATGCAGTTGTTGTAAATGAAAAAGGACCTTTAACTCGAATTAGTTGACTGTTATCGGCTGAGGGCCGTAGTCTAACCCCGGCTTGACGGAAATTGTATAGTTTGCCAAGCGTAGTTAAATAAAAGGATACTGAACTGTGGCGTATAACTAGGCGCACACAACACAAGAAGTTAACTAAAAGTCGACCACGCAGCCTTGATGCATATGATTCTTATTCTAACAAGTATACCTGCTAATCAGATCTAGGCCTGTTGCTAACTTAAGGATTCATTTATCAAACCACGGCAGTCTTCATTATATGGCGCAAACAATGCTTCAGGTAGGCTTAAATCTCCAATCAAATCGATAAAGTGTCTGATTCTGAACAGTGGTGGACTGCTCGGATCGTCATCCTGCAAGTTGCTAAGCTACAACACTTCGCCCGCTTTTTTAGCGTAGAAAGAAAGAGCCACGGGCCAGCGAAGCAAAGTGACTTGCAACTACTTCCAGAACATAATACCACTTCGGAAACAGCAGGCAGGGAAAGTATACGATCATACGACCGGGCCTTTCAGCAACACCTCATCGATTACAGCATATTCCCTCATGCTTATGAGTTCCCAGATGGTGGAATGCCGCCAAAGCTTAAAAATAAAGAAGATATCCTTCGGGTTCTGGCCCAATCCAGAGCATCGCTGAGTCATTTCTCAAACCATAACTTCCGCAAGTTCAAACAAGCAGAAGCGCAAGCAACAAAGGAGAGAGATATCACGACAAGTGTCATACCTATTATTGAAGGAGATATAGGGGACAGAAAATGCCTCGCTGGCAAAATTCCATTTACGAATCTTGAGCATCTAACGGACGGTACACTTGTGCCAGCCAGCCCCGATATATTCTATGGTGCACGTCCGGAGCAGCTCCACCCACAAATACGTAAAGCACTGAGCGGTCGTGTTGTCCCTTCCACTCAGAGTGATCTCCCTGTCGCGCCGAATTTCTTCGTGGAAGTAAAAGGGAAGGATGGTTCTGCAGCTGTAGCTCAACGACAGCTGATTTACAATATGGCTCTTGGAGAAAGAGGCCAACAGGCTCTTCGATCGCGCAATCCCTTTCACGCTTCATACGATAACAAATCTCATACTCTCGGCTGCTTATATCTGGATAGACAATTAAAGATTTTCGCTACCCATGCAATACAACTATCCTCGCTGTTTGGGCAACCAGGATTTGTTGTAACGCAGCTCGGTGCATTTGCTTTAACCAACGATGTCGATACCTTTCGGCGAGGAGTCGCAGCATATCGAAATGCTAGGGACTGGGCAAAGAAGCAAAGAAATGACGCAATTGAGCAAGCAAACGAGAGGCTAAGCTGGGACGAAGTTATTAAGTTCCCTCCAGCCCTGACCTTACCGGGGCTCAAGCACTTTTGGTCCAAAGCTATATCGAGATTGCAGCGGAGTAAGTGATTGCTTGGGATATACATGAGTCCTGTAAGGAAAACCTGTAGCATGGTGGAACCTAGTGTATGCAACGATAGGCCGTATATCCGTATAATGGATTGAGCAATTGACAGAGCGCATTATCTGTCTAGATGCGCATTGAACAATAGGGCCCGAAAACCTACAGACATGAAATCTTCCAGTTACTCTCCGTGACCTAGCACCAAGATACAATCTAGGTGTGTATTTCCGAAGTTCTTCAGAGATATCTTCCGGATATCGTCCATTCTTAGGCATATTTGCAGCACTGTCTCAACTTGGTAACAGCTTCCATCAACTACGCCGAAAATTAGCTCAAGGGTAGCATATTCCCAGCCCTTATTTGTCGCACAGGCCTCAGTGGGGACGGCAATGAGACGCTCGTAATAGACAATAAGGCTGTCCTCTCTGATCCTGTTATCCTATCCCGGAATCGTGATTATGGTGTGATCAATTTTGGTTCAGATGGCATTAGCGGGGCCCAACAGGTGCACCGCCGGCGGTGCAAATAAAGCTTACGTAACGGCGCACCACCGGCGGTGCAACTAAGATTCCTCACGTCAGCTAGCCGCACCTCTCAGCGGGCATGTCGGCCGCGTTAAGTTGCCCCTGAAAGGACCTGGCTTTGCCCTACATCCACACGCCTCTCACAGAGCCCGCTCAGATGGAGCGGGTTGAAGATTCTAACCACTTCCCTGATGACTGTCTTCCTCCAGAGGGCGAATACAGCTCTCGAGAGGCCTTGTACGCAGCGATCAACGCTTGGGCAGCGCCACGAGGCTATGCTTTTGTGACCGGACGGTCAAGAAAAACACCCAATGGCAGGCAACAAGTTGTCTTTAACTGTGACCGTGGTGCAGGTCGCACCCCAGATACCTTAATTATAAGACAGCGGCTCACTACTACAAAGCGTACAGGCTGCCAATTCTCCGTTCTTGCGAAGGAAAGTCTTAATAAAGTTTCTTGGAAACTTACGCATCGTCTTAGTTACGAATGTGCTATCCACAACCATGAGCCAAGTACACAGAGGTCTGCGCATCCAGTCCATCCCAAGCTATCTCATGCCGATATATTAACCGTTCATAACCTTGCCAACGCCGGCGTGGCTCCAAAAGAGATCAGATCTTACCTACGCAACCACTCAGAGACTCTTGCAACCCAGCAAGATATCTACAACTGTATTGCGCAAGGCAAACGAGACCTTGCCAAGGGCCAAAGCAACATACACGCTCTCGCTAACGAGCTTGACAGCGAGGGATTTTGGAATCGAATGCAACTTGATGAGGATGGACGGGTCACAGCTGTGTTATTTGCCCATCCACAGTCGCTAGCGTACCTCAAGTGCTATCCGGATTTGCTTATATTGGACTGCACTTACAAGACGAACAAGTACAAGATGCCTCTTCTTGACATCGTTGGAGTTGATGCCTGTCAACGATCATTCTGTATTGCCTTTGCCTTTCTGAGTGGCGAAGACGAGAGGGATTTATCTGGGCGCTGGATCGGCTACGGTCGATGTATGAACTTTGTGGTGCAAGGCTTCCGTCTGTTATCCTTACAGATCGCTGCCTCGCTTGCATGAATGCTGTATCTCGCTGCTTCCCAGCTGCAGTATCGCTCCTGTGCCTTTGGCATGCCAATAAGGCAGTTCTTCGTTACTGCCTGTCAAGCTTTACTCGCAATACTGACGATGCTGATAAACTCCTGCAATGGAAAGAATTCTATCAGAACTGGCACGAACTTGTGGGATCAACAGATGACGCAGCCTTCGAGGAGAGACTCCAACGACTTAAGGACCGCTATATACCAAGCCATACTCGAGAGGTTGGCTATATCATTGAGACCTGGCTTGACCTCTACAAAGAGAAGCTTGTTAAGGTTTGGGTTGATCGACATCTACACTTCGGGAATGTTGTTACCTCTCGGGGCGAGGGCATCCATGAACTTATCAAGATCTATCTCAACACGTCTCAATTAGACCTCTTTGAAGCTTGGAGGTCTATTAAGCGTGCAGTTCTTAACCAACTAACTGAGCTTCAAGCCAATCAAGCCAAGCAGCAAATCCGAATGCCTATTGAGCTCTCTGGTGCATTGTATAGCAATATACGCGGCTGGGTATCTCACGAAGCTTTACGGAAGGTCAAGGAGCAGCGGAAGCGTCTCTTGAAGAACGAGCTTCCAGACCGTACAGGAGTCTTTACAACAACACTTGGTCTCCCTTGCGCTCATGTGCTCGAGCCTCTAATACGTCAAGATCAGCCACTTCAGCTACAGCACTTCCACACCCATTGGCACCTTCAACGAGGAGGTACTCCTCAATTGATCTTACAACCTCGCCAACAATTCGATATCGTCACAAGCAAATCGAAACTGCCATTGACAAGCACTCAGAGAGAGCCTAGCGCGTTCGAGGCAGTCGAAGCAACATTAAGAACCAGGGTATTGCCTACATGCAGTAACTGCCATGAAAAAGGGCATCAGATGAGGTCAAAAGCATGCCCCTTGCGCTATCAAAACCTCTTGCAACCATTGGCACCAGCCGCACCTACATCAGGATCGAGGACGACAGCATCAGGGGCGCTGTCGTTAGCAGGGGTTTCCCCATCACCAGGTGCACTGGCTCGTTCAGTAATGCCAACAGCGCAAGTACCGTTATTGCCACATGCGCCGCAATCGGAGGCCGAATCTTTCCAAATGCCGCCATCACCAGCGACGCCACCTTTATTACAGGAGTCAATACTGCAGGTGCTGACATCGCCAGATGTGCCGGCAACACAATCATCATCAAGAGAGTCGTCACCAAGTCCTCCCGCGCTTTCGTATCAAGGCCCTAGGGCTATTTATGAGAAATATGTTGCAGCACGAAGAGATTGGTATGCGGCGCAGCCCCGAGGCAGCGTGAAGACAAATCAACTATACCGGAAAGCTATGAAATTACCACAACGCTACACCAAAGCGGATTACACTTGGTGTTGTGACTATAAACAGATGGGCAGGCGCTGTAAAACAGCAACAGGTACCCGTGATTGGACAAAGGAGGAGATGATGGCGTACTTGGACTGGAGCAAGGCAGAGGATGAGCGAGTGGAAGCGCTTGTTGCCAAAGAAATGGGTAATAATCCACTGGCAAGTAGGCGAAGAGGCATAAAACACATCTAGAAGAGTATTAAGCAAGACATGAATGAGCAGCAAGCCTTGCACTCAGACGAAAACTTAGCCGAGGACTGTATAATAGTTAGAGCTTGAATTTATATTCCTCTTCAACTTTGAGTAATTAAGATGCTGCATCGTCAACTCAGGCTTGGCTCCCTGCTTTACAGATGCGGCTAGCTGACGTGAGGAATCTTAGTTGCACCGCTGGTGGTGCGCCGTTACGTGGGCTTTATTTGCACCGCCGGCGGTGCACCTATTGGGCCCCTAATTAACCTCGTCTATTAGTAAGCAGCTTTAACAGTCCAATAAGCAGATTGGGAGGTATGATTGGCTCCAGTCTCAGGACTGCCTTTAACTCATTTACGCACAATTTTGGCCTGCGATAATTTAACCATGCCTGTTAGGGCATAGATTTTTTTAACGTATCTAGTAATATATAGGCGCTGTTCGCTTGCGCGCAATTTGAGCCTACGACAATTTAACCACGCCTCATACAGCGCAACCATAACAGAATTATAGCTGGTTCGCTTGCGCGCAATTTGAGCCTACGACAATTTAACCACGCCTCATACAGCGCAACCAGCACAGAATTATAGCTGGTTTGCTTGCGCGTAATTTGAGCCTACGATAATTTAACCAACGCCTCATACGGCAGAATTATTTGAACCTCTATACAACTATGTCCGCCAATAAGCCCAGCCATTTAAGTTAACCCCATAATAGGCTTAACATATACCTACGTGATAAGTAAATGCGCTCACTAAGTGGTTTAATGTACAGCTATTAAATAGGTGCAACTATTCTGCGTACTTTAATAAATCAGGAAGTACATGTCACTGTACTCAGTATACTAACATCCTAACCGGCTTCGTCCTAAATAACTCTACTCTCTATCGGTTTCGTTAATACGTTTCATTGGCTCCTGTTTACGGGAGAAATGCGGCGTCACTAGCTGACAGATTCGAAACTTTCGCCCTTTCATATCGTAATACTTTCATATGATTGGTTGTCTCTATCCAACCGGGCAGGCCATATCTAATTCAGGCTGCTACAGTATGTATAAGTAAAATGAACACTATATTCACTGTAACTAAATTAAGTAAGTACTACTACTAGCTACTTACAAATTAGGATACTGGCGTACTGAGGTCACGCGAAAGCATCTTTCTCAAACGCCAAAATTGGCTACCCGTTGGTTCCACTTTTAGCGACCTACTTTTGTGTATAGAAAAGCTAAAAGAACACATACGGTTATTGAATACCTTAACATATCAACTACTGGACGTTCGTACTATAAACCTAAAGTAGGCTTTAACAGAGATTGGTCGTGAAAGCATCACTGAATTACATAATAGTTGTCTATATTAGATTTGAAATTTTCATCCATAGATTAACAAATAACTATAAACACAACATATAAAGACTAAGAAGTCTAAAATACGTCTTGGGTTTTCATCAAATTCTTTTTATTATACATATTATAGGTTTTCTAGCCAGAGTATACTCCTATGTTCAGAAGCTTAGATACAAATTTACGTCTAGTGTCACATTTTGTAAATAACAACTTGCTCTAAAGTCTTTAAACAAAGTCATACAGCAACAGAACGTGATACGGTACATAACTAATTAGACTACTCTACCCAAATGAAGTACAGTACCACGTCCAATTCAGGTAACAGTGTCTGAATCTGGCTGCCAGATCCAAAATTAGGATGTACAAGTACATTCAAATCTGGATATCACGTCCAAAAACGGCACGCCTTTTTTACCGAAATATATCCACACCCAAAGATAAGCTAAGCCGAAAATAGATATATATACTTACATAAACTGAATTGTCATAACTGGATGTAGTAGTATTGGCAAGAAATAGCCACATCTAGACATTTCACAGCCTTTATGTAATACATACAGCAGACTAACTTATAAATCATACAAGCAATCATGTCATTCAATACATGTACCTTGGGTCCTGGAGTCAAAAGAATGTATCAGATCCTCCAACAACTATTCCACGTCGCTAAAATACGCCTATATGCTGTTCTCCGCTACTTCACCGCGGGCCATCGCGGGGCTCGCCGTGCTTGCTGGTTTATTCCAGTTTACACGAGCAGATATGTTTGAGAAGTCGTGCCATGACCTGAAACGAAACTTGGCTATTGAAAATGCAACCATAAATTTGGTTCAATATGTCCCTAGCGCAAGCACCTTAATGTTTCCAGAGAATGTAATTACCCTTATATTGAACAGTATAAAAATCTTAGTTGCTAATAGAATTTCCTAGGATATTACTTGCAATCGCTCATCGCAAGCTATCTCAGCAGATATTTGCAGGGTGGCGCTTTATGCAAAAACTTCGCCATTTAGTGGTGTCCACCTTGAAGCATGGCTTCCTCGCAATTGGACAGGAAGATTCTTGAGTACTGGCAATGGTGGATTATCAGGATGTAAGTTCATTGATTGCGACCCGCAAGGTGTTGCCTTTCTCATCGGTTTATACAGGTATTCAATATGAAGATATTAACTATGGCACGGTAATATTTCTTTATAAAACTCGCTGACTTTTTATTAATATATTTATAGACCCTGGGATTTGCTACTGTCGGTACGAACAACGGTCATAACGGGACTTCAGGGCTAGCATTTTTAAACAATCCCAACGTTATTGAAGGTGAGACCCATGATAATACTTAAATAGTCTATCACTAACGAACTCAATTCCAGATTACTCTTATCGATCGTACGTTGAAAATTCTACCGCTAATATAGGTTAAGATCTAAATATAATAGGGTTCATGTCGGTGCTGCTATTGGTAAAACTATTACCAATCAATTTTATAAGCGAAATTTTACAAAGTCTTATTATATAGGTTGTTCAACCGGTGGCAGACAAGGCTTTCAATCTGCCCAAATGTTTCCCAGAGATTTTGATGGAATTGTTGCAGGTTCTCCAACTCTTGCCTTCACGCAGCTCACTGCATGGGCAGGATGGCTTGGCCTGGTAACAGGCTATAACACTACAGATCCGGGGTTTATTTCTCCAAATCTTTGGAAAACTATCCACCAAGAGATTTTGAAACAATGCGATGGTCTGGACGGTGCAATTGATGGGTATGTTACGAATATTACTATTATGTTATAACTTTGTGAAGTAAATAATAACGATTCTAGAATTATCGAAAACCCCGATTTATGCCATCCAAACTTAGACAGCCTACGGTGTCGTTATCAATCGACTTATAGTTGTCTAAATAATGAACAAGCCCGCCGTGCTAATATGGTATTTAAGCCGTTTTATTATCCCAACGGTTCACTTATCTTTCCTCGAATGCAGCCAGGCAGTGAGCTTGAGTCTTCGTCTACATTTTATAGCGGCGTACCTTCTCCTTATGTCAAAGTATGTGATTCACAATTAATCAATATCAGAACATCAAGCTAACCTTGCGGATTGTAAGGGATGGCTTAGCCCAGCGATATTATATAATCTCAATTGGAAGCCAGAAACTATTTCATTAGCTGATATAACCTTCGCTCAAGAGTTAAATCCCTTCGGGGTAAATACTCGGAATGGAAATCTCAGCGCTTTCAATACTTCAGGTGGTAAATTGCTACACTACCATGGCTTACAAGACTACCTAATTTCATCAGAGAACTCTGCACGCTATTATAACTTTGTTAGAGAAACGATGTCATTGAAAAGCTCAGACATAGACCATTTCTATCGATACTTTCGTATCTCCGGTATGGGGCATTGTCGTCAAGGTCCTGGGGCCTGGATGATTGGGCAATCTACTATAGGAAACAATGGGCTTGATCCAGGGAGTAACGTCCTGATAGCAATGGTTGAGTGGGTAGAGAAGGGCTTGGCTCCTACAACTATTAAGGGGGTAAAGTTTCGAGGAGATAAGGTAAAGGATGGTCTATCTCTCACAAGAAAACATTGTAGATACCCTTACCAAAACAAGTATGTCGGACTTCAGCCGCCAAGTAATGGTGACGGCTGGGCTTGCACGCTTGAATAAGTCTAGCGTTATTAATAAACGCAACTTAAAGATTACTAAGGTTAAGGCAATCTAGTAATACAATGCCGCCCGTTTTGTTTATGATGAAGTGACTTGTTTAGCACCCTACCTTTCCGGTAGAGAGAATATTTGTGATATTTAGCGAAGAACGGAGGAGCTATGTATTATTTGTTTTTGTAGAAAGTAGTACTGGTCCAGGAATAGAATCCAACTACACTTGAGCGGGAGTCCCGGCCGCTTCACCAACCCGCCAAGCACGAAGTACAGTGGAGCTGGCTTATGACCTTTGGACCCCACCACTGGGCACAGCTCTCGATTTTACCTATAAAAGATCACATCCCATCATACACACTTTCTTATACCACAGCGATAATTTCTCTTTCTTATACATCTGAAAGTTATTACATTATCCGCCATGTCCAACATTTCTAACATCAGGAAAGCTGGGAATGAAGAGAAAAGGGTACTCTTCGCCAAAAAGGGTGCGCATAGAGAACGAAGAAGGCACAGAGATGCCAACATTGTTATACACAAGAGAAATACGGCGAAATTATCGGCAATTGTCTGCAGCATTAACGGCAAGAAAGACTCAGCAAAGTCTCGGGCGCAACAAAACAAACAACTCGATATAATTAGTCCCAATTGGAGAGAGCCAAAAAAAGATATACCGAAAGGGGAAAAAATTCACAGGTTTTTAAACGGAGGGATGAAAAAGGCACAAAAAAGGTTTCGCGAAGGAGCTGGAAAACGACTGGCAGAACTAAAAGGGGAAATTCGAAGCATGCTGAAGCCAAAATATGAACCAGCGGAGTAGCGACTACGCGCTTACAAAAATGGGGTCTAAGCCTAAGTAGACTTTGCTGCAAACCTAGCACCTATGTTCTGAACATCATGTAGTAAAAAACTATTTGTTGATTGTAAACTTATATCTTGCCAGACAGGGAAACGGAAACCTAAGGAGTTAGGAAAAGGGAGAAAAGACAGCGATCCCATGTATATCGACTCAGTTATATAACAATACGATAAGATACCGTCGAGTTTGAACGGCAGAGTTACATCTTCTAAAATTGAACTCCATAATATCTCTGCCTAAATATCCCAAGTGCATCTGAGTGAAACATACTTAATACCACTAAGGCATATATGCCCAGCCGAATTGGTGACCAAAATACCCCAGGATGAGGAAGTCTCGTCTACGCACGACAAAGCTATACACACAATCGATATTTAACACGTCTAAAATGTGCTCAGGGTATAGCTTTATACCTCAAAAGTTTTGCTGTATGGTCCACAATGTAATTAAAGCGCATGCAGCTTTCCCCTGTCTGTTCAGCTGGTGATTCACTAGGTTTGAACCGTCAACTTGTTAGTAAAGTTTGCAATATTAGTTCAATTGTATATCCATGCCTTATTTTTGTTATACTACTAGCACACGTGCTCTCCTTGTATACTTCCGGCGCTTCGGTTCCGGTAAACTTTGTTGTTTAGCCTCGTTATCCTGCCTGCGCTTTAATCTTGACAACCCATGTCCTTTTGTTTTTGAGTCCAGGTGCGGCATAGTTTGACCGGATTGTTGTTGATCATCATCACAAAGTTCTTGCTGGGCCTCTTCTGGAATTTCCCCTGCTGTTGATGGTGTGATTCCCTGGGTCTTTGAGATCTTTTCGTCGCAGGGATGGCACAGACGGCATCCCGGGGCTCATTTTCTGGAACCTCTCGATCGCTCAAGCTTGTCTTCCATCCATGCCTTTCTTTGAGGTGGTCGTAAATATGTTCTTTGGCAATGCAAACTTCGCATGTACACATAATCCATCCATGTTTGTTCTCAATATGCAGAGAAAATGAAAACCACGAGTTTTGCTTATGGCAGCCATCACAATAATCTTTCTCTTCAAAATGATGGATAACTTCCAGATGGTCCGGGAAGTAATCACCACAACTTTGATGGCATAGACCACAATTGAAATGTTGAAATATATGAATCACAAGCGCATCAGTGTGATTTTGCACCCTGTACAATCTTCTGTCGTATTCTTGGAACCCACCGAGGCAGACGACATCGGCTAAGGCCCATAGCAAACTAAACAATAATACTCGTTGGCCAAGAAAACGAAAGTGGAGCCAACGGGAAGGGGAAAACAGGCTGTGCGCCTTGTGGGCCGGCTCGCTACTATATATAAGAGGTTCGCCCTCTCATTATGACAGGCAATTTCTTTTTCTTTCCATCCAGACATCTATATTTCCACAGGGTTTCATATTCGCCATGCCTTCTTACCACAATTACACGCACCATACTTATATGTGGCGTGATGGAGAAACTGAAACTCACAGAATGGGTGAAATGGAGAGACGAGCGCGATCTCACGCATACCTACATCAAGTTTCAAAGAGCCGTCGAGATCGAACAGTAAAGGAAAGAATGCGTGAGTTATATCTCCATCTAGAACCACTAAACTATGTAACACAGCTAACGGTAGCCAAAGCGAGGAGAGCAAATATAAGACAGCGGCGATCGGTCCATCAGTCCTCTATATCTAATAAATCTAATTGTCAAAAGCCAGAAAGAGTTGCCAACAATACAGACCAGCCGAGCAGTACGGATTTTAGAGGAATTATTAAAAGCACAGTATCGGGCCCTGTCACGCCCGGACAAATTTCCTGCTATATTGATCTCACACTTGGAAAACAAACTTGCAAGTGTGGAAAGGAACTCTCTGCTCAGACCAACTACCGATTGAGAGGAAGTGTGAGTGATGCTATACTGCCGGTGTAATAGAGTGTCTAATTTCTCTAGTATATCTGCTCTGAATGTATTGGCAAAAGCTCAGAAGATGTCAAGGGAGAAATTAAGGTGCAATATCACTGGGACCATTGTCCTATATGTCAGACTAAAAGCAAAGATGACCACACGATGGAATTACTCTTTACGACTTGTGGTAAGTTATATCTAATTGATTAGTAGACTATTTTCTGATGTTTAAAGGGCATACCTGCTGTAAGAGCTGTTTAGCAGACTATCAAAAATGCAAAGATAGGCGTGATTATGAGTGTGGCTTTTGTCATATAACAACGGCGGAGAATGCTCTTGTACTGGCTGTTGAGCGAGCTTGGTGCGGTTATGTATGAATAGTGTTTCTTTTTTTTATCATTAGTAGTTTAGCCGACAATAAATATTTTCTGCGGAAAAAGAAGGTTTAATTAATCAACCTATACTGTACAGTAAACTTCGGTAGACATTTGAGTGCTATGTACTCCGTATGCCCATTGCCCCTCCATCCCACTACCCCTCCATCCCACTACCCCTCCATCCCACTACCCCTCCATCCCACCCCACATCGCAGGCTGTTGTGCTCTTGCGTCCGTTACAGTACATAGTAGTCATTTCTGGATCTTTCAAACTGTAAGTAACATAGGTCTACCTCCGGGGATGGATTCTATGATATAAACCGGAATAGCTTCCTAAGCTTATAACTATTTAAATAAACTAAAATATTTATAAAAATTAATGATTTTTACTAAACTAAGGATTATAGTTTATATTTTAAACTATTTAAATATACTATAGTTTATAGCTAAAGCTTTAGCTGTATATTTAATATAACTGTTAATTAAATTCATAAATAAAAAATATAAAAAAATAAAAAACTTTTTTTTTTAAAAAATAATAAAATTAATATTATTTTTACATTAAATAATTTGTAAAAAAGTAATTTTTAAATATAAATAAATAAATAATATTTTATAAAATAAAAATAAATTTTTAATAAATATATATATATATATATATAATAAAACTAAAATTATATTATTAATTATTAAAATTTATAAATATAATTCTAAAAAAACTTTAATAAATTAAAATATTAATTAAAAAATTATAGATATTTATTTTAAAAATTTTAATAATTTATTTAAAAAAAAAAGTAGAATAGATTGTTGTATTTGCACCACATCCTTTCATCGGTCTTTGCGATGTCTTCGCGGCCTTGCCCGGACCCCTCGCATATTGTCAGGACACCATTTAATGAAAAGCAGTTAGCACGTCCGTGCCAGTCTTTGTTATCAGAGAAGCTGCAAAACTCGTTTATCAATGCGTGCAAGTCATCTTTAGCTTGGAGAAGCGTTACCCTTTTTTTAATGAAGAGATAATATCTTGTTCGGCCATAGTGGTGATGAACTTGTAGATAGATGTTAACTAAAAGCTAACGTACTAGGCAGTGCTACTGTATTTTATAGTAGACACGCAGTAAAAGCCTCGCCTAAAACTATTCTTAAGAACCCCTACCTAGGATATAGCTGCAGGGGACAACTCATCAGTGAGCAGGATATCTACCTACCGAAATCTATCTCTTAAAGGTCAGGCATATGGTTTTCCTATAAAATAACGCAGATGTTGATCGAAGGAGTTGCAGCATTTTGTGCTGGCGCTTGAGAGTCATTACAAAATTGTATTGATTAGGCGCATGAGATCCCTCCAGCGAATTTCCACCTGATTTGGCCGATCCATGCTCCATCTACTGTCACGGCTTTGCGGATTATCAAATGGAAAAAATCTTGTTCGGATTGACGTATGATTCTAGAGACGGCCATTGTGACGATTAGATAAGAAGTCCCGTATAAGCTTTTATTGAGGTTAGAAGTGCTTGACGAGCAGTATTGAGAAACTGCATGGCCGATAAACATTAAGCTTTCCCCATAGCAGCGGGCGAAACCGACACTCCCATTATTAATGTAGCCTTCTAAATTTTAAATTTATGGCAAACTACAGTTTGTTTAACTTATAAAATTAATTTATTGTAATTTTTCTTAGGAATTACCAATAACTAAGTGCTATACAGTTAAATAGCTTCAACTGGCTTAATAACAGGACTAGCAGGAAGTTCTGCGCAATATGATGGAGGTCCGTTATGTAGCTGGCAATAGTAATAAATAACTCTTTCCCCCTGACACTGAGATTGTTGTTGCCTGTGTACGTTTTGCGACTGTGGTCGATGACACTTGGTACAGATATCATCAACAACCATGAAATCATTTTTTAAAATAAAAAAAAGCAAATTGCGTAAGCCAAATTTAGCTATAAATTTCTGGTTGGTATAGGGCTTTAGCCGCGATTTTTTGCAAAGTTGGCAAACATGGCGACAACCCAAAGCCATTGCTTTAATAATAATATAAGTTTAAAGTAACGTCAGAACTGGAAATATGAATTGTCTTGGTTAAATTTTGATTAGTTTTAAATATTAAAGTTTATTATATTTATATTTACCTATTTCATTAAGAGTATACTCAGTGTATGCTAAATTATCTAAATGTTCTTAAGTAGACAATTACACTAAGTGTATACTAAATTATCCAAATGTTCTTAAGTAGGCAATTACACTAAGTATAATAAATATTACTATAAATGAAAATTAAATCGATAATCGAAATAAAAGGAATGCAGTAAGTAACAGCTCGTTTAATATAGTAAAAGCCTATTACGTTTTATATACTTTATTAACTACTGAGTACATATTGTATAATTAAATATTAATTCGACTAATTTTTATTACTCCACGAGGGTCCGTACTAACAAAGGCATTATATGTATCATCGTTAATTTCGTTAGTTTTCTTTAAATAATAGAGATCAATCATTAGATTTTCCTCTGGAAGCGTTTGCTCAATAATTTTAACACACAAGTCTGTTGCTTTCAGGAGGTGATCTTTTAGCCGGTCTGAGGTATCATTTAGACGGCTGTGTAATTTCGTCAATATCGCAGTTTTGTTACACTGCGATTCGTTTGGGGAGACAGATGAAATTGCAAGAAGCAAAACGTATTTGTTGTTACCTTCTAATCCAAAACTTTTTCCAATTTCACATACATCGTTCCAAAATTTACACTCCGTTTTTCTTATTTTCATTTTTCTGATGTTTTCCCCTCCTTTCATTTCTGCTCTAATAGCATTATTGCTCCGCAACGCCTCCATTTTATTGTAGAATAATACTGAATTGTATCTCCGATGGAATTTGCTCCCAAAATTGTCTTCTTTAAATGAGTGCCAAAGAATTGCAAGGCTGGTGTTTTTGGAACATTTGCTGAGACGGCATGCTAAAGATGCTTTGTTCAAGAGAGTCAAAATTCCTTCCATTGTGTTAAATAACTTATCATTATCAGGTAGTTGTGAACTTGGCTGGATAGAAAAGCTAAATTTGGATGTCGCAGGAGTGCTTTGAATTGTAGTTAAAGTGCCAGAATTGATTATATAGTTTGTTGACTCTTTTTCACTTGGGGTAGAGCTGTTTATAGGCATTAGAATATTAGAGTGATTTTGTAATCCGTTAGGTTCTGGTAAATTTTCTCTCTGAACCCTTTCCTCGCTGGTTAATCTAGGGATAGAATTGCGTATAGAGGTTGTAAGCCCTTCCCCATTTGGTAATAAAATATTCTGAGATTCATCATATGTTATAGCCCTAAAGTCCTCTGCTGGCACCAAGGAGGTATTTTCTATAGTCAAGGATTTTTGATGTCTAGAATTTACTATAGGAGTAGAACTGTCTGTAAGCATTACCGAATTTGCCCAATTTATATAACTTTGCAATGTGCTAGGCACTGGTATGTTTTCTCTTTGACAAATCTCCCAAAACGCTTCCGGGCTGGGGTCTAATTGGTCGCAAAGTAATTCAACCAGTATACGCGTACGAAAACACGATAATACTTCTCCTATGGCTGCTTTCTGGCTAATATGTGGGATGCCTTCTAAGATCCGGCGAATACCAAGTAGCATATAGATTCCAGAGTCATTTTCTCTTTCAGACTTTGATCCTGTCCGGGTATGTCGCACAGGCCTTAAGTTATTATCGGAGACTTTCAGCGTAGGGGTATCATTTCCACTAATATAATAATGAATGCAATCAGAATATGCAACAATAAAAGCCCAGTCATTTCTTTCATTGGCTAATACTTGTAATGGTATTATTGTAGGTCGATCAAGGCCCTCATCGCCGATACTATAGGTGCCTTCCTTAACACTATAAATATCCAATACCTCTATACTAAGAGATTTTTGCTGAAGAAGACTCAGGTATTTTTGCACTACTCTGGGATGTACTGGGCTATCATTTCTTAATTTAGAATGCCAGAAAGCTTCAAAAGCTGTAAGTTGATGTCTCTTTTGGGAGTCTTCAAGATACTCTCTCCAGTGTTCATGAATAATGCTTAGCATAGGGTAATCATATATAATATTCTCATCAGATGGATACAGAGAATTGCTATCCTCTGTAACCGTAAAATTAGGGTATCGCCGCTGAATCACTCTTAAAGCAGTGACAGCTAAGGTAAGAGAGTCAAAAGAAAGTGGCGAGATAGATAACTCTTTAAATCGTTTGTAATCCATAATTAATTGGTTATTAACTGACATACTACTGTATTTTAAAAGAGCTTTAACAATATATATATATGTATATAACAGCTTAGGCTATCAGTTAACTATTGTCCAATAGTTCAAAAGTCTACAATTGTGTATAGTAGTATTATAGAGCTTACCTTTTTTTATGTATAGATCAGCCCTGTATGAAAGCCTGAATTTTAGGAGCATACAGCTGAGAAACATAAGTAGGTATTATGTACAGTACAGTATCGCAATGGAAAATTACAACGAAAGAGAGTTTATTACTACTGGTAGAAGGCGTTCAAACGCATTCCAATCTACTCTAACTCTTCAACTCCCAAAATCACAATCTTTCGAATACACTTATGGAGAAATGGTGGAAGCATGGGTTGCTGAGATGTCACCTGTTAACCCTACTGTTCCAGAAAAAAAGGTTAACGGTGAGGATAAGAAAGGAAGCCAGTTTCAGTTAATTATATTTAGTTCAAATATATATAATCTCGTTGAAACAAAAGAATAAATACACCCAGAAGATCTCATTTTATAGAACAGGCAATTAATACATTTACCTTTTGTGAGTTCAAGTGGCTTTGTGTAGTAACAACGATCTTATTGATGCAGAATCTAATTTAATTCTTTGTTTAACACCACGCCGCATCTCTCTGCTATGTTGCGTCTCTCCGCAATGTTGCGTCTCTCCGTCATGCTGCATCTATTCACTACTGTAGATGGGTTTCAGTCACCAAGCAGCGTGATCTATAGCATTCATTAGACTAGAGCGCTGGTGAGCAATCACGCTGAGTTCGTCTCCCGCCTAGTTGCTACAGGAGAATCTGATAAAAGCGCCTTCGCGTATTGTTCACAGGTCTAAACAAGTTAGCACGTGTATTATGTGCTATAACCCAAAATCTAACGGCAAAGAATGGGAGAAGGGCTGCTATACCTGTTCTGACATTCCCATCTTCTGAGCAATCACCTTCCACTTGTCTCTTTCGTATTCTATAATTGCACCCTGCAGGCGGGTGATCTTCAATAGGCCAGACCAATTAATGGGTGATCAACGTTGACAGTAATAGGCTACTTACATCGTCCTCGGTAAATTTCTCTCTGGCAAGCCGTTTCTCTTTCAGCATCGCGCCTGTATATGGACCCCACCCCGTGCGCTTCATCTTAAACATCTTTGGTCTCAATTCTCTTCTGAGCGATGTAATTTCTGAGGTTGACTAGTTTATTCACTGAAAGACAGGAGTGGGAGGGGTTGAAAAGGCAATGGAAAATCTAAGGATAGTTTATGGTGGCGAGAATACAACTCCTATTTACTCCGTATTTAAAAGAAAAATGGAAGGAAGGGGTACTCTATCCAGTACTTTGTGGGACCTTTTGTTCATCACTGCACTATCCTACTTTACACCGCTATTTTATTCGCACGCAGTAATCAATAAGGCGGGATGTATCAAGAGACTAGACGCAGTCCCACTTTTAAAAACTTACTACATGAAAAGCGTGGCGTAGAAGCATTTACGACCGCTCCAAAAAGTTCCATCCCACGTCCTCATCGGCTAGTGCGAGGAGAAGATGGAGCTCTTTTTCGCCCTTTAGAGCGTCGTGCAATGCTAGATACTTACAGAGATAGCTGTACTGTATACATTTTGTTAAAGCACTTATTTAGACTGCTTATTATGACGTTCATTAATACCACTGCTGCCGTCATTCTTGGGCTAGCTGCCGTCACTAACTGTCATATGGAGATGAAGAGTCCTCCTCCTTTCCGCTCAAAGTTTAATCCCTATGCTGGATCTGACATTGATTTTTCTATGACCTCCCCGCTCTCAGTATTTGGTTCAGACTACCCATGTAAAGGCTACCAGAACCTTCTCGGTGGTCCCGAGGGAAAAGCTGTTGTCACTTGGGCTTCCGGGAGCTCTTACAACTTCACTATCACTAGTTCTACTGCTAATCATGGAGGGGGAAGCTGCCAGGCGTCACTTTCATACGATAATGGTCATTCCTGGAAGGTTATCCATTCGTATATAGGAGGATGCCCTCCTCCGTATGACTCCAGCTGGAGCTTTACGGTACCTAAAAATGCACCCGCTGGCGACGCCATGTTTGCCTGGACATGGTTTAATAACATTGGTAACCGTGAAATGTACATGAACTGTGCTGCTGTCACTATCGTAAATGGCAAGAAACGTTCGTCTTTTGCATCGTTCACCACTCTTCCAGACGCTTTTGTTGCTAACATTGGCAACGATATCTGTACCTACCCGGGCAAAGATGTCGAATTCCCCCACCCCGGCATGGAGGTTGAGCGTAACAGTCAGGGTACTTCGCCTCCTGGACAAGGCGATTGCTCCGGATCACATCCTGCTCCGCCTCCAGTAGTTGACCCGTAAGTAAATTTTGCAATATCTTGCTTCAGAGTCAGTGGTACTAATACAATTGTGCAAGAGCCGGCTCGCAAACTCCCACTTCACAAGTCGTGACTCCCCAGCTTTCGGCTACGCCTAGTAGGGGCGATAATTCTATCACAAGCATCGGTCAGCCCTCCGCCGTTCCTACATCCCAGCAACAGCAACAGAAGCCGTCTGCGCCTGTGCTTCCCTATTCATCATCTTCAACTGCTCCACAGCCTCTAGTTAGTAACTGCAGTAGTGGGTCTTGCCCATCTAAAGATTCTACCACCAGTTTGAAGGCTGTGGGATCAACTTGTGTGGATGAGGGGCAGTGGAACTGCGCACCTGGTGGCGAGTATGTCCAGAGGTGCGCTTCTGGAATGTGGTCTGCTTTAATACCTATGGCGGCCGGAACTTCATGCCAGCTGGGATCAAGTAACTCTTTCACCATAATCAACCAATTGAAGGAGAATAGGCAAAATTAAACCAACACGACTATTACATGTTCTTGCGATATCTTTTACTCCTTGAATTCACCTTTGAGCAACTCCACTTTAGGGAGCTGGGGCGTTGAGAGGCTCGATGAAAGGTTCTGTATCTTAGTAATTATAGCTTAACTTAAAAATAGAAAGGTTTTGCAGATTAACAGAACACTAGCTTAACTGTTTAAAATTAAGCCTCAATGTCGTACTATCTAAGCTAAAGCGAAACACTTCTATGGTAAATTAATGATAACGTAAAAGAGATGGGCTACTTAAAGTATATGAGGTGATATCTTCATTTTAAAACTAGGAATTTTCCTTTACTTTCTCTTACCTATTTGTAGCTATGTTGCTTAAAACCGATGTTTCTGTGAAGGAGTCGGCCCTTAGGGCTAAAGCTATAGCTGTAGCTTCTATTCCTCCAGCGGGGTTACCGCTAGCCAATTGCGCTACGAACGGCAAAAGGATACGAATTGAACTTGCTGACCGGGCAAGTTCAACCAGCTATATAAGGCCTGTAGAGCTTATAGGGAGTGGGCAAAGCCCAATCCGTAACAGTTTCCTCTTTGAGTAGGTAGGGCAGCTATATAAATAGAATATTAACACTAATTATGAATAAAAATAGAAAAAATAAATTTATCTCTGTTAAGATCCGGTCAATTGTAACAGCAATCCTATATAAGCAGCTAGTTAGTTACAATAATTGCTTGTAATAGGATACTGCTGATAACAGCCAGTTAGGTGGGTAATAGTATATTAGTGTACTAAAGCTTAAGGAGCTAAGTAATTGTGTCCAAAGGAGAGTTTATAAGGAAAACCTGGCGAAGCCCTGCCGATCACGTGGCCTAACCTTTGCTATCGATAGGCAAAGTGCTGAGGTCATCAGTGCGGCAAAACCTCGTTACATTGCTACACTTGGTAGCCAAAAGTCTGCGAACACGAGGTTTTTTTACTACGCAATTACACCAAAAAAATCACCACATTTTAAATTCAAATAAAAAATTACACAAATTTAATTATACTATAGACTTTTAATATATTATACATAAATAAGCTATTACATTTTATATTTATATATATATAATATTTTTTTATTTCATATTTTACGAAAATGTAAAGCTTTATGAAAGAGCAAAATTATATAATATAAAATAATAACTATTTATTAATATGTATATTTAAAAAAAAAATTATAATTTTAATAACTGAATCAGTAAAGTTATACTTTAAATTAATAAAGTAGAATTTTAGTGTATGTAGTAACGTGATGCGCTGTAATGCGTTCGCAGACTTTTGGCCACTTTTGTACAATTGCAATTAGGGGCCTAATCCTTTGCCCTGTTGGCGCTAGGGTATAACGGAACGCAATAATCTTGTCATAATTATATATAAAGAGAATTATATATTTATTTTTATTTTATATTCACTAAATATATACTGTATTATAAATTATACTTAATACAAGCTTTTATAATTTTAATTGGTTATATAAAAGATATCATCTAGTGTACATACTGAGGGGCTCGTCGTCGCTTTTTCGTCCCCACTGTAAATATAATATCTAAAAGCCAAAAATGACCGAAAAGGGACAAAATAACATAATCCAAACAGTGGGACTGGCGCAGCTTCTTTTAGCCTTTAGAAGCCACAAGTAGTTATGTATTGTTACGTTCTTTTGCGACACCCATTTCGCCGTTTACCGTACCATAATTGTACACATACAGTATTAAACAACATGTTTACTCTAGATTTGATGCAGAGCTAGTGTTCGTGCAGCCCCTGAATCTTCCAGTTATGTCTATTCTAGATTTCACGATAGTAAATCGTCGCCTCGAAGAGGAACGGCGTAAACAGTACCGTGGAACTGCAAGCGTATGCTTAACATCTCTGCAATATCAAGAAAAAAACCCTCAAGCAATGAAAACAATATTTCTCCAGGAACGTGGCTGCCGTAAAGAAGATCATCGCCACCATGTCAGGGCGATCATTAGTCAGCAGGATCTAGAAGCAGCAATGCTTAGCTCCTCGATTTCGAGAGAAATGCTTATGGCTGATACCCTGCCGTATCCAAGGCTAGAATTTCCCCCTGGATTCAAGATAGAATGTATCGAGGGTCATGACCGACTTGCTGCAGCTAACGAGGTACTGCAAGGCTCGAAAAAGAGATGGATAGTAGACCTTTATCTCGATAGTAAGTCGCGCCCAGTAAAATCGCAACCCTTGCTCATTTGGTGTAGATTTAAGTAATGATCTACGAATGCTGTTGGCAGATGGTTATGATTACAAAAAAATACCCGACGACGGAGAAATTTATACAAAAATTCGACAGTTTCAGGGACTTCATGGCGATATAAATCCGTTTTTCGAAAACTTATGGCTGGCTCGGCTGGCAGCAAACGCAAACAAATGGAGAGTGTATAACCAGCTCACAAAGCATAAAAAGTTTAGCGCAGCATTCGATAAGCTTCTTGATATCCCGGGATTATTTGGAGGCTTTCGGCTGAGTGTTATACATCAATTGCTAGGCATGAAGTGTGACGAGGTATTGAATCCGCAACCGATTTGACATTGACATTATTGCTGAGATCTTGTAGCCAAATCTCGCCTACTTGAACCATATCTATAGATGGTGGAGTGACATCTTTGAGGGTGATAAGGCAGCTATGCAACAGGTCACGCGAGACACAGTTGCCGCTCTCCAAGGCATGGCCCCTGGTGCTTGTTCCACAGATCACGAAACACTGCTAGGAAAGATGAAGAGCGGACGGATTTTCGAGAATTTTCATGATCAGCAGCGCGAAGAGTTGTGGGAGAGAGTTTGCAGTACATCAAGATTCTGTTTAATTCCTTCATTATTCACATTTTTTGAAGATCGAAAATTCCTCAGCGATGCCGCCGGAGCCGTAAGAAAAGTGCTTCACCTGAGCCGAAAAGATACGATAGCCGGCTGCCTCGAAGAGATCTTCAGTGATCACAATCAAGAAAAAGACAAGTGTATCATCCAGGTTTCTGAGACAACATTTGCATATATTGTAGGTGACAGCGATACTCGGCTGGATCTTGGAATTCGACAAATCTGGCTAGCAGCTTTTCGTAACTGCAGAGAGATGCCAGCCGAAACACAAAAGGAAGATGTTTTAGCACTATCACGAACTAAGACTGATGAATTTGCCTTGTATGAGCTCGCCTCCCTTGCTTCGCGGCTTGGATTCGAGTCAGATAAGCTCAACGAGCTCTCACGCAAATCTATCGACCAAGAGATTGCTGCAACTGCACTACTAAATGCTCGTAAGCCCGGACGATATGAGTTTCATAATCGAAATGAATGCATACAGCAAATGGTGAGCATTTTTGAAAGCGCTGTGCCAGTGTCTGTCGATGAAATAGTAGGTACAGCACTGAAAACAATTCGAGAAAACAACCAACCTCCCAATCGATACGGACGGCCGACTAATGCCGATTATGAATATGACAAGACTCGACTTTTTTTACCGCACATGCGCGATGGTGTTAACGTCGAGATGGGTGAAATGACATCGACGTTTATACGGTGGTCCGTTTACTCTGCCTATTTTGGCCCTCCCCCCTCCCTGGGAACCATTCGCACAGAAGATGATTCAGCAATGTTGGGTGTCGAATTTGGCCAATCTCAGGAGTCAAAGATCCCACAAGCAGGTATCTGGTCTATGCTAAAAAGCAAAGAGGAGTCAACTTTTGAAATAACAGGTCAAGAGCTTGCTTCATATTATACGACCCACAATGTTCATGATTTGGAAATGAAACTTGAACAATTGAAGAAAAATTTGGAGACAGAAGACCAAAGGCTTAAAGAAGTCGTTAATGAGATTGCAAAAAATGATTCGTTACTCAATGAACAGAAGCAGGCCATAGGGAATGAACAGGCGCGCCTTATTGAATTGCAGGAGAAGTCGGCTGTGAAACAGAAAGAGCTCGACGAGAAAGAGAAATTTTTAATAAAACAGCAGAGCAAGGCTGCAAAAATGAATGCTGACTTCCATGTTTCGAAAGGCGTTCGAGGCAAAAAAAATAGAGCACTTCTGAATCAGGCCAACCATGAACTACAAGAAAAATCTGCAAATCGAAAGAGGCTAGCAGAAGGAGATACTATTTCGGCTGATAAGCAAATACAAGTCGGAGAATTAAAACTTCAGGAAAGTCTCGAACTAGCGTGGAAGATTGAATCCGAAGGGTGGGAGAGTAAATTTGAAGCTGAAAAAGCTGCGGCTAAACAAGAATGGATGATTAAATTCGAAGCAGAAAAAAATGACCTTGAGCAAACCATGAACAATGAACATCAAAGTAAATTGGCTGACCTACAAGCAGAAAAGTTAAGATTGGAACAAGAGTTAGCAAATGCAAAAGAATATAATAAGTCATTGATTCAAGCTGATGTAGAAAAGATTAATCAGCTGCAAAATTCAATTAAAACAACAGAGGAAATATTAAAAATTAAAGATTTAGAGCTGAAAAACTTACGGCAAGATGTAAATTTAACTTCAAGTCAACTCAAAGAAAACAACGCGAAAAAAGAACAAGACGATAAAGAGTTTAACCAGATTAAACGAGAGATTGAAAATAAAAGGGAAGAATTAAAAAAAGTGAAGAGAGAAAAAGAAGAAAAAAATGAAGAGCTTAAGCAGATTGAACAAGACATTGAAAATAAAAGGGCAGAATTAAATAAAGTGGAAAAAGAAAAAGAAAAAAAGGATGAAGAGCTTGAGCGAATACAAAAGGAGGTTGAAGAGAAAAGGCAAAACCTAGAGGGGCAGGAACCTCTAGGCGAAAGGATAAGTGCAGAAGAAGAGGCTAGAGAAAAACGGAGGAAGCGACGTAGGCTTCAAGATGAGCATATGCCATCTACACCTGAAAGCCGGGGAGAGATACCAAAGACTCCCGGCCGGGAAACGCCCTGAGCATAGACTTGGAACAGGATTCGAGCACCAAAGACAGCTACCTAGCCCGCTCCATTGTCATGACCATTGGAGATGAAGACATAGGCAACGCGGACTCCTCCACTGAAGAATATTTTCCGAAGATACTTAAAATCTCCTAACTGTGGTAGGATACTTAATAGATATACCGAATTAGTGCAAAGGTTTTCAAACGGAAAAGGATTCTGATACAGCGTTATTGAAATGTGAATGCGTTGGACATAACCAGCTCAGAACTACGTATAACTAGTTAACCTAAAGCGTTCTAAGAGACAAATCTCTGATTCTAGGTTTATATTGGTAGATGGTTAGGTCAGTATTGATAATGTAATTACTACGTAGTAAAGTAGTATCTGAATCCAATCTGATTGATATGTCAATAACCAGCTCTCTAAGCTGTCACCAGACACAGCTTTGAAAGAATAATTCACTGTTACAAGAGTTAGTAGACGTATAACCCATTTTGTGCATTACACATTACCCGAAAATTGCCTTTTCGCCCTTCATCCTTACACTCAATTATTTAATCTCCCACCTGAGTGAATTACACCTTTCCCTTCCAGTTGTTCCTCCCTTAGTCTAACCTTTTCTTGGATTATATAAAATTCCCCTTCAAGCTCCCTTATTTCTTTATCAACTTTACTCTCTCTTCATTTACAAACAATGCATTTATTGTAAACATACATCAGGTAGCGGAAAGCTTTCATTCCTCCATGCCAGCGGTAGCTCTGAGCTACCATGAAAGACATGCGCCTCCGCTGATAAAATATCCCATGGGTATATGTACACCCCAACCCCTCTGTGAAGATCTTCGCGGTCTTGGGAAGGGTTCTTAGGTCGATAGGTCACCTCCCAGGCTGGAGGAGAATTAAGCTGCTCATCCTCCACAATCTTGTAATAGAGCTGAACCACTCTTGCCCCAACATTAGGGTAGTATGGCTTTGATATAGTACGTACCAGCCAAAATAACCGCTAAAGTAGAAAGCTTACCTTATTGGGGGCATTTAGCGGTATCGGAATGTTGCAGATACCACATAAAACTTCAGACTGTAACGCCTCCATTATACCAGTGGACTTCAAACAATATGCAGTTCTCTTGCAACTAATTAAAGATAAAAGCAAGAGTCAAAGTAAGGCTCAATGGTATATCTGGGATCTTACAGAGCATATTTCTTCACTTAAAAACTCTTATTTTAATTTTATTTCATCTGGAGACGACCTCAACCTATATAATTTCGAACGTTACAGACATACTATTCTTAAATTTACTAAACCACTTATTATCTTTCTGATAAAAAAAGAAAGTCTACCTTCTCACTGTAATACTTCCACTGCTATGATAGAGCCTTCTAACGCCTTTAAATAGCAAAGAGAAATACTTATGCAATATTACAACTTTTTTTATAGAAGGAAAAGCTCGCCCATCTCTCAACAGCTGCCGACTTCGGGGCTTAATATCTAATCTATCATAAAAGCCTTCGGAGACAGATAAAAAAGTATTTAACCCTTAAGGACATAACCAGGATATATACTGACAATTTAATCTTATCAGAGTAAAATGCACTAGATTCAATTACTATCGTTGCTTTCCCCCTACCGCTGGTAATAATTTAATAGCCAATCGGCGAAAAAAACATCGCAAAAAGCATTCATCTACTTCACACGCAGCTCTAATACGCAGTGCTGCTAATACATCATCTAATGCAGATACAAGGCAAACCGTCAGGGAATGTATCAAAGAATTCTTTAGTCATAGGAACGGACTCAGCTCAAATAATTAATATAATTATACAAAAAGGTTTTATTACCTGTGTTTGGTATCTTCAAATATTGTATAGTAAAAAAGAAACATACTTTCTCACTCAATCTAAGATTTTTCGTCTTCCCCCGCTATTCCACCAAATCGCCCAGGTGTAAAGCATATTTCTTCATAGAGTTTTTCTACCTCTGCACAGATTCTTCCCATCTCCCAGTATTACTAATTTCTCCAGCTATCCTCTCGTAAAATGTAGACTTTAATCGGAGAAGACAATAATTGTATAGTCCATAGCTCTCCAACTCTCGCGCTCCTTCCCCTTACTTATCGGATACTGTATATCCTAAATTAAAAAAAAAAAAAAAAAATGCGTCTTATTTATTAGTTAGACTGTTATTGGCCTATATAAATCACAGCTCATTCGTTGCCTCTTACATTCCCTTCCGGAATCTTCATCCAGGCTTCTCTTTCGTTCTCGGAAAAGGTACTGATTTCATACATATAGTATTAATACATCTAGGCTTCGTTCCGATGGTGCGTTAGTTGTCTGGGTACTACCTTCTTCATCCTCTTCCCCTATTAATACATTATCTATGTAGATTTTACTCTCCGAACTTTCATCCTTATCTTTAACACAGATTACTCCGTCAACACTTTCGTTTTCTTTATTAACGCTAAATATAAGCGTCTAACTCTCCTAATTTCGCACTAAAAAGCTTACTTTCTAATAATAGTTCAGTTACCTACATATTATTATACTTACCGCTATATTTCTGTTACGACCCGTTCCATCGTAACAGTTAGATCCCTTATAAGCAGCTGGTTCCGTTACAATAATTGCTACAATTGCGATTATTGGCCTAATCTTTTGCCCTGTTGGCGCTACGGTATAACGGAACGTAACAATTTCTCTTTATCTTCCTCCTTAATAAAACTAGGCAGTGGGAATATAGGAATTTCTTTATTAAAAACTTTTTTTTTTAAGTAATACTTTAGTAATAGTATTATCTTCTGCTTTTATATAGCAGTAATTAACGCTTAATTCCTACTTTTTTTTAAATACTTAATAAAAATAATAATTAATATAGCCCTTTTACTTTAAGATTAAAAGCCTATATTTTAACAGCGTTTTAGAATTATTTTTTTTTAAAAATAATATTATTTTTCTAATTTTTTATAACTTCCTATAGTTTTAAAAAATATTAATATTACTTTTATATTATTAACGTTAAGATTTAAGTTATATTTATTTTAATAAGTTATTTATAAGTATAAAGCTTTCCTTAAAAGTATATTTTAGGGTATAGTAGAATTTCCGAAGGCCTTTAATAAATAGCTTTTTTTTTTTTTTCTTTTTTTTTTTTTTTTTTTTAAATATATTAATAATACTAAAACATTCTATTAGCTTTAAATAAGATTGGAGAAGCGAGTGACTGGAAACTAGGCAGCTGAATAATTCTAAGGGCATGGTCGTTATCCTGGCAGGGCTGGGTGCAGCGGCGTAGTCTGGAGAAGCCAGTGACTGGAAACTGAGCGGCTGAATAATTCTAAGGGCATGGTCATTATCCTGGCAGGGCTGGGTGCAGCGGCGTAGTCTAGGAGAGACAATACCAGCGACGGGAAGCTGCGCGGCGGTCACTCTCTCGGTAAGACTAATTAAAGAACTAACTTGAAGCGTTATGCGGAATGCTATGGACTTCTTCGATTTCTCGCCAAAAAATGTATCCTGGAGCAGACTAGATCTATACTAGACAAACATTAATCCTCTAACTCTAAGACTGTCCAACTGTAAGGATATTCTCCTTGAACCATGGTAAATATGTGTCTCTCCCCCAAGCTGTTAACTCTCGAACTCCAGCAATAACGGAGTAGATCTTCATCAAGCTCTTGGTTTCTCCAAACAGCCACTCTGACCGGAACGTAGTCTTTCCACCCTCGTATGTAGAAATCACGAAATACCATTGATGTCCGTTGATATAAATTCCCGGGATGAATCCAAGCTTCGATAATACTTGAAGTGTTTCTGCCTTGAAACCATCTGTCGGTACTTCAAGGCCTTGGGCCATGCGCTGATCAAGAAGCTTCTGCCTAACACCCGTATAAAGAAAGGCCCATTGCGAAGCATGCCAGACGCCCATTTGTAACTGCGCCTTCTCTCTAGCTTCCCCTCCACTTGGTTGCTTGGTCTCGATAGTTACTACAACGGGGCGAAGTTGGAGTGCAAAATATTCAGTGGGGTTAACAGACTTAGTAGGCGTAGTACTGCTGAAAGCTTTCATGGCTGTCACCAACTCTGGATATTGGTCAAGTGCGGCGTAAATGCAGATATCAATCAGCTTAGCCGAAGCCAAAACCGGTCTGAAATCCTTATGTGGCCGGGCTGTAGTACTGTAATAAGGAGAATTAGCTAAATGCTTATTATGAATAAGAGGTAAGAATTATCTCACCAGATGATGGCATTAAAATCGTCGCATTGTTTACCAAGATCGTCATTAAATATAAATCGAGCCAAGGAATGATGAACCGTAGCATTCCAACTGGCCTCTTCATGTTTACACTTTTCACACTCAGTAGCCATTGCTAGGATGTGTTTAACCTGGGCAACAGATGGAATCCGGCCGGGTAAATTATCATCGCCAGGCTTAAAGCAATACTTCCATCGACTGCCTTCAAAGCTTTCTGGTGTGAGCTCTTGGTCGTCAAAGATGGTCTGTTTTAAGGCATCTGGTATAATGCCAAGACCTCGTTCGATTTCCGACATGGTATTAAACAACATTTTCGCGGCCTCAGGCAGCTCTGAATCTTCATCTAGCGTTTCATATTCAATGCCTGTGTCGACTAGTCGCAAGCTCATAATCTGTGCTTTTGCTGATAATTGTCTTGAGCTGGCCTCAGAGGCCGAGAATGAAGCTGAAGAACTTGGAATGCTGAGAGATCCCTGCCGGCGAGGCGTCGCATCGGGATCAAATGATCCAAGCCGACGTCTTTTCTGGGGCGTTGAATCCATGTTATAATCGTCGTCACCCTCTTTATAACTAAGCGGAGGACTGGCGAGACTATAGCTTGATCTAGCTTTGCGTTTTCTTGCGGCGTTAGGAGCTGCTGGCTTGGGAAGGCTGGGAGGCGCTATCTTGGGACGAGATGAAGAATCGGACGTTGGCTCAAGACGATTAATCCATTCTTGGACGTATTCTTGGATGTATTCTTGTTCCATAGCGACGTGGCCGAATAAAATAAGGCAAAGGAGCGGGAGATATGTATGTCTTAAATAGTTGGTGTGATAGCTGCAGGTAATGTTGACGCGATGGGATACTTGCTATTACTTCTTCAGAATGGATGTGTATTTAGAGTAGGAGAGTGACAGCCCCGCAATTTTTGGTGTCGGCTAGCCCAATGGCCTTAATAAGCATGCACCTTCAACACGTCCCAGACACGTACACTAAACCGCGTTCACAAAGAGGGGAATAAACGCGCCAGAGCCACGTCCGCGCGTACTCCAACAGGATAAATTTCGGGTAAGAGGAAAGCCGCAGTTGCAATCCGACCGCCAGCCTCGAAGCGCCTGGAAAGGCGCCTGGTGTTTAAAATAAGTCCTAGGCCATTTATTATAAATTTACTGCTCTACGAAGCGTAGTTACAGATCATCATCGGACACAGCGGTTTCTCATTAAGCTTCACTTATACAGTTCTTACTATTTACTTACCTTATATAATTAACAAAGACACTAATTATATAGAATACACTTAGCAAATCATACTATAGTTTATGGCGAGTGAGGTAGCAACGCAAGTCGGTCTGCTCTGGAGGCCATCAGGCAACTACAGTAATTAGTTAGGTAGCATTTATCATAGCCTCATTCTGGAGGGAGGGGTGAACCTAATGGCTTAATAAAGGATAAAAGGCGTGGGCGATGAGCACATCACCGATCCCGGAACTTTGGCGGGTGCACGTTGTATGGATAGGAAAACGGTAGCGCTGGCTCCGTTTTAATTGTGGGTAGAGGAATAAACGGTTATAAACATCCTAAGCGCGGGGTTGTTTAACCGCCAAAAACGGAATTCTGTAACTCCAGAATTGGAGTCTTGGGATGCAAAAAATGGAAGACATTGCACTCAAGAGAAGTGCTTGACGGGGTTTTTCCCCTTTATATCGGCTTGCTGATAAAATTTCGTATCTTTCCTTTATCACGAGAAACGTAGCGAACGGGGGTCGACACCTCCGGCTATTGGTTGATAAGCTTGCTGTCTAGCTAGGCCGGTCTCGAAGGAACAAGACCACGTGGAGGTGATTAAGACGGAAACTGGCTCCTACCGACCTATTGCCTAATCGTGGGACGTGTGTATTTAGCTAGCTAGATACTTATGGTCGTTAATATTAAAACAAACAAACAAACAAACAAACATATAGTCTGGGTGTACCCATCTTTAGCTATACTTCCGTCTTTTAGCCGATGGACCGCCCTGTAGCTTTCGGTGAATAGTTGCGGCAGCCACCCGTGCCTTACTTTTCGGCTCAAGCATTTTATAGACCAGATCTTGAACATTGTGACCACGATCCAATGAGTTCCTCTTTTTATCAATAAGCCGTAATTGCCTCTCTAGCTCCTGATATATATTACTATTCGGTCGGTGGAAGTCATCCACATCATCAACCTTGGGATTAGTTGGTATATACCGGCCCACTATCCAAAGGATTGTAACCCCCAGAGCCCAAACATCGCCGCGAAATCCGCGAGTTTTTCCTGGTTCAATGGTTTCAGGTGGAAGATAACCAAATGTTCCACCGTGTCCGCCGCCGTATTTGGGTTTTTGATGGTCACCCAGATCAAAATCGAATAGTATAGCGCCGCGTTCACGAGAAAAGGCAATATTTGCTGGCTTAACGTCGTAGTGGATTACTTTCTGCTTTGATAAGTATGCAAGAGCAGATGAAATACCATTGAGGATAGTCTCTGCGTCAGCCCAGGTGGGCTTTAATTCGTCATTGTTGTCAAGCGATCGGGGGAGGTGCTCTAGATATAATGTGAGAACTCGGGGGTCAGCGTCCTCAAGTGATACAATATTTGGCTATTTGTGTTAGCAGAAGACTTGAATATTGATAGACCACTTCCTTACATGGCATAATTGTTTCAGAAGTTCCATCTCCCGTCTCATTCGTTCATAAGTACAACGTTTATTATCAACACGAAAGACTTTGGCAACCAGCTTGATTCCCGGCAGTCTAGAATGTTGACAAGAAAAGACATTCGTATTTTTTGGAAAAACAGTTGTCGTAGATAAATCAGGTGAACCAGCGATCCGCGTTAATTCATATGTCTTTTCATCGTCACACAAATCTGTAATGCGAGCCGTCTCTCCATCAGCAAAATCTAAAATGGAGGTCCTGGTTTCTTGAGCCTCTGGAGGGCCTCCAGAGAACAAGTCTGAACCCCGAACATTGAAAATCCTATTCGTTGAGATGCTGAAGCTTCTCTTCCGAACTAAAATGTCAAATATGGGATAGCGGTAGCTTGTTGTCCCATGTTGTATTGAGATTCTCCATGCACCAGAACATATAAGTGTCCGTTTTTCACAACGAACCCTTCGCCTTTCTGGTGGTTCTTTAGAAGACATTAAGTATATACTTAACCCTGAGCGATTGTATATGTGGCAGCCATCACTGGCCGGATCATATATAATGTCGCACCAAAATCCAAATGGCACCTCACGATCGAATCGGAAATTCGTTTTAACCGTAAAATTGACAGTATCTTGGACGACACCAAACATGTGCTCTTGTGAAGGATAACGAATACTTGTATTCAGAGTTTTTAGATCCTCACTGCCAATATAGGGAGACTTGATGACGAGTCGAACTTCTGGCATTTCGCTCGATGCTTTAGTAAGGGCATTTTCATTCAATTCTTCGTCGACTGCTTCGACAACGCGGGCTTTGATCCCTTTCCAGGCGGGGGAGCGTTTTGCTTCTGGAGCTTTGCAGATGCGTTTGTTCGACTTTTTAGAGTGCTGGTCATTGTCCTCTAGACGAAAATTCCGCCCAGCTTTTGTTTCAGCAAAAGAGAAAATAGATTGTGCCAATTGGGTAAGCAAAGCTGTTTCCTCAGTTTCCTCCAGCTCCCTTAGCCATTTTTCAATGGATAGGCGAATTTTTGCTATGTGAAAAGGCGAAATGCCTTGTAACCAGCGGATGATTGAAGGTGCTTCCTGCAGCCAACCTTGAACCGGCCCCTTTGGAATTGTATCCAACGACTGAATTATCGTTGATTGACTGGAAAAATCAGACTGCGATGAGGAAGCCGGCTCTTCGGTTTTGCGTTGTAGGGATTGGCTTTCCATGACGTTGGTAGGCGGTATATTAGTCTGTACCAGAAAAAAATTATAGGATAATATGCCCTGTCTACTTACTTTGCCAGAGAGAGGTAGGCTAAATATATACCTAATACACGCAAGTCCCCCTGCATTTTAGCAAAGCGGTGAGCTTGTGATTTTCACACTGTATCACATCTTTTATCGCGTTCTTTGTCGCGTCTTGTATCTATTTTCGCAAATTACCAACTGACAGACCCTGCCCTGTCAAAACTGATTGACGTAGATCCTGAACGCATTACAGTCGATCTAGTAAAAACTCAGCTTACTCTCCGCGAATACGCTGCCCTTCGCGACAGGGTCGCGCAACGTGAGGTGACAGATTCCACTGAGCAGCAGCTCAAGGACCTGACGCGGCAACTCAGAGAATTGTGTGATGGTATGTAATATTTTTCAACAATAAGCGCGGAGTACTTTTGCCGGATCTCATATTAGATGAAGAAATGTATGCATTGTTATTTAAAACTATAGTCACAAGCAATATAAAAATATGTCATTCTATACCTCTTCTTCAATTGTACGGCATTCTGCCTCTTGAACTACGCCGCTGCACCCAGCCCTGCCGGGATAACGACCATGCTCTTGAGAAGCGCTCAACAGCACTGAGACCCAGGCACTCTGCCTCTTGAACTACGCCGCTGCACCCAGCCCTGCCGGGATAACGACCATGCTCTTGAGGAAGCGCTCAGTAGCACTGAGACCCAGGCACTCTGCCTCTTGAACTACGCCGCTGCACCCAGCCCTGCCGGGATAACGACCATGCTCTTAAGACAGGCGAATAACAACCTCTTGAACTAACACCCTGCCCTACCGGAATAACAACCATGCTCTTGAGAAGCGCTCAACAGCACTGAGACCCAGGCACTCTGCCTCTTGAACTACGCCGCTGCACCCAGCCCTGCCGGGATAACGACCATGCTCTTAAGACAGGCGAATAACTAAGATTAAATCTCAATCGGCTTTCCATTATGGTCTAATGGCTTTCCATTGTGTCCTAATTGCCATAGTTCAATCCGCCTACTCCTTCGTGAGGTTCTCGTATTGAGAGAATCTGTAGTACGACTCTGTGACCCTGAGCGTTTTGATCCTCCAGCTGGCATTTCTTCAAAAGCAGAGGAAGATAAAACGTGAGACGGAGAATTTGCGGTAAGACTCTGTGGCATTTGGCGTTTGGATCCCTTAGCTCTCTTTCCTCCTTGGGTGTGTTTAGTAAGAGAAGATGAAGTATAAGGTAATAAAGAACCTGCAGTATCATTTTCTCCTATTTGAAGCTTGGGTCTCTTAGCTGGCCTATCTTCCTCAGTATCTTCAGAAGAGGAAACGGCTATGGAAGAATTTGAAGAATCTGTAGTCGGAGACTCTTCTCTTTGGCGTTTGAATCTCTTAGTTGTCCCTCCTCCTTGGGTGTGTTTAGTAGAAGATGATGAAGTATAAGGTAATAAAGAACCTGCAGTATCATTTTCTGCCATTTGAAGCTTAGGTCTCTTAGCTGGCCTATCTTCCTCAGTATCTTCAGAAGAGGAAACGGCTATGGAAGAATTTGAAGAATCTGTAGTCGGAGACTCTTCTCTTTGGCGTTTAAATCTCTTAGTTGTCCCTCCTCCTTGGGTGTGTTTAGTAGAAGATGATGAAGTATAAGGTAATAAAGGATCTGCAGTATCATTTTCTGCCATTTGATGCTTGGATTTCCTTTTGTTATTGTAACCGGGAAAACCGAAGCGCACCCTCTTCTTCCTATTTATTATTAGCACTAGCTATTAAATAGATCAAGTAGTACATACCGCGTTCTTTGAGATTGTTTGCTTTCTTGTGTGGGCTCTATATCTGTGTGCATATCAGAGTCAAGCGTGCTATCTGTTGACTCATAATCGTCAACGAAATGTTGGGTCACATCGCCGTCGACATAGACAATGGGTTTATCGGTAGCTTGAACTGCATCCGACTTCCAGCCAAATGCGGTGCCCTTGAGAAGCCGTTTAAAGCCCGTTAAAGAACAAGAATGGCAAATTGAAGCAACTTTTCTTGACGCATCTTCACATGGAAACATATTCGGCCACGAGAGGCTTTGATGCCAAACCTTGTTCAATGATCTGTTGAACTTCGACACGTGCAACTTGAGTTCTTCTTCCAACCTCTCTATAAACTCATCTCCGTTGGTAACATTTTCATCTTCAGCAATTCTTCTAGCGGTTTCCCGAAATTCATCCATTGACAAGATATGAAGTTGGGTAATATTGATCTGCTCCCAACAATAATTGAGACAAGACATTGGATCTTGTGGGGAATATTTATGCAAGGGCTTGGCTTTGCCTCTCCAATGTTGAGTAACCTTGGTCCATTCCTTACGCCGGAATGGACTGGGTCTTGGGGGTTTAGGTTGATGCATTATGAGTGGGAGAACTGCGGTTGCGGTAGGCCAGTGAAGAGGAAGTTTGGAAATGGAAAGACGGTTGTCGCGATTTCGTCGCGCGTATGGCGGGGAAATATAAGGCACCGAATCACCTGATTGCCTTAGTAAGCCGGCGACGGGTGAAGCAGGCGCGGTGGGGCCAGCAGGGGGAGAATGAGACAGAGGACGGAGAGAAAAAGGGGAGAGGGAAAGAGGGAAGAGAGAAAGAGGGAAGAGAGAAAGAGAGAAAAAGAGAAGATAAAAGAATTGTCGCATTTTGATGATAAAATCAATGAAACCAGCTTATGTAATGGTGGATCTTATAAGCATTGACTTGAGTTGGCTGATGAATAATAAGTCTAGCCATCCCTCAGAGAACAGTCATGAGATAGGTTATATACCTAGCAACAGATGCAATCAGTGCCTAACTTACAACCTAATAGAGGGGCAGCTTTGTCCTGCGTCATATTATATTTGCTAAAAGTATTGTTTGTGTCGTGGAAGAAGATGACTTGCTGAAACGAATTGCTGAAATAATCCAGTTCCCATTATATTGTGCCGTGGAAGAAGATGACTTGCTGAAACGAATTGCTAAAATAATCCAGTTCCCATTATATTTACTAAATGTATTGTTTGTGTCGTGGAAGAACATGACTTGCTGAAACGGAAATTTTGGTTCCCGAAGTGTAACAACCTAGACTGTACGCAGCTTAAGAAAGGCCGTAGTTTTACGACAGCGGGGTTTAACTTTATGAATAGTATTAGTATGTATGACTCCATACAGCTCTATATTTCTATACAGTCGGGGCCCGGTAGTTCAAAATTTCATAAGAACCATCTATTTCATGCTATGCCCTTGGATTTCCGAGGCAGGATCATCAGCCTCGTCAAATACCGATTGTGATTCTGCTGATAATTTTGAGTGTAAACGCCCCGTATCAGCAACATGAAGCTGCTCAATACCACAAGCTATACAATTGCAACGATGTATCCGTGCCTCACATTGGGAATGCGGCTTGTCGCCATGTCTTATTTCCTCAGTAATGTTTACGAAAACAATTTTTATCGCTGCAGGCTGCGTTCTTTCGATGATCTCAACTAGTGCTCTAGTGCAGTCGATGGCTCTGCCACAATCCACCCCTTTGTCTCTCGCTTGGGACAGATCGTCTCTGCCTAAGGCGGAACCATCACTTAATTCAGGCATCCCCAAATGTAGTATAGAGCCGCTTTCCGCCGGATCTAAGTCATCGACGACGAAGTCACATAGACTACCGGCAGAATCGTAGCCTGTCGTCTGTTAGGCGCATAACATAGAATTGCACAGGAGGATTGGAAATCTTACCAGAATATTCCGTGAATTCTGCCTCCGATTTGGACAAGTCCTCGCTTGGTTCATACTCTGAGCCACTCATATCTGCGTGAATAAGTACAGTTTATCCTTTGTAAATTATCACGTGTATATCACAGCAGGTTAAATATCTATGGAGCAGTTTCTAAATCCTAATACATAGATCATTACCGCGTTTAAGTAAAGTGAGGGGCAAAGCACAAGTGAAGCAATACTCCGGAGGTACTAGAGCCATTTGTCGAGAAGAAGACTTTCATCCATCTCATTTAATGTCTCTACGCACAGACCAATGTTGCGGGTCTGTGGTCAGCACAGTGCAAGTTTCAACCCAATGTTACATATCCGTCGTTTCCCTATTATGTGTTGAATAATTTTATTCGCTTTTGGATGAATCTGACCGATCGACCCCGGTCGACCCCGGTCGACCAAATTTAATAACTAACCCATAATTAGCCCATGACACTACCAAAGGTCTCATTATAAGCGTTCATGGGGACACTACTGTATAACTGCTCGATATAATATAATACAGAAGCAGAGCCGATTTTCATTCCCCAAAAATAGTCTAGCTTGTTAATTCAAGAGATATCATCTATTAATTAAAGCTCATGGCCTCAAGCTTACATGACTCATAGCAGAGCTGGCATTTGAGAAGCCAAATGAAATAGCTAGTGGGACGCTAGCAGGCATGCTTCCGATTACTAAGACATTATCGCGTATCAAAAGTTATGACTGGCAGGCTGGAACCCATTCCATGTCGGCGGTAACATAACCCTTGCAGTTATGGGCAATTGATTTTCCGTTCTTTTCCCATTTCCGTTTTCCTTTCTGTTCTACCCTAGAAATGGATGAAAAAAAGGTATGTTTAACAGAAAGACAGGTAAAATAATAAGAGAATGATGCTTTCAATTCAACCATATACTCTGTCAGATTTCTGTATACGTCGCTGTATGCCGAGTTGTGCACACAAATAATTTAAACAATGCTATACAAATCGTAATGTGAAGACGAAGAAAAAAAAGTTGAACTGCGTATATACACACAATAAGCATTAATTGCCGTCTACATATCTACATTGCATGGTAATTAAATTTAGCTCTTAGTGGGCACAAAGTGGCCGCTGCCGGTGTGCCTTAAAATTTAGGTATTAGATACATGTACATACATCTGTACTCCAACGTGACTTTATAGCCTTGGTTTGAAAGTTACTATCCAACACTTGGAACTTTTATTATTTACACGGACCATTCCGATAACGCGAGGCCAATATCTTGCGCAATCTTAAGCACAATATTTGTAGTTTTCAACGTGCCTTTGAAACTGCCACCAAATAATGCATGACCTATCATGATTTATCAAGAAAGGCCAACATCAAGCGTGTACTCCGACCATTTTGACTTAGAGGAGCTGGCCAGTACGCTATCCGAAGAGACCGAGGCTCAGGAAATACACACTATAAAGGCCTTAGAGAATGAACGCGATATGCTGTACCGGGAGGTAGAGGCGAGGCGTGCCACATGGAATGGTATATATCAGATGCTAGTGGAGTCTGCTGACGTAGCAAGTAAGATAACTGCTCTATGTAAATTTGCTTATAGTCGCATAGACAAGGAGCGAAATAAATGGTTGGCTAACCGAAATGCGATTTGAAATGAATGTCTTCTACGGGAGCAATGCAATAGTTGCGCTTATACTCTGAAGGGGACTGACTTCCCAAGAGTGGCTGCATTTTATACTGATGGAGTGTCTGATTTGTTTAGAGAAAAAAAAAAAGGAGGGGGGGAGGGGGCGTAACTCCCAAATTAACATCTTTTCAATCTACGGACATTATTTCATATATTTGCAGCTTCCCCGGTCGCCAATAATCGCACTTAGAGAAGATGCTTTAAGAGGATACTCTAACACTGTATCTCACTTAGATTAAGGATAAAATCATTATACTCAATTTCCGGTGTCTTCGTAGGTACTTACTTGGCGTCAAAGGAATGCTAAGTATAAGCTCTTGAGGATTACTGGCTTCGCGTTTGATGTCGTCCATATTTGTAAGAAATATGGACCTCCCAGTGTAATCGTGAGGCGCTTCAGTTGGTCCTTCTATTATTGCAATATCCATACCGCTTTGGACTTGGTATCTTTTTGATCCAGTTTGTCATTGATGCATAGGATGCAGCCGATTGTTGACCATAAGTATAATCTCATCTGGTATGTATTGTATTCTTTCAACTGATTGGATGCCATAATCTGTGCCTATACGCCTTTACATAAATACGTACTAAATACCGAATGTTATACATTCTGAAAAGGCTATTTAATGACAAAGTCCAGAAATGGAAACGTAAGTCATTTTGGGGACAGATGGGTGGTTACAGGCTGCATAAGTGTAGTTCTACCTGACTAATCTGGGCAAATCTCAACAACTAAAACGTGGAACAGTGAACCTCGACTTCACCTCCTAATGAAGCTACTGTAAGAAAAAGATTTTACATCACTTGAAGCTTTCCGCTATCAAAGCATTATTCTGCCCTTAATTGCGAGCACAAATATCTCATTTCTCACTTCTTTAATCTAAGAGATGCCTCTATTGCCGTACGAATCTGGTTATAATCCTGCTGAACTGTCATGGTGCCTTCTTGGTGTAAGCCCTGTTGCTGAAAGTTATGAGGAGGCACGTATCCAATGTATATCCAAGGTGGAAGCTGTGATTGCCGAATGTCGCCGGACAAATCTCTTGTTTTTGGATAACCATTTTGATATTGAAAACGATCTGTTTGCCAACCAAGATTGTCTCTATGGCCTTGATAGAGATTGGTTAGACGAGAATAGCGAGAAAGATAATAGGGCTTATCCGCTGAATGATACAAACTTAATGTCGCAAGTACTTAAGAGGACGAAACTCAGTAAACTCAGTAATGGAGCCAATCGTCAGTTGGATTCTTCAACGTATCCTTTTGAGCCGCCTAAGTCTGTTCACAGGGTGCCCTGGATTTTCAAAGACCCACAGTTTATGACTGATAGTTCTTCTGGCTATGATGTTAAACAAGGTGTCGGGGGAAACTGCTGGTGGATCGCTGCCGTTACAACAATCGCTCATCGCCAGGATATCATGGAAAAAATATGCGTTGCCCGAAATGAGGCGTGTGGAGTGTATGGATTTGTGTTTCATAAAGACGGAGGATGGATATCAACAGTTGTAGATGATAATCTTTATCTGAGTGAGAGCGACTTCAATTGTGACGATGAAGTATATGATCCGACAGGAGATAAAGCAAGGTTTCATAAAGCTCAAAATCAATCCAATTCCGAAGCATTACACTTTGCCAAATGCTCAAGCAAAAACGAAACTTGGCTTCCACTGCTAGAGAAAGCCGTCAGTACCACTAATATATCCAAAAAAAAAACAAGTTAACTAACTTTTACAGTATGCTAAAGTACACGGTGACTACCAATCGCTGAATGGTGGCTGGTATAGTAACGCCATTGAGGATTTAACTGGAGGGGTTACCACTGTAATACCTGGGAATGGGGTATTGGACAAAGATCGACTATGGAGTGAGATAATGGCTTCCGCATTGCCCAATAGTACGTTTGTGTTCGGGTTATCTGTTTCAGCAAATGGCGCCAATTTCCACAGGAATGGTCTTATAACAAACCATACATACTCTGTCTTAACAGCTACCGAGGTAACCAATGAGGTGGGATATACAAGCCGCCTACTAAAAATTCGGTAAGTAGAATTTTGAGCCGATCCAAAATTTGAGCAAATAAAAAGTACGTCACTTGCTTACACGAAATCTAGTAACCCATGGGGTGAAAATGCATCACAGAGTGTGGGAGAATGGTCAGGCCCGTGGTCAAAAGGCTCAAGTGAATGGACGTTAGATATAATGAAAAAGATTAACAACGAATCTCTCAATAATGGAGTCTTTTGGATGTCGTTTGATGATGTTCTCGATAATTTTAAATGGTTATATAAAACTAGATTGTTTGATGACCATTGGAACTTAACTCAAAAATGGATTCAAACCTCTGTACCCTGGGTACCAACTTTGCTACCAACGATATTCCTTGTGGATATTACCGAACCTGCCTTGGTTGTCTTCGCACTCTCACAAGTAAGTGTAAATTATAACTCTGTTACAGACGCAACCAGAAAATTCTAAATTACAAATCACGAAAAATAGGTAGATTCTCGATATTTTACAGATCTGCAAGGAAGATACTATTTTACATTGCAGTTTATTTTAAAACATAGAGAGTCAGGAAAAGTGATATGCGAATGCCGGGCAGTAAACCCAGAAGACAACTGGTCAATTAGTTGCGAAGTTAACCTAGATTGTGGTATTTATGAAGTAGTCCCACGAGCTTTTACCTCGATTGAAAGTGGGCGGAAAAGCCCCCTAGAAGTATTGAAGGTATGGTCTTATAAAAATCCATCTAAGTTGCAAAAGGTCGGATTACAGCATGACCTGGCATACTCCAGTCATCAGTTCAACAACATGACTCAGTCATCGACTTATAACGCCTATAACGAACAGAATGATCGTGAAATGCTAAAGAAAAAAAAACCGGCTATAAACAATAATGCTACCAAAGGGTCATTAGACGTACAAATAGAAAGCGTTGGTGAGACTAAAACGGATATATTTGGCGCATGTGGAGTGCTCAAAAATTGGAACCCTGTCTGTGCTATTGGTCTACGAGTCTATGTACAAGGTCCAGCAGCCCGCATCCGCCTAGCAGAGCAGTCCTGAGTGCGCAATCACAAAGAGAACACAGTAGAGAATATAAGTAAAACGGATTTTCGATGTCAGCTACAAGTAATACATTCAAATATACCCGTTGGTTGTACTTTTGGTAACCAACTTAAAGGCGATAGCCTTTAAGTTGGACCGGAAATTCATAAAACACCGAGAAATTCGAAACCCTTTGTTACAGCTAATGTGTCGCTTTTTCTACGCAAATATAGAATTATTAAAACAGCTGTTAAGGAGAGAGAGAGAGAGAAATATAATTAAAAAGCCTTAGAGAATAGTTTTTATATATACCATTTGTTTTGTTACAGGGGTTATCGTGGCTGCAAAGCTGATTTTTGATGGTTGGTTTTGACTGGGTTTTGCGCTTTTTTTTTTTTTTTTTGCAAACTTTCATTAATATAACAACGAAGTTTAAATTCCAAGGATAACGCTGCAGCGCATACCTAAAGTCGAATTGAAATATGATAGTCGACTTAAATCAATCATTCTATATCGATTCCGTTATTTTTGCTATGTGTTGCGGGTGGTATTTATGGCTTTGGGGTCATGGATTGGATGCTGTTGACGTGTTATTATTTTTTTCTAGGTTTTTTTTTACGCAAGAGACATGATTACGTAGAATGCTGTGTAAGCTATCAAGTCGAAAAATGAAAGAAATTATGATATTTGTAGCTACTTGGATGTTTATCTACTTCTGAGATGAGAAAATGAAGACTGTCATATGTCCCCCAATTTCAGAAGCTAATACATAACGTGGATAGATCTGAGTGACCAACCGGCTTCTTAAAGTTCGAATAATTCAGTTACATAAATCTATCAGACTGAATACAATACTAATCTAACTGCACTGGACTTTACCAAGTTGAGGCTATAAAAGTAGTATGAAGCCAGCTGCCACATACTAAAAACAATAATCCATGATGAGAGCTCGTTAAGAAGCATAACCAAATGAGAAAAGTAATAGTAGTGTTGCGTAAGGTTATTTACTGTTCGAGGAGACATGACTGGAAACCTTGAAAGAACGTGACAAATGAAGTCACTGGCAGCTGACTCATTCACTTGGGGCATTGTAATTATCAGCTCCATAGAGAGGGGGGAAGATGAGGGTCACGATGTATTAAAGAAAGAAACAAAACGATCTTTTATATTTGTGATCTCCTTAGCTATCATATCTTGGCGGAGAGGACGGGAGGTGGCTTATCTAACGAGCACAGAGAACCGAACCGAATCTTAATAGTCAATTGTCTCTGAACCCTAGGGAGCGTGTAAATCTTTCATCCTCATTGGCCAGGGCTCTTGTGTTTCACCCGTTGGGTTGTGACTATGTTATTCGTATAACTATGCATTGGATTTGCAGTTATAAAGTCGTTGATGGCTGTAAAATTTGTCTCGCAGCTTTTTTTTGCTTGCTGTATTTTGAGAAGTAAAAGTATTAAAAAGGTAAGACTAAGCAGAATTATAGTAATTATAACATTAAAAAATGGAGTTTATCTTTACTTCTTTTATTTTATAAAACTAGTGTTTAACTTTATT
This sequence comes from Trichoderma virens Gv29-8, assembly GCF_000170995.1. Taxonomy (NCBI): domain Eukaryota; kingdom Fungi; phylum Ascomycota; class Sordariomycetes; order Hypocreales; family Hypocreaceae; genus Trichoderma; species Trichoderma virens. The sequence continues at coordinate 530,125 of NW_014013667.1, forward strand.
GTAAAACATTTTTGTTATATAAGTATAAACTGTAAGGATAAGACATCTTATATCCACGATTTAGGAACTAGTTTTTTCTTTTTTTTTTTTTTCTTCTCTTCAACAGCCACAAGCAAGACTTTCCATAGAATAATGTTTCCATACACACAATATCCAAAATTAATCTCATCATAATTTATCTCTAGTCCTGCACTTCTGATTGATGTACATCACTTATGTTATCGATTCAGTCAACTAGATACTTTATATTACAAGAACGCAACTCACCATAGGATTTGGCACAGGCGGTTTCGGGAGCCCTGTTGTATCATATGCACCCCGCCCTGCCTGGATAGGTTCAAAAGAAGATTTAATCATTTCAGATCGTTGACAAACCAATTGTCTTGTGGCGATAACGGGTTATTGAAATTCTGTTTAAGTTATGGGTGATAAAGAAGAAAAGCCTACAGGAATACCTATACTTATATGAGATCTTGCAATGCGAGCAAGAAAAGCCGCACCACTACCAATTCTAGCACAAATTGCTGTTTTTATTTGCCACGGATGAGTAAAGTAAGAATTTAGACTAAAAGCGCCCGCTTTCTGGTGGAGACATGAAACAGCCAACATATATCTCAAGTTATTAAAACCCTCTCCATCAGAAACACTACTGAAGGATTTTGGATGGCACCATTGTCCGATAAAGTAGGCGGGGATGACATGTAATTTCCCTCGGGGCTCCTGGGAGGTAGCGAACTGTGCATCTAACGTAAAGTTTAATGGATAATCAAAATGAGAAATTGGATCGGAACACCTGACTTCCTGCAAAAATATGAAAGGACTAACACAGGAATTTTAATAGAGGAATACTAATTTAGTTTTCAATATATTTATTTATAGATTAACTAAATATCTACTCTCCTTATATCCTAAACCACTCTTTATTTTCAGTCCTGAAGAGCCATAGTAAATAGAGCTGTTGATTCCCCCAAACTTTAATTATACGCTGCTTTTCCTTTGCCGGCAGGTGTAATTTCTTTCCATAACTCAGTTTATGGGAAGCCTTTCCATCAGAAATGCTATGATAACTATTAGATATTAGGGGTGGGGGTATATATTTGGTGCTATAAAGGACTTACTCCTTGTTGTAACAGTCTTGAATATTTTAGCATATCAGGGGATTTCACAGCTCAATAGAGTTAGAAGCAGATGATGATTGCTCCCGCTTTAAAGCTGGATTTGTTGCTAACCAGCCATATACTGTGGTTGAACTTATAGTAAATGGAAGTTGTTAGAGAATTTTTAGCAGCAGTGGAGACAGCAGTCTATTTACAGTCTAATAGGTGGTGCTTTCGTAATCTAGGAACCAGAATACTGGTCCTAATTTGAATAAACTAACCAAGTAGGTTACTTCATGTCCAAATCAATAATTCTCACAAGAATAAACTAACTGAATTAATTACATCAAATCCAGAATAGTTTGGTCCTCAGCATCCTTACTAAACGAACTAAACCACGGCTCTAAACTAGAATCGGACCGCGCTATTACCTCTGCTATGGAAGAAGGTATCTGTCCCATAAGCCTAAACTGGGCTACACAGCGTATGAAAGAAGCTATATGAGCGCGTAACTGTAAGAGATATTGCTCAGTGCATTTAATTCCCTCAGCTAACGTTTTACAGAAATCGGTAATATTGTCAGGTATTGGCTGGTGAATTAAAACCCGATGAGTCAAAAGCGCATCTTTGAACATTTTCATTGCGATTTCGAGATCTCTTTTGCCGTGCGTTAGAGTAGATAGTTCCTGGAAAATTCTTTCATTGATTGCGAGTTTGTTCTCACTCTCAAGGAGACATATGTTTTCGAGGTGTTCGAAAACTTCTTTTTTACACAAAAGTAGAGAATTGAGTGCTTCTTCTATTCTACGCAGACTGATGGTGTGTATATTGAGTTAGAAGGAGATTGCCGTGTCTTCCGTTGGGTGCATTGTGAATTTTGTATAGTACGTCGAAAGAAGCTGCTGTTGCGTGGTTGTTATTTGGAAATTATGCAATGAGCCAGGGTGAGGAAAGCATCCTACTTATAGTTGAAATGACCTGGTCAAAATCCCACTGGATGTAACCAAGAAACATTCCATATACTCGTACTCGCCCCTGCGACTTTGTTAATAACACGGTACAAGCGGTGGCCCACACACCCCACAAGTTGTAATTAAATTGAGAGGAATGCGGTTTTGGTATTTTGTTAACGACTGGCTATATATATCTAACGAGTGTAAAAGAAGTGAATGTTATACAGTCGTGTACGGCCATAGGAGCGTGGAGGGTTCATCCACTTCCTTTATATTGGAGGACTCTCGTGCTTCTGGCTGAGGTAAATTGTCTACGTTCTTGATTCAGTCAATACAAACATCAAATTACTAGCGTATAAGACACAATTTGGCTGGGGAGGACGCGGTTTTGGGAGCCCTGATGTATCATATGTACCGCGTCTCACCAGGCAAAAATCTGAAGAATACTTATATTAATAGACAAAAATCTATCCTCGTGCAAATGTATTTCGTTGGGTATATAGAGTGGAGTAGTTCAATTCACAAGTAGATTAAGTTGGACTGGGAACACTTAAGGGATGCACAATAAACTGTAAGTGATTTATTGCGTTGTAGGGATAAAAAGATAAACATTTTACATATCTCCATTTACGGCAATTAGCCTGTGTCTCTGGGCAACAGCACAGGTTGGTGATAATCGGCTGTAAGTAGAACTAGATAGTAGAATCGCACCTTGCTATAAAGTTCAACAACTTGTTTTTTTATCTTTGTCTCGTTTGTCTATTCTCACTTTAAAGCTGACCTAATTACCTATAATAAATACACTGTACCACAACGAAATGAAAGTAGACAATAGGCGCCTAAGCAATTCCAAGTAACCTATTTTTGTCTTCCGATTAAGTCCCCTCTAGTCTTAAAGAGCCAGAGTAAGTAAAGGGGACTATCTGTGTCAATATGAAGACTAGTCTCCATTTGTGATAAATGTATTTTTTTCCCAATTTCCAACTGAGAAGAATTTTTCGCATCTGAAATACTGCAACCCAGGTATGAAAATAATGGTACTAGATCCCCAAATTGATGAAGCTTTATTTTTTTTACTCCATTTGACTCTATTCGCAAGACTATAACTTTATAATACTACATAATATTAGTTTTGAACTCGGCTGTAAGTTAAGGAAGAATATATTGTTCTCTCTCCCAATTTCTTCAGTAGCCCAAAGATAAACTTACTAAAGGTGCCAAGGGTAATGTAAAGTTCATCAAAGCAATATCTTCGCATTCATGATAAGTAACATTCTCATTATTCGACGGCTGCTGCTTCCATCGTATCTTTGGCTGCGTTATGGTGCGGGATATATTGGAAATAACCGAATAATGGAGTTCATCCAGATTTTCTTCATAAAGCTGCTCCTTGTCCGCGCTATCCATAGTAGACGTCTGATGTTCGATGTAGTGTTGTTGTACGAGGTGTGTTTGAGAAGGTTTATTGCAGAAGATGTGTAGCAGAAGATTTTGCATAAGATATATATCACAGAAGCTATTGGAAGGGACAGATATTTATTTTTTCCTCGGTCAGGTGGAGAGCTGATGCCTAATATCACTGAAGGTCACCTGACTGTTACGAGCGGAGTGGGGCAAATCATAGGCTAACAGAGGCTGTGATTCAGTACGAAGGTGCCAAGTGGGTATCAAAAGGGGTCTTCCTATTTGCACAGTAATGAAATTGTAGTGGTGAGTGCGCTTGTGTCACGACCCAACTCTTATGTTGTTGTTGTTGTTTATTGCTTAGCGCCCGTGACCTCTATGGATCAGGCTGCTGGGTGCAGCAAGGGGCGTGCTGAGCTAGCTAACAGAGGGTACAAAAAAACTAATACAGAAAAAATCCCTCTAAACGAACAGTCCATACTAATGGCTAGTCCATTAGTTCCCCGGGAGGCTACTATACATATTTAATGGTCAATAGATATTCCTAGGGCCAAGCCCTCATCACCCACTATAGGGAAGATAATAATAAAACAAACCCAGTTTGCTAACTACGTTCTTTCCTTTGTAGCTATCCAGCATATCAACGCTTTTCAGGCTTTTTGTCGGCCATCACTCATCAGTGAGCTGTTTGGGCGGGTGTTTGGCTGTAGCAGCTTGAGGCTGCGAGGATCGGTCGGATCGGCCGAGTTGGTCGGATCGTTCGATCGGTCATGTGGTAATAACCTCAATAAAGAGGTTATAAATCCAGTGCAAAAGCCGTCAGGCTATTGCTATTGCAAGGCCTTTTGCAGAAAGGGATGAACTCTCCAAAATCCCTTTCCTAGGACCTGCTGTGTTGTGCGGTGCGTACCAAAAGGTAGGGGCACCTGTGGATGTAGGAGGAGAGTTGGACCCAACTCTTATGGTCGCGACAATGGGCCTACAGGGTAGGCAGAACCGGATAAACTAAGGACCGATGGGCCAATCAGGGACATCGCCCGCCTTGGTTAAGGAAAGCTGGGAAAGCCAGCTTTCCACCGCGATTCAGAATACACGACTGGATATATAAGTTTACGTTCTTACACTCATTTGGATAGCTTAGATAGCCAGTTGTTAATATAGCAATCAGATTGGATTTGGATACCACCTCTACTAGCTACGTGACATTGACGCGACTACGCCCGTAACCGACCTGACCGTTCCGCTAACATAAACCTAGAACCAGAGGTTTGCCCCTTGGGAACAGCTAACCTATACTAACCTATAGGACCGGTTCGTCACAGCTTGACAGTTTGGTTATAATTTTTTAAACTGCTGAAATATAGCTGTTACGACCCAACCTCTTACGAAGCCGGGAAGGTACGTACCCCGGAATAAGTCCCGGACCGACCAACCAATCAAGATGGGACCGCTCATACATGATACCCTTGATGGATCACCACCGTGATCCATCGTGATCCAAGAACACCGTGATCCATGCGTGATCCAAAAGGAACGACTGGATATATAAGTTTCATTCATTACTCTCATTCAGATAGTTTAGATAGCCAGTCGTTAACAAAGTATCAAGACCGAATATAAGTTACACCTTCTATTCTACTCTTACGCACTTGTGATTACAACCGCTCAAAAGCTACTCCCTGTCCTCTCTGCCAACATAAACCTACGACCTAGGTTTATTACCTTGGGAACCCTTACCCTATACCAGGAATAGGGATCAGGACGTCACAATAGCTAAAGCAAAAATATAAAAATTATACAAAGAATATTTTATAAATATTCATAAATATAACTAATTATTAAGAATTTTTCCTAAATTTTGAATATAAATATATTAGTAAATATATATATATACTTAAATTTAAAATATTTAAGTGAGTATCTTTAGTTTATTTTTTAAAAGTATACAGTATAAATTTAAATATAGCTTTTAATGTATATAAATTTAATAAAAAGCTTAAGTACATTTATTTTTTTAATAAAATTTAAATAAGAAAGTTTTACAACATTTAAGCTGATTTATAACTAAAAAAAAAACAAATAAAAAAAAGTTTATATAAAATTAAGTTAGGGAAAATCTAAGAATAATTTTATTCTCTTACATACAGTTAAGAGAGGTTTTGGAAAAAGCCTGCGCACGGACCACACAGCGCAGTGCACTGACCACTACGGTTTAAATAGGAATTCGTTACGGTGCAAATAGGAAGACTCATGTTTTGTCTTAGTTACCTCTTGTGTGTTCAAAATCTTCGGATTCCCTGATTTTTTGATACCCGCTTAGGTGCGCAGCGGGGGCTTATGTACGGAGTACTGTTACATAATTTTTAATTTTTTTTTCTTGTAGACTTAACGCTACTTGAAGCGTCGGTCCTACATTTATCCACGATTGCTTGTAGGCCCATCGTTGCGACCATAGGCGTTGGGTCATAACAGTCTTTGACAGTTTACCCATTCGAGAACTGAAAATCCCTACTGAAATAGGTATAGAGCTTTTATGCTTGCAACCTAAAAAGCATATTAACAATTATTTATTATCAATTTATAACGTTGTTTATTAATAAGTCCCTAAGCGGAAATCCCTAATTATAAAAGTTCAAATTAACCTTGTCTTTTGGCGGAAGTTCTTATTGTAGAGGTTCCTAATTACTAAAGTTTAAATTAAGAAAAAATCCCCAATTATATAAGTTTAAATCAGCCTCGTCTTCTAGTGGAAGTTCTTATTGCGGAAGTTTCTAATTGCTAGAGTCTAAATCAGGCGGAAATCCCCAACTGCAGAAGTTTAAATCAGCCTCATCTTCTGGTGGAAGTTCTTGTTGCGGAAGTTCCCAATTTTTGGAGTTTAAATAAGGCGGAAATCCCCAATTGCAGAAGTTTAAATCAGCCTCGTCTTCTGGTGGAAGTTCTTGTTGCGGAAGTTCCCAATTGCTGGAGTTTAAATAAGGCGGAAATCCCCAATTGCAGAAGTTTAAATCAGCCTCGTTTTCTGGCAAAACCGCATTACTGAAAATATTAATATCGCCAAGGTTACCGTCTTGTGTGTCTACCAAATTCTGAGTTTGAGGTGCCATATTCGGAGTACAATAGGTCTCCGTAGGAACCGTGTTATTAGTTTCAGGGTTCAGAGAAAGCGCGTTGTTCAGTTGCATAATATGTTGATTAGAGTCGTCAGCTGCCTCGACAGTATTTGCGTATTGATGCGTTGTCGCAGCAGCTATGAGAGCAGCTAAATCGGATACTGCGCAGAAACGTTTTGACGCTACCGATCCATCCAAACCGGCTTCTGTACACGAGCGTTTGGACGCTACTGTACTATTAATATCGTTCTTATCGGAAAGTGTTGGCGCATTCTGAATACATTCCTGGCGAAACTGAAGAAGAATTTGTGTCGCAAGGTTAGCTCCAGTTGTCTCCATCGCCTCAAGAATTTTCGGCATTTTCAATCCGTCGAGGGTCTTTTGATATTGTTTTTGATAATGTGTACCTTTTTGCCACCACCTTGAGCAGAATATTAGTGTTAAAGAAAAGCTGTAAGATTGAGATTCGGATCTTACATCCGGCGATTGAGAGTCAGCATCTGACTGCCATACTTGAAACGTTCGAAATTAACATCAAGTTTCTCTTTTCCCTCGCTCAGAACGCGGCAGAACTCCATACGTCTTCGCCCACCGAAAAGAACTCGGTGAAATTTTTCTTCCGTCCCTTCCTGTATTGGTATGCCGAGATGCTGAAGAAATTCTTGGATGTAGTAAGGTGAAATATAATTCGCAGATGGGCAGATTTGTTTAAATATATCGTACATTACAATAGAATCAAGTGCACTGATATAACTTAGAATCGTTGCTTCTGGAGACTCTTCTGTAACCTTCAAACAGAAAGTTCTTTGTCGTCCAATAAGAGTTGGCTCTTGGAGTGTTAACGGTTCTATTGAAAGGTTCCAGAATGAGGACGGGTTCTCGGTCCATAATTTAAAATCTGCAGCCTGATCCATGAGCTCCCGTACCATTGCTTCTTGTGTCGCTGCTTCATCGTCCTGAGCTGTATTATCGGCTGTTGTTGATGTATTGTCTTCAGCTGTATTATCAGCTGTTGTTGATGCATTGTCTTCAGCTGTATTATCAGCTGTTGTTGATGCATTGTCTTTAGCTGTATTGGCTGTTAATGTATTATTTTTAACTATATCGGCTGTTATTGATATATTATCTTCAGCTGTATCGGCTATTGTTGATACGTCGTCTTCAGCTGTATCGGCTGTCGTTGATACGTCGTCTTCAGCTGTATTAGCTGTCGTTGATGCATTATCTTCAGCTCTATCGGCTATCATTGATACGTCGTCTTCAGCTGTATTAGCTGTCGTTGATGTATTATCTTCAGCTGTATTATCGGCTGTCGTTGATGCATTATCTTCAGCTCTATCGGCTATCGTTGATACGTCGTCTTCAGCTGTATTAGCTGTCGTTGATGTATTGTCTTCAGCTGTATTATCGGCTGTCGTTGATACATTATCTTCAGCTGTATTGGCTATCGATGTATTGTCTTGAGCTAGAGGCTCTACTGTCGATGGATTTTTCGTTGAGATTGGCTGCTCTAGAGCCTCAATCGGCGGCAATTTTTCGGGCCATCGTAATTCCTTTGGAAGCTTTTTGCCATATCTTGTATATATGCCCTTATAGATGATTTCTCGCATCGAGTTTATAAAACTTATGCTGTCATTTTCAGGATAACTCCCCAGAGAGTATACAGTTTCCTGGACAACATTGGCAATTTCTGTAAGAGCTGGATAAATTTTAGTTGTCATTGTAACGGGTGAGTATGGAAAGCGAAAGTGAGGAAGACTTTAGGTTGGTAGTGGCGCCTTCGTAAATACTACTAAGGTAGGTCGCGGACTAGAAAGATAAAACAGGAAGATTACTTTCTGATACTGTATCGACCGATGCGGTTGAAAGAAAACGACGGACTGATGGACACACCCCCCTCGTGTGCTCTTTTGCTTATTAATGGTGTCGTTCGACACCATTAATAAGCAAAAGGAGCGGAGGTGATGTGGGGATATGACACGTATTTGTACACTAAGCCAGAAATAAGCAAAAGGAGCGGGGGTGATGTGGGGTTATGACACGTATGTGTGAACTAAGCCAGAAATAGAATAGCACATCCTGTATCTTCAACGCTCATCAACAGTGAGTAACTTACTTGTATTCGAAACAGCGGTTATTAGCCCTTTTTTTTATGTCTCTGCGGATCTCGTGAAATGAGGTCCTATCCCCGACTTTGTAACCAGATAACTAAGGTTATTCACCAGCACAATGCGCCTCAGCTCCTTCAAATGGGATTCATAATGCAGTGCTATTATGGGCCTAGTTTCGAAATTACCAGGCAGCGATTGAAGTAAGACGTAATTATTTTGGTGGTTATACGTATTAGACTTCAAGTTACCACAGGGAGGCATGAAACTATTCATTTTGCGCTATACGTTTAATCAGGAGCTAAATATTTACATTTCTTCAGAGCTGAAAGTAGCGTAGGCCGTCCTGTAAATTAAGCTGAGAATTAGGTGTTGATTTCACCTTTTGTGACTTTTTAGGCCTCCATCTCCAAGTTGACTGCTTAACTTGGACCAACGAGTGATGGTGGTGGCTTGGATCTCGTATAAAGACAGTCTCTTCTATCCAACATCTTCCGCTAGGTTATTTAGGGGTCCTATGAGCGACGTCCGTAAGACCCATAAAATACCCATTACTAAAACACAGATATGCATTACAACGGCCAATCAAGCCATCGATCAGTAATCGTGTGGTTGCCCTTCAAAGGTGCTCGCGGCTACTCTCAAAAGGACCGAGAAAAGAATAAAGAGCGTAGGCGGTTATGAACAACTCGTTAAAGACCAAGACCAGAGGGATCTTCCAGTCGATCTGTAAGCTTAGTAGGATTCAAGAATATATAGCCCGCTCTTCCTCTTTCAATTATGCTTTAGTATCAAAGGCAACACCATATTTCAAATGAGAATGCCCCGAACATATTCACTCAACAAAACCACCGCAGATATTTTTATCGATGATACCACCCCAGAGTTTCAGAACGGCAATACTATTACAAGTCTTACAGACGGTGCTGTCTCAGATGTTACAGACGACGATACTATCACAGATCTTATAGACGAAGCTATCCCAGTTTTGGGAAGCCCAGTCGATGTCGAAAGTCTGGATGATAGGCTCTGCGAAATGGCCACCAATATGCGAAAATTAGGAGAAGCTTGTGACTATCGCATGCAAACAACAGAGCTCATTCAAAACGAACAACAAAGACAAATAGATGAACTTAAGGAGTCTGTTAGCAGAAAAATGGAAATGAAAGCTGCTATATTTCCTATTCGAGTTGAGAGAAGGTGGCGCAATCGTTCTCGTCGTGGCCTCCGGTCTCCCCGTTGCGAACGGTTACCTCGACGAAGTACTTGGCGCGAACGTAGGTGACGCAACTGTTAACTTTATCTTTATCTGTATTTGGTATACTAGTAATAAAACAAATACTAATTTTTGCATATAGATCACTATGAGCTTATTATTTGTATTTCGCTAGAAAATATATGCAAGCTAAGTATTTGCTTTGCTGGTTGGCTTGGCTGGTATATTGGGAAGTATAACTCTTAATTCATAGTATTACGGTAAGTGTGGCCTTCGGCTGAAGGCAAACCTTTGCTTAGTATATGAAGTTTTAAATAACTAGCTGGATAAGTTGTGACTTCTGACTGATCCGTCTCTGCGGATTTTGATTGCAGACCCAGCCCTGTTTGTGAATTATTAATTTATCTTCTTAAAATCTCCAAATATCGTATTTAGTAAAGCAGTTCTTCTCCCAACGTAAGTAACACCAGAATAATAAATCAAGTTTATTTAAACTATCTTTTATAGAAACTTCAATCGAGTTTGAGTAGATTCATTGATTGAATTTGAGTCTGTTAAAAGCAGTTTCAGAAATAACATAGGCCTATTTAATTCGCGAACAATTTTCTCAGATCGCTAAGTCCGATTAGCAGGGTATGGTTAGTAAGGCGGCGTTGTGGACAGAAGCCGAACGCAGGATGGGGGAACATCTTCTTCATGCTGAACCCCCATTGAACTAATAGGTGGCCGGATTAGATCCTCATCTATAAGACAGACACACTCACCAGTCCTCCTTTCTTTCCCAAAATTACCTTCTATTTATCTACACACACAAAAAAAAAAAACCTTCTGACAAGAAACCTTTTGCGTACATCTACTATCCCAACCATCACCAACAATGTCTCTTAAATAGAAGACAATACTTTTTTCAACGCATTTATAAAGTCACTGAATACGCTTCCTATTATGCCTCTAGAACTACCAAAGAGCCTACAGAAGAATCGAGCGACTAATGAGCAATATGACACCTTCTAATAGATATTGCTAGCTTATGTAGTTTTCTCGTCTTACAAGACTAAAATTTTGACATTTTACCTTTCAAATTACATCAGCTCATTGATGTTACATCAGGCCCCTACCCAAAGTTGGTTGCCGAAGCCGTTAAGCCTGGGCCAACAGGTGAGTGTAGTGGCCTGGATCTTCATATAAAAGTAGACTCGCCGAAAGGCTTTACCTTCTATCTAACAATACTTTTTATATTCCTTACCTACCACATTGAATCAATTACTATATATTGTTTGTGCCTTACGCCAAGGGTAAATTTAAGTTACTCTAGGACATGTTCACTCCGATACCTCGTTTGACTCGTCAAAACTCAGATGCCAACCCCTCTCTTAAATTGCCTAGTTTTAAGGAATTTGAGAGCGGTGTTCCCGCAATTGCACAGCTGTATGGATTACTGCATCCTCGGAAGCCTCCCTCACCTCTTCCTAGCCTGCATAAGGTGATAGACGGTTACCCAATTCCACCTCCAGTGTCGGGGATAAAGGAGCTTATTAGCAGCAAAGAGGCAACAAAGCTTGAACTAAAAGACTGTGGCGCAAATAGAGTTATAAAACGCAAGGAACGAAAGTATACTGTGGAAGAAGGAGATTTTATTATTTATTCTCACTATGACAAAGGGCTTGAATGGAAGGATATTGAAAAAGACTTTAGGAGCAAGTTTGGCTGCACACCAGAAAGGACTGTTCAGAGCCTTCAGCGTAGGCTCTACCGCATGAATCAGCATATCCCCCTTTGCGATGATAATGGCTACCTTATCTTTGAGAATGACGATGACATGGACCCAAAATACATCAGGCTTAAATGCCTAGAGAAAATCCCGGGGCTTGCCAACTGGTACCCTGAAAGAGCTGTCAATTACTCCTGGGTTGACACTGGAACAAAGGCTAAATGTTACGACTGGGGCGAGTTTACTCTATAACAATATGATTTAAGCAGTTAAAATGCTAACCAATTCTCCCTTATAGCATCTAAACGAACCTCGCAGTCCCTTGAGCGTAAAAAGCGGCAAAAACGCCTCAAGATCTCAAGGAGAGGAGGTTGTTAGTATAGAGTAATTCTGGCTCATAACTAGATGGTGATGCAGGAAATTAGATTGATATAATATTCAATCCATAACAAGGGATATACAACGAAAATAATTTTGTATAGGCGAAGCTTAAATTCTACTGAACACACGACTTATAAGGTTGTATTCCGATACGGTCCCCTTGAATAGCAATACAGCAATCCTACGATAGTTGGTTAAATTATACTAGATTGATTGCAAAATAAAAAAAAAAAAAGGGGGGGGGGGGGGGGGGGGGGAGGATTATTTCCAGCTTGTACAAGCGTCTAATGTAATTCCGTTTACGCCCTTAGTAAGTATGCTCGTCGATTTAGCATTGAAGGGCTGGCGTAATCATTCTTAGTTTCAACTTTAAGAGCGATAAGAGTCAGTGACTGGTATTGCTATCTGTAGTAAAATTTTCTATACCTTCGGATTGTACTAGGCTTCCCTGCGTAACATGTATGATTAGTATTGCTTTGAAACAATCTATCTGGCTGTTGATGGAGAATCAACTGAGTAACCAACCACTGTTTCATTTCACCTGTTTATCCCCTTAGGCAGAAAAGGTTGCAATATCCAAAACAATAAACGTCAATAAGAGCAAAACCCAAGGAATTAGTTACCTGCGTGGTACTTACATTGCCCGATGCCGACCTGACTGCTCTGCCTAGAACCTAAGGGTTTATCCCTTGGAAACAACTAGCGAGAGACGAAAAACGGCATTGAAGGCAGAAGCTAAACGGTGGAACCAAGCAAAATATTTTCTTATTGCATCAAACCCGCTAAACGTGATCTAATGAGTGATTGCAGCGGCTTGAATCTTCGTATAAAGAAGTAGACTTGCCGACAAGTTTTCTCTTGTCCTTTCTATGAATAACAAACAATACTTTCCATACGTTAACCAACATGCATGAATCACTAGAAATGCAAGGAAGAATCAATAAATGTTTTAATACATTTATTGAACTTCTCGATGAGTCTCCGATCATGCCTCTTATTATGGCACACAGTATATCTGAATATCGAGCTTCTAACCAATCTTTCTTTATGCATATATTGCGTGTTGGAGGCCTCTTATCCCAGACTTATATAGCTGATTATAATGCAGCTGATGTCGGGCCAGTTGGATCACCTGTCCAATCTATCTTCTTTAATCTTGTAAAGGCAGTATACCATCAACTTAAAGGATCAGCATGTGAATCAAAAGAATACTGCAATAAAGCCTTTAAAATTATCGAAAAATTCGTTAAAAATCATGTAATCCATGATTATCTTATTACAGCAATTTGGAGCCATTTGATTATATATAGGTTAGACTTCTTATTTATTATTTTTTGAATATTTGCAATAACTATCTATAGGGCGATTAATAACCTCGATGGGAATGATTTCTTCAATACGAGCAATCTCAAATTTCCTGACACGAAGTTTATTTCTTTTAGAGCTGCTGAACTATTACAAGGTGAACGAACAGAAGCTTCAGGGTTATCATCAAATAAAATTGAAAAAATTCAAGAAGAAAGAAATCGCCATCAAGAAGCTCGATATTATACTCTCTATCTTACAAACCAGATTTTCCTATTATCTAAACAACTCAAGACTACTATACCACCGGAAAATACTACCAAAACAAAGTTGAGAGATTTCTTCGTGACTGAATATATCAAAGTGGCACCTCATCTTTCCCACTTTGAAAGGCTCCTTTTATTCCAGAGGTAAGCGTATCTCATCGTTTGAATATAGTATTCTAATGGGTTGACAGGGAATCCTCCTGCCTATTGAGTCAAGTATCGCAAATCCAAGATTTGAAGTCGTTAGACAATTACTACCTCCTTCATTTTTTACTTGGTAATGCGAAGACTTTCATCTCATCCTATGAAGGGCATAGATATTATAAGACTGCACTTGAAATGAACATTTCTATGCTAGCAGATCGTCTCAGTAATCGGAAGCGTGCAAACCAAGGACTTTTAATGTATTTACCGCCAAAATATACGCTTCATATATATATATATGTGTGTGCTAATATTATGGTTTATTAGGCAGCCTTCTACGCGACCTTCTACGCAGCCTTCTACGCAGCCTTCTACGCAACCTTCTATATTACGCTGCGATCCTTGCAACAGAGTCTTTCAAAAGAAGAGTGGTTGGCAAAGTCATATGTCCAGTCATCAACGAAAGATGGGTGGAAGGGCGAAATTCTCTAGGGTGCAACGCCGCCTCACACCTTTGGGACGAAATACTGAAGAACAAGTGAGACTGGCTTCATTATCACCATTACAAAGATCCAAGTCAAAGTGAGAGTCAGGAACTCGTTTCATAACACAAATTAGATTAGTTTACATAACCAGTCGTTAACAAAGCAATCAATTATGGCTATGGTACACCATTTACATAGCTCTATTCGCTCATGAGCTACTTACTGTCCTCTCTGCCAACATAAACCTATCGATTTAAGTGTGTTACTTTGGGAACCTGTCCTAATGTAGTATAAATTGAGACATTACAGAAAGATATACATTGTGAAAACAACACCTTCTATAAGTATATATTGCGTGTTGGACTTTTTTTTAGAAAAAAACTATACAGCCAAGTTCAAGTGGATAAACATCGAAAGAAAAAGTATATTTCTCAAGAACATGTAATGACTCTATAATCGCAGCAGCCCAGTTGAACATATATTTTAATAAAAGTTATATTAGTAATTTTAAAATTATCAGCCCTTGGACTTCAACAATTCAAGATAAAAACCAGCGTCAACCAACGGCTCAACAGTATATTTTCTCACCACGAATGAGTGACATGTAGCCTGTCTGGCAATGGAGATTCAATAGTGCGCCTATGCCGTCCAGCCGATTAGCTCCCTTGGGCGTTTCCTTGGATCAGACTTTTGAAGGAGGCCTTTGTCTAGTATACCTGGCGCCTGAAGAAAATCTAGCACAACCTGGACTTATACGGACGGTCACAATTCTTCTCTTGGTAGAGCGATGAATAGGGGGCTCGGGGAGCAACCGACATCAACCAACATCGCCAGTGGAGAAGGCCTGCGGCTGCCTAGCTGGCTCCTGTGGAATCCTCTAGCATCTTAAAGTATAAAAGGCCGCGTTTGCCCTAAATTAAAAAAACCTGTCTTACCACTCGTTCTCTTATTTTAAATTATAGCCAAGTAAGACAATTGAAGCAGCTTCCTTCTTCTTTGATCCTATCTTCAACCCTATTGTTATAACTTTGTTTAACATTGAGAGCGTGCAAGAGTTCAAACAAAGGATTTACCGGTCACGTCGGCGGCAATAATTGCCGCAAGAGCAAGGTACTAAAACACAACATCATGATACTACTAAGTAAGATCTTATCTTATTGAACCAATACTAATGTTAGTTCCCCTTTCAATAGCTCAAGTGTCGCCGTGGTGAGAGTGGATGTGAACGCTGCATCAACCGCCAACTCATTTGCGAATACTCTGGTGACAATAGAAGTCTTACACAAGCCCAACTGGATCCTGAAACGCTCAGTCCCAACGATACTGATTACATTAAATACTCTGGTGAACATATGGGTAACGCGCGTCGGCGTACCATCTCTCGTCTTGGTTGCCAAACGTGCAAAAGGCGAAGAATCAAGGTGAGCCATTGCAAGCCTCCGCATTGTATTTAATTTTGCGCAAGATATATAATTTTTGACTTGTCCAAATTACTAGTGTGATGAAGTCAAACCTCAGTGCGGGTATTGCGCTCGACTTAGAGTCCCTTGCGACTTCTCTTCTATATGGTCGATCTGGACCGCCCCTGCGGCTCTTAAGTCAACTCGTCGAGGCCTGCCTCGATCCAACGGGACGAGTAGAGCCGAGCCGATACAAGCCCAACTGAATCCTGAAACGCTTAGTGCCAACGATACTGATTATATCAAATATTCTGGTGACAATAGAAGTCTTACACAAGCCCAACGGGATGCTGAAACACTCAGTCTCTACAATACTTATCACATCAAATGTCATATGTCAACCAATTTGCTTAAATCACCATCACCAACAATGTCTCTTGAAATAGAAGACAATACTTTTTTCAACACATTTATAAAGTCACTGAATACGCTTCCTATTATGCCTCTAGAACTACCAAAGAGCCTACAGAAGAATCGAGCGACTAATGAGCAATATGACACCTTCTATAAGTATATATTGCGTGTTGGACGTTTTTTAGAAAAAAACATAACAGATTATCCTGCGGCAGATACCGAATTGTCAGAGCAAATGACACCAACAGTTATATATGTTTACTTTTATCTTTTAAAAGCGGAATACTGCCAAAGTCAAGGTTTAAAGGATCAGCCGAAAGAATACTGCAAGAAAATTTTTGGGAAAATTGAGCAATATCCATCTGGTCATCATAAAACATTGATGATTAAGAGCTATTCATTGATTTATGGGTAAGTCATCTATTGTATCTTAACATATTATACTAAACAATTATAGAAGTGTTAAAAACCGCGAAAAAAAATATACCTTTTCTCTAGGACCTGCCGAATCATCAGAAGGTGAACAGAAATTAGCTTCCCAACTGAGAGCAGTTGATATTCAATCTATTCAAGATGAAAGTGAACGTCAAAGACTTGCTGGAAACTATATTCTATATCTTGAAGCACGGATTTCGTCCCTTGAAGAAAGCTATTCTGGCCTAATATCACTAGGAGAAAACATCTTCCTATTTCATTTCGAACTTTACAGACATTTCGCGATCGAGTATATTAATACTGCAATTTTTCTATCTGTCTATGAGAGGCTATTTAGATTTTGGAGGTAGGTTTAGACCTATTACTCCATGATAGCCTACTAATAGATTTCAACAGAGAGCTTCAATGCTTAGGCGATCTCGTACAAGCGTTGAATAAAAAAATTAAAGTACCGTTGAGACGCCCCCTACTCCAGTGTCTTTTAGAAGGTGCCAAACGTTTTATCACACCTTTCACAAACAATTACAATGCAGAACTTGAAAAGAGCTTGAACATGGTGACAATTTCTCGCAAGGAGCCAAATCCGGCCTGTCAGCACTGTCGGGCCAAGAAAATCCGTTGTGAAAAAAGTAAACCGCAGTGTGCTCGTTGCAAACGTCTACGCAAGGATTGCAACTATGCAACCAAGTCCAGAATCAAATATAAATCTCAGTCTAATGGCTACAAAAATTCACGAACCCAACTGGATCCTGAAACAATCGGTCCCGCCGATGAATTCAAATGGCAGTCTCTACTCTCAAATAACAACGACAACGCCATGGTTTTTAATGATGGCCATGGGAACAACGACTTAAATCTTAACACATTTGGTCCCGCCGAAGAATGGAATGGCAGTCTCAATTTTTAATTAGCGCGATAACACAAATAGACTCTTCCATCTTTTTTGAACATATCTGTTGATGGAACCCCGCAAGATGCGTCACCGCAAGGAGAAGAGGCAACTGACCCATGGCTAATCACTGGTCAAGTCATAGAAGAGGGGCTGATGAAACAAGCGCTCTCATATAACCACACGGCATCAGTCGGTTACGAAAAATATGAGTTCACTTCGTTAAACTTATTTAAATAGCTAGGTGGTCCTTTTACACTAACAGCAATAACATTGGATTTGTTTGAATTACTCTACAAACCTATAGCAAGATCTCAGCCGATCAGACTATTAGATAGCCAGTTAATGTAATTACAATCGCAATGAATTTGCTTAATGCTCTCTTGAAATGCTGTTCAAAAGAGCTAGAGGCGCTACAACTTGCTACTTTCATTATAATGTGTTCATTCAGCGTTTACATCAAAGTTGACCATGTGATCAAATTGTCGTTTAGAGCGGTGGGGCATTAAGAACAAAAAGTACTCACTGAGAAGGAAGAGAATGAGGATTGAATTTGTCACACTTCTGTAGACGAGCGCTCCTAACGCGGCTATGTATGTATTATCGATTGCCAGCCCATTGGCCCATCTCACCGCTACTTATCTGTATTAAGCGGCACGGTTGCTAATTCTACCTGTAGTAAGTAGCTAATAGGCTCGTAACCCCTATTTCAAGCTACTACTGAGGTGTCTAGCCTTTGTATATATAATTCCCGTTCGTCCCTGCTTTCGCAACCACAGATTTTTCACCAACTTTTACTCCATACAATCACAACTACTTGATCTTAAGTTAAAATGCCCACACTGCGCAGTCAGAAAATGCCACTAAAAGCCACTAAAAACAATGCATTTTCAACAGATGCCACTGAAAGTAATTTTGTTGGAGCCAAAACCAAACGCAATGCTTCAGCCACCACTAAAAGTAATATATCAGCGGCCATCCCTGGAAGTACGGAATACATGAGTCATATCAGGACTACAACCCAGAGCGAAAATGTACGTTGTAGTCGGATATAGCTTGCTAATATTCTAATGTTTACATAGTCTGACATCAGCTATTGCGATACAGCACATGAACACGGTGATGGGCTTGATGTCTGGCCTAGATTATTTATTGTTGCCTTGATATTACTCTTTGTCTATTTGGGTTGTCATTATGGGTTGTTTTTGGCTCTTATGGACTTCTGTTATGGAGAAACAGCAGATCGTTTGCTTAGTTAAGGTGGCATCACTCATGTATGATACACTCAATGGAGAACCATAAGAAATTAATGCAGATTAATCTCCCGCTTGCTCCTAAGAAGTCGCGAGATTTTAAAATTTAAATCAACAGGATTTAGAGTGAATTAATCCTTTATCTACCATCTACATCTAGAAAATTGTGAGACCAGGTATGTCGTTTATACTGCAGGTCCAATCTTTTATCGCCATCCTGGAATACCTAAGGCCTATTTAAGTGGTGAATAATTTTCTCAGATTTACTACACCGCGTAGTATATTTCTGATCTGGCCTTTTGCTAAGTTTTTTCGATGCGGGGAACGGAACTCCTTACAACTCATTGATATGCGATACCATCAGACCCTCTATTATGGGGCAGCCCCTATTTAAAACGTCGCTGTGGTTTTTGTATATAACAGACCTGCCTTTTCTCTTTAGTCATATGAGACCCTTAATTATAAATACATCTTGAAAGCCCTCCAATGTTTATTATTCAGCAGAGAAGATTCTTATAGGAGTGTAAGCAATACTAGCAAATCAAATGATGGATCAAGTGGACTTAACCTTTCTACAGATTTGATTGCAAATGAATAGAGACCGTGAGCTTCTTTTTTCGGATAATACCGCGGAGGAGTTTCGCAAACTCTTAGTAACCGGCTTAAAGAACGCGATTAACGACTTAGATGATCATGTTGTTAATGGGCTGGCTGTATCTGGGACTACTATTGAGATTAGGCTCTATACTGGGGAATTTACTCCGATATGGCGTTTCTCTCCTTTTCCCTTTCACTCTCTGCAGGAGAGTAAGCGACAGAAAAATTTGCGTTGGTTTCTTATGTACCTGGTATCATGGTCTTCATCCAGGCTACGGGCTGCAGTGCCTGATAGACCGGGAGTGGAAATATTGGACACGAGGAAAATTCGGGCTACCTTAGGCTTACCACCTTTTAGCCTGAAGGAGAAAACTGAGGGTGAACAATATTATTACCAGAATATCCCGCAACTTGAACTTACTTATCTTAAGGTGAGGGAGATGATTGAGACTTGTCCGATTGCTGACTGGAGTACTATAATAAGAACGATGGATTAATTAGAAAATAGACCCTTTTGTCTTCCATGTCTGTTGAATGAACATCCTTCGGTCTGTAACCTGCGAGCATAAAACTAAAGATCATCAAGCGCAAATAAGCCATTCCAAAAAGCTCATTACAAGCAAGTTGGACATTATCCTAAGGGTGCATACACGCAGATAGATAGTCCGATGCAGCTCTCTTTGTTCTCCTACCAGTTTATTTTCTCGCGGTGTGTTGGTAATTGCCCCCTCTTTTCCTATTATCTTTCTGCCTTGCAGGATCCTAACAGACCCTCTCAAACACAGTATAAGCTCCTCTTGGTAAAATTTCACCCTAATCCGCAGACATACTGGTCGCCTTCCTAGAATGCAGAGTAACAAAGATGCTATTAGTAAAATTCAGGCACAACAGCTTGGCTTATGCAATCCTACTAGTTTGGGTGTTGAACATGAGTGCATTACAGTATTAGCCCATGCACCTCTTTGTTTTTAATATATATACGTTCCCGGATCTTCGTCCTTGTCCTCATTTCTCTTTCTTTTCTTCTCTACCATAACCTTGCACTCCTCAGAGCCAACCCTCCTTTATCTTCACGTTTTGCATTAAGCTATCTATGCTTTACGATGGCGTCAAGATCACTCTCCATAGAATATCTCAACGAAGCTGCTCTACGACAGTTTATTGACCAGCCCGTCGGCGACAGCATGATCTCTTTCCTGGCTAATGCTACTCATAACATTATTCCCTGCAAATCAACCCTACCACGGACTAAATGGCCCCAACTCATCTACACCAAAAAAAATAAACTGCCTACATTAAATGAGTTTATTACTCAGCTAGTTAATCTCTCTAAGGTTAAGGCCCCAACCTTTATGTCAACATTAGTCTACCTTAACCGCCTCAAGTCTAAGCTGCGGCATAACGCTAGGGGCCAGCCATGGACCCTCTATGGTATCTTTCTAGCTGCCTTAATCCTTTCGGCCAAGAACCTTAACGACGCATCCCCTAAAAATAAACAATGGGCTGATTACACTCGTATGATCACCGACGACTACAGGTTTGGCTTTACCTGCGTCGAGGTCAACCTGATGGAGAGGCAGCTGCTCTCCATGCTCGGGTGGGAGCTAATAATCACTAAGCACGACCTGTACCGCGAGCTGGACTTTTTCCTCAACCCCCTACGCATTAAGCTAGAAAAGCACGTGCGTTGCCGCGAGAAGCAGAAGCAGGGGTTGTATCCCCAGAAGAAGGACCTTACCGATAGCTTATCACTGGTCAAATTATATAAAAGCGACCGAAAATGATCCTTTTCATATGGGAGCGACGCACAGCGACGGAGGGTCATGAGATACGCTTATTTAGATAGCTATATAACATTAGATTTGTATACTCAACAAGCTTGTGACGTCTGCGATATCCCCTCGATCTGCATTTGAAAAGAGGTTAAAAAAAGAAATCCATATTCTATCTTTTAAGAACATTAAGGTATTCTTAGTAAAAGCTACCATGTAAAAAACTATTAACATAAAGAGGCTAGTTAAAATACTATAGTTTATATTTTATACTACCTAACAATGTCATAACTCTCCTAATTAACTACTATAATGGAAGAGGTGAGGATATTAGACGTCTGGTTTATTTCGACATTTAATAAGCGATGCTTTATATGTAGTATATGAGAGGGCACTTTAAAAGCTATTGGCCTTGACGGGAAAGAAGAGCAAGTTGTATATTAGTAATTGCCCCCTCTCTTCCTATTTATCTTTCTGCCGGCTGCAGGATCCCAATAGACCAAGTTCCGGTGAGGGCAGCTAGCACACCATGCCCTCTCAAGCACAGTATAACGAATACTAAGGCACTCCTGGCGCCAATAACCCCTTGTTCTCCTTTGTGCTTTATAATGTGCTTTATAAGTGATCTCAACTATAAGTAGATGCTTTGGATACTATCGCATTTACGCACTTGCCTAATTACTTCACGACATATAGCTCTCTCTGCCCGGCATGAAATCTCACCAGTCTCGCCATTTTCCGTGGCGATCGATAGCAGGAGGGTCTAACCAGCATGCGCCGCAGGTGTCTTCTAACGAAGATTACAAAGCCATTAGCGACGAGAATCGAAAACACATTGACGAAGTCGTAAGTCACCACAACTTATCTTAGACTATTCTAAGCTTCTCATATGGCAATATTTTAGTTTGACTTAATGGATATGAAGAAAAAAGGGTGGCTGAATAGCTATGAATTTAAACACTCCCTCACCGCGCTGGGCTTCGACATGCCCAAACCCGACTACTACAGAGAACTAGAAAACTACGGTATCGTACCGCCGGACTGGCGAGATCCTCAAAGCTGCCCAGTCAACCGCCTGCTCATCTACCCCGACCAGTTTCGACTATGCGCTGCAAAGCTTATTGCCCACCGAGACCCGCGTGAAGAGAACATCAAAATATTTAATATGTTCGACTACGACCAGAATGGAATCATCTCGTTCGAAGATATGAGGCATCTTGCTCAGGATATTAAGGAAGAACGTCCAATGACGGACGAAGAGATTCAGACTATGATAGAACATCTCGATCACGACGGCAAAAATGGTGTAAATCTCGAAGAGTTTATACAGATGATGGAAGAGGCTGGCTAGTTGGGTATTCAGAAAGATATGCTGATAAAGTAGATCTTTTTCAGAGATAGCGTATCTTAATTTTAATGCTCTGGTTGGCGCTAGATATGTGACTAGAATGCCTTGCAGCAAATTTTAAATAAAACAGCTTGGCTTATGTAACTCTCTTAGTTTAAGTATTAGACAAGAATATATTACGTTTCCTCTTTTAGCCCCGTGTATAAATAGCCTGATGGATCTCTCTTTTTCTTCTCTCTCTGTCTCTCACTCTTTTAAGAAAGAAACAATTGTATTACAGTTTTAAAGTTACGCTAGATTTGAGATCATAATGTCTCCTGCAAACAAAAATTCCCAAGCGCAGACATATCAGCCTATGAAACTTAATCAAGGTAGGTTATATAAGGGCTTCTTTAATATATAATAGCTAAGCTTTATCCTAATATTATATATGTGCAGATAAATATGTTACTTGGGTTTGGCTTCTTTTGGCTCTCTGCCTGGCTCACTGGCTTGCTCGGTATATTTGGATATATTGTTTTCAGCTTAGAACATTTACTATAGAGGTGACCATTAGACTCCAGCAAGAACCTGTTAGTCCGCCAGCTTGCAAACTTTAGACTAGCTCGCACCTTCGGGACTAGCTCAGCTTGACTTGTTAGGGCAGGCGAATTTCTGAGTAGATAAAACTAAGCAACAAAAATAGTAAAGAATCCATGAAAGAAGCGACGTGAAATGCAAACACACGTGGTATTACCTTTCTTGACCTGCTTTGTAACAATTCAGTGCTTTTAAACTCGTACCTATACATAAATTCTACCTTAATTAATAAAATAACACCATTATCGGTACTTAGCGTATGCTACTGGGTTTGTTGGAGGTAGGTAGGCAAAATCAAGGTTATCTAGCTCAGGGTAGCAAAACCGGGCCATAGACACTAAGTTAATTTATCTATAAGTAGGATAATTTCCCTCGCCCTTCCTTTATATTCAATAGACGCACTGGAAAGTCTACTTTAAGTACAAAAGAAATTTTCGACACTCTTCATGATCTATTTACTCTATTAACCGGCGATGAAAAGTCTTGAAACAGCATTAGAGATATATCAATATCGACTTTCGACTCATCAGGCGCTAATTAAACTGCTAGCGGATGGCCCTCACCAAAATATTAATCATTTCCTTACGGTATTGACTGAGGGAATTAAAAAGAATGCAGATTACTTAGAAATACAATTTCCAAAAATAATCCGTAAGCTACATATTTATTTTTACTTATACCAACAGTATAATATTAATACCATTTTGCAGAGTATCTCCTGTATATAACTGAGAAAGATGAGTCTACAAGTGATGAAGATGAGTATATAACTGAGGAGGAAGATGAGTATATGACTAAGGAGGAAGCTTGAACTTATTGCACTTCTACACCTGCATAAAGGACTGAAGGAGAAATTACTTAAGCAACATGCACATACACAGCCACAGCATTTAACACTTCTCTGCACTTATTAAATAACTTATATATCGCTTACAAATGCTCAAAATTAATTTTATAAGGACAGCGGTCTTCGTTGCAGTTGGAAAGTATGGTCCGATATATACTGTACTAATGAACCCAGCTTGCGAGAGTTAAAAGCAATAATTTCAATCAAAAGCAGCAGATATTGAATCAGCACTTAGGAGGATAAATAGTAATTGTGATAGTATGTAAAGATATAACACTACTGTGGCAACAGCTATAAAAATCCGGACTACGCCGCTGCACCCAGCCCTGCTAGGATAACGACCATGTCCTTGGAGATGTTCAACTGCGCAGTCTCCGGCTCTCTGGACTACGCCGCTGCACCCAGCCCTGCTAGGATAACGACCATGTCCTTGGAGATGTTCAACTGCGGCGCAATCTTCAGGATGACCATAGATATTAAATAGCCACAGATTTTAATAGCCTAGAATTAGTTCAAGTGATAGAGCGCTTTTTGCCTGAGTGATCCAACTCGAACAATTCAAACTGTCCATTCCTCCTTTGAGACCTTCTATTCCCAGCTCTTGGAGGATGTTGACTGCTATATTCATACCTTTTGTTGACCTCAAGTCTGGACGCCTGTATGATGGCCTCTCCGTCTGCCATTTGTTGTATAGAAATATGAGGTGCAGATTTATGAGCAGTAAGGGTCTCTAGTTTCCGACGTTTATGTTCATGCTCAGAATTATCGTCATCATTCTCGCATCTTGACCTTTTCCTAGATGCCCTTTTATCTGTAGTTGGCTGGAAAGAAGGGGTGTCAGACGTTAGTTTAGGTGTTCCATTATGTTTTGGACGCTTATAGACACGGTCAATATCCTGTGCATATTTGTTGTCAATCTCGCTTCCATCTGTCGCTTGTTGGGTAGATGCAGAAGTGTCAAAATCGTCTTCAAATCGAACTCTTTTTCTAATTATTTCAAAGTTAATCTTTTGTGCTAAATATATAGCGCAGAATTAAATACTAACAGCTTCTTATTTCTAGCATTCGCTAAGTCTGCCCAAATTTGCTGTTCTATAAGAGTCGCCTCATCTTTCGGATCACCCTGAATATTCCCATGAAAATCGAGAGGATCGTATCTCTTATTTTGGTCTCGTCTATCTTTGTTAATCGGAGTTTGCGATTCATTCGCTGAGGGCTGCAGTTCGTTGCTATGTTTGCTAATAGTATTGTTTATCTGTATATTGCCTGCAGCATCTGCTTTCCAGCCGAAGACAAGACCTTCCAATAGTCGCACAACACTTGAGAAAGAAGTGGTTTCACATACTTGCAATGCTGTATCCCGGGCATCTTTGCATCCAAAGATATCTCCATTGTTTTTAATTTGGGTCTTGACTCTATCAATTCGCTTCCTATTTTCTTCTATTTTTTTCTCATTCGTTTCCTCGAAAATTCGCTCAAAGGCTTCTTTTTGGCCATTACCGCGTTGAGCCACGTCTAATGCTGTTTTGAAAAATTCGCTTTCCCCCCGGAAGGGGACTTGCGCGGTATTGAATCGCTTCTTGTATGCTTCCCAAAGCTTTAGGTCATGCATCTGAGGTTCACAACATGAGAGAATCTGTTTATGAAAATATCTTTCGTTTGGAGGCATTATAGCTGTGTGAGTCGGTCGCAGTCGCAGTCTAGCGCGGCGGGAGAGTAAAGGCAGTATATGGTAGAACCTGGATAGATATTTACGCCTAGAAGCTGAGTACTATCTATATATAGTATGAGAAGCAGAAGGTAATCGCAAATCGCTAGACAGCAGCCTGATATTGTATGTCACGTGCTTCATCCTTTCAGAATGCGTTGCACGTGCCTTCGAACGCGTCAAGTCTGGAGAGCTCAGTGCGGGGTTGGCAGGCCAACACGCTCTGCTTTGCAGTAGCTTGTAGCCAGATCCAATCGCGTCAACATTATCATTCACCGGCTGCCATCTAACCAACTGTTTAAGACCTACATATCTCCCGCACTTATACCTCAATCTATCACGCACTTCAGGCTATGTATATCCCTCATATTAATGCCTGGCTTGACGCTGTTGTGTCATCATCTCCCGACCTTCCTAAGCCAGGGTCTGATCCAGCATCTCCCAACTTTCCTGACACAGCTCCTAAAGCAACCAGAAAACGGAAAACCATGTCAAGATTCGATCTCGCCAGTCCTCCATTTAGCAATACAGAGGCTGATAGCAATGCGACGACTCCTCCCTAGAAAAGGCGCAGATTTGGGACCAAAGCGACGTATTAGATCCTGATGCAACACCTCGGCCAGGACGTCGCAGCTCTTCGGCGACTTCTGAGACGAGCTCAGGATCTACGTCAAGAGCATCATCAATTAGAAGACAGATGATGCGCTTGCGAACAGACACGGAGGGTATTGAATTCCAATCACTAAAAGATAAAACAATACCTGGTGTTGATAACACGCTGTTTGATACTATGAAACAATTTGGACGATGCCAACAGATTATACCAAATACCCTGAAAGAATATATTACTGAGAAACTTGGAAATAACGAAACCTTACTTAGTCAATGGCAGTATTCCTATAAGTCTGGGTCCGATAATTTGCCTGGTCAGATCCCCAAATTCGAGGAGATTCGGAAAATTTTGGCAAAAGCTACCGAGTGTGACGAACATAAACACTCAGAGGCTAGTTGGATTGCTGAAGTTCATCTACCTTTGCTTCATAGTATATTTGAGGACCCTTTGGGTAGATAGTGTGGTACCTTTAATGCCATGCTTTGGTAAGTTTGACTCTCTCGTAGAAAGAGCTATACTAATCGATTGTTGCAGTAACACGGCCAAACCATACTCGTGTTTCAAGCCGCTTTCGTCTAATTCAAAGATGATTGATATCTGTCTCTATGCCTCGCTCAACCAGAAAGACGAAATCGAATCCATGAATAAGTTTAGCAAGACCTCGCCTACCTTATCTATCAATCATACTGATTTCGAACCAATGCAATTTCGCCCTTTTATACTAAGCATCGAGACGAAGAAGTCCGAACCGGGCGATATGGCGCAGTTACAAATCGGTGTCTGGCTGGCTTCACAATGGAAATTTCTTCGCTGGGCCGTCAAGAAGAAGCTTCAGAAACAGCGCCCGGCCCATAACCTTGATGCAATAACATACGAGGAAGATGAAGAAGAAGGAATATCTACAGCATTATCAAAGCTTCCATTTATCCCGGGTATCATCATTCAAGGGAATTCTTGGAAATTGGTGATTTCTACATATACCGATGGAAAGACGACGCTATGGTCTGGCTCAGTGTTTGGTAAAACAGAAAGTTTGTTAGACATTTACGCTATCGTCGCCGGTATCAGGGAGTTAGCAGCTTGGGGGAGAGATATATATTTGCCGTGGCTCAAAAAGTATATCCTCAAACTTGAATAGCCTTGGATTTGGGGAATCTTTATTGCTCAGTTCGCCCGAGTTAGGCTGCGATATCCTGTAAATTCCTATCTAAGAGAGAGAGAGAGAGAGAAAGAGAGAAATCTAGATATGACCCCTATAAGACAAACGTAGAGGCAATGACTGTAAACAGTGCCACTATTTACGAGGCTATTAATGAGCATCTTCTTGTGAAGCCTTCTTCTTCTCGAATGTTTATTGATGTATATAGAGAAGGATTTAAACCGCCTCAGGAGTTGGAGTCAACGGAAGCTGGGTTGGAAATAAAGCGACTGGTTGCCTTCTTGGGCATGTTTTTGGCACCTTCCTTAGTATGCCGGTCAAGCTCAAGATTTCTTAGACAGAGTCTATGAAGGCAAATAGTAATACACTAAACGGGAATAGAGTTTCAAAAAAGGAAAGTTCTCGGGTATAGGATTTGGTTATTTCTCTCTTCTTATCTCTTCTTCTAAAGATTCTTTTTCAATTTCTTTCTATCTTTTACTTTCTTCTCCTCCTTCTCCTTCGTATCTTCCTTCCCTTTATCTTCTCTCTTCACCTTCTTCTTCACTGCTTTCTTCTTCTTCACTGCTTTCTTCTTCTTCACTGTCTTCTTCTTCTTCACTGCCTTCTTCTCCTTCTCCTTAAGACTTTTTATGTATGCCTTTTCCATGTGAAAGACGAATTTCACTAGGCTTAACCGCGCGTAAAGGATTAGTATACGGTCGTATAAGAATCCACAATTCAGTATTCGGATTGCTATGGCATTTATCTTGGATGCATATTTTGACAGCTGTATGAATTCTTAAGCAGTAGCTAATATGAGTCTTATGTATAGTAGAAGTGGCGGAGAAAAGCTGCTGACTTTCTTTGGAAAAGTCAACATCTTATATAGCCTTGGTGGTAAAATAGTCTGTCCACTTCGAAAATCGCCTCGAAAATCGCCCAGATTTGTGCGGCCGAGGTCCAGAATCTTCCATCAAGCGCCTCTTTCGCGAAACATTGATATACCCCTCCCCCCCCCACTAATTCCTCCTCCTCATCAGGTCCATCTTCAACTACCTTACGGAGCCCTTCGTCTACCGCTTGACGGCTTTCTTGACGGGCTCCTTCTCCTGCCTCTTTTTCATCTTCTGCCTTTGTACAGCTGAGTATATAGAATTCTTCAGTGCTAATACTTTTCGACATTTTATAGATGGTGCTTCCTCTGACTGGTTATAAGTAGTAATGAGAAGGTAGATGTTGTGCTCTTGGCTTCAATGAGAAAAGGCGGTACCTTTTATACTTAGTGACTTACCCTCCCCCCCCCCCCCCCCCCCCCCCCGGCAGCTATTGAACGACAAGGATGTCATTGCACTTGGGTAGTCTAAATTTTGGGGATGATTTTTACTAGGGGGGGTTCAAAATTAGATTGCGATACATCTGAGGTGGTTCCCACTTTCATTAGTGTGGCTTATCTTACATCGCGGAAGCTGTGGCTCATAACTTCCAACTCACCTCTTCCTCTCTTGGAAATACAGTTTACTGCATCTATAAGAGTTTGTATAAGGGTTCTGGTGCAACGTCCTGAGCTACTAGTACGCACCCTTCTGATTAGTCAAAAGGGGTTAATCACTAACTCTCGACTCCCATTATTCTCCAGTACCAAATAGAGGGAAGTTTTACAGTAGATCATTCATTCATCCATATATGTGCCATCATGCTATCCTTATAACACCATACTGTCCAATCCAGATGCCCCATTGTTGTGGGTTAGATTATACTGTGACTGAAGTGCGGCGTAGAGACTCTACTATTGCAACTCATAGGTGGGGCATGTGGGAGTACTGCACGGCGTTCTCTCGCTGCGGAGATCGAAAGTGGCGGACGAGGTGCCATTGTTTATGACAGACCCACACTACTACCTTTGGGACATAATTACTGAACCCGACAATAAGTATATATAGTTTCTTTTCATCCCTATCTTCATTAGAGTCATAGCTTCTCTACAGACTTTCTTTCAGAAACTCAAAATGCCCGCAGCCCAAGAGCGGAACCGGTCCTCTATCGAGGATATATATGAATATTACCTCTGCGAACGAGAAAAGTTTGAACAGATACGCAAAATCTTAGAGGCACCGCTCTTAGACCAGATCTTAGCCACGAAGTGCAAGGATAATCTTCATGTACGTTATACTTGACGTATCTTTTTATTATGCTGATGTTTAAGTAGGTTAAAATACCTGTATTAAAGTTATCTGAAATCTTAGAGTCACCGCTCTTAGACCAGATCTTAGCCACGAAGTGCAAGGATAATCTTTATGTACGTTATACTTGATGTATCTTTTTATTATGCTGATGTTTAAGTAGGTTACAATACCTGTATCAAAGTTATTTGAAAACTTAGAGCCACCGCTCTTAGACCAGATCTTAGCCACGAAGTGCAAGGATAATCTTTATGTACGTTATACTTGATGTATCTTTTTATTATGCTGATGTTTAAGTAGGTTAAAATAGATTCATATTCTGTATCTGGGTTTGATCATATAGGAAATGAATACCTGAATGGGAACCAACACGCAAGTGGGATAAATAATTGGCATCAAATTTTATTAATCTGCGTTTCTGTGCTCGTCATTTTTTTACAAATATGGCTGCAAAAGTATATGCATTAATGTATGTATTTGGCCTTTAGCAAGAACGAGCGCTCCGTTTAGTGGTGGACTTCTTATACAATTACTTCTTTATACTCATTGGGAAACATTGATTCAGTTACCAAATAACAAAACTGAATTTCTTCCACTACGCTTTAGAAAGAAAGAAAAAATCATAAACGGGGCAGCAACGATCACGCAAGTTCATCGCTTAGGGGGGTAAAGATGGTCGCGAATATATGCTCATTATAAACACTTTAGATAAGGGCATTCCCTAGCCAATTTGTCCATAATTAAATCTAAATTTACATATTATATTAGGCAAGGTAATAGATCACAGAGCATACCAATAAGCTACTACACTATGCTTCATAATGTACCTTTATCCAGTCACTGAGCTGAATTACGTTATGTCCCGTATAGTTAAACCAATAGTAGCGTAAGTGCGTGAGTAAAAGAGTGGTATCTCTGATATAACGCAATACATCTTAGAATAGTAGGTCTTCTAATACTCTTCTTCCAGAGGCTCTTCACCTTTAAGCAGTAATCTTATTATCCACTTGTTTCTGTAATAAAGACACCTTAAATATCAAATTCTCTATTATTAAATTCATATTATCAATGGAAAGTTGCAGGAGCGCAATTGGGATTAGTACGCCCTCTATAGTTCTGTGAGTAGGCCAAGGATGTTCGATCTCGTTTAGTTTTGAGGTATCTAGATTTTGGACATTCCATTCTTCCAGTAGATGATGCATCTTAATATGCATTTTAATAATCTCCGCTGATATAGTTTCTCCTGCATTATTAGTGTCTGAATCTATGATAAAG
Organism: Trichoderma virens Gv29-8; assembly: GCF_000170995.1. Taxonomy (NCBI): domain Eukaryota; kingdom Fungi; phylum Ascomycota; class Sordariomycetes; order Hypocreales; family Hypocreaceae; genus Trichoderma; species Trichoderma virens. The sequence continues at coordinate 560,759 of NW_014013667.1, forward strand.
CCTGCCCATGTATCTACAGCATTCCTGGAATTTTTCAAATCCCAAATATGCGATTGGTCCTTAAGAACAGACTTACCCCAAGCTTCCGCATTATTGTTATTGAGGCTCGCTAATGCTTCTAGTATTTTATGGTGTGCCTTAAGCCCAGCCAGGAGATCCTTCGCTGTTGGAGAAGGCGGGGGGGTTAGGCTATTTTTCTTTTCTTCCTTAATGTTAAGAAGATCGGTTTTACCATCCCAATTCTCTACCGCGGTAATCCATCTTTCGGTTACACTTAATGCTTCGGCAGCTTTCTTTAGCTCTGTTATTTCGTTAATAAAAATAACAAACTCACTTAATTTGTACACTTACTTTCAAATGCATCTTTAGTCTTATCAAGTTCACAATATTTCGGATGTAAGTGGCATCCTATCGATATCCAGTTACTATCTTTCTCATCCTGATCTATCTCATATATTGTGATGTCTAATATTTCATTGTAATTACTATGTGGACATGCAAAAATTCGACCAATTTCTTCTGTCGTAATCTCAATCCGAGCTTGCTCAGCTTCCTTCTGTGCAAGTCGTTGGGCATTTTCAGCTGCTTCCTTTGTCTGAGCGCCAGCTATCTTCTTTCCAAGACGATTCGATTCCACCGGAGCATCAACTTTCTCCTGATCAATACAAGCTTCCCTAAGCTCTGGACTACCTATTGAAGTAAGGAGAGTGAGAGAATTTAAAGACGATTGAGCAATTTTTTCTTTCTCCCTCACCAGCTCTCTGGCTTGCCGCCTCTTCTCTCTAGGACTAACTTCAGAGCCCCTCGAAAACATCATGAGTCTCAGAATTTTAAGGCGAATTTATTAATCAGCTTATTTTAGGGTAGTGAATACCGTAAAGTTCGAAATGGGTGTCGCGGGTTTTCTTAGTTAATTTAGTAACAAGGCGACGGCTAATTGTGGACTTGTACCTCTAAGTTTCCAGCTGTACCCTGCAGGTACTGCGGGGCACTGTAACAAAACCGGGACAGGCCCCCGCCGCCAGCGCTCTTTCCATTTCCTTTCCCATTCTTTCCTTTGCTCTCCCTCTATAGCCAAAGCGGGCTTTTTATAACCTTGATCATGGCGCCGCCCTTGGAGGCTGCCGATCGCAGTCTGATAAAATTCCCTACCGAAATGGGTGTCGTAGGCCTTGTTAGTTAACGCTTTTAGTGGCGTCCATTTTAGTCACTTGTGGTCGACGTGCTGTACTAGCCTGTACCCGTGAAGTACTGTTTTGAATTTTCTTATCACAAACAATGAGCCAATTCTAGCATCATTATAAATTCACATTCACAGTTACGTGCGTGTCAGCTCACAAGTTGCATTGCCTCTAGAAGATGCGAGAAAGTTCCTCACAAGATACTATAAATCAACATAGTCTCCTACGACCTTCACTTTGCAAATTTATTAAGAAAAAAGAGAAAGACGTGTCACGCTCAGAGATTATAACAGGGAATATGGCCCACCGGACATCCTAAATACCACCACTCTCCCTGAACCAGTACCCAGAGCTATAGCTACGTCCGTTAACGGCACCTGTGGCGACGTAGAAGGTGATGCATAAGGCCATACGGCCGACGTGGAAGGCTGGTATTCGGGCGGAAGCCATAATATATTATGCCCATTCCAGGTAATCCAACCTTTATCGGTGCTTATGCCCCAGCCATAATGTTTTGCCTTTTGAGTATCATTAGCAATGGGCCGGCGTTGATCCTGATCCTGAGCCAGATCTGAATCTGGAGACAGAACTTGAGCTACCATCGATTGGGCTTCAGTTCGATGTTCTACGCCCAATTTTATAGGGCCGATTTCGGTATACAGGTATGAGGCTATATCGTCGAAGGATATAGTGCGTATTGCGGTGTTAACCTTAAGTGTTTGTCGCTCTTTGCCTGTCGTCGCATCCCAGATCTTAATAGTCCCATCTAATGACCCTGAGGCGAGGTAGCGGCCATCCGCTGAGAAGGCCACCGACCTGACCCAATGGCTATGGCCCTTAAGTGTTTGCCGCTCTTCGCCCGTCGTCGCATCCCAGATCTTAATGGTGTTATCGCCTGACCCTGAGGCGAGGTAGCGGCCATCCGTTGAGAAAGCCACTGAATAAACCGTACCGCTATGGCCCTTAAGTGTTTGCTGCTCTTTGCCTGTTGTTGCATCCCAGATTTTAATAGTCTTATCGCCTGACCCTGAGGCGAGGTAGAGGCCATCTGCTGAGAAGGCCACCGACCAGACCCCACTGCGATGGCCACTTAATGTTTGCCGCTTTTTGCCTATTATCGTATCCCAGATCTTAATAGTCTTATCGTCTGACCCTGAGGCAAGGTAGCGGCTATCCGCGGAGAAGGCCACCGACACAACCCCACCGCAATGGCCCTTAAGTGTTTGCTGCTTTTTGCCTGTTATTATATCCCAAATCTTAATGGTGCTATCGCTTGACCCTAAAGTGAGGTAGAGGCCATCCGCTGAGAAGGCCACTGAATAAACCGTACCGCTATGGCCCTTAAGTGTTTGCCGCTCTTTGCCTGTTGCGGCATCCCAGATCTTGATAGTCTTATCGTCTGACCCTGAGGCGAGGTAGAGGCCATCCGCTGAGAAGGCCACCGACCAGACCCCACCGCGATGGCCACTTAGTGTTTGCCGCTCTTTGCCTGTTGTGGCATCCCAGATCTTGATAGTCTTATCGTCTGACCCTGAGGCGAGGTAGCAGCCATCCATTGAAAAAGTCACTAAATAAACCATACCGCTATGGCCCTTAAGTGTTTGCCGCTCTTTGCCTATCGTCGCATCCCAGATCTTAATAGTCTTATCGTCTGACCCTAAGGCAAGGTAGCGGCTATCCGCTGAGAAGGCCACCGACCAGACCCTACTGTAATGGCCACTTAGTGTTTGCCGCTTTTTGCCTGTTGTCATATCCCAGATCTTAATAGTTTTATCATCTAACCCTGAGGCGAGGTAGCGGCCATCTGCTGAGAAGGCCACCGACCAGACCGTACCGCTATACCCCTTTAGTGTTTGCCGCTCTTTGCCTGTTATCGTATCCCAGATCTTGATGGTGTCGTCAGATGACCCTGAAGCGAGGTAGAGGCCATCTGCTGAGAAGGCCACCGACTCGACAGTACCGCCATGGCCCTTGAGTGTTTGTAAATAAGGGCTCCAATTGTATTCCACTCTAGGCTTAACCTTTAGCCATTTAGGTTCTTCCTCTTTAAATACTTTCCGTATAAAGCTGTTTAATGGACTGAATATAAGCGCTGATGTATATACCTGGAGTGGATTATTTACAATCACCGAACTGCTCCGCCGGATAAACCGCTGTGAGTCTTGTGCAAGTTCTAGTAATTGGCAGTCTGATGACTGACGGTCCGGTAATTTTCCCTTTATTAATCAGTTTCACTTCACTTGTCACAGCGCGACCGGCTTACTCTCAGTAGATTTTCTAGCCTTGCCATTGAAAGAACCCCATCCTCTATATTCCCCATAAGGCCCAAAGCCTCGAGCCAATATAGGAAGTTCTTTTGAAAGAATAGGAAGGCTGTCTGGTACTTATGGTCAACATGGTCCTGAGATTGGCTATTACTGTTATATACATAACAGAAATGGTCGACCCAATGGGCGCAGGAATACCGCAGAGCGACTAGCGGATCTGGATCTGGAGCCTTAATTTCGTTAATTGGGAGTCCAGGAGGATATAAATTATAAATATTCCATTGTAATGTGGCAGACATAGCTTTTAATGACCGCGCAAAGATCACATCATGGACGTTAGCTGAGCCAGAGGGGAATATAGTAGGCGCTGCTTTGTCACTTAAGTAGTCCTTGGCTGACTGGTGGATAACGTAAACTCGGCCGTCTCGCACAGTAAGAAATGAGCCACAAAACCCTATTGCCTTATTAATTAACTCGGCATCTGCGGGATTATCGTCTGAGGACTCAATAAGGATGCCAAGCTCAGCCAGTGTAACAGGCCGATACACAAGCAACACCGTCGCAAGGATCTGGTAACAAAACTTAGCATCTCTATCATCCTCTAAATCACGTATTTGATTTATCATCCTCTCATATAAAAAATCAAGTCCAGGTGGAAACTCGTTTAGCTTTGAGAGGTCATTCCGTAGCGAGATCTTCCTTAAGTTCTGACAGACTAAGGCTACCCAGAGGAAGGTATTATTAGAATTAGAAAATAAGTGGTGCTGAACAGCATCTTTTGTTATAGCATCGTATTTCCTTTTCTGGGCTAACCATTTAACTTGGTGCTTGATATACGCATTGACGGCTGCGGAGATAGACTTTTCGTTGAGCTCTAGACAGAGCCTCATTTGCTGAGTGGCAGAATCAAGACGCTCCTCAATATCTGGCCGGTTGCGACTGGAGACTATCCACTTGACGCAGGAAAAGAGAGTGGACTTTATATTAATAAAGTCGAGCAGCTTTGGTAGGTCGGTCACGCATTCGTCGAGTGCGTCAATAATGATATAAGTCCGCTCCAGGCTTTCGTCTAAGATTTTTGAGAAGATCTCTGATAACGCAGTCCACGCATTCACATCCTTAAAAAGCGCCTCCCCCCCATGTTTATATTTTTTTTGTATGTGGGAGATAAGCAGCGGCTGCTGCTCCACAACCAGATAGATAAGGCCTCGCAGCACGGCTGTGGCGCTGTTGATGCGCTCGTCGGTGGCCTGACAGAAGAAGTAGGATAACAGTGTGTTGGCTTTCTGGTCCTCTAGTCTCGTTTCGGAGCTTAACTCATTCACAATGCCGCAGAGCAACATTGTCTTGCCCTTGCCGGGATCGCCCTTGATCCAGAGCAAGCGGCTGCGTTCGTCGTCGCGCCATTGTCGGAAATCGCTATGCTCGAGGATCCAACGGTACGAATCTTCAAATAGGCCGCCCTTTGTGGCCTCAATGCGAGTTTTATCGTCGCGGGGGTCCGTTATACGTAAATCCGCGAGGCATTTCGTATCGTCTTCTCGAGTCTTATCATTGGGTGAGTGGTAATGAAAATCAACTTGGTTGATTGTGGTATCATCGCCAAAGTGGTTGCCTGTAATCTTGCGCGAGTGCGTCGCCGCTAGATCCATTGTGACTAAAATATTCCAAGAGACGAAACCCTTTGACGCGAAACAAGATCTTCGAATACAGTGAAGGACATTGGCCGAGTGGCGAACCACCAGCGGCATCCGAGAGAATTGAAGGGAAGCAATTGTACAAGATTTAATACGCATGGCCAGGAGGGCTAGACGTATCCGGCCCAGAAATTGTAGCCTAATCGTTGGGCAGCTTTAGATTATGTATGGCTGCCATCCAATCCTGCCTAATGATACCCCTCATTTGCTACGTGTGCAAGCGCACACGAGAATGTCGTGGCGGGATGTAGCAACGTGTCAGCTTGTTTCGCACAAATGAGTCGCCGCAACGAGATGCTTTTTCACGGAATCATAGCAACAGGACAAAATACTGTAAAATATATATCGTTGTCTCTATGCACAACGGTCCTCTGCTTTGGAGCGTTATCTAAGTTGCCTTCCTCTTTGAGCAGCTATCATAAAGAGGGGCCTTTCTTGGCTTTGTTACGGTGCTCCACAGTACCTGCGGGGTACAGCTGGAAACTTGAAAGGTACAAGTCCACAAATGGCCGTCACCTTGTTACTAAATTAACTAAGAAAACCCGCGACACCCATTTCGAATATTACGGTAGCATTACCTACTGTATATGTATGTATCAACGCTCTCTTTTTGCCCTAACTCTGCAGGAGCCGTTTCTAGACAGTTAAGAAAGAGTTTTAACTGCGCTACCAATTCCAGCTGTTACTGCCCATTAATGCTCCAACCCCACCTGCCTAAATTAGAAATTTTTTTGACATGGATATTACGGACACTGATTGGTCGCACATTATACACAGGTTGTAAATTTTTGGCCATTTAAGATAACCATCCAATACTGGATTTAGTCAGAATTTCTTTTGATGACTCAAGCATTAAGGCTTAGACGCTGGATAAGAGTAGAATGATACATAGTGCATAAAGTAAGATATGTACACTTATGTCGTGTCGCAAAAGGAGAGTTACAAGCATTTATTTCACGCCAAAATTAAAATGGCCCGCAAGGGGTCTCAGGCACGTCCAACAGACGTGGAAGATGGTGCGACAACAGTTACAGCGGGGATGCCGGTGTATCTGGATCAGCACCCCATTTCTCATTACGAACCTATGGGCCACACAGGTACAGCCTGGATTGGCTTGCATCGCCAATATTCAAGCCGGCAATTGGCTGTGGTCCAGACAGTGTACCAAACTACAGCATTGGACATTCAGAGATTTGTGCAGTTGGCTCATCTTCACATTGCCCGACCGATAGCCCTATATTCAACTGGGGTAGAAATGTATGTCGCCTATGAATATATCGAGCTTGATCTTTACGACCTGCTCCCCCTATCTGAAACCGAAGTCGCCGCTATTATGTCTCAGGTATGTTCAATCAATTAGAGTAAAGGATATAACTAATTAGTACTATTGTTGCTAGATATTAGATGCGGTTCATTATCTCATTCAAAACCAAGTAGGATTCCGCATTGCAACGATTCGTGTATCAGCAAAGGGCTATGTAAAGATAGGTGAGTATTATTTACAGAGAAACAATATGTTTTGACTAAACTAGCTTCTAGTGCCCGATTGGAGTTTTGAGACAAGCTTGAATATTACACTTCAATTGACGAATATAGCATACATAGCAATTTATCTTGGAGAAACGATGCTTAAGTTATGTCCAACTCCATTGCCACTCTGTTTCACTTTTATTTCTGAACTCAGTTCGGGTTCCATACCAGCCAAAGATGTGGGGAAAAAGAATTCTCAAGATATAATAAAAGTCCAAGCTAATCGAAAGTAGCATGAATTTATTAAGCAAGGAAGCAAACCTGTTATATTAATGCAAGCATGTACATTTGCTATCCGAAGGAAACTTGCGGGTATTAGGTAGCGTACCGAGAGTGCAGAAATACTAAGATTTTTCTATTTGTTAAACCAAAAAATCAATGCGTATATGTATTAAACCCTCCCCATATTGATTGACCTCGGATATCGTTTCCTAAGGTTATATTCCCGAGGTGTAATGCCCAATCTTCGCAATTTAGCTAATTTAAGGGAGTTTTGCAATATCAAATTTTCTTTGCGACATATAACCATCGTTCTCGATTGCCGAGTGCAACTGGCTGCAGAATATTGTGCACATTGTCGTATTTTGTCGGATATAAAATGTTACTTTGTTTGCATAGCGATTTAGTCTGAACCTTTGCACCTGTATTGGGCATGTTTCTAATTATGAATATAATTGGTCACGTCCTGTGGTAGATCTAAATCATCTGGTATCCATATCTTGTTTCCTATCATTGGGCATCCGTTTATCATAGAAACATTGTTCGGAAACATTTTCAAACCTCCCCGCTCTATATGCTGCTTTATTATTCCGAGGATTCTTTTATATGGTTGAGAACTTGATAGAGTATTAAGTTGGTTGACTTAAATTGCCCTTGTGCCTTGTTCGGTCATTTTTGGAATCGAAAAGTTAGAAGTAAATAGGCGGGGGAAATTTTATAAATCAGAATATTAAGAAATTTGGAAAATAAAGGAGAATATCTCTCTATGGTATATTGATAATGAATGGGATAACTTTATCTAGTTACAAAAATGGGAGCAAGTCCTCCTATATAAGTATCTGGACTGACCAAATTGTCTTGTTTTTTACACTAATTGCATGACGCAATGTATTACTCCCTGATGCTGCAAATGAGCTAAAGCAATCTAGTAATCATTAAAAAGAGGAAAACTGCTAGTGCTTTGCCTGGCTGCACACGTTGCCCCGAGCTTTCTGGAGTTGGCATCAATGAGGTGTTTGTTGGTGAAACAGGCGTGACAGTTGGTAAAGAACTGATATAACTACTGGCGTTAGTAGCCGCAGATATATTCTGAGCATTAGGCAGCATCGTATGTAATGGTGTCTCGTTGCAAACGCAGCAGCGGACCGAAGAAGTGATACTATTTCAACTTAGCTATTGAAGCTTATCTAGGAAATTATTAACACTACCTCCCAGTTGGGTTGCCAAAAGGCCCAACATGAATATAATTAGCAGTATTGAGAGACGTCATGATAAGCACTTTAATAGTAAGTACGTCTTAATGTATGTATAAATAAAGAGACCTCTCATAATATATATTTTCTTGTGGATGTATAAGTGTCTATATACTGCTTTTCTACCTACTATTTATAACTTAATAGCTTCCACAAATGGCTTTGGCTAATCTGTGCTATTGTAGGGCAATAGATATTTAGCTTTGTGCCTTACGTATTGATTCCTTCTGCGAGCGGTTGACGGCTCTCCCAAGCGGCCACAATTGGCTTCCAACTGTCGAGTCATTCTCCACTAGATTTTACTTATGTACAAACGTACTGTATGTAAGTACCGTAGCATCCTTGTTATACTTAAGTTCAACTTACTCCTTAAAGCTATGTACCTTATATAATTTTGAACTATTGTAGAGATGGAAATTGTGACACCTGTAAACCTGTATAAAGGATGCCCTGTTCATACGCTGTGGTCGCCATCAGTCACCGTAATCGAAGTACTGCTATCTGTTAAAGTTTCACAGCAGATATATCATGGCGTTAGAGCAAGATATGTTGATGAGCATGCGTGGGATCTCCCATATGAGGAGAGCTTGTTATGGGTATTCGATGATGGACATGGCCTGAGGTTATGCCAAGAGATGTATCAACAGGGACCCAGGATCGTTGACGATAGACTACAGATTGATATTCAAGCAGTCATTGGGACTTACCAAACTATGTCAGGAAACGTATTTCTCGGGATTAAATGGCAGAACTGTGATTATCCGACGTGGGAGTTGGAAGATGATGTAATTCGCTGTAGTAACTTTTCCAGCTACCAATTAAATTTTATATCTACTAATTAAACCAATTTGTATATTGGCCAAGTAAGGCAAAATGAAAAGAATACACTAGTATATGTCTAGCCTTAATTTTATACTGCACCTAGCTAGCTACAGTAACCAACTATGTACCAACGGCTTCACTTAGTTTTATGGCTGGTAATCCAGTTCTTTAAGCTCAAACCCTTTTAGTAGATAACCTCGGATAGCCCTACGAACATCATCTCTCATCTTCTCATTTGCAGAAACTGATTTTCTTAGTATCGTCTTTTGCTCAAATATTAAAACAACTTACCCAGGATCAATGTTTTGCTATTTCCATTCATGGATTTTGACTCAGCTTCAATGATGGAGGCTACTGCCGGCGCGTGGGGATTAATAGAATAGTGATCGTGTCTGCTACTTTCCTTTTTTATGTCCATTTCATTATAGATTGATAGATACAGTACCTAAAATTTATTATTTTAAAACAGTTATACATCAACTAAGGTGATAAACCTACTTTAGCTGTATCAATGTCATACAAAGGATTTATAAAATCCTTGACCGCTTCACGAAGATCTGGATATATTAGAAGCCAAATATTGTATAGTTTTTTAGACCTTACCTAGATTCTTCACCTGCCATATTATATGAACCTTTTTCCCCTTATATCCTCTCTCATTACAACCATGAACTAGCTTTGTAACATACGGCAGCACAGTAGCTATTCCGAATCCAGTGGCAAAAAGAAGGATGTAGTCAAACTCCCCAACCGGGGCTGAGGTACCATGTGGCCCGCTGAAGAATACCCTAAGATCATTCTTATTGCTCAAGTGGGCTAGCTTCTTTGTAAAACCACTTCGTTGCTTTATAAGTAGCTTAAGGTGCGTCTGCGAAGATGACTCCCAGGATGCGACTGTAAAAGGATGGCTCGAGAATAGTGATAGTGAAGGAACCCATATATTAAGATATTGGCCTGGACTAATGTTCAATGGTCGAGATCGCGTAATTGTCGCACTTACTAAATCGTCGTTAATGTAGTCAACATTCAAACGCGAATTACTTCCTGGCCATAGGTTATTGTATATAATGGACGCCAAATAAAAAGCTCCTAACAAACAAAAGATTCCAATGAATATATATAAAGGCCTCCATTGATACTCTGCAATTGTCATAAGGTGATTGAATACAAAAACTACCACGCCTATTGCAAGTAGCTGATGAAGCCGGAGGAAAGTTTCATACCACAGCCTTCGAAAGAGGGGAAGCGAGAGAAGTATCAAGAGAATTATTATAGCAGCTCCCTATATATGTCAGCAACGCATGTCTATTATATAGATAGATATCATATAAACCACACAATTAATGGGTACCAGTCCGTAATTGGCATTCCCGTACTTAAGCGAGAATGATGGGTTAGGGCAACCCCCCCATGAAAAATAACGTGGCCCATAGCCATCAATCCACATAATCGATGGAGTTGCCGATATGTGGGCAATGATACCCCGAAAAGATCGGAAAGGAAGCTTAGATGTGTTGTTAAATATAGAGGCATCATGTTAATCAGAGATAGAGTGCCCGCCCGTGAGGCTGCCTGAGTTATTGAATCCACCCCGTATGCAAGGCTGATAACGTTGCCTCCAATATAGACCACATGGAAGAATGCGGATGCCACTGTGATAGGACCTATTAAAGCATACCGATTTACCAAGAAGTAACAGCCTATAGCCCGAGCTGGCAGGACAATTAATGTTCTTAGGGTAGGGACTACATATGGAATTATGCTTTTACATAGAAACAGCAGTAGAAAGCAGCCAACGAAGCAGAATAAATAAATATCTACTGGGCTTATCATTATGAAAATATTATTTCTTATATTATTTGCAACTCTAAACGAAGATTAAAAGAGTATATAGCATTCAAGTTTTTTCAATACTAGGTATACATGGAGAAAGTCATCTAGAATGACTAATCATCAATTGGAAGGATAATAGTGGCCATAATCAAGGCTCAACACTCCACCACTTTAAGCAGAAAATGGACTGGAATTAGCTATCCACCATCCGGTTATAAACATAACTTGTACATATCTCTGTTACAGTACATACTGTAGGTAGCTAATACTTATTTACTCTATATTAATATGAAGAAAGACCTTTCTCTTTATCTTGCCATTCGTAGAGAGGACCAAAAAGGTGAATCCTTTGGCAAGGCAGCATTTGAATCTAATAAGAATAATTTTTCTACTCCGCACACCCGCGACTGTATCAAAAGACTGTTGAAACAGAAAATTTTAAAAGAGGCTTTCGATCCACTGCTAGAAGTTCCTGGATTGCAACAAGGAATGCGATTTAGTACTCTCCATAAGTTATGTTGTGCTAAGAGCGATGAGGTGAGTGCCGCCAACGGCTTGCCTGCACAGTTGAATAAAATAACCTGGAATAGTAGGAAGCAGCAGCCTATCTCAAACATACTTTTAATTTATGGCTAGGAATTGCTTTAGAGAGCAAGCAGGCTATGAAAAAAATAGCTACCGAAGATGTTCAAGCCTTAGAGCTCCGCTGTCCGAAGTTGTGTTCACGTGATGCGGCAGATATTAATGATATGTTTAATAATGGAAGTATTTTCGTCGCATTCAACCAAGATGAACGCAAAGCTATAAAAGAGAAAATTCTCTCCATTGATTACGTCATACCTTCATTAAGTACTTTTTTTCAGGATTTCTATCTTCTCAACCTTTGCGCTCAAAGTATGAGGCATATCGTCACGCCTGCTGACAAGATGACAATTCGCACAACATTGAGACGCAATTACAAATCCCTTGCATCAGAACAAAGCACGGAAGAAATAATTACTTCAGCAAACGGAGCCTCTACCGATGAAGCTGTCTCCTTTGATTTAGCTATGGAACTCTTGTGGATTTTTGTCTTGGGAGAATTTCAGAGAATGCCACCGCCGAATAAAGGAACTGGAGGCAGACTACTCGCGGATTACCTTACAGAAAAGCCACACATAGGTGCTCTTCTCCGATTTGCTACCCTTGCCAAAAGCTTAGGATTCGAGACTCCAGAGATAATACGATTATCGCGGCTTACAATAGCTGATAAAAGTGAACACTCTGTTGAGCATGATGTTGACAAGCAACCACAATTGATGGATTTTCTTCTAAAGCATCCTAATTTTGCAGCATCTTTTATTCTAGGGAATTCTAAGTCAATTTTAGGGCCAGAATCATATGCCCGAGTACTTCGTCGACGGTGTGGCCGCCCGAAACATGACCTGTACCAGCATGATAGGACCCATCTCAAAAAGGAATTAATTCATTTTAACTATGGTGCATTGCGTGTGAAGGGTCAAGATATAACATCATTTCTAGTTTTAAGATCTCAGTGCTTACTGTTTTTCTCGTCCCCAAGGGAAGACTTGGCCCATGTGGTAGCATCAGAGCCTACTACTACCGAGAATTTGGAAATATCTCGCCCATCAGCTACCACATATTTGAGCGAAATATCGGAACAAGATAGTACATTAGATACTTCTGAATCCTCACAAAACTTAGCTCACGTAGTCGTACCCGAGCCTGCTGCTGCCACTACCAACATTTCGCAGCAATGGTATCTATCAGATTCCCTAGATTTGAGGGATATACGGGAACGGCGTACTGCCTCAGAGATTCCTGGACATTCACATAACGAAATAGAGCATATGCCGCCACCAGAAGAACGACATGCATCTTCTCCAAAGCCAGCATCAGCTACCAAATTTCAGTTTATAACATATAAAAAAGGTCGATTCGAGATTTGCGCAGAAGTTGACGGAAGCGACGAGGAAGCGGTACAGAAGACTGCCGAAAATATGACAGAGGAAGGCGAAATGAAACTATATAATCTCTCCATTTTTCCAATCGATCCAAAACAGTGTTTCAATTCTCCAGAAGACATGCACACCGTCATTGCACTCCGAACAGAGGGCTTAAATATAACTGAAAATTTGAGGAATGATGCGAAGTCTTATAGACAACGAAAACAAGATGCAACACGTCAATTTTTCAGGAGATAAACTACTTTTTATAAAACGCACCAGCCATATAAGCCATATTAAAACTAGTCTTTGAGTTGAATTGATAAAGCCCTTATTTAGTATGAAAGAAAATAGAGGATATCCTGTATCTTATAATAATGACGGGGTTTTATGCCTTCTTACTACTATAATATTACTATGGGAGAATATGTATTATGGTGAATCTCATTTCCAGAATTTTACTCGCTGGCTATTCGCTTGCTCAATACTGGAGTGACATTTCTGAACTGTTGAATATAGGCCACTAGAATGATACAGAATAAGAGGCATAATACGCAATAGAACATCGTCCGTTAAATTTTTGTAATACTCCAGCTCACATGTTAATTGGCGTATTTCATCATTGAGTTCCACAATGCGCCTTTGAGGCGAGATGGTAACAGTCTTCAGCGGTAGCTCTGCAAATTGCATCGTGCTTGTGCTGGCAGTTCTTGTATCTTCTCCTTTTGGCTCTGTCAACTTCTCACCTACGATTCCATCCATGTTTGGATATTGGGACATTTTATTCTTAAGCTTAAAGGACTTCATACTAGAATATAAAAGCTTGCATTTAAATATGCCAGCGGGATATCTATTTAATAGTGAGTTATCATAAAGTATTTATATTTTATAGCTAAATCTTCTACAGTATGTACAGCAATACTGGATTTTACTTTTAACTCTTTTCTCTACTGCCAAGCTTAGATGCAGTGTCCATTTACTAACGGCAATAACTTGTTAGATCGGCTGCTTTTGGCTAACAATAACTAAAAGTCAGCGTCTCTTTAAGCGCACTGTGTACCCGCCTTAACAGATAACTAACTCGATTTAGAGGCAACAACAGAGTTTCAAACACACTCTAAGCCATACATACAGCAGGTTCAGTATACACTTCTTAAACACTCACTTTTAGCTAAATGTTTGCACAGGGCAATTAGTACAACAGATATAAATATCCCAAATAGCAAGAATACTCAGTGAAAGCAAATCTCCATTCTAATCAGAATATATATTCGATGGCATTCGAATCATTCAAGTCCAATAGATCATAATAGCCATATTAGCCCCCCCCCCCCCCCCCCCCCACCTACTAAAAAGGATGTATCATAGTCTAATAACTTTCATATATATGATCTAGATGAAGTTATACTGCAACAGTTGCAGAGTCGCACTCTTCCGTCCAAATGCTCGGTAGTAATGATTGTGTCTTTATCTTGTGCTCGACGTATGTGACCTGGCGTAGAAATTTCTCAGCTTTATTACCGTACCACCCAAAGTGCTTTCCTAGTAGGTCTTGGACGGCCCTTGGGGAGTGAGGCTGCTAGTGGAGGGTCGTTACTTGACTTATGGCTGCTGTTTGCATTGCAGCGCAACGCTGTCTCACTTCTAGCAAGTTCGCTCACAGGGCTACCTTAAACGACTGTTCTTAGCACCACCTTTCCATCACTTTCCATGTCCTTCCAAACACTGCTCCGCCGTGCAATCGTGCGAGTAAGTTATTGCTGTCAAATCGACCAATTTTACACCCAGAACTGTTTCCGCAATGTCGATAATAAAGCCACTCGTATTCGTAATTTTGGAGGTCTGCATATCAATACTGCATAATGCGGTGTGTGACATTCTAGCGCTTGTATTTAGGGACCAATGCAGCCCCCAATTGATGTGACCGGAACCTGCCTGATTGGGAATAATATTTGTCTTATCTGGGCGGCATAAAGCACTTCCTGCCTCGTTGTGGTGGCGATGTTGTGAGACTGCATGAGAAAGATTTGACGTGGCTGGAGACCATTGGTGTCCTAACGCCTAAGTTGTCCACGGAGCCTAACGCACAATTTCACAGCCACGTAGCCAGCAAATGCTCCCCCAGATTCGACTTCAACACTGTGCCCAAGAATTGATACATACTATATACTGCGCCATAGTCCAACTACCCTTGTTTCCATGCTGTAATAAACAGTTTGTTACTTAATCCAGCTTGATTTTGCATAAATATAAGCCGTTCTTAGATAAACGCCGCATCTTGCCGCTCGTTAAGGGTTCTTAAGACTAGTTTTAGGCGAGGCTTTCACCGCGTGTCTGCTATAAAAAGCACTGCCCAGCGCATCAGAAATGATCTCCGGAATAATGTTCAGCCGTGCTGTCTTGGCCAGACGGCGGGGACTTTTTTATATTTAATCGGCAAGCTGCCAGTCTCTGAGTTCAAGTCAACCAAAGCCGGGCGAACACCACCTCAAGCACATTTGCGTGTCACTAGTGGGGTGATACTTGGATTATCTAGCCGCATTTCTTGACGTTTATTGCGAAAGTTTGTTTGTGTTCTCCGCCATACTGCCTGGTTATCGATGCGAGCCATGATCACGTTGCAAAACTATGAGAAGCGCGGCCAGAATGAAGAAGCGTGGCAGCTCACCCAAGAAATATTTAATGATCTTCGTCAAAACAGACATCGCAGTCATCCAAAGAGCAAAAAAATCCCCCCATGGGTCGATTGGGTGGAACGCATGGTGCTAGGCTACGAGGCGCACGGCCAGCACGAGGAAGCATGGAAGCTTACCCAAGAAGCACTTAACGCTCTTCATGAAAAAAAAAGGATCCACGATCCGGATTACATTACCTCATGGGTCGAACGCATGGTGCAGGGCTGTGAAGCACGCGGCCAATATGAAGAAGCATGGTGGCTCATCAAAGAAACATTTAGCGCCCTTCGTCAAAAGGGAGTCTATCTATATGACCCGAAAATCGTCCCATGGATCGAGCGCATGGTGCAGGGCTATGAAGCACACGGCCAGCATGAACAAGCATGGGAGCTTATCCAAGAAGCGTTTAACGCTCATAGTCAAACAAGAAATATCTGCCATGACCCCAGAATCGCCGCCTTATGGGTCGAACGCATGGTGCCATCCAATGAGGCATTGCAGCTCACTCAGAAGTTATATAATGCATATGGTGGAGAGGAAGCTTCACTCAGCAGTCTTGGTATTGACGTTTTCTCTGAATTATTCGACGGAGCGTCTGTGACAGATTCGACCCTCTTGAACATGATTCCACGGCAAAAAAGATTGGAGCTGCTTGCCTCTGCTAAAATTTCTCCAATTTGTCGGCTTATAGTCTCGAGGAGTCTCCGATATACTCAAAGCGAGTGTAAATTAGTTATTTTGGAGAAAGACGGCGAAAGGCTTGAAATCCACCAAGATGTTCTGTGTTTTTGGTCAGGCTACTTTAAAGCTGCTTTGTCTGGCCGATGGAGAGTTCAGGATGTTTACAACTGGGACCTGAACAATATGTTTACTATCACTTCTCTCAGGAAAGTCTTCGAAGGTTCCCTATACACAGGAAGAAGCTATAAGCGCGGGTCTAATGAGGAGTACGAGATGGAGAAAAGAATCGCAGATTACTTTGATATTAAAGGATTAGTGCTTTAATTTTAGAATAGTAAGAGACGTGATATCTGCTTGAGCGTTTGAAATTTGGTACGTTCAATTCAAGGCTAAATAATAAGTACTGCCAAAGCGACGGGCACAGTTATTGTTAAGTTGAAAGTTGGGTATTATGTTATATTCATTGAAGGTCTTAATTATCTGGTTGTGAAGTCGGGGGCAGGCCCTCTTATATACACATTTACGAGATCCGTAGAGACACATTGGTCAGAGGTCACCTTGTAGTCAACAGTTATAGCGGAGCGTAGTTATTGTATTTCCACCCTACTATGTAGTAGCTACTAAGAAGAATTTATTCTGAGTGAATAATCTTTGTCTATTTCTAGCTTTAGCACTTTTATTAAAAGCTTCTTATGCCCCTTAGCTCTTTTAGATACGGTAGAATAATAAAATCATATACTATGTAAAGTCCACTGGATATTATAAACCATACTCCTACTATACTTACTGTAATTATAGCAGTTATGGACCATTGACCATGTTGATTACTATAAATATTTAGAATTGCTGACCCTAATCCTACTGCTGAGTGCATTAACGTAGGACTTCGAAAATATTAAACTATGAAACTGGCTGTTTGAATAAGAGATGAGTGAATTTGGCTTACACAATTAGATAACGACTTGTCCAGACGTGATTGGAACGAAATTTGTACCAGAGCCATACCATGCCTATTGTAGCGCTCAAACAGGCAAAAGAGGCAATATAGATAAGAGGAACGTTTCGAACAACATGGATGATAGATTCCCCAACCTTTCCCGAGTTATCTAGTGCATCCGATTGCTGCACTGAGGCGTATGTAGATGGAGATACGAGAAATCCTGCTAACAGTAACCAGGAACAGAACCCTGAGAGAATAAAATAATAAGGTTTTATATTATGATCAATTTCAAGTATCATCTCTTCATATCTTGATAAGCTCCCATTGTTACTCAATGTATCTGGTTCTGGTTCTGGTTCTTGTTTTAGTTTAATATCCGACTCACTGTTTTTACATATTGAAAGCATGTTGTTTCCTGCTCTATCATAGAGAAGAGCACCGCATAAAATTTAATATAGCTATTATATTTATATTCTTACAGTATGTAATTCATCTATTCTTGACCTTTATTTAAATCTTGTAGTATATACTGAATTATCCTAAAGTTTACTTTAGATTATAGCATCCAATAGTAGACCTTAGCTGTTATATGTGTATGTATATATTGATTTATATTCCTTTTAAGAAAACCTACGGCATACTGTCTTTCTTATTTATATATTGCGTTTTATATATATCTTTAATTATAATTATGAGAGACATTCGTAAATATCTTATTTGTGTGTGTTTATATTTTATACCAACTATATTAATACTCTATTTTGCGTGTACAATATTGTCTAACAGCACACGTAAAACAGAAGGACTAGTTAAATTTATGGTATGTCCTAATCTCCTTTAAAATTAATTATCTTTATTTTGACAACTGTTGAAGTTTAACCTCGATTTGTTTCACCGAGGTCTGTCAGTTTCTCTTCCGCAAAGTATCCCCGACTCTATCCCACAGAATCTTCCCAATGCTGTCTCCCAAATTGGGAGCAAAGCAACAGATATCGTAAATAATGTGCCATCTCAAATACGAAGTGCAATAGCTTCTATTGAGACACAAATTCCAAAAGGCTATTCGGTTGGCACAAAGTCCGCATGCATTATATACGGTCCACACACAGAATGTAAAAATCTACCGATTGAATCGACGAGTTTTGAAGACATAACTCAACGGTTTCCGCCACTAGAGGCATTGAGCGATTACTTGACCAAAATGCCGTCACTTGAATTAATTCTTATTTTTGGACTTGTGTTTCATTTAGTATCTATTGTTACCTATACTCTTGTAAAGAAAATCCCGATGATTCGCTTTATTTCTGCGGGACTAAGTCTATTATCTGGGATATTGATTATTATATTTGCCGGTTGTGCGCTAGAAATCTTTCGTTTTGTAACTAAACTTGAGCAAAGAGGCACAATCCACCGTAAAGAGATGTATTGTGGTCTCGCTGGCTCTATTATGCATATGTTTATTGCACTAGCTTGTATATTTATTAAATTTTAGTCCTAGAGAATCCTCTACATTGTCTATTAACTGTATTTGTATTAAGTGCAATAACGAAAATTAATTAAAGTAGTTAGGCTAAGACGGTATAAGCATAATATTTTATTTCTTTTCATCCCCATTTCAGATCTGACTCCTTTATTTGTTGGGATATATTTCGTAAAACCGGGAAATTAGCACTAACCGATGAAAATGAAAATCTAAGCTCGGTATAGCAGCCTGTGGAACCTGCTGATGAACCGCTTCGCAATCTCAAATGTATTACCGGAGCCAGAGTTATATATAAGCTCTCATTGTGTAGACATTGGCAAAACTAATTAGGAGGCGGAATGTCCTAGGTCAATGGGCAGATATTAGGAAGAATAGAGAGGGAGGGCATTTATGGCCTATATTTTATATCTAATGGAATGGAATATGAAATATCTCTTATAAGTGAGTTATCCAACTTGACATGTAAGACAATGCTGTCCCCTGAATTCTCTACCAATCCTGTTGTCTGTGGGCATGATCTTAACTCCAAATCGGTTAATTTATAATAGTATAATAATAGCGCCTCTCTCCCTCTACTATCTGTTATTAAAGGTGGATGGAATGATCTGGGCCTCCAAGGTTGTACCATTTCCTGGTGAAAACGTGCCACTGCAAGCTGTGTACCACTCCCTGGTCTATATTCTGTTCCCAAATAGAATAGTACTTTGATAGGATATATCTCTGCATTACGAGTGTAAGCCCAGTTTGACTTTGATAAATAGTATCCTTGCATGTCGAGCGCTGCATATTCAAGATATCTCTCGTTCGTTATTCCTGTTGGCGTAGCGAACATATTGTTTTGTGGCTCAAAATCTCGGTGAGAGCCATACAATTGATACCACTTACTTATATGAATACTTCCATTCTCCCCAACAATATTAGCCCTCTCGTCATCGTTCATTAGCTCGTCTAGATATATATTCCCATTAGAATAAAGCCTCCAGGCATCCATTATACTTTGGTCGTTATGATTACGCCAGTATTGGGTAGCTGGCACAACTGCAAGCCAAACTATTATAACATCAATTGGATATTTTAAAGAATTCGATATATGCAGTCCGAGCTTTCTAACATCACTTCCTACTAGCATTATATCGTATTCTTTTCCTCTCATCTGCTCAATCCATTCACAATGTTCCGGTAATTGCCTAAAGAGATTCATATATTTACGCCTCCATCTATTTGTAGGAATGTGTCCAATTGCCACCAAAAGATTAGTAATATCCGAGGGTGCTGATTGATCTGCTATGCAATCAAGAATAACAGAGGTTTTCAAGGCGTAGGCTGCGATATTTAATTTGTTTTCCGATTTCGACATCTGATTAGTTTCTGTAAGGGTGCGATAGATTGAATAGTCTTGAGAATGCGACCAAACCAGAGTATCTCCTTCTTTAAAGCAATTAAAGAATTGATCAGTAGCAACGCAGGGAAATGTGTTTTCTGGGTCGAAAAAGGCTTTATTTATCTGGAATTCGGATATAGCGCTCATACACTTTATGTAGCAATCAGTGTGTGTGGCTTTCAGTTGCTTTAACGCAATTACTCGTGCCCATTGGGGGCAGTCATTTAGGACAGTTGCAAGGCTGCGAATGTCATTCTCTGGAATATCATTTAGAATGTGGCAAATATCATTCCACTTCCTGGCATTAGTGAGAGTTATATACAGTTCTGTCCTGTTTTTAAATTTTAGACTCAATTTCGAGTCAATCCATACATTATCCAAACCATCCAGTGAATGAAGAGGGTTAGGAAAATAAGCCATTGTGTGGGGAGTGCTGGGCAAATGCGAAGACTTAATATAGCTACTCAGTACTGTAACACAAGTCTAGAATTGAATAGAGATTGGTGTTAAGTATATATAATTTTATCAATGGAAAAGAGACAAATGATACATAAATACTCTATATATATATATTACATTAAGAAGGTTTGATTTGTCCCACACGTGTCTTCATTCGTGTATGTACACACGATTTTCATGATCATCCAATTTACCAAATGTGAGCTACAGAACATGTCACATATTGCTCAGATTGTAAGTAAATAAGTACCCTTTGGATAAAGAGTATTTGTAGCAGAGCTGGAAATTGACTTTTACCTTGCAACCTCCGGCAGTCGCGCTCCGCTAAGGAGAGGGACCGTTTCTGCGGAGGAGAGAGCCGTATCAATGAAAGTGGATACTTGTTCCGGCCCTACCACGCAGAAGATACTCCAGGACAATTGTCGACTTTAAGCTAGCAGCATCCATGGAAGATAAAAACCGACCTGTGCATAAGTACGTCTATGGGATAAGTTTAATAAACTAAGAAATTCTTATGTATAAGCTTAACGCCATATGAAATATATGAGGTGTAAAAGCATACACCATAATGGCATCGCCAGACCCCCACACAATTCGTTGGCTCGTCGCGTTCTTACAGGAGCTTAACTCTTCTGTAGACAAGTCCCAGAGATCTGTTGAAGATGGAAAGTCAGAGTGTCACCGACTTCGCCGAATATTACAGAATATCCAAGTGCAAAGGGATAGGATTGCGGCGAATCGGACTGTACATGATCATATTCTCCAAGGGCAGCAAGAGCTTATTCGCGCGCTCGAGCACAATTTAGAGCGTTACAGAGACACACCAACGGTGGCCTGCGGTGATCTTTCTCTGATTCCTCCTCCATCTAGGCCGCAGACGCCATGGCCTTCCGAACTGATATTAAGCCAAACATCTTCAGAGTCAACTTTTAACGCCTCTCTTGACTCTCAATGTTTCGCGAGCGGTGCTGGTGATGCGCCATCGCAAAAAGGGGGGGAATCAGGATCAGAAAGTGTATCTAAGAAGCCACGGTTAGCTTAGCAAAACCAACTTTTAATCTTTAAACAGGGCTCTAGTTATTCAGCTACGAATCTAAATAACCTCCCTTTAAATCGAAACTCGACTACTGTCGCTCACCTTAAATATTTGCTATATCTATTTATTTGATACAGTAACACTACTACCTCTATCTCTACTTAATACAGCCTTGACAAAGTTTTGCGTAGCTTTGCCGTAGCGGTCTAAGTTAGGAGATGACTCTGTAAATGCGTAATTTTATTAGTGGTAGATTGCGTATTCGAACATTCAAGCATAGAATTGAGATTAAGATGAGAATAACGGTCAATTTTATCTAAAAAAAAAAAAAAGACCAAAACAGCAGGCTCACGATCACGTAAACTCAGGCTTATAAAGTGTATGTTGTTGTTGTTTTTAGATTGGCGGTTTAGATTCCAGTTAGCTACCATCTGAACTAGACTGGAGATGTGTTCTAGCTAGCTTTACAGTGCCCACACTACCTATAATATTTTCTCTTAGATTTCTAGCGTATGTGACTGGGTCGCTTGTTTTGTTCCTGGATGTAGATCCTAGAAGTTAATGATTATCTCGCTTGGGATAATTGCATGAATATCGGTGTGCATTGGCTTGCTCTATTATTTGGTTACATTGTTGTACAGCCAATGTTAAGCCATTACAATGTGATTCAATAAGTGGAAGCAGGGGCATTAAGGCCTCATTAGACAATGTTTGGAAGTGATTTAGATCTGACCGAAGCTTTCCCACCTCTCGAGTAATATTGACAACAGAATCTTGAGCAGGAGATATTGGGATACTCCTCTGGTTAACCTCAGCAGTGGGTACTGCGCGTCTCTTCTTTTCCTCTACTACTATATTATTTTCTCCCTTTAACCAACAGCTTACACGTTTCTTTAAGGATAAATTCCCCATTATGTTACATACACTGTAAATACCTGTGGCTCCGAGTTGGTCGATAGAGTACAGTATTATGTAGGAAACGTCTAAGTGCTGTAATAGATGCTAATAATTAGCAGAATAATGCCCTTGATCAACTTATGGCCCTTACTTTTTCCTCTTCGACCCCTCCCTTTTCCCTTCTTAGGGAACAAAGTAGCGAGTTTCAGTCGTATACATAGTGTATGTACACAGTATGTACTGTACATATGTATCGACCTATTCCAGAAAGAGAAAACTTCCAAGAACATGCTATTATAGCTGCTCCAAAATAATACATATGGCTAATAAAAGCAGATTTAGAATGAATCAAAGCAACCGAAAAGAGTAAGTCTTAGAATTAAGACTATGTACATATTACTCATTATAATCCCCGTTTAACTTCAGAAAAGATTCGGTTTTAGTTTTTAAACTCAAGATACAACACTGTATGGCCTTTTTTTAGTCATAACTTATTATACGTTTGTTTATTTACGACATAAGCCTATCAATATGTCTAGTCGTCAAAGAGCAACTACTAGCGATGCCTCGACTTGGGCAAATGACTTTTTTAGTTGCTGCAGCCCTGGAGGGTTATGCATTCTCACCACGTGTTGTCCCTGTATAACGTATGGCAAAACACAGCACCGAGTTAAATATGGCAGCCTGGATGACTACTCATGCTGCAATTCATCAGTAAGTGTTTATCTCAAGTACTTACCTCAAAGGATACAAGGCAGTTATTAATTCATAAACTCGGCTCCATAGTGTATTGTCTTTGCCCTTGCAGCCCATTTAGGCCTTCAGTGTATTCCAGCTATGATGCAACGAAAGCTTATGCGTAAGAAATTCCATCTTGAGGGAAGCTGGTTTGGAGACTTTTGTAGGTCATGCGCATGCACTTGCTGTGTGTTAATGCAAAATGAGAAGGAATCAGAGCAGCAGGTATCAGCAAGGGTATCCGAGCAATACCAGTCTCCTGGTCGTATGGCATACTCACAGTAGTTACATTGCAAGGCAAAATGGGCGTCACGGGCTGGTTAGATAAAGATAATATCAATAAAGACCCATTTTCAGTCAAGATGTGAATTGATAGCCCTGTTAGCTTGCACTGCTGAGGTGCTGTTACGCGTGCATAAAGAGAGAGGCTACGCTGGCCGTGTAATAGTAATAGGCTAGGCCTATTGAACATATATTTCAACAACTTAATCCCACACTCGTGTTCCTCTCCTATGTAACTTAGTCTCTATCTTTGTTCTCATGAAACAACCACCGCCTAAAGTTGCCCGTTCGTATCCACCTCTTTACCATACCGGTGCAGCATCACCCTGACCTAATTAATTCCATCCGCATGCACAGCTTCCATTGACTTAATAAATCCTATCAGTCTCTGGAAGTTGAATACATGATGCAATTTGCCGGCTTCTGCTTTTCGTTCCCCCTCACCGTTCCTCCATTCGTCCTCGTCTAGAGTACGATCCATATACTGGTCGAGTTTTGATAAATGCTCTCTCAAACCAGGGAGTATTTTTTCTGGGCAATTTTTATACAGTCGTATTATATCCTCGTCGTCTGGTTGCTGAGGGGTGTTGTAGGCCGTTCTAAGGTAGCGCTCCAATTCGACTCTGGTAAGGCTACTGGGCTCACCTGGTTTAAATATAAGGTTGACGTCATTTATCAAGATGACATGTTCCAACCGTGAACATCCTGCTGGATGCTTTGCAAGATATGTTGAGTCGTTCCACACAGTTAAAAGCTGAATGTTTGGTTGCGGTTGCGGTTGCGCCTCGTCGGCTCCAGGTAAGTCATAGAATTGGCTCAGTAAACCATCGTCACCAGGCATTAGGGCGAACTTTCTCGATCCAAACGTGAACACCCTATTAAATGTCTCATATCCGACGAGAACCATATAGCCAGCCACAATATAAGTTGGCGCCACATTCTGCAATCCATGATAACAGGCCCAACAAGCAGCTCGATGAAGCCATCCGTTAAAGGTCCATTTCCGCAGTACACCAACCCTTTGCCTCCGTTCGTTGGGATATAATCCCATGAACTAGGGCATGGCCAAAGCCTTTTAGACCCAGTTTGATGTTTTGTAGGATGTGTTTTGTTCCACGCTGACGAAAATGAACACATAGAGTGTGGTCCTGTCAATTCGCCAAAGTATTTTGCTCTGTCAGGTCCGGTCATGTTGACGAAGAGCTTGATCGCTTCGATATAAGTGTTTATATCCCGAGTATGGGAAAGCCCCTTTGATACCAATTTGCAGAACAAGTTGTCTAGAGGCCCTAGAATTGGCTCACTGAAAAGGTCTAATAGCAATTTCGATTGGTCTCCGGAACTCTCTTCAGTAGTCGGCGCTAACTGGTAAGCTAGATACATAAATCATTGAACGATTCTGGCTCACCGGAGTTTCTAGGTCTATCATGAGCATTGGACGTTCGATCCATAGTCATGAGGCACTAGCTAATAAGATCCCGTGTGCGATGGTGTGAGGAGGACTGTATAAAGGTGAAATTCTGAAATGTTGAAATATCTAAAGCGGGGAAGTTGGGACGATTCTATCGGCAGCGCTCGGGCCACCCTAAGACAGATAGGCCCACATTTGCTGATCCTCATCCCAGCAACTCTCATTTGCGACCTGCCATCCGCAACAGTTCAGATTTGAGGGGATACGATGTTGAGAGGATACAGAAGCGTGAATGGAGCAGATATATAACACGTGAAAGGATGCCCTATTCAGTCTTTCTCCCTAGCACAGCACATTTGTAAACCTATCCCACTACCATGACTAACTGTCAGCATGCAGTGCCGCCGTCCAATCAAATTGGAGGAATGGTCTTCACGTGATAGAGTAGCTATATTTTCCACCAGTTATACCGTTTCGTTTCTCTCTGCTTGCCATAGCTCACAGTTTATGAATACGGAGTACCTTCTTTATTTGCATTTTGAACTTGATCTAGTTATGAGCAAATACAACTTCCTCTTTTTACCTAACAACGGTGGAAAAAACACCACATAATATTAATTGCCTTAGGCTTGCCACCGTTTACTTTAGGGGTTAGAATAAAAGACTTCCGGAATACTACTCTACCGTTTATTTGCTATATTCTGATTCTCGCCTCTAAGTCCACCGGGTCAGAAGATATTATGAAACTATTACCCATAGATCCCGCAACCCCTATGCGAAGAACACCTTGTCCTTTGATACAGTAACCCAAGGTTATAGATATCTGTTTCATTTACGAATGGGTTTGCTGCACTGGGAGTTTTATTAGTCCTTGTCTTCGCTATCACTTTCGTCCCAATCATTCAGTAGCTCATGGTCGTTTTCTTCCGTGGAGTATTCATTGTCATCCCCCAAGACAGGGAATTCGCCCTCATCTTGATATGGTGTTGGGGCCCAGGACGGGGATTGTGGTGGAGCGTTAGGAAATGAGGCTCTTTTGTAATCATTGGCGTTGGGTAAGTACGAGAACTGCTCATGATTTGGACTTAGTGCTGTGCCAACTCGCGGTGATGGCGGCGCCGGCGTAACAAAGGGTACTTCTGGATCTAGAGTGGATGGCAGCTCGCTCGGAGGTCCTCTTGACTCTGGTGATTGACGTGGAGGTGGTTGAGTAGCAAAAGGTGCTTCTGGAACCAGGGAAGATGGTACCTCGATTGGAGGTCGTCTCAACCCTGGTGACTGGGCTGGAGGCCGTAAGCCTAGCCAAAGCGGCGACGCTTCTCCAAATTGTGGCTGGCGAGCCATATATCTCTCAACTGGATCACTTAGTGCCGCGGAAGCTGGCCGTTTTCTTTCACTAGCGCGTCTCTCAGGCGTAACGCTATTGGCATCCCCTGGTTGAATTGTTTCTTGATCGGCGTCTCTTGGGTTGGTATGTGGGCGAATAATACCTTCGTCGCCGGAAGCCTTGGCGTAACCCAACCATTCTAAACACTTGAGCGCAGACCATCTCTTCTCAGGCCGTCTACGAAGTAGACCGCGTAGGAGCGGCCGAATATCCTCTGGCAACTCCGAAATGTGCGGTAACACGGTCTGACGCATCCATTGCTTATGCATACGACGGTTTAGCGCATTGCTTGGCCATCTCGAGTCCGATTGGGGATCCCATTTAGAAAGACGCTCAAGGAGAACCATTCCGCAGGAGAACATGTCGACCTTGTTATTATAGTTTCGCTGCTCCTCAAGAAATTCTGGAGCTAAATAGATCGGTGACCCAGTAAAGGTATCCAAGTTTCCTTGCACACAGCGTTGTGCGGCCCCGAAATCTCCGAGTATAGCCGTTGTACCCTCCATGAGGATATTGCTCGGTTTTACATCACGATGTATAATGTCGACAGAGTGTATATATGCTAAAGCACTGAGAAGTTGAGTAGCTACGTTAATAGTGTCATTATAAGTGAGTTTTGGAATGCCGGGCTTTTCATCGTCGAAGCCTTCATCGTTGAAGCCTTTTACATCGTTGAGGCAGATCGAAATATGATCCTCGATCATCCAGGGAGGTTCCGTTTCATCTTGCGCTAGCACGATATCGTGAACCTTCACAATGTGAGGCTAATATTTTGGTCAATATACGCTAGCTACACCAAACTGTGTGTACACTTACGTGATCCAAGCCAAGAATACATGTATATTCTTTGTTTAGCATCTCCCACCGATCCCTTCTCTTCCCCGCGTTGTCAGATACTTTATAGTATGGCTCCTTGGCAGCAAAGGTTTTGCCCGAGTTTAGTTCCTTTACCGCCATAACCGAAGCCGAGGCCCCTTTACCACTGTCACCCTGATATACGTAGACCTTGTCGTTTGGACCATACCGTACATTAGAGGTTATCGTCTCAGGGGCGCTCTTGAGAGAGGGAATGTATTTGGGAAGCGCGTCCACGGCTTCTTCACTAAATTTAATAGCTTTTTCACGATATGCTCTAGCCTCGAGAAGTGTGAGCTTTGGGCGCCAGACATGGAAATTTATAGCGCCCAGGTCGAAGATAGCGGAACTTCTAATCTCTATGTCATCGTTTTCCGTAAGTTGAAGCCGATTACCTTCAATGAGAAGTCGTAAATTCCTCGACAAAACCGTCACTCTTGGGTGGCATGTTAGCGGATTGATGTCGATTCGGAAGTGTCGCCTGCTTACGCCAGTGCTATTGTCTGGCGCGAGCTGAACATCAGCAACATCGGTGTCTGACGCCGAGCCTCCGACCCAACCCTCTGAAGAGAACATATTCTCGCCAAATTTGAGACAAAGAATGGGGGGTGTAGGTTCTTCTGAGAGATCGCCCAGCCATGCTGCATTCGGGTCCGCATCCTTACTAGGAGGTTTGAACGCAAAATCCTTATTGCCCGACAAATCGATAATATTTGTATTTGAACCGCCCTTGAAGTTGGCAAGGAACAGGACGACGTTGGTGAGGTCTGCAGACGTGGTGGTCGACATCATGGAAGCTGTAATGTCTAAGTGTGGGTGGGCAACAGTACGGCGCCAGGAAGCGGGGATGGACATTATTATACCCCATCACTGCTGATGTTGACAGGCCAATAGAATCGCAAGGCGTAGCGCCGAGGGCCCTATCATCGTCTTCTAGTATTATTATTGCATGATACGCGTTTAGCCACCCCTCCTGGCTGAATTTTTGATCTGGTTCGACTCGATACATGGTCGGCTGTTTTTGATCTGGTCCGACTCGATATATGGTCGGCTGTTTGTGTTAAGGAATTCGAGAGTGGCTGCCTCGTTTGCACTGATCGATGGCCCACCCGCTTCTGGCGCTGATCGTGTTGTTGTTTCCACATCTTCTTCAATTCGTATTCATGACGCTTTGACGCCCGCTTTAAGCAATCTAATTCATGTTGCCAGTATAGTTGGTCGCTAATAGAGCGTCGCCGTTGCTCAAGTTGGTCCTCGGGAACCCCCAAAGAGATCAGGAAGCGCTTGAGGAGTATCGCATGATTCCTCCAATCCTCCGTCTTCCGCGGGTGCCCTCGAAGTTCATTCGCGATATCGCCAAAGAGTTGTACTTCACACTCCCAGTATTTTGAGACCGGTATTCCTTGTCGGTACTTCTCGGCTTCAAGGGGTGTGAAATGCATTCGTAGTAATTCCGCTTGGTACTGAAGGTGTGATTCGAAATTGTCAGTCGAGTAAGTAGGTTCTGGGGTAGCTTCCTCGCGGCTCTTAGCGACCGCCTCTAAGCCTTTATGGAGATCTTCTGTAAAGACTTTGGCAAGTATGGGATTTGGAACTCCTTCAGGCGAGATTCTCTTGGTCGGAGAAGCCATATTGTGTTCTTCGTGGGACACTGGAGAAACTCCAAGCAAAAAGCTTAGAAATTAGGACGCGGTGCGGGAGTCCAGCGATTGGGCGGAAACTGGATGACCGGAATATCTATTTCCCGGAGATACCACGTCGCGAGATTGGGATGCGCTGAAACGTGGTGAATCTTGTCATTCCAGTTGAATACATGGCACCTAGATTATCGAAGATCCAACGCACCGAACTTCAGGACATTATCATAAGTAAGTTAAAGGCGAGGAAGTACATAAAGACAAAAAAAATTGCTGAATTTGTTGTCCCTTGCACTACGCGAACCATTCGTAACGCCTGATCGAACGTTCTCCAGCAACGCCCCTCGCAAGTTTACTGGTTGACCCAGAGAAGTTACAGAAAAATATGTGGCTGGGGGAGTGGGGCGCTTACCGCATGTAGCCAAAATCGAATAATTCCTCCTCATAAATTTTGCTACACTGTAGCTGCCGAAATCCACTGTACCATAAACCCTTTAATTATCTACTATTAAGCAGCTTTGGCTTTCTATATAAGCCTGTGGTCAAGGATATTGTATATCCTATGAAAAAGATTAAAAAGTCGCGGAGCTACAGTGCTGCGCTATGCTCTAGTCTCTCCTCCAAAATGCAGTAAATATTGGATACCATCCCTATTGCCCCTATCAGAAAGTGGCAGATTATGGACCCCAGCAGGCAGTACCGGAATGTCCAACTGTCAGGAACTAGCTAATTATTTTTGTCAACCTCTTATTTGTTTAAAGTATAAATGCGTTCTCCCAAACACTGGGATCTCTAATGTTTTAATCGTTCAAGTGACAGCAGTTTTAAGATTCATACAAGATGAATTACACAACTGTCCCGAAAAATAAACTGGGCCGTCCACGACGGCAACGTCGGAGCGAGGCACAGTATAAGAACCTTCTAGAGGATTTATCTAATATCTCGCCCTCCACAAGCGTCACAAATTCAAGGAGATACATTCGTCTTTGCCTTGGATATATTTTTAAGGTAGCCCAGGTAACTATTAAATCAGCCATAAGGATTATCCAAATATTATCGGCAGTGATGCTTGTAGTTCTAGTCGGTCTACTCTTCACGAAATGGGCTACTTATTTTTGGTTATACGCAAGCCGAGGCTGTATCTGGATTATCTATCAAATTAGCCTTTTGGCAATCTCAGATTCAGGCAATTTTGCTGGTAGCAGCACCTCCGATTTACGGTCCGCTGTTCATTAATTCAATTTAAAGGGCATAGTCTATTTTGCGAAATATAAGTTCTAACCCTCATAAAAATCACATTTAGGCCTATCTGTAAATATATATATATATAAAATAAGTAAATTATATTGCTGTTGACGTATTATGTTGATTTAACTATACTATATTATATATTTTAATACATTTCTCGATGGGCCCTATGTAGATGCCGCTCTTAACTTTGACATAGGTTTTTCCGATTGGCTTAGAAAACTTTCAGTTTCCTTTCCGTATGCCCCTCCTCCTTAATGGCAATTGTTGCCGTTTCTTGTGTCCGTTGACTGCTTTGGTCTACCAACCATATCTTGCTTCCATTCGAAGCCTCTCGCTGTATATGGAGGTAAAGGAGACGGAGACTTTTGTTCATGGCAACCTGTGGAATGAGTCTTCGCATCTGCATCTCCCGCAGACAATTCCAACTTTTCCTGAAGACGGCTGACCTCTTCTTGATAATATTTGTTCACCCGCTGGGTATGTTCAAGCTGCTGTTGTGTACGGGCAAGCTCTTCTCGTAAAAGCCTCTTGCTCTCGCGATAGTTTCTCCCTGCCTTCCTTCGGCGTTGTCGGTACTCTATCGCCTGCTTCGAGCTGTCTATAGCCGCTGGAAATGGTACATGATATCCCGAGATATGTATGAATCGAGTAACCTGCTGCTGGTCTCCCTTTTTTGCTGATATGTGTCGTGATCGAAGCGGGGTCTCCAGAGGTGGAACTGGGTTAAGCAGTTGCAGAACATCCATGACGTCGCTTTAACCCACAATTAAATAAGGTAGGGAAGAATTAGAAGATATGTTTGTCTGGCCAGTGCGGAGGATGATCGCGCCTCGAGTGACGACGTCTGGCCTCTGGCTATTTTACTGTCCCTAAATCACAGAGACAAAAGCTTCTTATGGTTCTCAGTATGTATTTAATATCGAGTAATTCTCTTCAAGCAAATTTTCAGCTACTGTGATCCTACATACAGTATCACATACTACCTAGCAGCCGTTTGTTGGAGAAAAGGCTAGTTGTCAACTTCTGGCAGGTTATGCACTTCTACCGCTACGTCACCAAGTAGGCCAAAAGTGGACAATGCGCCAATCCTGACCTTACGCATGTTTTCTCTTTCTTTCAGAGCGGCAGAATTTTTGCTATAGCTTCCATAGTTTCCATTTTGCACTTTTTCAAACTTTCTTCAGCTGTTTCTAAGGCCTTGTTCAGTTCAGTCCTTGTGTCCCTCGTCTTGTTTTCCCTTTCGGCTACGTTGGCCAGAAACGACCACGCTAACCCAAATCCTGCATCCAGGTTTTCAGCACTTGAAACCTCTGATTGTGTTGTCTTTCGAGACTCTTTAGCCTTAAACATTTGCTCTCGGTATTCCTTTAAATATTTTATTGATTTATACGTCTTTTCGGTAATAAACACAGAGCGTCTACCAATTGATATTCTCCAGACGTCACTTGGGGTACCAATAGTGTATTTTTCTTTTTCACTATTGTCCATAGCAGTATATAACAGAAGCCTCTTAGCTTATTCCTCTTCTACAATATGGAATGGGTTAGGTGCCCTAATATAATCTCTTCTAATAGTCCAAATGTCAAATAGTGCCTCAATCTCTATAAGAATGAATAGTCGGCGGATTTAGATAGCTAGCCACGGTGTACGCTTCGGTCTACGGGACAGCACTTACCGTACATACTATAGTTTATATGCTGCCCATTGTCCGACCACGATCTCACATGGTCATCTAGCCTAGCTTAGAGGTATTTTACTATACAGTACCATCCTTGCCAAAAGTATGTTACGGTCACTTGTCCAATCGCTCAGGGAAACCGCCGGTGGTGAGGTTAGTCATACTATATTTGCCCATCCTAACTCCTTGACAGTCAACTGTTTATAACCGCTGCGATAGGATGAGTGGGTAGAAGGAAAAAGCATCCAGCGTATTATCGAGGCTACTCATGTTGAAGACAAAAGATTAAGCACGGTGTTCACAGCATTGGAGCCTCATCTGAGTAGCCTTGAGTGGGTTGATGCACTGAAGGCATTGACAACTGTGCATTATATAATGCAAGAAGATTCAACGGGCGACATAGTGCACTATCTTGCTAGACACTTATATATCTTGTCGCCTTGTTTCTCCGTGAACGGTATGGGCAGTTTAATTTTTGCGTCGGTAATGGACATTAACCTGAAGACCTACAGCACTGCCACATGGCGATATAATCCAACGCTATGCCAAGTATCTGGTGCAACGAACCCTATTGTGCAATAGTACGGGCTCTGGTCGGATGCGAAGACTTGATTTCAATTCTGAGGCAATGACTATTGATGGGAAATTTCTGGATGAAGCAGAATTGACTCAGCAAGTTCTTTCGGTGGCGGTGGAATGCCATGTGAGCGACTTAACCTGGGTAGAATGCAATCGCACAGTACTAACCTAGAATCTATCGATATTATAGATAGGAATATGCATTGTTAATAAGGTATTAGATACCGCTTCCAGGTTGCTCGTATCAGATATACAGATGTTATTTCAGGCTCTCAGCAACAGATTAGTCTATATGCTAGGTGCGTAACAGAGAGGCGTGACCATACGAGCCCCAATACCAACTTACACTGAACAACAATACAGAAAACTTCCTCGAGCTACCAAAACTTATCATGGAGAGGACAGCTCACCTATACAGTGAATTTACAGGTCAATCGCGAGCTGTTGAAAGATGCCTCAATGCAAGACTGCGGCGCAAGAACCAAGCTGCGATCAAGCTGTTGCCACTTAAGCCGCTACCCGCGCTGGGTAATCGCTTCCTAAAACCAGATTCCGGCGCTTCCACTTGTGGCGTTGACACTGAATTAATTTGGTTCAATGCTGAACCATGCAATCAAGTAAAACATCCCAATCAGATCGCCGAAAAAAAATTACCCAAGACACCTGTCGCAGATGGGTTCTCAGAGAAGGATTCGTTTGACTTAGGCTCTGAATCGGACGTGGGCTCCAGGGCAGACTTAGGACCTGAGCTACCCTTGATCGACTTCGTTTAAGACTATGTAAATGGCTAGTCGTATATAAATATAAGCCACTACAGCATCTTTGAGCATAGTTATATTTCATTGCCTTTAAAAAAGACAGTATATTAAATTTGTACAAGGCTGGGGCATAACCTTTTGTGGAACCAGCTGTGACAGCATTGAACCTCTCATCTTGATATTAAATTTAACCTCTATATTACAATTTGTACACATATGAGGTCTGCCACGACGATATGGAGGGCTTAAGTTCGTTGTGAACTAATATAGACGGCAAGAATATATATAATGCATTTTCGGGTGAACAAATTAATAGGCAAACTCCATTATTTAACCATCTCAATGTTGTTTACACTATACTGGAGAGTCACGCTTAGCCTCCTCTATACACAAAAAACAGCTGTCGCAATCATGAACGCCACGTTGTTCGTCATCCAGCTGACTTCTATCCATACACTCCTTGTGCAGTCCGCTTATCATTTCTTCTTGTGCAACAGCCTGCGGATATGCCGTTGGAAGTGGCAATGGCGGAAGCACAACATTCGAGAAACTAGTATCGCTCACCCGGGTTGGTCGACGAATGACCCCAGCTTGCTTAATCTCCGCCTCTTCATAGTCCGTGAGTTCTCCACGCAGAGAGTTGATCTCATCTCTCTGGGCTATAATCAATTCTAACTGTTTCTTGATGTGGGCGTTTTCTTCGTTTAGCTTGGTTTTGTTTTCCATTATGCTCCCTGTTAGGGAAGCAATCTCCTCATCTATCATGTCCTTTTGGTTCTGTCCATCTCCCAGCATTGTATAATTCATTTTAACAATGGCCACGATCCATTCAAGCGTAACAGGATCGAGGTTCGACATTCTAAGTTATGTTCAAAAGCCGTGAGATCTTGGTAGTTGTGCAATGTTGAGATTTTGTCTTGGCTTCTAGCGTAGTTGGGAGAAGAGCGAATTTTATGAAGTAATGCTTGTTGGTTCAGCATTACCGATTTGGATCAAAAGTTCCTTTGTTTACTTCCGGCGGATGTATAATGGAGTGCCGTTTGGGGTTTAACGGCTATACTGCAGGCAGCGTGTACAGTACATATACTGGGAGGTAAAATAAGTTGTTCTGCTGCATTTGTATGTAAGTACAGTAGGTAAGCATTATGTAACAATCGTGCAATCTCATTAAAAGGCTTTCTTCTGCCTCCTGCTCGTCAAAGCAGTCATCCCAGAATAAACTCTAGAAGTAATATAGTTATGAGCATAAATAGCTTCCTCTTTAAAACACACTGCCAAACTGTAGAGAATCTCCACATAGTATTAATTACTAAGATTATGGACAGTATACATCCACTCTGATTCATTCACTTTCGGCCTAGTATTTCCTCGCATCCGAGGACTCGACGCAGCGTTGTCTCCTTGGTCATACTTCTTATAATTCCTATCTTTTAAACATTCCAGGCTTGATATTAATATGTAGAGTTCCCTTAAAGTTCTGCGGCCTGGTTTCTGCTTATCATATCAGCCCTGTGCACCGTATGTTGCCGCGAGATCCGCCATGCTCCTGATCGTATCTGGATGCTTCTCCCCAAGAACCTCCCGTTGGAGATCTAATGTCTGCTTATAAATCCCTTCAGCCTCATTATATCGGCCCTGTGCATGGTATGTCGTCGCGAGATCCGCCATGCTCCTGATCGTATCTGGATGTTTCTCCCCAAGCACCTCCCGTTGGAGATCTAATGTCTGCTTATAAATCCCTTCAGCCTCATTATATCGGCCCTGTGCATGGTATGTCGTCGCGAGGTCCGCCATGCTCCAGATTGTATCTGGATGTTTCTCCCCAAGAACCTCCCGTTGGAGATCTAATGTCTGCTTATAAATCCCTTCAGCCTCATTATATCGGCCCTGTGCACTGTATGTTGCCGCGAGATCCGCTATGCTCCAGATCGTATCTGGATGTTTCTCCCCAAGCACCTCCCGTTGGAGATCTAATACCTGCTTCTTTATCCCTTCAGCCTCATTATATCGGCCCTGTGCATGGTATGTTGCCGCGAGACCCGCCATACTCTTGATTGTATCTGGATGCTTCTCCCCAAGAACCTCCCGTTGGAGATCTAATGTCTGCTTATAAATCCCTTCAGCCTTATTATATCGGCCCTGTGTACCATATATTGCCGCGAGGTTCGCCATACTCCTGATCGTATCTGGATGTTTCTCCCCAAGCACCTCCCGTTGGAGATCTAATGTCTGCTTATAAATCCCTTTAGCTTTATCATATCGGCCCTGTGCATGGTATGTTGTTGCGAGGTCCGCCATACTCCTGATCGTATCTGGATGTTTCTCCCCAAGCAACTCCCGTCGGAGATCTAATGCCTGTTTATCAATCCCTTCAGCCTCATTATATCGGCCCTGTGCATGGTATGTCGTCGCGAGGTCCGCCATGCTCCTGATCGTATCTGGATGTTTCTCCCCAAGCACCTCCCATCGGAGATCTAATGCCTGCTTCTTTATCCCTTCAGCCTCATTATATCGGCCCTGATTATGGTATGTTGTTGCGAGGTCCGCCATGCTCTTGATTGTATCTGGATGCTTCTCCCCAAGCACCTCCCGTCGGAGATGTAATACCCTCCGGTCAACTGGCTCCCTCTCTCTCCACCGCCCTCGATCATACAGAAAAACCGATACTCTACTGAGTAATGTTGATGTTTTAACCTCCTTCTTGCTGACCTCTGCCCACTCTCCTACCCGTATAGCATGAGTCATATACTTCTCGCATCGTGCCCACGAATTTTTCTCTGATCCCGGAAACATATCATCCACTATCTGCAGAGCCATACTCGAGTAGTATGCCTCTCCATTCTCCGGTCTGTTCTGCCCAGTTATAATCTTGCCTAAGGCCATCTCTATCTGCCCTTGAACCCACAGCCCGTATCGAACTGCTTCCTGTACAAGTTTATGCATCTCATAGTTCCGTAAACCTCCCTCTCCCCGACGCATATCAAGAAATGAAAACTCCACCAGTCGCATAACGGCTCGCTGAACCTCAAGCTCGGGAACCTGCTCAGCCCTATCCTCGTCGCCAACGTCATACTGGCTAGCTGCCACTATCAACTCATAGGGTATATCTTGGCTGTCTAGGTACGCAATCACGTGGAGAATCCGGTATGATAGCTCGCTTTCCTCTCGAATTCGCTTTGTCGAGATCTTCCACGTCTCAAGCACGCTATTCGACACTTCCGGCCGCCGATGCCGATCAAAATCATTCATCTTAAGCAGGTCCCATCGACTCGAGCCTTGCATTAGGAGGCCTAGGTATTCTCTGATCGTCATTGATGTCCGCCGTATGTATGCTCCAGCCTGCGAGACCGCCAATGGAAGTCGCTGTAGCTCTTCTAGAAGCCGATGGATTCCTGCATCTTCCACAGCCGACTTATCACCACTAGCTGCTGCAAGAAGAGTTGTCGCCTCATCCTTTGTCATGGGTGGAACCTTAATGTCTCGACTCGGGCCGACAAGCGTGCCTCTGATATGCGCATCACGGCTCGTCCATAATATCGTCCCTTGTGACCCTCGAGGGATGTACCTAGAAAGACTCTCATTCGTCCCTTCTATGCAACCCACTCCAAATAGCTCTAGATTATCAGCATTATCGAGGATGATTACCCATCGCGACTGGGCTTCAATGCTGCTGCGCACCGCATCAAGTAGATCTAACCCATTGAGCCTCTCGTCAACCCCAAGCTTCTTCCCAATTATCTTATAGTCAGTTATAAAAGTCGCTTCGCTGTCCGCATGCACCCAGAAGACACAGCATTTACTATCATCGCACCGTCGATACGCATAATCGAGCGCAATCTGTGTTTTACTGCGTTTATTAATACCTTTACTCTCGCTAATAAGACAGAAGAATTAGCTAAGGGGGCTTACCCTGAACCTCCTAAGCCCCAAAGCGCAGCGCTATAGAACCCTGGCGTTTGTGGTAAAAGCTTGTCTAGCTTATTGATAAGATCCTGACGATAGACTAGATCTTCGTTGCGGGGATATGGAATGACACGGACAACTTCGGCATGGGCCGGCAGGTGGGGCAGGTGGAGGTGGACATTGCCCTGGTAGATGCTAGTGTTGTCGCCGAACTGACTATTGCTGATATTGCGCTGCTCGTGTCCCGAAGCCGCCATCATGAAAGCCGCTCAGCTTGAAGCTTGAGATGAGGAAATAAACTATGGTGTCAAGTAAAGAGGGGTTAGCCTAGACTGCGGATGGGTGAGAAAATACCGAACCAACACAACCAACCCAGCCTACCTTAGCTCCTCACGTGATAATATACAATACAAAACTTGCCATTGCTTATATTAAACTTCCCTTATTCTCACAGCTATACTCCGTAACCTGCATGATGGCTCCCCTCCAGCCTCCCGCCGACCGTACACCCTTTCGTATTGCCATCATTTGCGCTTTTATTCGTCGAATAGGTCAGTAATACAGTTATTCAAGAGCGGGGAAGACTGTGATCGAATCTCTGCCGCGCACAACATCATTCTCATTAAGGTGGCAGGTGCTGGAGCTTAGGATAAAGTTCCGTGTATCGTTGCGAAGCGCATCTGCGACTATGCAGATAGCCACAAGAATAAAGGCTAGTAAGACTTTGCGGCAGCCACTTCTGCATCTATCACGAGGGTCATTGTTAGGCGATATGTAGTCAGTGACGGGGATTGGGGTTCAACTCGAAGTCAATGGTACGACTTCATCTCATCCTGTTGTTCTTCTATATTTAAACACAAACAAATGAGTTAAAAGCGACAAGCAAGCGAAAATATTTCGTCTGGCTCTTTGGGAGGCAGTACTTGAATCAGCCAGGATATACAAAGGG
Organism: Trichoderma virens Gv29-8; assembly: GCF_000170995.1. Taxonomy (NCBI): domain Eukaryota; kingdom Fungi; phylum Ascomycota; class Sordariomycetes; order Hypocreales; family Hypocreaceae; genus Trichoderma; species Trichoderma virens. The sequence continues at coordinate 598,487 of NW_014013667.1, forward strand.
AGACGTAACATTTCAACTCGCGTAAGGGTCTGATCTATTACTATGCACACTATAATCAGGCAGTTATTATAACAACTACTACTTAACTCCTCCTAGTATTTTTATGTAGACTATTATATAAAAGTAGCGAGAAATTGCAGCCGCTTAATGCAGACCCCAAATTAAGCGTCGCCAGATATCCAAGCTTAGATGAAAGATGCCCCCCAATATTATGGGTTGGGGAAGGGTAAGTAGTTTTATTGCCAGCGCTTATGGCAAAGTACTGGGTGCTCTGCTCGCACTGTCACTATGGGGCAGTGACCACTTACGTAATCGTATACTTCTGTATACTTAAATGTACATTTTGAAATTGGCCAATAATGGCATTAGCGGCGCAATACGCCTAAATTATTGATCCGATTTGGGCCTTTAAGCGACAAACTAAGTATATAAATGTACCTGGAGGTATCCCAAATGAGCTTAAAAGAGAAGAGTGTGTGTGTGGAGAGGAAGCAACTTATGCTCATAACAGTATTAAACGGCACAAGCATACTGAAGCAGGTTGGTATAGTAGATGGCCAAAAGTCTGCGACCACTCCTATTGGCTCCACCAAAACTCATTCATTTCAAAAATCCATAAATAAATCCACATATAAAATCAGGAATTGGGATTTTCTTTTTAATTAGAATAATAGTTTCTCTTTACAGTATTCTTCAAGGGAGTTTAAATTATTTAATTGTTGTCATTCTGGAGCTGTATGTGGTAGAAGTTGGCGGAAATTGCCCCCATAAAAACTTTGGGTTGTGGTCGCAGACTTTTGGCCACATACTGTAAGTAGCAGTACCACCACTTTCTTGTGTATGCCAACTGGATTTGGCCTGTTTTCTTCCTTCTCTTTCTCTTTCTCTTTCTCTTTCTCTTTTCTTTCTCTTCTCTTTTTTTCTTTTGTTTTTATTTATTTTTTATTTTTTATTCTCTTTTCCTGCGTTGTGGACGTATTACTACGAAGTACCCTGTACTACACTATGGAGGGGCATGCTCGATCACAGGAATGACATTTCACAAAACCACACAAGTCCAATCCAATTTCATATATTAGCATCTATCCTCCAAGTCTAGCTTGTCCGCCTTTCTTCAAAGAAGGGCTTCCCACAGCAGGCTCTCCTGCGGAAGGATACACTCCGGTGGGAGAATATCATCCTGCAATAAGAGGCCCTCACTTAAAAACCAGTCCCCAGTATCTGCGAACAAAGCACGCAAAGAGTCCTGCGTTTCCCAGCGCCCCACCATACCCCAATCTTTGGGCTCGTTGCTGCCTTCGCGAACGATACTTTCAGAAAGCCAAGATTCTACCTGCACCTGCATGTTCTCTGTGAATTCGGCTACACCTTTGTGCCACTTCTCCCGGGCTGGGCTTTCGGGCTTTTTCCAGTATGGCGTTAAGGGATAGACATCAAGGCTGGGGAGAAGAGCCAATTCTCCAGACCCTTTCTGGATTTCAAAACGGGTACCGAAATGGGCTATAAGCCTTTTG